>NW_023494787.1:15945745-16545745 GCF_904425465.1 Colossoma macropomum | reverse complement strand
ACCTGTGTTCTTTGTAGTTTAAAGAAATGCTTACAGGCTAATTTTAGGGTATTTAGTTTGCTAGATACATTATGCCTTGTTGTTTTGCAGGGACTTTTATTGTGAAGGGTGAGGCTAGGTTCGGCAGTGTGTTTCTGTAGCAGGGTTCATAGTGTAATGCTAGTCAGGAGGCAGAGTGCCATTTTCCCTCTGTATGCTGAGTTTCCAGCAAAGCTGAATTATGGACTGTATTACAGAAACTTCTTCTTTCTGAAATCTTATCTGCTTAATCACCATGACAATTTCAGTTGGAACAGAAGCTATTAAAGAACAACAGTTCCTAATCTTATTCTAACTCAAGATAAGAAAACAATCTTTTTCTGTCCTAATTTTAAGACAAACCCAGTGGAGTCTTAACTTCTGTTTTAACCGTCTGTTTCTATCGTTTTATGCAGTGACAGGCAGCACAGTTCACTATAATTAGCTAACTAGTTAGCATAATGACGTTAGCTACATTTATCTACATTGAAAACGGAGCTATTTTTTTCCCTACAGCGTTTTAAAAATCCCAGACACTGCAGACACGATCTTCACCGTCCCCTCTTTGTTAATGCTGATGGAAACTCGTCAGATACAATATTACAGTGATGGTGGTGAATAATGAGGAGACAGAGCTGAACGTGCGTCTGTTTATTAGGAGGAATAATGTTAGTACGGTCGGCTAAAGCGTTTGAGAAACTAAAACATCAGCGGAGCTCGGATAAACAGTACGAAGCGCTGTTAGCTAACGCTAGCTAGTTTTGTTATCACGCTTTTATTTATACTGAAGTAGCTAGCTAACGTTAGCTGTCTGGCTAACTAATTTAATTATGTTGATTACGTTCCAGCTGTGCACGTATGGGTGGTTGCTAGGTAACAGACATGACAGTTGATTGTCGACTTCGATCGAGTAGGTTAAGATTTCCTAATTTGAGATTAAATGCTGTAAAATAAGATTCCTAAATTAAGATAAGATTTGCTTCTATAATAATGAATTTGTAAAAATCTTATCTTGACCTGTCAGGTCTTAACTTTCTTTGGAGAAACACCCGATGCCATAGTATGGTACAGTAAATTACCATGGAAGCAGTAATTTTACAATGAATAAAACTTGCTTACTTACTTACTCTTTCGCCTCTCTCTCTCTCTCTCTCTCTCTCTCTCTCTCTCTCTCTCTCTCTCTCTCTCTCTCTCTCTCTCTCTCTCGCTCCCTCTCTCTCTCTCTGTTTTTGTGGCAGGTGACCCAGCAGCGGAGGAGTGGTCCCAGTGGAGTGTGTGTTCACTCACGTGTGGGCAGGGCTGGCAGGTGCGTACGCGTTCCTGTGTGTCCTCTCCGTACGGGACGCTGTGCAGCGGCCCGCTGAGAGAGACGCGCCTCTGCAACAACACTGCCACCTGCCCAGGTGAGCCTCAGCATCAAGCAGGTAGAGTACACACACACACACACACACACACACAAACACACAAACACACACATGCGCTGCATGAGCACAGCACACACACACAGCTGACGCCACATTTAATTAGCTATCTGTCACCACGAGAGGAGGAAAAAGTCAAGCATGACAAAGGCTGCTCAAACTGCGGGAAGTGTTTCTTAAACATGGCACAGAGACTGATCCACTGAGTCCACTGATCGGTCATCATCAAGACACATACCTCTGTGAATGAATGTGTCTTAGAACAGGCTCTCTCAAACGTTTTCACCTCAGAGCCCACATGAAAACACATGTCTACTTTTTTGCCTACATATATAATTTTCCTTTTGTTTCTGACACTAAAACTTGAGAATTATGGTCTGAACAATAGCTTAGAGAGCCCATCACCAATCAGAGTCCAAACACAGAACATTTGTAGTGATAAAAAAAGAAAAGGAAAATTTAACTAAAAAAGCTGGCTCCGTATATCATTGCAGTGTTGAGTCTAAATCAGACTCTGAGGCCATGAGTAGGCGAGACCCAGCCGAGAACGATAAAAGGGGGGGATGTGTGTAGTTCATAGTTCATGCTAGATTATTATAAATAACAATGATTAATAAATTGTTATTTAAAAACAATATTACATATTATTCAGTTTTAATTCAGCTCCACACTGTAATTTTTTATAGCAAATGAAAATAAGGTTATTCCTTAATAACCTTAAAGGTTAAAGTAAGATATGTCTCCATCTAGTTTTAATCTTAATATTAGCTGTATAAAATATATGTTCACTAATTAGCTACTGAATGTGGAGACTGCTGCAGTGACCTGTGCTCTCGTTATTAAGTCTTATTTTAAATGTGCAGGAAATGCATTCTGTTTGAATGCATTTTTGATGTTACAGCTGTTGGGAAATTTTCAACAAAGGAATATCTGAGTGCCTACCCCCACATTATACAGTGTCTATCATTAGCATTAAATATCAACAGTTTAGGATTGTGAGCTTGTTTTATACCAGAAACCAGGTGGAATGGTGGCAAATTGAGCAGAATGTTTCTTCAACGAGACAAGTGAAACGTGGAAAGAGTGTAATCTGTTTGTAGAGGCAGGGGACAAATATAGATTAGCTGTTTTGTGTGCAATTTTTTGCAGGGCTTGTA
Organism: Colossoma macropomum; assembly: GCF_904425465.1. Classification (NCBI taxonomy): domain Eukaryota; kingdom Metazoa; phylum Chordata; class Actinopteri; order Characiformes; family Serrasalmidae; genus Colossoma; species Colossoma macropomum. The sequence goes on along the minus strand of NW_023494787.1, from coordinate 16,543,149 downwards.
TTACTATTGTTTATTGTTTTTATTTCTTATTAAGTTTGATGAAATTTCCACTGATTATTATCACATAAAGTAGCATTTGCTGGGCCACTACAGACCACTGGCACTGGTATAGGCTTGAGGACCACTGTGGGGTGCTTTGTAGCCCACTTGTGGTCCATGGCCCAGTGGTTATGAAACCCTGTTCTAGAGCACAGCAGAGAAAACTCCATTAGAAGAGAATGAGCAGTGATAGGCCACTTTTCAGTGCAAATTGCTAAATAATGTGCCATAAGTGCTAAAATACATAGAACGTGTTCTATATACAGTATTACAGTCCATAAGTACTTGACCTATTCATGCTCTGCCCACTTTTTTTTTCCAGATTGGTGAAAATCTAAGTCAGCTCAATGAGAAATTGTAGCATACAACTGATTTGTTTTGTTAGAATGCATGAATGATTCACATCAGGTCATAACAGTAATAATACTTATTATTAGAGTTGCTACATGATGTTGAGCTTCTAGTTAAAATGCTGTACTACCTGATTGAATTATGTAGGTTGGAAATCAGATGAATGACAATGACAAATTTATTGCCATGGTAATATAAGCTCAAATTTAAATAAATAAATAAATAAATAAGTAAATAAATAAATAAATAAATAAATGAATAAATAAATAAATAAGTAAGTAAGTAAGTACGTAAGTAGGTAGGTAGGTTGAATGGGATTTTTGCCTGCATTCTGTAAAACTAGCAGTCCAAACTAGCAACATTTGGTGCTAAAGAATGGACAGTGACATCATTTTAGTTGTTTGGGCTCTGTGCTACAGTACATTGGATTTTAAATACAACATTGACTATGAGGTTAAAGCAAATAAAGTCAGCTGACTATTTCTAAAAACATAAAACCCCTATGATCTCTGTGGTTTATCCTACATGTAAATTATGGACATTCTGCCCTTTAACCCCAAAGCCATCAGAGCATTTCAGATCCCGTTCAGAGCCAAAACAGCACAAATGTCGTTGTTCGCTTTGTTTGTGCGGATTATGTATAAACTAACTGGACAGTCTCTATTTGGAAAAGTAATAATGCTAAATTAGGGTCAGCATTTTCAGCCCCATAATCATATTGTAGAGGATATGGAAATCAAGTCTGAGCCTGGATCAGCACTCATTCTCGTAAAGTTTGATGCATATGACCCCGGGGCCAGCTTGAGTCTTCAGTGCCTTTAAACGCTGAATAGATGATGCAAATTTTCCTGCTTGTGAGGCATTTATGGATTACCATTTGTTTTAGGATGATCATCGCCTGTGCAGGTCGTTCCATATGCTAATTCCATATTTATGCAAATGAGCTAACTCAATTTATCTGTCTCATTTGATATTCCGCAGAAGTATTGATATCCACAGCCTCCGCTTTGATGATATATTGGCTGCCGTGATTAGCGTTTGATGTATTTTTAGTTTTTTTTTTACTCCAGTCGGTGGATCAGGGGTGTAGCATGTGGTTTCAGGGCAAAAGCAGATGATCTTGAGATTGAAAATACAAGCTGAAAACACTTTCAGTATAGAGAGATTATGCATGGATTTAGGGGGTCTTCAGATCAGAACTGAATTCTTACAGTCGTGCAACAAAGACTGACAGTGCATGAGCCTGAACGGCTTACTTTATCACTTTTTTAGGTGAAATGTGGAAAGTTATGAAGTTGAGTTAGGTGTGGAAATTGATCTATACATGCTCCTCCCATGAATGTCTTGTTTTGCTGTGTGTTAGCTGAACCTTATTCCAAATCTCTCCTGGAGGAAGTCCTGTATTTGCAGTTACCATTCAATTCCCAGTTTATCTAATCAGTCCTTTATTAAATTAAATCAGGTGCTGCGGGAATCAAACCTGTGTTCTTCTAACTGTACTCATCTAATCTACGTAATAAATAACTTCACTGCCAAACAGCACATTCTTTTTACTGTATTTGTGTTTGAGACATAATAATGAATAAACACGCAAATTACATTGACCTTTTTTTTTTTAAACTAATTGAAGTCCATGAGATCCTAGTGATGCCACTGGAAATACTGAAAGCAATTCTCTGTATATTGCATAGCAGTCCCTGTAGAATACCTGTTCAGTAGAATTCCTGTACGATTGCTTCCAAAACATGATTAGTTCCAATAAAGTTTTTTTAGCAGGGTCTGACTTGCCTCTACCTGCACCTTTCACAGGCATACAAAAATAAGTAGCACTTGAAATCAACCATGCAATTTAAATGGAGATGTTTTGGCCAAAACTGTGTGTATACACTAAAGTTTCTCATTATGTTGAATGGAAGTTTTGCTAATGTTCTGTTAAGCTTGTCACGACAGTTGGTAAGGGTACCCATTTGTGGGTGGAGCATGAGTAGATCAGTTGGCGATATGTGGTAAATATGACTGCTTTATTTCCTGTAATGCACTATTATGTACATCAGCCATTTCCCCCTTAACGTGCAAATCATAAAATAAAATTCTGGAGTGATTTTGAGGGCACTACAGTCCCCCAAAATGCACTTGTGTTTTATAGCAAACACCACAGATCACTACATCAGCTGAATGTATACCTAAATGCACTGTCAGTCTCTTGTTACTAAGCAGCAGACAGAGAAATGTTGACAGCACAGTTAAAAACAAAAACGCTTTACACTCCTTTGCTGCCTGCTACTTATCATAACTGTCAGTTACCCTAGGCCAGGGGTCGGCAACATGTGGCCCCGGAACCACATGCGCTTATTTTAATGCTCTGTTGTGGCTCCACAGCAGAATTAGATTTGTAGGTAAAAATAAAATAATCCTCCTTTGCAGTAAAATAAAGCTCTGCTGATTGTTCTAACTCAGTTTTAACACTAAATGGTCCTAAATGCTGGAGTTATTGTAGCCAATATCTGCTAATTCACTAACCTTTAACCCTGAAGATTGGTGCACAGACATAGCAGTGCAGACAGCAATCTTGCCTAGCTAGTAGCTAACGAAAAGGCAAAGAGATAGATGTAAGATGAACATCGATAATTTGGAGACAAATGGACTTATTTGCATTTATAAGGACCCAGCCTGGTTTCCTCTTACATTTAATCTGCAACAATAAACTGTCAAAAACTAAGAAGTCGGGAAGCTGTAATCAGCTTCTCATTTCTTATTGAAATTCTCCCATTCCACCTTAAATGGTGCAGCAGTTGCATTCTGATGCCGTAGGCACCATTTAAGGTGGAACAGAAAAATTCAAACAAGAAGCTGGTGAATGAGAAGCTGACTTTAGTCTCGCAAAAAGTCAAACGTTGAGAGACATTTTACAAGAAACTATTTTACTTTTGAGAAAAGGTTTCCTGCTGGAGATGCGAGAAAAGTTTCCTTATAGATTTTTTATCCTGTACTAGGACAATAGCACATATTTACAGCCAAGATGGTAAAACGGCCATAAAATGCTGTGGCTCCCAAAGTGGTTTGATTTTTATTGAAAGGACAAAGTGGATCTTCCAAATATTTTGGTAGACGACCCCTGCTCTAAGTGGTGCAACTGTCTAAGCTTTGGCGCTGTCCAGTGATGCCACTGGGAGCCATAACCGACCTCATTCTATCTGGGTGGGTAGGATTGCCCTCCTTCACCCCCCATCACTCAGCATAATGCTAGCCAAGGTAGGCTTTTGTAGGATTATTGTACAGAATTGGCAGTTAGCGTTCTCCTGCAAGCGTGTTGAGCTGTTCAGTGACATTACATTAGAATCAGCAGTTCAAAGGGAGGAAAGACATATTAACCTTCACCATCCTAGCCTGGTAGTATCGTGTTACAGTGGGAGATCTAGCTGATGGGTTGAATTGGCTATAAGAAAACTGAGTAAAAAGAAAAAAAATTGGTTGTCTACAGCTAGAAGAAGCTAACTTTAGCCTTGTTCAAGCAGCTGATGTTGCTTTGTGTATGCGACTGATGAATACTGACACAGGCAGATGATGAGAAAGTGTCCGATGTCATTTATAGATTCATGAGTTTTTGTTTGGTAAACTAAGTATTTCTCCCTTATATAGCACAATACTAATGAGGTAGGATATAGCACAACACTAATGAGAAATCCATTAAACTCACGGCCATTAAGGGCTGTTTGTCCTATTGTTCATCCTTTATAGATGTAACATTGTGCTAAAATCTTGCGCTTTAACCTCAGAGTCATCATTTAATTTCAGATCTTAAGTACTGGAGTTAAATAATGTCAATACAATGAAAAATCTGACTGTCTAATTAGATTATGTATATAAAATTAATGTATAAAATATGGTTTGCACTAAAGGCTTTTCACTAAAGACCGCATCCAGCTAAAGAACTGTGGTATACCAAAGCCCATATTTTTGTTGTTTGTTTCTCTGTAGTGACATTAATCATTTAGACCCTTTTCTTAGAAAGCAGAAAAAGGGGAAACCCACAGAATAATGAGTGCTGCTTAAAGTATTGGCAGCCAGTGTGATTAAAATGGACAGTGCAATTCTGCACTAGATGCACCACCACACTGACGTCTATTATTAAACAGCAAGGCTACAGCCACGCCACTCTCTCTCTCTTTTTTCTTTCAGTATGGATGAACAAGTGTGTAAGTGATTTACACCGACCTTCTGTGTAGCCTATTTATAATTCAGTGGCATCCACCATGTTGTTGCATAGAGATGACGGCTAAGATCAGAAGGCTGAGGTGATTCGCAAGCGCAGGGGCTAGGTTAGCATTAGCTTAGCTTCACTCTTAAAGAGCCCACAGTCTATCTTTGGCTCACATTCAAAGTGAATTTAATTAATTGGCAAAAGCAATTATGGCCGCGTTTATTTAGTTTGGAGAGGGATTATTATTCAAAATTGTTCAAGCATGAGCTTCAGAATAGGGAAAGTGCTATTACAGTAGGAGAAGAGCTCCTCTGCCTGTGGCCTTTCTGTCTCAAGTTGCTTTCCATCTATTTATTAGCCAACCTCTCACAGTAGCTTCTCTTAATTATGGACATCAGAAACCATTTTACAATAAGTTAGCTTTTCGAATGAATTCTACTTAAAGGGGAATTCAGAACCTCTGCAGAACGGAATGGTTGAGAGGTAAATAGTCTTTCAGAGTGGTTTGATGAGAAATGGTGCATTGTAGGGAAATTTGGCTTTACAGAGGTGGTGCCAGAACCAGAAGTCGTGATGTTTACTACTCAAACATGGCCATTTCATTTGCTATTGAAAGTGAGCAGTGAACCTACATGTGTCCCTTGTTTTTTAATATCTAATGTTACTGTAAAATAGTGATAATGCAGAAAATTAAAGTTTTGTGTAGGGGCTGTTTTGCCCTATAATGCCCTACATCGCTCTGCCAGGAATGGGCATTAAAAACAACATTTTAGGCCAAAACCTTGTCTCAGAAATATCATAAATCAATATCATGCAATGCAACAGGCAAAGTATTCGTAACCATTTCGTGTAATAACATTCTCAGAGGTACTTGAGGTATTAAACAGTTTTGACGTCTGGTTCCTATCGCCACCATTGTGAACAACTGTGACTAAAAGTTTGTCTAGAACGGAGCATTTCACATAAAAGCACTCTGAATGACTTTATTTACATTTTGAAGATTTAATTATGTAGCAATTTTGAAAAATCTGCAGAATTCCCCTTCAACGTTGAGCCGCCAAAAATGAGCCTCACTGTGCCGTCTATATTTTTTGCCCCATAGAATCATGAAAATGATTTTTTATTCAATATCGCAGGTCCAAAAATGGCTTTGAAATGACTTTTTTCATGAAATGATTTGTATGTCACACGAACATTGCAGACACATCAGTCATCAGTCTTGCTCAGTATTGGAAAATATGTAATAAATACAATGCGATGGATTTTCTTTTCAGCTCAGATATGAGTTATATGATATCTCTGGTAACGGCAGAAGTTCTCCTTTGTAAAATAGGAAGCTTCATCCCACAGCAAGCCCAAAAGCTGAATTAATCTCTCCATGATCATCTAAAGAAACCCTGCCATCTCTTCACAATGTGTGTGAAGAAACGTCTTGTGTGCCTGCCTCTCATTATGGCGGGGCTCTCGCCTATTCAGGTGCCAAGCAGCACTAAATGAAAGTCACCCGGCTCTTTTTAATGAAGAAATTCAATTCAGAGCTAAGGGGCTTCCGTTAAATGAAACCTCATGCAATTATTTGAGAGAGATAAAGTCGTTCTCACCTCCTGACACAGTGGGAGACCCAGATTATGCAGATAGTATGTTAAAGAGAGCATAAGGCAATCTAAATATTATACTCTACTTTTTAACCCTTTAATAGAGACACAGAAAGCAGCTTTTACTGCCTTTTACCTACTCTTCTCCTCTCAGGGCTATACTTGTTTTATTTTGATATGTAAAGAACTGCTTTACTATGAGCAGTGTGGACATGCACACACTCCAGCTACTCTGGGGGCAGATTTTAATGAGTTAAAAGCAGCAAAGACAAAGCCCCTCATTGTTTTCACAGATTTGACCTTAAAACAATCGAATGTGGAAATTCACGTTGAAGTAGTGATTTAAGGCATTAACGTTGGAGTGTGTGATTTGTGAACATTATGTTTATATGAATCATTTGTACACAAATGCTGAAAATGTGTCTTAGGAGTTCTTATGTTGTATCACAGATGATGGGTAAGATTAAAGGAGCATTTCTGACCTAACACTAGAGTTCAATGCAGTTTGCAGTTTAATGCAGTGTACTGTAGTCTAGTGATATATCCTGTGATAGAATTCATGATTTTATATGATTTTCATATTTTCGTTCATCAGTGCCTAGCACGCATTGCGCAAATACATTATGCAACCATTGGGAATCCCTGTGGTGTCAACGAATCCTGAATGCTAGCCTAGCCATAGAACTATAGGCCAGCATTAGTGTAACTCGTTTGTGTCCACCCGCTAACAAAAAACAAAACAAACCAAAAAAAGAAACCATTAAAAAAACACCCTATCCTCAAAAATTCACCCTAAAACAGTTGTAGTTCTCAAACGTTCTGCCCACCTTCAAGATATATCATGAGAAGGGGAATTTCCGAGTCTTTAAACCAGAGAGTCTTCTTCCAAACACTACTGAGACGCTGCTGTGGGATAAGAGTAAGCAGTGTCATGTGTTAATATTTATACTGTCTCTTCACAGCTTTTCATCATTTATTTTATTATTATTATTCTCATTATTATTATTATTATTATTATTATTATTATTATTATTAGGACTACTACAGCTACTTTTGGCCTTGATTGATATAAAAAATTAAAAGATGTTTTTTTCTGATTTCTTTTTGTGAGAATCAGAAGTTTCAGTAGGGTCACAAACATGTTGGTAGTGTGTGTAGGCTTTTTGCACAGCGGCGTCAAAGCAGTATTCACCACCACGCTGACGCATGAATTAATGTTTCACTGATTCGCCGTCAGCATCTCAACATGCACAATTATCATATCACGATTAGCAATTATTTCATTAGCCTGCTTCCCATGCTGCACACAGGGTGTGTCTGTGATTTATTTATTTATTTATTTATTTATACCTATTAATATAGCCTCTTGATCTCTGTTCCATGTTTCCTCAGTCTGTATTTCCAGGACGTGACTCTGTAACTGTTCTAGATTGGTCTGAGGGCAAATGGGGCAATTACAGTGCTTAACCAAAAGGTGGTGCTCTCTGTTTGCTTTTGCCCTTTGAAACCTGTGACTCATCAGAGGCGGAGCCCCGCCTTCATTAGGGCCAGCAGTGATGAAGCTGTCATTTCTTTCCATGGCCTTATCTGAGTCACAGGAATGTTTAATAAGGCCAGATGTTTCACTGAAATCCAGCAGTGAAGAGTTAAAGGGAGATAAACACAGACAGAACACATTTGTAGTAGTAGTCAGTACCAAGATGCTTCGTCAGCTGACCATTGGTTTCTATTTGAAGTGTGTTTCTATTTAGAAACAGTCAGTGTGCTACAGAAGGGGCTGAATGGTTCAGAAATGCTATGGTATTGCTTTAATGGGCAGAGTGTAAGGGCATTTTCACACTGGACTTTCCCAGGGCTCTTTGCTCTGAGAGTTCAGTGTGTTTGTTCGAGTGCGAAAGCTGTTTATGAGCTGTCCAGAAAACTGATCCCTGGTAAAACTGATCCTAGTAAAAGATTTAGTCTGAGCTTTTGTTGTGTTTTTTTTACTCAAATTAATTCCAATTTGGACTCTTTCACCATGTTAGCAGTGGTAAATTAGCGCAACAGTAGATGATGCTCAGCTGGGTCAAACGCATCTCCATCTCATGGATATTTAGTAGGAATCCACTAGACATTCAAAACACTTTTTTCACGGTTTAAATGAATTTTGTAAGGAGCATTATAGTTTTGATGTAGTTGTTCTGTTTTTGAAATGTCGCTTTTATTGCAACGAGCATTTTTTACTGCTAGTTTTTGTTATCATAATACTTTTCATTAACTAAAATAAGCTGGTCTGCATCATATATATATATATATGTATATATATATATATATATATATATATATATATATATATATATATGTGTGTGTATATATATTCTAGTCTATATTACTCTGACTACATTGGTTAATAGTTGTAGCAAACAAAACTGATACCACTTGAGTCAGCAAACTTGTGCACATTTGTTTTTGCACATTTGTTTGTGAAAAGGTGAAAAGTTAACACTTTCTTTACAGAGTACACACTGAAATATGTAATTTGTCTGCAAATTTAGATCAACTTTCGCAGAGTTTAACATTTTGTAAAAACAACAAAACTTAAACATCAACTTTTGCACAGGGGACATTTCATGTTTAATTATCATTATTATTATTATTATTATTATCAGTATGTCAAAATTAGGATTAAGTGTGTTCTCTGTTGAGAATGTGTTAAATGTGTACTTTCACCCTCGAAAATCAACAAAACATGTAATTTGACCAGGGAGATATTTTCACTAATTTACACTAATTGGTTAATCAGTTGATTACAGTTGAGAAAATAATGAGTGCTGTAGCACTGTTATTAGTTTGTCAATAGTTAACATTAAATATTTAAGTCTTTTTATTAAGGGCATAGCAACTTTGGATTGGAATTGTGCAGAAGATCCACAGTTTGGAATAAAATCTCCTGTATGAAAACAAATCTGTGATGATGATCCCAGAATCAGTCCTGGGTATGCAATCAAGTGATCGAGCCAAGGGTGGAAATGGTGTGGTTTGGTTTGGTTAAGTGGGGTAGAGGAGTTTTGAGTTAACTTTGCTCACTTTCTGCTGTTGTCTAGCAGCACTTTCCTCTTTCATTGTTTATTTCCAGCTATACATCTATACATCCTCTCTTACTCTCTCTTACTCTCTTTTCTTATCTCTATCACTCCTTTGTGCTGTCTTCTTTAACTCATATCTCTCTCTCTCTCTCTCTCACGCTCACTCTTTCTTTCTTCAGTAGGAAGAATCTTCCCCCCTGTAGAGTCAGTATAGGCTGTTTCTGGATCTCAGTGAGGGGTTAGACAGACAGCGGTTCGATAGATAATGCAGTCTATAATGCAGTCTATACACAAACAGTGAATACTCTGGGCACATCATTCATCTTTGAGTCACTGCCAGTAGCGTGCACAATCAATCCAGCTAAAAACAAGCATCCGCTTTTGATTTTTCCACCTTAAACCACCTCAGCAGCTCTCCTCAGCATTTCTACAGAGTAGAGGATGTGCTCTAAAGGCCAGAGTACACCAAGGACAAACAATTACAAATCCATTTTTTTTTCCTTTTTATAAATTGTATAAAATCTTTCAAAAGTTGAACCATGGCGCATTTAGATGGCCTTTCAGCTAAATCTACCGATTTTTCAGACTTTCTGTGTAGTTAAAATGGTAAACCAGATGTAAATAAAGTTGTTCAGAGTGTTTTGATGTGAAATACTTTGTTGTAAAGAAACTTACTGAGTCAGATTTGTTCACAGTGGTGGTGACAGGAACCAGACGTCAGAAGCGTTTAATGTCTCTAAAACCAACATCACAGACACTTATTACATGAAAAAGTTATGAATATGTTGCCTGACGAATGAAACACTGTTTTATGATAGGTTTGAAATAAGGCTTTGGCCTTAAACATGATTTTTTTGAACCCATTCATGGTGGAGAGGTACGTGCAGGGCTTTTTAAGGCAACATAGTCTTGAGGAAACTTTCAGGTTTACTAATAATTTACCGTTTAATTTACAACATTAAATAGAAAAACTCATAAGATGTGTTCAGGTTTATTAGCAGTTTTGGATTGTAAATACAGTCTCCGTACTTGCATTGGAGACATTGTGACCCGTGGTTCCTATCACCACCACTGTGAAGAAAATCAGTCTTTCTCCACAATTTCACATCAAACCACTCTGAATGACTTCATTGTCTCAGTGACTAAATTTTCTTGAAATTTTTGAAAATATGGGTAGAATTCCCCTTTAAGTGAAGTGCATCAATTTAAAAAAAAACTCATTTTGAAACACAGTAGTTTTTAAAGGATGGAAACATCTCTAGTCCTCAAGTAGCCTTCATTTTTGACCGTGTTGCATAGAGAAACCACACATGCTGGCCTTGAGTAGTCGAATGACCCAAAGAGCTGCTTTATAGCTATAGTTTGCAATTAAATAAAAAAGCTAACGTTTTATAGTTTGAAAGTTTCTGAAAAGCGCACATAACTACATAACTTTTTAAGTGCCATGTTTGTCAGAATTATAAATACCACAACAGTTGAAATTAATATGAATCCATTTTGGTGAAAACAAATGGGTGAAATAAATGTGCCATGAGCTTTGGTGAAACAGGTCAGAGATGTATTAATTGGAAAACTTTTATGAGTGGATGTGGGAGCAGAATTATCACCATTAACTACTTCATATTGTTTGCTAAATGGTGGCCCTTTTTTGTAGAGAGTGCCTCTGTTTGATGCTTTTAGAGTGTTAAAAACTCTGTACCGGCTCAACTTGTTTGCTAAAATCAGTTACCTGATTTTAACTTTGAGTTGCCAAAGCAACAAGTGTGCGTCATTCCATCCACCCATCCATTAATCCTGTCTGTCCGTCTCTCTCACTCTGTCTCTCTCTCTGATTCTGTTTCTATCTGTCTCCCTTCCTCGCTCGCCCGCTTCATGTGAGTTTTTCTGTGCTCTGTGTGCAGTTTGAGCCGTGGCTCCTTTGAGCTTTGCACTACAGAGCGAGATCAATTATTCATCAGCATACATAATTCACACTACATCTCTGCTCAACACAGGGGAGGCCATCTCTCTCTCTCTCTCTCTCTCTCTTTCTCTCTCTCTCTCTCTCTCTCTCTCTCTCTCTCTCTCTCTTCTAAACCAGGCTTTTCTCAAAAAGATCCTTGCCTCTCTCTCTCGTTCTCTCTCTCTCCGTCTCCTTCTCCCATGATCCCGCATTCCTCTTCTAAATCTCATCCATCTCTCTTACACCCCACTGCCTCTCATAAAATCTCTCTGTCCCTCCCTCACAATCTCTCCACTTCTGTCTGCATCTCGTTCAGTGTCTGTTTCTCTCTCACTCCTCTCCCCTCCCTTGTTCCTTCCTTTTCCCTCTCTCTAACTCGTTTGTCCCTCTTTCTTTTTCGCTCTCTGTGTATCTCTCTCATTCAAGACCCTCCATTTCTTATCTATCTATCTATCTATCTTCTCTCTCCATTCCACCCTCTCTCTCTCTCTCTCTCGCTCGCTCGCTCTCCCTTTTTTCTTCCCATGTCTCTATTCCTTTCTCTCTGGCTCTTCTCCCCACCCTCTTTCTATCTATCTATTGATCTATCGATCTATCTATACCCATCTGTTTCTTCTCTCTCTCTGGGTTCTCATTTCTCCCTCTATTTCTTGCTTCTTTCTCTCCCCCCCCCCTCTCTCTCTCTCTCTCCCTCTCTCCCTCCATCTCTATTTCCTCTGTAATCCTTTCTCTCACTTCTCTCCCCTCCCTTCTTTCGCCTTTTCCCTCTCCCTCTTTTTCTATTTCTCTGCATATCTCTCCTTTCAAGTTCCTTCATTGCTGTCTATCTATCAATCTATCTATCTATCTATATACCTATCTATCTATCTATCTATCTATCTATCTATCTATCTATCGCCCTGTCTCCTCTGCCCATCTTTCCCTCTATCCCAGCCTCCTTTTTCTCTTCTTCTGTTGTTCTCTCTCTCTCTCTCTGTCTCTCATGTCCATGTCCCTTCATTGCTTATTTCTCTCTCTCCCTATAATTCTCCCCCCTCCCTCCTTCTGATCTATGTTCACTTTATCTTCACAGATCCATTTCTGACTCTCCCTCTGGCTCCTCAGCTCAGAGCAGTCAGCGTGATCTAGCGTGGGTTGCATTGTTAATGTCCTGACGGCTGCTCTGTTCTCCAGCTAAAGCCAGTCTCAGCCCCAAATGATCAGGAGAAACGTGCAGGCTGCTGTATGTGTGTGTGGGTCCTTCTCCCGCCTGGTTGGCTGCCTGGCTGGGCGTTGCTTTGACGGTTGTTGCACCACAGTGGTCTGGCAAGGACCTCCACACTCCCACCTCCAGCAGCATCTCATGACTCACTCACTGCCATCACACTGCACTTCACCACTGTGTGTGTGCGGATGGGATCAAATAGTAGAACAGCCTTGAAGTCACATCAGGTCTTCAGTTAGAGCTGCATACAGCATCACTCCAACACAAGATCAAAATCCATACAGTGCATGTTCTTCTCTCAGGGCTTGTCTGCGTGCTGTGAAATGATACAAAATGATTTCACACTGTCACCTTTTGTCGAAGAATTCTCTCAAAAATGGAGTTGAAGGAGCCGTATCATGATTTTCTTTTGTAATAAAAAGTTGGCGTTATTTGATCCTATGTTCATACAGTCTGCATGGACCCATGACTTTGAGACCCAACTCAACAAAGCCTAAATGGTACAGATAAACTACTACTGCTTTTATCTGATGGAATGACCAGGTTATAATGTTTCTACAGTGAAGACCCCTGAATCAACAGCCTGTTCTTAGTAAGCTATTTCGCTCATGATGATAAGATAGCAACACAACGTACACATAGACTACACTAGAGAGAGAAAGCATGACATGCAAGAGAGAAAATGTTTGTGAGTGCATGACATTTACATAGGCACAAATAAAAACAAATCTATTACAGAATAAAATAATTCTTTACGAAAAGAAACTATTTGTCCTACCCATCGAGTGGTCCTACCGAGCATGCGCATATCATCACTACAGTGTAGTAACTTGAGTTTCACTTTAATTCAGGCTTACTTCAAGTCTATCACACAGACTAATCTAACAGTAACACTTTCTGATAAAGGGGTTTAGGGTATCAAACCCTGTAGTTGTAATGTTGGTTATTGTAATGTTAAATCACTGTAGTGTTACAGTGATTTAAGCTATCAAAACATCCTTCCCTGTTTTAAGTAAGGAGTTATCTGTAAATTTGCACTATGGTAGGATGTTTCAACAAGGTAGCGCAATTCGTCAGACCACTGTGGCCTCAACCTAGCCCAAGTATTGTATGTGAACAATTGGCCCAAACCTGGCCCAAAACTTGGTATTTTCTTGGGGCCCCATCAGACTCAGGTTGAATGACAGGCCACTAATATAACCACTAAGATGATGTCACAACCATGAGCACAGCCCAAGTATGTGTCACAACCATGAACCTAGCCCAAGTATTGTATGTGAACAATTGGCCCAAACCTGGCCCAAAACTTGGTATTTTCTTGGGGCCCCATCAGACTCAGGTTGAATGACAGACCACTAATATAACCACTAAGATGATGTCACAACCATGAACACATTTACACCCGTCAGGTACTGCACTGAATAATGAATGGGAAAGTGATTAGCATAGCATTAGCAGCTGTAACCAATGAACATGTAAATCTTTTTCTTCTAAGGCAAGTTTGCACCCCCTGTTGGCACATAATCTAAACATGGCATTGTCTGTATGTGGATCCACACCCACTTATGATAAAATGGTTCATATAAGCTTATGAAGCAATTTGGGTCTTTGTTTCAGGTGAGTCTACATTATGAAAGAAACTTAAAGACAATGACAAATCACTTTTATACACAGCTTTTTGATACACTGCTACATTAATTCCAAGGGATAAAAAGAGGTTGGAGGTTAAAACGTCTGACTATTTTTGCAACATAAAACTTCACACAGATATGGACCTCAAGAGAAACAAAAATGAAATACAAGATGTAGGATATGGCTCCTTTGAATCCATCATTTACATATGATAAGAACATATTCAGATAACCATGTCATGATGTGAAGATGCATTTCATTAACTCCTCTAACATTTCTCCATGCCATGTTCTTGTTTAAATTCCAGCAGGTTTCATCTCAGCTGAACACACTCTCTCATAGTCCATACATTCTCTCTCCTAAACCTTTACTCCGTTCCACTCCATCGCAACCTTCCCTGAGCATTCTCAGCAAGGAGGTGGGGCTTTCTGAAGAACGTGGAGCTTCCGGTATGGTGGGCTGTGCTGGCACTTTTCATCCTCTAGGTTGGCGGAGTTTGTTCCGCTTTATGGCACGCCCCCTGTGGTTTCCCGTTGGCTCCTGTGGAAGTCTTTGGCCCCGCCTCCTGCCATCTCTTCTCATCCTGCTGGTGGATTTGTTGGTGTTTGCAGTGCATGGGCTGTGGGAGGAATGGTCTCCGTGGAGCCTGTGTTCAGTCACGTGTGGACGTGGCTCGCGGACGCGGAGCAGGAGCTGTGTGGCCGCTCAGCGTGGAGGCAAGGGCTGCGGAGGGCCCGAGGTGCAGACCAAACTCTGCAATATAGCTGTGTGCCCTGGTTAGTACCATTCTCCATTTCTCCATTACTCTACAGCAGGGGTGTCAGACCGCATTCCTTGAGGGCTGCAGCACTGCAGAGTTTAGCATTCTCCCTCTTTTGGCATGTCTAGTTCAACTCAGTAGCTAATTATGAAGTCCTACTTGAGTTGAATTCAGAGTGTTAGAAGAGGGAAGGCATTAATCTCTAATCTCTACAGAGCTGTGGCCTGCCAGCACCTGAGTTTGACACCCCTGCTTTAGGCCGGGAACATTAACCACGCAAGTGCTCAAATGCAGAAACCACACCAAATTCATTTTGGGAGTTATTGCATTCTAAAAGGGTCACCCAATAATTCCTAGAACAAGTTGCATTCTGGTGTCCAGCTTCAGTGTCATAAATATGTCAAGAGTAGCTCTGTAAAAAATAGCGGAAAAATCCTTTTTCTGAGAGCAATTTAAGTAACAGCAGATCTGGTTTACAGACACTCTGAAACCTTGTTGGAGCTTGATTAGTTTTGCCTGGGGAGATGCTGTAAGAGCTGTGATTTTATTCTCCTATGAATCTACAGTTCCTGTCGTTTTTACAAGTCTGCTAAATAATAATTCTGAAGCAAATTACTTTCAATAATTAGCTGATCCAAATAGCTCCCTTGGTAATAGTAGACCTTTTTGATTCAACCTCATGGTAGTGTAATAACAAAACAAGAAGGCCCAGTTTGCACTTAATAAATTGCATTAACATGCATCCTGTGTGTTGGTGTTGTCTGTGCATGCATTTAAAAGACAAGTGTAACTGCGTTTGTGGTGGGAATGTGTTTGGATCTAGTTATTCTGACCCTGAGGTAGCCAAGCACGCATTGGATGTGCTGCCAGCTTGGCTACATTCGTCACATGCACTTCACCCACAATGTCAGTCCTGCCTCACTCATTAATCTTGTTATTTTTAGCAATCTGAACATGTATTTAAATGTAGACTTTCAAGCAGAAATGTTAAATAGCCATGTGTCACTTGTGAAGAACAGAAGACAGTTCTCTCACCACCTGTGTGATTTTAACCCTTGGCTATTTTCCATGAAACTATGTTTCAACTGTGGCCACTAAGCAAAACAGACATGGCTTGCTTTTTTTTTTTAGTTATTTATCTTAAAAGTTACACTCTGCACTGCACAAAATGTTTTATAAAGCATTGAACACTGTATAGTCTGTATAAGCTTCACCTACTCCACTCTGCCGCCATCAGACTGGAGAGATGTGATTCGATCAGAATCAGGATGCAGGAGCTACATTTGAAAAGGGCAGGTGTGCCGTGTTTTGATTAGATTAAGACCCCAGTCATCATGATAGGATCACAATGTTCGGATGTTGATGCAAAGTGTAAACTGGGCGGATGACAGGACTAACTGTTAAAGTGGAGCTTGACTTGGCTCCTTTGGTCAGCTTGGATTCTTTATCCTCAAGTTCAAAACAGAACTATTATGATCAATGTGGGCTGATTTGTAGGAGATGGAATTTGAAATATCTTGAAAAAACAGTGGTGTCTGAAAGACTGAGGCCACATTGAAAATTTGGAATTTTTTTCATTTAAACTTGGAAGTCAACAACAGGACATTTAAAAATTCTCAAAATTTGTAAACAAAGAAAAGTTACAACGATTAAAATGCAGGAGAAATATTGAGGATTCTGCACTATTTCTAGGTCACTATTACAACTTAAAGGGGACCTATTATACTTATTTTCAGTGTTCATAATAATAACTGGAATAGATTTACATGCATCAGTGTTCCAAAACACATTGTTTTTTCTCATACTGTACATCTCTATTCACCCTCTGTCTGAAATGCTCTGCTAGAGCTCCTGTGTCTTTTGGGCTCCCCTTCCAATGAGCCTAGTGTGCTCTGATTGGTCAGAACGCCCACTCTGTTCTGGTTGGTAACTGCCAGAGCAGTTCTGCCCCTGTCTTGCAGTCTGCAGACAGACCCATCTCTCCTGAGCAGCTGTAAACACCGGTGTAGATATTTTTCCAATGGCGTCGGTTCTTCCATATCAGTTTGATCCAATCTTGAAAGTCAGGTGAGCATCTCCAGACAAACTCCTCTGGCCTCCAGTAGTTGCTGTGCATTGACGTGCTAAGCTTGAAAGTAGGTGGGCAGTAAGGACTGTATTACGAGACTGAGTCATCTTGTAACAAAGGAAATGGGCTGGAATTCCAACAAGGTGTTTCAGGCAGCTGAGAAAAATGGTTTCTGTGGCAGAGAGTTACTCCCTCTGATGTATACTTTGACCTTTGTAGCTTTGCAGACTGTTTACATGTACAAAAAGCTACATAACACATTAAAGGAAAAGAAAAAAAATGGAAAAGCATAATAGGTCACCTTTAAGCAAATCGGTGATATTGACCATGTTGTGGCCTTCATACAAAAAGGTCAGATTTGTTTAGTCTTCATTTGTTTAGTTCAGATATCTTTCAGGTGGATTTGATCAGACGCTTTTGTGCAAACTTATGGAGTCTGTGCACACGCTGCCATTAAAGCAAAAGAAAGACGTATCGAATACCAAGAAATTATGAAAAGCATGTTAAAATTTAAAAGATTCTACTTTTTGTTCAAATTGTTATACAGGTAATAGAATTTGTAATGAAAATCTTATAAATTAGATAGGAATGCAAAATAGAAGCGTTTTTACTAGTGGTCTCAGACTTTTGGACCCCACTGTACCTATGACAAAGCAATGCGATTTCTGTCTTGTTGCATTTGATCAGTTTAATGAGTCTACTTTACCAGCCTGTTGCTGCTTTATCCTGTATAAATTGTCTAGTCAAATCCTGACAAATTACATCATTGGACCTATCCAGCTTGAAAAGAGCTTCATTTGTGTTCTGTAATCCTCTTGAGTCTTTCTAACTGCCATAGTAACATAAGATGCACATTGTATAACAGGACCATGAACTAGTATTATCATTAGCATTTGAGCACTTGCGTGGGTTGTGTCTCCAGCCTAAATCTCTCTTTTCCTGCTTTGTCTCTACCTCTCCCACTTCATCTGCAGCCTTTGTGTTCTGTCATTATCTCTGTGTTTTATTCATGGTCAGCTTTTCTCTGGTAGGCCGCTCTTTTTCTCTTCTAGAAAAGTCTGCTGTTTTCTGTACACACTCTTCAGTCTCGCAACACGTCAGTGACCTTTCTCCAGTCTCGTTCTGTTAATCTGACCTGTCGTCTTTCTTCTGCTCATTTCTCTCACCTTCTCTCTGCCTGCTCTCTGTCTTCTTAGTCACATGTTTAGTTCTTCTTTTCATTTTACTCATTCTGTCAGTCACAGCTTGAGCACATCCGGAGCAAGCGTCCAGCCCAGCTCAGACGGACGGAAGTGAGCCGGGCTAACCTTATTTAAACAAATCCACGGATGTGTGTGCACCTACTCGGGTTTTGTTGACTCTCTGTTACAGCGCCACGGTCGCCTTACTGAGCAGGATGCGAATCTCAGATTAGTTATTACCTTGCCGAGATGAGCAATAAATCATTTGACTGTTACATTTCAATTTGGTTTCAATTTGAACAGTCCCCTCTTGTTGAAAACCTCTATTACGCTGCCAGCTCGAGGGTTAGAGGTGACGGGCAATCACTATGATTGCCTTTGATTCGAGGAGGCGCGAATGAACAGTCCGGCCAATCTGCGCAAGTGCCGCTTGACGGACAGTGATTACGGCCTGTCAGCGAGCAGATCCTTTACCTCTCCTCTCCGGAGTTTCTCCACCGTAACGCCATCTCACCTACCTCATATTCAAATCCCATCCCGCCGTCAGCTGGTGCGGCCACCGCTGACATGCAATTCGCTCACGGCAATTAAAGCGAGGCAGGGTTAGGTCACACTAATAGACACTTCTGCTACTCACTGAAGCATGCTGGGCCATGAGACATGTTGAATTACACCAGTATCATTGTTATTTTAGCCCTATGGAGAAACAGCCCCACTGTCCTCTGTCCTTATTCCTTAAGAGCCATTTCTATTGTATTATGGGTCCTCGACGTCTACAGTTGAAATTTAAGGAGCTCTGTATATAAAATATATATATATATACATATATATATATATATATATATATATATATATATATAGTGGGATGCAAAAGTTTGGGCACATCCTCTACAGAGAACACACTTCTGCACATTTTAATGCACAATTACTGCTATTTGCAGTGTGACTGCTATTTTAAATTTGACTATTTTATTATTAACATAAAACATAAAATGTGACCTGTGCAAAAGTTCTGGCATATTTTATATTTTATGTTGTATTTTTTCCTGAAATATGTTAAAATAGAGGTTGATGCCAGGAAAATGCCATATTTAACTCTTGTGTGGTGATCATGTTTTTGGTACTCAGTGGTCTGGTGGACTCATCGCATTATTGTTTTTTAAATCAATACAGCCAATACAACAATATTTTGTAAAAATACCAGATGTTTAAAATATCAAAGGTGGCCAGCATAGGGGTCTCCTTTTGCAGCTGTAGCCAGTCAGCAGCCTGTCCATGTTGCGCACCCTCACATACACACATATACAAACACACACATGTGTAATATAAATGTGTAGGGGGTGTACAGTGTGAAGCAATAATAAATAATAATAGATAATAATAAATAGCATCATTTTCTCTTTTGGTGAACGTGGAAAATGGATCCCACAGTCTCAAACACCACACAAGGGTTAAGTGTGTTCTCTGCAGAGGATGTGTTAACTTATTTTCAACTTAGAAACTTAAAAAATCAACAAAACGTGCAACTTGACCAGAGTGTGTGCAGACTTTTGCATACAACTGTATCAGTTGATTCCAGGGCCTGACTAATATGTCTGTGGGTCCATGATATTTGCCGACATAGAGGTTCTGTGGAATTATCTTTTATTGGCAAAAATCCTGCACAAATAACAGGCAAATCTAATGTGAGGGCAAACCTGACTGAACTGCTAAATTTAATACAAAACCCATTTGGTTTAAGCATCATGGTTAAAATAACAAAAACATATGAAAAGTTTCTGAGCCCAACTTTTAAAATAAGAACAACACACAATAATTATGTAAAGAAAACTGATGATAACCAAAAACAAATTAACAGAAACCAACAAAACTGCTAATGCTGAGAAGCTCCGTCCCCTCAGGCTAAGCTGTAGACCTCTGAAGTCATGCCATCATTTTGTAGACAACAAGAGAGAGGTCTGAGTCTTTTATACCTGTGTGGAGAATGACTGCTGTTCTCGGAAATCACTGGTGCGGCCAGTCGTAAACAAAAATGTTCCAGGCCTCTCACTTTTTTCTGTATTTTCCATCTTGGCAATTAGTTAAAGGTTAGACAATGACATCATAGTGTCAAGGGGCAAAAGCATATTGTTGGAAAGAGCAATGATTGTAACCCACAGGATGTCTTTAGGGTTCTGGATCAGAACGAATTAAAATAAATAAAAATTGTGCAAACTTATCCCCTAAGTGTCACTGGAGCCTCTGAACTGCATTGCCGTTAAGTAGTTGAAATGCAGTTATTGCTACACACATGCTACAAGCAAGCTACCATTCCTCCTACTTGTAATGATGTCACAAGATAATAAAAGCCAATTTATAGTCCATAGGACTATATTAATAAGACAAAAAACGTGGTTGACAGATGTCGCAGCGCTGTAAGCTTTCATAATCCTGTGCCAGCGACAAAACTTGGGAATAGTACATCAACTGTTTTAATGAAAAGCTTGTGAAACAGTAGTGAAAATGCACAGAACAGTCTGAAAACCGCTGTGATAGTGAAACTGCATTGACAGTAGGGATTTAAAATTGCAGGGTCGCTACTGCAGCCAGAAATACAGCTTGTTTTCCACACGTGTGTGTTTCACTCATGAGTTCTTTCCCCATCATCCAGGGTTGCCAGATTAGTTGTTTTCCCAAAAATTCCAGTTTGTTTGAAAGTGCAGTGCATATTACACTGTCGCAGAGCGTTCTCCTTGAACAGCTTTCTAAATGAACTGCAGTCGCGGAAAAAGGTTTGAAAATGGAAATGAATCGTCTTGTGAATGTATGTTGATCCTAGTTTCGAATAGCTGGCAACCCATTCTGTTTCTGCACACCGTGACCATGACAACACTACAGATCTTTAAGGTTCTATCCAGTCAGAGCTTTCAGATTTTTGGATGTACACGATGAGGTCTGTGACAGCCTAGCAGACACAAATGTCTCCATTGCATCATTGCCATTCAGTTGATCCAGTGACACTTGGGGAAAAATGCATACAGAGCAAAACATCAGGATTTGAACATGTTTGTTTATCACAGGTCACAATAGCTGCGATTTTTGAAAACGGCGTTCATTCTTTCCCCATACAGAAAAAAATTTGAATTCTTTAATTTAAAGAATTTCATAAATGTCTCGCTGCCAACTATAATGAATGATTTTAAGGTCAGTTTATGTTATTCAAGGCTTTTTGACTGTCTGCTGTCAATTTGAGTTGTAGAAATCTGATAAATGCAAACTGACAGTGATATTTGTCAATTTATAGTTGAGAACTGAGTCATGTTAGTCAATAAAGTTGAACTAAAACTATTGGAGTCTGTTTGATATTTGGCCAAATTAAATTATGTTAATCAACAGTATCGGTTATTGGAATTTAAAATTGGTATTGTTCACAAAATTGACATATTGATTTAACCCTAGTTCCATGCAGAGAGCCATGGCTGAAAATTGACCTGTGTCTTTCACAGTTTGTACTGTATTATAATGTAGCTCTGCATACTGTTATGCAGAATTATTATGTAAGTGACTTAAAACGGCATGAATAATAAGGGTCAGCAAAGGTCAGAAAACTTTAAAGAGTTAATACCTCAGTGGTACAAATCAGAGTGATCTCTGTCTTCAGCAAGAAGCTCCTTTCATGGAAGAGAAGCGAATGTTCCTTGATCTTTTTATGCTGGGACGTTTTAATATGCCATTTCAGACTTCAGAAAGCAGCCAAGTCTGAGGTACTAAAGGAGAGAGATTTCAGGATAGATTTTCGTGACAGCTTGTCATCACTGAATTTGTTTCTCTGCATTTCATCTCTTGGCAATTAGTCAAAGGTCAGGCAGTGACGTTACAGAGTAAGGGGCAAAAGCGTTTGGTTGGAAAGAGGAATGATTACAAACCACAGGGAGTCCGCAGGGTTCTGGATCAGAATGAATTAAACGGAATTAAGATGGTTAAGGGGAGCTAGTTTGGCAAAGCCACACAGAAGAGCTGATCTGCTTTGGTTTTGATTTGTTTGTTGTGTTTTTTTGATAGGAAAAGAAGA
The DNA here is from genome assembly GCF_904425465.1 of Colossoma macropomum. Lineage (NCBI taxonomy): Eukaryota > Metazoa > Chordata > Actinopteri > Characiformes > Serrasalmidae > Colossoma > Colossoma macropomum. The sequence continues at coordinate 16,521,060 of NW_023494787.1, read as the reverse complement.
AAAATCAATAAAAATTGGAGTTATGAAAAAGACTGTGGTCAAAAAGACAGACACATTTGAAATGGTAATTTTACCAATTTAGCAAACCTATACACTGTGCTGTGGACGGGGCGTTCTTGGCAGAACCATCAGTAGTTATGTGGAGAGGAAAGTGCAGCTTTGGCCAGAGGTCTGTGAGGAAACGTGCTTTCTCCTGCTTTTTCCTGCTCCTTTCAGAGCATCGGACACCCCTGGATATTGAGGTTCAAAGGCAAGAGGCCTTTGAAATGATGAACACCAGCACAGCCCTTGTGGTACATGGAGATGGATAGTGGACTTCAATAGCTTATAGATGCAGTTTCTCTCTCTCTCTCTCTCTCTCTCTCTCTCTCTCTCTCTCTCTCGCTCGCTCTCTTTCTCTCTCAAATCACGGTCTGGACCACTGGCCTGCATTTCATTTTTACAGCGTGAACAACCTCCACTCCATCCTTGTCTGGCTAGCAAAGGGCTGTTAATGATTAATTGATATTGTCTTTAATTATTAATAATCTATTAGTTTTGTCCATCGTTGCATTTTGGTCTGCTATGAGTTTTTGCCAGACATTTTCAGGCATAATTGTTGACCGTATTGTTTTATGAGCCTGCAATGCTTATATTAGTGCTCAGCTCAATAACTGGATAAGACTACTACAGTCTTGTAAAGGGACTTGTTACCTTGTTTTGGCATATCTATTTTTTTGAATATTAACTAAATACAGTGCATACCTGAGGATATCAGAGATCTTGTAGAGAAGAGAATTACCACTCTGCAATGTCTTCCGGGTTGCTAGAGGGCGCTCCCGAGCGAGTCCAAAATGAATGGGTTAAAATTGAGCATTTGAGTAGAATCATAGTTTATAAATGCTTTTTAAGATAAAAGAATGCATTCATATCCTGAACACAGAGCAGCATAAAACATTTTAACAACGCTGTTATATTTTGAAGGCTTTTAAACTTGAGTTATAGGAGTTTAAAACGGCGCCTCATGTATGTTCATGACATCAGTGAGCGCAAATAGCCAATCAGCTGCTCTGCTCGCCAACCAATCAGCACTCAGTAGCAGTAATACTAGCGTCCTGCTGCCCCAAAACCCTGTAGGAAAAAGGGAACATACAGGTAGGTTTTCTTTGCTTTTTTTAGTGAAAAACATCCTTCTACTTTCTAAAATTAAATTACAAGTGATTAGAAACTATTTTAACTTTAGCTCCATTCACCCCAATTCATTGAGAACTTGCTCGTGGGCGCCCTCTGCTGTTTTGCAGTCATGTTTTTTTATGTAACGGGGGAAATAGGAAGTGGCCAGGCAACTCATAAACCGACTCTGAGGATATGTCGCACAAGGGCTTTTTTCCATCTGATTTCAGAACATTTTTTCTTTTGTCTTCTGAATTTCTTGATTTTTCCTGTTTTGGAGTTGACATGTTTTGTAATGTACTGGAATGCTTCATATCAGTATATCAGTAGCAAAGATGTATGCAAATTGCTATATTATTTTTAAACATGCTACTTTTACAATAGACTGCCATTTATCAGTATGTGAAGAGGTCAGCCAATCCTGAACATAAACTGTCTGTGTGTGCAAATGTATATTTTGGGAAAGTGGGAAACTGATGTGGGGAAAAAAGGCAGAAAGAGAAGAAGCAGAGACAGCACTCTTTTTCTCTTGTTGCTGTGTCTTGTTATCTCTCTCACTCTTCTTTCATTCAGTTCAGCGGTGCTTTGTAGGCGAATGGTTCTGCCAAGGCAAATAGCGTACAAATGAAAGAACAACATTACTAACAAAGTTATTCATCAGCAGTGAGAGAAAAAGAAACAGTTGTTATTAATAAACTTTGATGCTTTGCCTTAGCGGTTGTGTCTCCAGCTGACAGGATACCATAAATCTGATTGTTGGCTTGTCCCTCAGTACACCCACACCAACTTCTCTTTTTCCTTCACTCTTTCTCTTATTCCCTCTCTCCTTTTCTCTCCCTCTCTCCATCTGTCAGTTTCTCTCCTTTCTATCCTCTTCAGTCCCTCTCCTTTTTCCCCTCACACTCTGTCACCTTTCCTCTCTCATTCTTTCCCTATTTCTCTCTGATCTGTCTCTTTCTCTCACTTTCTCTCTGATTTCTCTCTGACTTCTTTTTCCTTTCTCTTTCCCTCTCCATCTGTTCCGTTCACTCTGATCTCGCTTTCTTTCTCTGTCCCTGAGTTTCTCTGTCCTCTTTGCCTCTCATCCCTTCTTATTCTCTCCTTCTCTCTCCTCTCTCTCCTTTCTCTCACACTCCTTTTTATCCTTTTCCTTCTCTTTCTCTCCCTCTCTCTCTCTCTCTCTCTCACACACACACACTCTCCTTTTTGTCTTTTCTCCCCCTCTCTGAGTTTCTCTCTCTCTCCTTTCTCACTCCTGTTTCTCCTCTCCCTGTCTCTCTGTCTCTCTCTCTCCTCTTTCACACTCCTTTTTATCCTTCTCCTGTCTCTCTCTCCCCCCATCTCTCTGTGATTTTCTCTCTCCTCTCTTACTTCTGTTTTTCCTCTATCTCTCTCTCCCCCACTCTCTCTCTGTCTCTTCTCTCACAGTCCTTTTTATCCTTCTCCTTTTCCTTCCCTCTATCTCTCCCTCTCTTTCACTCTATCTCTCTGTGAGTTTCTCTCTCTCCCCCTGTGAGTTTCTCTCTCTCCTCTCTCATTCCTGTTTGTCTTCTCCCTCTCTGTCTCTCTTTCTCTGTCTCTCTCTCCTCTTTATCCTTGTCCTTCTCTCTCTTTTTCTCTCTGTACTAGTTCTTCTCACTCTCCTTTCTGTCTCTCACCCCTCTTTATCCTTCTCCTTCTCTCTGTATCTCTGTCTCTCTCTCTCTCTCTCTCTCTCTCTCTCTGTATTATTTCATCTCACTCTCCTCTCTGTTGCTCACTCTTCTTTATCCTTCTCCTTCTCTCTGTCTCTCTCTCTCTCTCTCTGGTGGCTTTGGGCGATCAGCTGTTTGTGCTTTGCTTCAGTTGGAGTGGCGACGCAGGTTGCTTTTCCGCAGCTGCCGTCTCTCCTGGCAACCGAGACATGCACATGTCCTTTTTCTTCAGTGCTTGTTTCAGTGAGTGATGATGAGTGCGACACTCCGAGTGCTGATGAAGCTGCAGACAGACAGGCCACTTTCCACAATACTGATTGAGTTTAGGGGCCCGAGAAGATTGTTGTTATTTATCAGACTCTCAGGCTGTGACAAGCCTGCTTAACCCCTGCCGTAGATGACTGCTGCATATGCAGGAGGCTCTAACCACACGCTTTACTCACCGCATAGGTCAGCCTGTCAGAATTTGCATGGCTGATCCAGACTAGATTAGTCTAATATATCATATTAGTCCTATAGTCCACTGAAAGTTTAGAGCTGTGTAGAATACACACAAAAAATACTTCAAATGCTTAAAAAAACATTTTAAAATGGAAAAAGTACAGCTGGTTTTGACAGAGTAGGGGTGGCTTAGCCATTATTTTCCATCTTGTGACTTCTCTTCCCTGAAATATGTTTAGAATGAGAGTGAATTTGAATTTAACTTATGCCATTAATCATATCGAGATCAGTTTAAAGACAGTATGCATGAACAACCCTTTCATATTTCCTCATTCAGCTCAAATATATCATGAGAGTGAAACTAGACAGTAATTTGCGCAAAAAGTGTCACATTTAAGTCAAAAGACATGACACTTTTTCAGCTGAGAGACAGATACTGTAAACATCATTAGAGCACGGAGGCTCAAGGAGTCTTTAAAATAATATGAAAAGATCTGGCGAATGTAGTTCAAGTGTAATTTTGTTCACAGAGAGGATTTGCTTCAGTAAGTACAGGTGCTGCTTCAGTAAATCCAGGGGTGAAGCAAATTTCACAGAGGAGTGCGGCATTATCTGCTGAATACGCATGAGAGTCATACAAGCCAAGCGTTTAGCATGGTGGCTGAACGCCCAGCGAATCCTGAAATAAGATCCACATTATTGCAGACTTGCTCGTAAGACTTACAAATGTAAGAATATCACTACTGTGCTACTACGAATATATCACTGCTGTCGGATTTTTTTTATTACCTCTAAAAATACATTTGCTTACATTAAAAGTTATTAAAGCTATTTATCTGGGCAGACTCACATTAAAATAAATACTCAAATAATCAAATGAACAATACTTTGTGTGCTCTGTTTTCAAAGCTCTCCTCAAGGAAGTCCATTAAAAAAAAAACTTGTTTAATTTTATCATATTTATGTTTCTTTGTATTTACTTTAATCTTGAATTGCATTTATACTGGCAAAACATCCTTATTTATAAGATTTTTAAACAGTTTCCAGTGCTAAAGACCTTTGCACAGATCTGTATATCTACACCTCCCTGATTTTTATGCATTCTTGATAATGCATAGCACTGCAATACATTTTTCATAATCTTAAAGAAATTTTTATCTAAAGGCTTATGAAAGTAAATTAAATTTATATCTAGGACAAAAGGCAAATAGTGAAGTTGATATCTACATGCAATTATTTATTTACTTTGAACTGTGATGGTATAACAAATATTTTTATTCAATAACTTCTCATTGACCAAACAAGAAATAATAACTGTACTTAACTGTGTAGTACAATAAATATTTTTTTATTTAACAGAAATATGAGTTGCTGGTCATAAATAATACATACAGATTATTTTTTTAATAATAATAATAAGAAGAAGAATGACAATAATAATAATAATAATAATTATTATTATTATTATTATTATTATTAAGCGCTGTCAAGCATGTTCCAACCTCCAACCATATGGATTGTGTTTCTTTAGAATGTCCTTCTTCTGTTTAGGTTTCAGGCTTCTTAATGCCTTGTTCATGAGATCTCTGATTGTGTTCATCCATCATCTTGCTGGCTTTTTCTCTTTCTGTTTTACCTTCAGCTGTTCCAAGCATAACAAAAGAAGTAATTCTTCTCATAATATGTCCAAAATAAGAGCTTCGGTTATCTGGGCTTTGTGTGAGATGTGAGGCTTGATTTGGTCAAGAATCCATTTGTTTTCTTTGCCGTCCAAGGTATTCTCAAAAATCTTTGCCAACACCAAAGGTCCAGCTTTCACATCCATAAAGAACTACAGAAAAGACCAAAGCCTAGACCAGGGGTCGGCAACATGTGGCTCCATGCGGCCCTTTTACTGCCCTGTTGCAGCTCCACAGCAGAATTAGCTTTTTATGTAAAAATAAAATAATCCTCCTTTGCAGTAAAATAAAGCTCTGCTGATCGTTCAAATACAGTTTTAATAATAAATGATCTGAAGTGCTGAAGTTAATGTAGAACTGCTTAATAATCATTTTACCCTGAAGGTTGGCTCGCAGACTGCTGGTCACCATAGCAATGCAGACAACAACCTCACCTAGTTAGTAGCTAACGAAAAGGCAAAGAGAAAGATCTAAGACGAACATTGATAATTTAGAGACAAATGGACTTATTTGCATTTATAAGCACTCCAGCTGACTTCCTGATATGTTTAATCTGCAACGAGAAACTGTTAAACACTAAAAAAGTTGCGAGGCTGAAGTCATTTTCTCATTTACCAGCCTCTTGTTTGAATTTTCCTATTCCACCTTAAATAGTACAGCAGTTACATTCTTGCACCTCAGGCACCATTTAAGGTGGAACGGGAAAATTTGAACAAGAAGCTGAAGAATGAAAAGCTGACTTCAGCCTCGTAAAAAGTTTTTTCTACTTTTGAGGAAAGGTTTTCTGCTGGAGATGCGAGAAAAGCAAAGTGAGTCTGTGTTTTCATTTATATGATACTTTTTAGCCTATGCTAGTACATTAGCTTATACTAAGACATATTTACAGCCAAGACGTTAATAAAATGTTGTGGCTCCCAAGGTGGTTTGATTTTTGTTGAAAGGACAGAAATGGCTCTTCTTAACATCTGGGTTGCCGACTTCTGGCCTAGACAGTTCTGATCTTTGTTTGCAGAGTTAAATCACTACATTTGAAGATCTTTTCAAGCTCCTTCACCCTTGTCCTACCGAGTGCCAGTCAGTCAAAATGTGCAATATAAACTGCTGCTCAACTTAGTTGCATGTTGGTGTATGTTCCAGTCAAATGATGTGCACTGTACTTCATCAGTTTACAGTTACGTCCACAAGAAAAGCACAGGAGTAAAGAAGAATCAGTAAATTAAGAATTTCCCCACAAATCTATCCTCTCAGACTCACACATGAAGTCTCAAAGCTTGAGAACTTAAACTGGATCTGTTTTTCAGCATTTCATTATATCACTGTGCCTTGTTATGCAAATAACCCAGGTTCGTTTCACTGAAGAAGAAAAGATTTTTTTTTTTAACCACACAAACCACCTTTTTCCCTGCAATCCAGGGTGCACTCACAATATCTTCCCCTTATCAAAGTCAAAAGATGGCTCTCATTAATTTTTGTATTGATGTTATCAGAGTTCTATTTTCTATTTAATTGCCTTCAGATATAAATCTGTTTTACCAGTTCATTTTCATACTGTTCACCTTTGAAATCCACTTTTATTTTACACTGTTTTCCCTTCATAACAGTCACAAGATGGTATGATATTAAGACCACCTTAACTCTGTATGCTCACAGCACACATCTCTCTCCCACTGCTTCCACTGTTTATCCTAATTAGCCACGAACAGCAACTTGTGCTGCCAGGTGTGTGTGAGGCTCACATGATGAGTGGGCATATACTGACCACAATATAAACCCTTTGGTCGAAAATAACAAACTCCCACATTGTTTTTACTCAATACACATCTGTTTATATAGTGTAGAGAATAATAATTACAGAGTACAGGTGCCTTCTATAGTTTACCACCAGTTCTTTCAACAACATAACATTTGCTGCTTTGTGTTGTTGTTTTACTGAGTTTATTTGTATCATATCAGGTCTGTTATGCTGTTATCCCTTTAAAGGGGAAACTCTGAACACTGATTTTTGCTAAATTACTCAATCAATCAAAGGTTTAGATGTAAACAAAATCATTCAGAATGGCTCGGTATGAAATGTGCCTTTCTAGAGAAATTTACTGAGTCAGAATTGTTCACCATTATAGTACTGGGAACCAGACGTCTGAGGCATTTAATGGCTCTAAAAGCTTCATCCCATTAAGTTATTACACAAAATGGTTATGAATGCATTGTTTGATACCTGAGACATTGTTTTGTGATAGTTTCTGATAAAGTTTTTGGCCTAAAATGCATTTATAGTATAAACTATTACTCCAGGATCACTTCTGTGTTTCCTCTCAAAACCACATTCTCAACTGAGATCAATGTGCGCAAGCTAACATGCTTTTGTAGATACTAGCCTGTAGCTACAGCCGTTCAACATGGCTAACGCCAGCAGCAGCTTTTGTTTACAGTTTACTTTTACAGCTTTGGAAGATGGCAGAGTATGCGGAGGAGAACAAATTAGGGCGATTGGAAACTGGTGGTGTCAACATCAAACTACTTGCTACTCTGCTTGGTAGGATAGTGAAGCAGATACTTATTGTATTGCATGGCCCACGTTAGACAGTCTGTAAGCTAATGGCTAACAGTGATATATGCACGGTGGCTAATGACAACAAATTTATTTGACCCACATACGTTTCTTACCTTGATTCTAGTTTCTGTGGTGGAAAATACAACAGAGGGAACAGCAGTTTTCTTCAGCAGCTGGCATTTGAAGAAATCCACTTTGCATTTCTTTTCACTGGTTTTGAGTAGTCTTTGTTAGTGAACTGGTCGCTACAAACTCTAAAGTTGTTCAACTTTAGTATTTGTGTGTAGCTTCAAAACAATTAGCCACAACTTCAGGGCTGCTGGTACTTGTAACGGCAACCAAAAAAAACACAATATACTGCATTTTCTCCATTTATTTTGTGATCTATTGCAGCTCCTCTGATGAATAACGTTGCTCACATAAGCTATGAGTTTTGCTGACATGGTGTGACACAACGCCGCCTACCCAAACAACACAAAACGCCTGCAGGTTAGAGAGGTACATGCAGGGCATTGTAGGGAGAAAAACTACCTAAAGAAATCAGTTTTTTCGAATTTAGCACAATTTTACTATGATCAGTGTGACATATAAAACCATTTTACGGCTTATTGTTCAATAATGACATGCAAAACAGTACAAACTGGTTATTCTTAAAGTCAACCTGAAATCAAAAATGACTTTTTTTATCAAAAACATCATTTAAAAAACTAAATCTGTGTTTCCCAGTGTCATAATCTTTGACTGTAGTGATTTTGCCTGCCTCTAAAGTGTTTTCTGAGTTTGGTTACATCGCCATGTACCAGTGAAATATGGCCTCGGTCTGTGCTGTGCAGGAGTTGATTCATATACAAGAGCATATCGTCTGAGTGAAGAATCAACTGAACTACGGTGTTCAGCTCACTGTAAACAGATGTAGTCTGATTCTAGTGTCTCTAGTGTCTTGTTTGTCGTTTTGTGGCCTTTTCTGTTTCTGACTGCTTTATCTCTCTTTTACTTCTGCTGTATACTCCCCGCTTTCTGTGCCATCTTGTTTTATTGTGTCCTCTCTCTCTCTCTCTCTCTCTCTCTCTCTCTCTCTCTCTCTCTGTCTCTTTCCCTCTCTTTGTAGTGGAGGGTCAGTGGTTGGACTGGTCTCCGTGGTCTCGGTGTTCTGTATCCTGTGGTGTGGGGTCTCAGCAGAGGCAGCGGCGCTGCAGCGTCTCTGTGCACGGCTGGGCCGAGTGCAAGGGTCCGCATGCAGAAACGCGAGACTGCACTAACCCGTCTTGCGGGGGTATGACTCAAACATGCATACAGTTCAACTTGAATGTTCCATCCACCTATTTCAAATCAGAATGATTGTTTATTGTAAATGAGATAAAATGTATGTTTTTTTGACAACTGTTAATCGTTCATAGCCCTATTGTAACTAATGTAATAAAAGATATGAATGAATGAATGAATAAATAAATAAAGGCAAGAAAATTCAGAAATAGTTACATATCCATCTGTCCATATTATATTATGCATATATTATATTATATTATATTATATTATATTATAGGATTTTTTTTTTTTTGTTGTTTATCTGTGAAAATGTGGAAAATAGTACTAATGAAGTGTGATTAGCCTGAAGTTGATTTGAACAGACATGGTTTGGATGCACCAGAGGAATCACTCCTCCACTTATTCAGTGCTCTGTTTGGCTCAGGTGGGGGTAACTGGGGGGCATGGAATCACTGGAGTCTATGCTCTAAAACATGTGACTCGGGCTGGCAGCGCCGCTTCCGCATGTGTGAGAGCACAGGGGCCCAGGATTACCCCTGCGATGGGGATGGGGAGGAGGTGCGTGCCTGCAACGACAAGAAATGCCCAGGTGGGTTTGTGTGTGTATGTTAAAATGTGAATCCTAAACTTTGAATCAAGGTCACATTGGGTTTAAGGAAATACTTTACTGTGATTAAAATTTGATGGAATATTTTCTTTTGTTTTACGATTTTGCTACATTTTTATCATCATTTGATGACAAATAGAAAAAGAGTACAGCACTGATTAGAATCTGATACCGGATGTACAGTAGTTCATTACATTACTTTGGAGTTAAATGTGTAATTACATGATTTTCTTTAATAATTCAACAGATGTACAATAATAAAGCTCAGGCATGTGTTGCTCAGGCATTGTCTACATGGATTATAGCCAACTCTTTTAGCTTTTACGCAAAGTGCTGTCATTGTGTCTTTCTTTTCTTTATGCCACTCCTTTCTCTCTTCTCTCAGCTGTCTCTAGGCATCTTCCTTTTTTTCTGTCATCTCTCTGTCTACCTAAGGCATCTCTTCTTTACTCTTTTTCTCTGTCTCCTTCTCTCATTCGCTCTCTACGTCTCTGGGCCCCCTTCCTTTTCTTATGCCTGTCTGTCTGTATACCTGTAGGCCTCTTTCTCTCTCTCTCTCTTTTTCCATTTGACAGTCACTCTCCTCTGTTTTTCCCTCTTCCTCGTTTCCGCTCTCTTTCAGCAAAGGCAGGTCCTCCTTGGCTCGGGCGAATTGTTCAAAGCGCTGCTGCGTGCGATTTGTCAGTGTGTCAGGCAGTGCAGCAAACAGCAGATTTTAATAAGCGTGTCTTTGACTGTAGCTTTGGGAGGCTATAGATTAAATAAATGTCAGACATTGCCGCAGAGCTTATATCAGGAGCGAGGCTTTGATAGCACTGTGCTGAGATCCTGAAGACAAAGATCTGTCCAATAACTTTGTCGGGAAGCATATATTTAGATGAAAAAAGGAGAGGTTCTCATGGATGTCTGTCTACTTTTTCATCCCTGCCCTCTCTTTTCACAGGCACTGTTTTTGCCTTGTTTTGATGGGAGACAAACAGGGAGAAATGCAGTTTGATGTGGTGACTAAAGGTGGCCTGCAGTATGTTTTGAGTGGAAGAAACAGAGTGGAGAATGCACCTTGGTTTTAGATTTGCTCCAAAACAACTGTCTTGGATGTATCTGCTTGCATTTTTTTTTTATTATGAAGCAATACAAATACACGCACATGCTTATTCTTATACCTTATAAAGACATAGGTTCTTATTCTTTATATCAAAGGTGCCCAGTCCTGGTTCTGGAGATCTACCACCCTAGAAAATGCAGATCCAACACACCTGACTCTAATGTTTAAATGCCTCTAAAGGACTTCATTAACTGGAACAGGGGCTTTAGATTAGAGTTGGAGCTAAGCTCTGCATTGTGGTAGATCTCCTGGACCAGGGTTGGGCACCCCTGCTTTACATGACCTAAACCTAACCTTAACTTCAGTGACTAAAAAAAAAGTTTTGCTCTTTAAATTAAAAAAAAAAATGAAACATGTAACTCTGGAAGCAACATTAGCACAGGAGCTATTAGCTGGGAGCTCCATTTAGTAGGTTTCCATGACATTTCAGCATCTTACTAGCCTAAGATTGCTGAGTGTCAGGTGGAGCAGTGTAATGCACCGACATTGAACACTGGTGCAGTGCAAATATATTCTGTGGAGTGGTGAATTGTGCTTCACCATAGGGCAGTTTGGTGGATTCACCTGGATATGGCGGATGAAAGGAGAATGCTACCTGCCAGAATGCAGTGTTGAGTGTAAAGTTTGGTTGAGGTAGAATAATGGTCCATGTAACTTGTCATGGGCCACTAAGTTCCAGTGGAAGGAAATTTTAGTGTGACAGTGTAAGATGATGTTATTAAGATTATTTTGTAGCAACAGTTTTTGGAGTTCTCCCTCTTGTTTCAGCATGACAAAGCAAGATTTGTAATGAAATGCCTTGGTGTGGAAAACTTGACTGGCCTGCACAGAGCCCCTACCTTTGAGGTGAACTAGGAGCCAGTTCGTGCCATATTGTCAGGCTTGGGTTTATTACATTTTTGAGCTATGATAGTGGGAGTAGTATGGGTTAGGTTTGGGCTTCATATGGTGGATGAAAGGAGAATGCTACCTGCCAGAATGTATAGTACCAAGTGTAAAGTTTGGTGGAGGTGGAATAATGGTCCATGAAATGGCATTGTAGACATCTTTGTAGCAACAGTTTGTGGAGCACTATTCCTTGTTTCAGCATGACAAAACAAGATTTGTAATAAAAATGCCTCGGTGTGGAAGAACTTGACTGGCTTGCACACAGCTGTAACCTTTGGGGTGAATTGCGAGGCAGTTTGGGCCAATTTGTCAGGCTCAGGTGTATTACTTTTTTGAGCTATGATAGCAGGGGTAGTATGGGTTGGGTTTAGGCTTCAGTTTCATGCTTGTGCAGAGCTCTACGCGAACACAACACTGTCCTGCTGTCTCACACTGATGCCTATTTTTCGTGCAGCACCTCATGAGATCTGCAGAGATGAGTACCAGGTCTCTATGACATGGAAGAGAGCTTCAGCTGGAGAGACTGTCTACAACAAGTGTCCATCAAATGCCACTGGTGAGCCACCGCACACACACACAAACACACACACACACACTAAGCACCTCTCCATTAACTACCAGTGCGCTCATTCTCACTAATTCTCTCTTTGTCTAAGTGATAATTAGACTATCCAGTGTTACAGTATCCTCATTAGACAGAAAAGAAAGTCGTGAGGATTAAAGTCTTACTAAAGATTTTATCAAAGTTAATTAAGCAATATGCCATGAAGTGGTGCACTTTGATTTGACACAATGCGCAGATAGGCTTCTGAGTACACTGTTCACATCAGAGACGCTGAAAAAACAAACCATCAGAGCCTGCGCTAATATAACTTGTTATATATAAGGGGTATAAATATTATATTGTTACCAAGGTAACCACTTGTCATGAGCTGTTATGACAGATTTTGTTCAGCAATATAACAGCGCGATTTTACTATTACCGTTAATTCTCTGCTGATCACCAATTAATAAGCAACAACTTTACTGATAACCAAAGTACTTTTCTACTGTGACGGCAGATCAAGTAAACAAACTAGAATTAGCCAGAAATGAACAGAATACAATTCAGCAAACAAGATGTGTTCTGAAATGCTTTACAGACTGACTTGAGCAAGACAGCGTTCAGATCTATCTGGCAAATACTGAAGTATTGAAAACGCTGAGCTGAACCTGATATTGTAACATTTTCATGGAGCTATCTATGACTTAGACAAGTGCATAACATGGACTTAAAACTAGACAAAACCACATTAAATTGTTTGTAGTAAAGAGAGTGGCTTCTTTTAAGCCTTCTACAAACTCCAGTTAAGGAAAGCCACTTTACTACAAGTGGTTTGATGTGATTTTGACTTAGTTTGTCTAAATACCTAGTTTTGCAGTTTTTAGACAGGTTTTAATGACTAAAGCTTGGGTGATATGTACTTCTGAAACATGTTCAGTGAAAGTTAATGACATTTTGAACTACATTTGGTTGTAGCTTGTAGCTCTGCCTTTTAGAAGTGAGAAAAAAGCAGGTTTGATTATTTTTGGACATTTATTTGACGAGAAATTGAGGAGAGAAAGGTAAATGTCCAATACAAATCCCATTTTACCGTAACATGCACGTCCGTAATGCAAAATACATTACTTTTTGGCAGAAGGATTTGTTGATATTAAAGCACATTTGTTATAACATTCAGGGCTCTTTTGCTTTACGTTTTTATCTTTTTTGCAGAGCTGTTGTTTAAAAGCAGTAGAGCACTTGCAGTCGTATGTTATCATCACAACTGTGATAATCCATAGCGCTTATCTTTGGCTCGTGCCTGCAACAGAATCAAAGCCGCGATGTTTATTGTGACAACACACTACCTCTAGTATTCTTTTGCTTAATGATCTGTTTTGACAACGTGTGACATCTGCAATGATATGTTTATGACATAGTTATGTCAGTGTTATGTAGTAGGGTTCAACTAAAGTGTCACTGACTACTGTTCGAAAACAGTAAAGAAAAAAAAGTTCACAACAATCACTCAACAGATAAATGAGCTATAGTAATGACAGGAACCGAACTGCACCGTGCTAAAAAAAACTGATGTGCTAGTTCCAAGTCATGAAAAATGGCTTTATTAAAAGATTTTATGATCAGTAAAACCAGACCATAAAATGCTATCAGAGATGCAATTAGTCATTTCCAAAAACTTAACCACAGGCAACAAGCTCACTACTGCAGTCAAAATAAGTTGATTTCTCTACGCTTAATGAACATTCATTTTGGACCCCATTGAAGAGAGATGCGTGAGTGGAAGCTCAATGCTGTGTTGTTTAGCAGCCCAGTGCATAATGACTATAAACCAGGCTTACAGCCATGTTACAGTCCAAGGAGGCTCTGATATGATATTGAGCACTGAATTCTTGTCACTACCTGCAAAAGGTGGACTTTGGGTCAAGGTTTAAATTCAAAGAGCTCACACACTTGGGTACCAGTGCCTAAGGCATAATCCCTGCTGTCCTACAGCACCTAGCTGCACACATTACTCTTTTTTTTTTAAGCGTGTTTACGTTTCCGTAGTGCTGCGTATGATATATCTCAGATATCGTGCTGGAAACAGCCCCAGGGCTCTCATTGATTTATACCTAATAAAAAAAACACAGACGGCTAATAAATGATGCCTTTGAAGTGTTCAGTGTGGAATGCAGTGGTGAATGAGGTCAAAGCTGGAGTGTAATGTATCCTCCATGAAAAGAAGCCAAAAAACAAAACAAAAAGACAAAAAAAGGGGAAAAAATGACAAAAATATTCCTACAGGCAGGTAAGCTAACATAGCTTCCTCCCATGAGACTTTGCTAGTGTCTCCCTGTGGATTAGGGAATGCGACTCTGTCCTGCCCAGTGCAGACGGGCAGACGGGTGATAGTGCGGTCATGGCCCATTGCATAGAGGCAGCATGATGCAAGTGTGAGTAAACGGGCTTTGCAGCAGGGTTTGCATGTTTTGAAGAGATTTTTTTTTTCTTGATCTTATCTGTTGTTAACCAGAGGCAGAAAAGGACTTTTGGATCAGTAGAAAGGGGCTGTAGCTCTAGCACGCTTATTATTCAGCGTGGCTAGACATTACTGAATGTGAAAAGGGGTCATTTTGTTTTTTTACCATCTTAAGCCACAATATTGAAACATCTACCATGTCTTCTTTTCTCTCTCTCTGTAGGATCTGCTAGTCGTCGTTGTTTGCTGGACAATAATGGAGTTGCTTACTGGGGTCCTCCGAGCTTCGCCCGATGCATCTCACTTGAGTATAGATATTTACATTTATCTGTAAGTGCCATTTTTTTCCTCTTCTTTCTGGTTATAATCATATCAAATCCAGTTTGGACTGTGTCAATAACTTTTCATAAATATGCTTAGCGCACAATAGCCTGAAAGCCTTTTATTAGAGTTGTATAAAAGACTAGGTAGTAATAGTCATGTTAACATGCACTCAAGCATAGTCTGACTTTACAATGTGGAACAACTACTTTATGACGCAGCTAAGTTTGTATACTCATCATTTTTCTGTTGAAAAATATCCACATTCTTTTTTATCCTGCCATTTTAATTTCTAATGATGTCAATTTCCTCATTGTTTAAAATGAGGGACGTCTAGGTAAGTTAGTTTTATGTGGGGTGGATTTTTTTGTTTTTAATATTGACTGTGACCTCCCTGGAAGCTTAAGCTTTATAAACATATAATATAAAGCATTTAGAATATAGAATTTTTTGCCTGTGAGTGCTCGGTGGCTGGCAGGCTGGAGACAGGAATGTTGAGACAACACCTTTATATTGTGACCTACCTAGACAGGCTGTAACAAGGCTATCTAATAACAATAACCACCATGACCTGTCCAAATTCTGTACATTTATAACTGGCTAATTGTGTACTGCTGATGATTGGATACTCATATAGGGTTCTAATAAGTTACAGTGTTAATTACAGATAACATCAGCATTCATAGTCCAGAGCTCTGTCTAACATCTGAGTATTTTAACCTGGGTTATCAGAGAAAGTTGTTAACGACCATTGTTAACGGCGTCTGTTAGTAAAGCTAAAACTGCCTAAGTTGAACCTGGTTTGTTAGACAGACCCAAGATTCACTACTTCTTGTTGTCCAACTACAAAATAATTGGCCTAACATTAACACAACAAAAGATACCTCAATCTTTAAGCATTTTTCCGCATCTTCCCTTTCTTTTCTCCATTTTTCAGCTCCAGATTTCTTTTTTTTTGACATGGTTAACAGTTGCTTTTCCCTCTCACTCAAACATCTTAGACAACAGAAAGGAATAGTAATATCAGAACAGTTAGGGGGCCCCCTGGCGGCTGTGGGGCTCTAAGCAGCTGCTTATGTTGGCACTGGCACTGCTCGCCCCAGAGACCCTTAACACCTTTTGTGACTCCTTTTTGTTTTGGTGTCAGAAAGCTGTCATCACATGAGGCGCTACAGAAAAAAGCCACAAAATGTCCAAAACTTTGTTTGCAAGTCAAGGCCCACTGCACACTGGATGAGCCTCCAAAAAAATTTGAAACCGTAATTTTCAGCATCAGTGCAGCCACTTGACAGCTTCTAGCACTGCTCGGCGTCCCCAAGCACCACAGCACACCACTCAGCATTGTGTTATTAGCACATTAATTTAAACCCAGAACAAAACTAAAGAAATATATGGTAGGTGAACTGTGACTTAAGATGTTCACAGAAAAAAGCACTCAATCTAAAATCTTTTAAATAAACAGATAAATGCCTTAACTAATGTTACTAGCCTACTTACATCATAACCTCGCCTCGTACTTAGCTCCAAAATAGTTTGTGATGAGTTAGTTTGCTGATACCAAACATGATAAATCCACCAGACTGCATTTCTATTAAATCTATATGAGTATGAGAGATGAGAGATGTACTAGGCATAGGTCATTAGTTAGACCATACAACTGAACCCTGTTGTTTCCATGACCATAGCTTAGGCTAGCAGTTTTAGTTAGACTAATATTGAACCACTGGTGTGCATGTAAATGTAGTCAATGATAACTTACACATCTTGGAATCCCTTCAATCTGTTTTGAATTCATTCCTGTAATATAATGTGTATACAGAGCTTCATTATAGTTGATCCACCCTTTGACTTTTCTGCATGGCCCTTGGCACACACTTAACACTTATGTGCTCTCCTTAATTTCTAGTTGTTGAACTTTGACCTTGTGTATACTATAATTGCATAATATCTCTAATGAAGGTAGCCAAGAGGCTCAGGAAATTGACTGGGGTGCAATGTGATTTGGTTGATTGTTCTGTTAACCTGTTCACTAACCCCTCATTATAATCAGACAATGTTTAGTTAGTTCTGATTGCTATTGTCTGCTGCCTCTTGGACCCACAATGCTGTCATTAGTCAGTCAGTCTGCTCTGTTCTCTTTAGACCATAAACAAGCACTCACTCAGTCATGAGGGAAACAGTTGTCCTCGTTTTGTCCAGTTTGCTTTATTGGTGGCAGTTATGGTGGATTTCGATTCTGTGAGCAACATGCACTTTGCTCTGAACACGGATCAATGAGTTTGATGCAGTCTCAAAGAATGAATGTGTGCTTTGTTACTTCTGTTGTTGACCTGACATTAAATGTCATTTTGTCATTAGTATTGGGCTTATTTTCTGTCTGTCTGTGTGGGAGTGTGTGTTTAACCTCTTCAAGTACAGGTTTATTGATCTGTCACTCACCTTAAGATTTATAATTGAGTAACTATGTTGAATTATTCAGTAATTATTGTGACTGTCAGAAGTTTGAAATAGCTGTTCAAATGTTTGGAATTGCTGTTCAGAAGTTTGGAGTCCATTTTCAGAACTTTGGAATCACTGTTCAAAAGTATGAAATCAGTTTTCAAACATTTGGAAAACTTTGGAATCGATGTTAAGAAATTTGGAATTAATGTTGACAAGTTTAGAATCACTGTTCAAAAACATGACATTCTGACATTCACCATTGTTTTCTTATTTCTGATTCGTTCTTAGGTAAGAACAGAATCTATGCGCCACTCTAGATGCGAACAGTTCTGCAGTTTAAGAACACGTCATGAATCTGATGTAGACTTTTTCTTATGACCTTTCTTGAGAAAATATTTAAGAAAATGAACGAGGCATAATGTTCAAAAGTTGGGAATCAATGTTTGAAATCGCTGTTCAAACATTTGGAATCACTGATTAAAAATTTGGAATCAGTGTTAAAAGTTTGGAATCACTGTTCAAAAATTTGTAATCACTGATCAAAAGTTTGTAATCACTGATTAAAAATTTGGAATCAGTGTTAAAAGTTTGGAATCACTGTTCAAAAATTTGTAATCACTGATCAAAAGTTTGGAATCACTGATTAAAAATTTGGAATCACTGTTCAAAAGATTGGAATCACTGTTCAAAAGTTTAGAATCAATGTTTGAAATCACTGTTCAAACATTTGGAATCACTGATTAAAAATTTGGAATCAGTGTTAAAAGTTTGGAATCACTGTTCAAAAATTTGGAATCACTGATTAAAAATTTGGAATCAGTGTTCAAAAGTTTGAAATCTGTGTTCAGAAGTTTGGAATCACTGTTCAAAAGTTTGGAATTTGGAACTATTGTTAAAAAGTTTGATTAGAAACCTTGGAAAAGTTTGGTTGCAAACGTGTACAGAATAGATTGGCTGGTAATCTAGTGGTAGGAGAGTGTTCCAGCTACTGGAAAGTTGTAGGGTCAAATCCTAGGACTGACTGGGTATATCTGATTGTGGCCTTGGGCAAAAAAAAAAAATAATAATATAAACAGATAATCACATTTTATTATTTATCAGTAAATAATTCCTTGTTTACAAAATTCAAACACTATTGCATAAATCATAAATGACTCCAAACTTTTGAACACTGGTGAGTGTAAGTTATGTAGTTGTGAGAGTGAGGAAGTGTGGGACTACATACGGGTCCCATTGCCCCTCAGCATTTAATAATGTGTTACCAAAGCAATGAGAGGAATTCTTAACCCTTAGAAATCCATTCCTAACTTTCATGTATGTATTATTTTTTGATATTTGATAAAAAGTACATTTTGTGTGTACATTTTTTTTTAAATGAAAAAGATAGAACTCTTGACTTCTAAGAAACGCTTGAAACTAATAGAGTGGTATAAAAAAGGATTCAGCCTCTCCTCTCCTCTGACAGTTACGAGAGCATCTTGCGAAGGGTCAGAGGACCCTGGCAGGGGAGGGCATGTCTCAGATCGTGAGGAGTCTCCTGGAGTTAATGTCCCGTCGCAGCTATTACAGCGGTGACCTCTTATTCTCCGTGGAGATTCTCCGAAATGTGACGGACACCTTCAAGCGAGCAACCTACATCCCAGCTCCCGACGACGTGCAGGTGGCTGTGCAGAATGCACACACATACACGCAGACACACAGAGGCAAACACTCTCCACACATATGGGGTGTTACTATATGCATATTAATATATAATATTCAATACAGAGAGATTTTATGATACGCATTTGGTAACACTACTGACATGAGCCTACATAAACACTTCTAAAGGCTTATTCCAATAATCGTCATTTGTCATGAAGTCTGCTTTTGTCAACTTTGATGCCAAGTTGACGTAACACCTATTTGAGAAATAATATAAGGTCATCATAGCAACTGAGTTTGTTGCTTAGTGTATATTACAGTAAAACAATGCTGTTGGGCATCACTGGTCAAATTACAAGTTTTGTTGGTCACTTAAGATTTTGACTGGGATTATTCAATATTTTACATACTGCTATAGGTATTTTGTAGCCTTATGAATACTGATGTACAGTAAAGAGTTACCAAAATATTTTTGATATCAGACATATTACTATCATAAACTGAAGTGGTTTCATTTGTTGTGTTTAGGAACATTCTATTTTCAAAGATATTCCAAAGATGATATTCCACTGAACTTTATTTGTTTTCTAAGAAAATTACTCATTATCCTTTCACCAGGAGCTCTGTTCTTGTTTTGACAATTGGGATGAGCAAAAATTATTATTATTATTTGGTTTTTATTGAAAATGTATTGTGCGATAACCACAGTACAAATAACATGAAATGTGTGTATCATTACACCCCTACCACACATGCACTCTCATACACAAACACACAGACAAATACCAAATTATATGCAAATTTGAGCCCACTTTCTTTTTTTCCTCATCATTGCTGCTTTCCTCTTCCACAGAAATTCTTCCAGATAGTCAGCTTAATGTTGGACATGGAAAACCTTGAGAAATGGGAAGATGCTCACCAGGTAACGTCCAACTCCTTATTGAACCTTTTAGACACCCACACATGTATCTATCTCATAAGCACACTCCATCACTCCTGTTGGACATTACTTTTATAGTGTTCCTTAATTTCCTCTTGACAGTGGATGGTTATTGGAGTCACTGCTACTGTCAAAGTGCAGATTAATAATTGGGCTAATTAAGCTAACATCTAATACACAGAGCCTGAGTGCTGCGTGGGATATGCAGATTCGAGTCTGCCACACTAGCTAAGGCAGATCCATTAGGCCAAGCTTGTGTTTGGGTTACTGTCTGGCCTTCTAAGAATGAAGCATGAGCTTCAGATTCAATTAGGCTTAATTGTACATCAGGTGTTGAAACTGTGGCCATGAAAAGACGTGACTTTCACACTCAGAGAGAGCTTTGTGACTGTACTTGAGCTGACCATCCATTTGTATGTAATCAGTGTCAGCACATCTGAGACCTCAGAGAAGAATAAGAACAAGGTGCTAACAAGAATAGGTTGCCTTTTCACCTACACTGCTGTAACAAACTATATATATATAGACATTAATAGAAATTAGAAAATAAAAAACTGCAGAAAAAATACAGAAAAAGCAATGCAGCATTTTTAAAGAACAGTTCTAAAGATGTTTAGATGTTGTAAGAGATGTTTAGGTGCTGATACATGCTGCTTTAGTTATGTCAAATACACTACTGATTTTTATTTTGTCATTATTCCAGTTATCAATAGCTCTTGAAATAGCTCTTGAAAAGCCTTCAGCGCAATATTGCAATGTTGAAATATTACTACAATATAAATTGTAGTAATATTTCAACATTGCAATATTGCACTGAAGGCTTTTCAAGAGCTGTATTAAAAAAAGAACTGTCACTCTGAAGGCCAGTTGGATTCCCTGCTTCACTTTATTTCATTGTTGGTGACTTACATGCTATTATTCATCTTTGCTGTCCAGTATCTGGTCCACATGCTATCTAAGTGGCACACACTCTGGTACTCCAAATCCAAAAGTGTTTGAATAGCTCTTGAATTATGACGGGGTTATCCACACAAACCAAACCAAGCCTTTGTTTGCAGAACCCACTGATACAAAACAGAGAGACACTTTGAGGAACAATGGCCCAGTTTTAAATTTCTAGTTTTTAGCCTAACCTACTTATCCACAGTTTTTAAACACTGTGTCCACACACTGACTACTTTATTAGACATGTCTATGTTTATACACCTTGTAGATGTAAAGTCAGAGACAGTAGCTCATCTGTTGCTGCACAGTTCGTGTTGGTCGTCCTCTAGTCTTTAATTAGTGGTCACAGGTCGCTGCCCATAGGTTGCTGTGGGCTGGTTGTTTTTGGTTGGTGGACTCTTCTCAGTCAAGCAGAGACACGGAGGTGTTTAAAAACTCCAGCAGCACTGCTGTGCCTGATCCACTCAGATCAGACAAACACACACTAACACACCACCAGTGAGTCTAGCTGATTAAATGAACAGTGAGCATAGATACAAGTGTAGAATAATGAAGTGACCAGTTGATGTACATGAAACGAGGGAACTCTTCACATATGTAAGCATTCCATTCATTGCTTTGGCAACAGTTGTCAATTACAACTCATGCCAGTAAAGCAAGGTGAATTAGAGAGAGAGAGAGAGAGAGAGAGAGAGAAAGAAAGAAGGAAAGAAAGAAAAGAAGGAGAGACAAAAAAGACAAAAAAGAGAAAGTCATAGTGAGAGAGAGAAAGAAAGAATGAAACAAATGAAGGAAAGAAAAAGAAGGAGAGAGAAGAAAGAGGTAAATGGAGAGAGATAGAGAGAAAGAGCAAGAGGGGGGGGACAAGATAGATATGAAGAATGTGGCAAAGTGAAAGAGGCTGAGAATAGATAAGTAGACAGGGGAGAGAGAGAGAAAGAGTCAGACAGAGAGAGGGAACAAGACAGAGAATGGGTTGGAACAAGATATAGAGAGGTAAAAAAGAGACAAACAGAAAGAGAGGCCAAGAAGAGATAGCTAGATACAGAGAGAGAGAGAGAGAGAGAAAGTAACAGACAGAGAGGATGAGAGCGATACAGAGAGAAAATGAGAGGACGTCGAATAAAACAGTATGGGTGAGAAATCATCATGCTATTTGCACAGTCAGAGAGGGAATGTTGGCTCTAGTCACGGTTTTTGTTGAAATATACACTATATGGACAAAAGTATTGGGACACCTACACATCATACCTATAGGAGCTTTTATGACATCCCATTCTAAATCCATAGGCATTAATATGGAGTTGGTCACTCCTATATATATTCCACTTTTCTGAGAAGCTTTCTACAAGATTTTGAAGTGTGTCTGTGGCAGTTTTTGCTCATTCATCCAGAAGAGCATTTGTGAGGTCAGACACTGATGTTGGACGAGAGGGCCTGGCTCTCAATCTCCATTCTAATTCATCTCAAAGATGAACTAGAATGGAGATGAAATAATGGGGTTGAGGTCAGGGCTCTGTGCAGGCAAGTCAAGTTCTTCCCCAGCCATGCTTGTATGGACCTTGCTTCCCGCACTGGGACTCAGTCATGCTGGAACAGAAAAGGGTCTTCTCCAAACTACAAAGTTGGAAGCATACAATTGTCCAAAATGTCTTGGTCTGCTGAAGCGTTAAGATCTCCCTTCACTGGAACTAAGGGGCCTAGGCCAGCCCCGTAGCATTATCCCTCCTCTACCAAACTTTACAGTTGGCACAATGCAGTAAGGCAGGTAACATTCTCCTGGCATTCGCCAAACCCAGACTCGTCCATCAGACTGCCAGATAGAGAAGCATGATTCATCGCTCCACATGATGAAGCTCCTGATGCACAGTTCTTTGCGCATCAGTAGGAAGTTTGGAACTCTTTAGTGAGTGATTCAACAGAGGATAGACTCAGAGTTTGCATGGTCTACTGCTTCATGGCTAAGCTGTTATTAGGAGCAATTCATTTCACAATAAAAGCACTTACAGTTGACAGGGACAGATCTAGTAGGAGAGAAATTTCACAGACTGACTTAGTCACTGAGCTCTTCAGTATGAACCATTCTACTGTCGTGTGTGTCTATGGAGATCGCAAAGCTATGTGCTTAATTTTATCCACCTGTTAGCAATGAGAAATCTCAAAATTAGGAGGTGTGTCCCAATATTTTTGTCTATATAATGCATAAGAGCTGTGTGTGGTGAAGAGTGTGAGGGTAACCGTGATGTGCTAATGCTATTTTTATTCAGAGTGAGTGTGTTAATGCTGCCATGGTTCACTGATTCTAATGACATAATGTTTTCATCATTATTACACACTCATAAAATAACACCTGTTCCCTCGCAGTCATGAACACAGACTCCACCTTAAACAGTGTGTGTGTGTGGGTATGTGTGTGTGTGTGTGTGTATGTTGTCATTTTTTGTGTGTATATGTTTGAACAATGCAATTGAGTCAACAGCAGTGCCCTTCAGTAATGTTGCGTTTCCACACCATCTGGACATTTCCTAACTGGACTAACAATGTGACCTACTAAGACTAGAGCAGATGCCCCACGGGCAACAATGTGTATGCAAATAAGCCAAGAAAAGAAAAGAGCTTTCATTATTTTTTTTTTAATTTTTACACCACAAAATTTGCTTGCTGTTGTCCCCTAAAAAGAAACCCATTGATGTCCATACAGCTGTATACAAAAGTTTGCACACCCTGAGTGTGCAACACATCCTTTACAGAGAACACACTTAATTTGTAGAGCACAATTTCATATTCGGATAGAAACATATTAGGAATATATATTCCAAAACTGTAATTATGCATTAAAATGTGCAGAGCTGTGTCCTCTTTAGAGAATGTTATTAAGGGTGCTCAAAATTTTACATACAACCGTATCTAAAGATTTAAATGTTCTGTGGTCTACGTGTTGCTTGATCACAAATCTGAAAAAACTCTTCACATCTATCAAAAAATATGGCTGAAAAGTGAGATTTTATTAATTCATTTATCTTAATAAATCTGCACAATTAAATAACTAAGACATTAACAAAGTCATTCAGAGTTGTTTGATGTTAAATATTGTATTATAGAGAAACTTGCACAGTCAGTATTGTTTACAGTAGTGGTGAGAGTAACTAAATGTCTGATTTAGTACCTCTAAAGCTATATCACGAAAGTTATTACACATTGTCTGATGCCTGAGACACGTTCTGTGATTGTGTTGAGATAAATGATCAATATTGTGTATAAAAACTCAGACGACACATGTAGGTTTACTACATGCTTTGGATAGTAAACATAATGGCTATAATGGCATCATACACATTGCGATCCATGGTTCCTATCACCACCACTGTAAAGAAATCAGAGTCTGTAAGTTTCTCTACAGAACGTTTCACATCAGACCACTCTGAATGACTTTGTTTACATCTCAGCCATTGATTACTTGCTGGACATGAATCGGTTAAAAAGACATCAATAAAAAAAACAGAAAAGATACAGAGAAAGAGAAATAGCTCTGTGTTGACAATTTATTCTTACACAGTTAGTAAAGACTCGCTCATGGTGCCAGGAACAGAGCAAACAGCCGACAAAGCCCCAATATTACACACGTCAAAGAGCTCCAAAACTAAAGTAAATGAGATCTGTTCCCTGCAGGAGAGCAGAAAACAAGCCCCGATTCAGAATATAAGGAAGTGTGTTAGTGCTTCAGTTATTCATTACAAACAAACAGAGCAGGCAATCTACTCCATTTCTTATTTGGCTCCATATAAACCACCATCTGCTGCATATTAAATTGGATTTAATTGGTGCAAAAAAAAAAAAGTTGGGCCAGAAAAAAGGTAACAAATGCTGCTGTTGTTGCACTCTGTCCCCTCCCCTCACAGACACACACGTGTGCCCTATAGCAGAGCAGCGAGACACTCGCTCAGACATTCATAAATTCCTTCATTTGCACACATGCGGAGAAAAGGCGAAATTCCAATTAGATTGAAGAATGGACTCCTTAGCCTCATGAACATCATCAAGAAATGTGGCTGTGACACGCTTCCCCCTCAGAACAAAGGCTGTGAGAATTAAAACCTCACAACAATCTATAAAGACGGCGTTGTAAAGATCAAGCGTGGGAGCGCTGGAGAATGGCTCACGCTGAATGTTTCTCTCTGTTTTCTATAAGCCGCGTCTCTGAGTCATGGGCACGTACCAGCTCCGCTAAGTAGCGTGCATTGATATTAAAGTCATGGTGCTGTTTCAAAGAACTGATGGTTTTAATATGGTTTTAATATGTGACTGAGGTTTAGTATTTAGAATTTCTATGTGTCTGCTTGAGAGGTTGTAGGTGTTGGCCTTCACCAGAGCCTTAGAGTGACGGGAAAAACACAGGAATTTATTTTCCTTCGTGATATCGTTATTGTGATAAAAGTTGGCATAATACATTTTTGGAGTATTTCTAGAGGACTGAATGACTTCATTTATCATTACAAATGTAATTCACAGATTTATACTTCGCCCACAAATGTGTTCTTCGGTAGCGACAAGCTTTACGCCAGTGGTCTCCAGCCCTGGTCCTGGAGAGGTTCCTTCCTGAAGATTGTAGTTCCAACTTGTATCCAGTAAGCTGCCCCGCTACTTACTTACCCCCTAATACATCTAATCCAGCCAATCGGTGGCAAGGAGGAGGTTGATTAGCTGGAGCTGGTGTGGCAAATTATGGTTGGAACTATGCTCTGCAGGATCAGAGTGGAAGACCACTGCTTTACACATTGGCAGAATTCCTATTTGACCTGATGCATTTAGGGTGGAGTTAAATTTGCTACATAACATTGAGTTTCCAGTTTAAAATTCTGTGCTGCCAAGCTGGACAATGTTTCTGTAGATAATCAAAACTGGGCAGGCAACAATTTTGTGACAATGCGTTTGCTTGATTACAAACAAAAAATCCATGTTCCCAAGCGGTGCAACAGTCTAAGCATTGGCCCTGTCGTCAGGGGAGTTTGTGAGCTTGATCCCCAACAATAGCCATCTATGGCCACAAGCCCAAGAGAGCATAATAGACCTCGCACTCTCTGGGTTGGAAGGATGGCCCTCCCTCTTCCACCTTCACTTACTATGATGTTAGCCATTGTGGGCATCTCTTAGCTGAAGTGACAGAATTGGCAGGTACTGTTCTCCTCCAAGCATGTTGAACACAATGCAGAACCAACAACAAAAAATGTGGTGGTGTTTCATGTCTCTCAGAAGAGGCACATACTAGCCTTCATCTTCTAGCTTGGTAGCATCATGTGATGGGAGAGAACTTGATGTCTAAATTCTAAAAATTCTGTCCAGCTTTGCACGAGTTACTGTGAAAGAACGTTCTTGTGGGAGTGTTGATAGATCATGTATTACAGACAGTCTATAAACAACAACCAATTTATAGTGACTGTATGAACAGCATACTAAGTTAGTCATTTGCTCATTTTTACCGTTTGTTCATTTTATTTCTTCTATTGCTTCTTAAATGGTCTGGTTTTCCTCAGGTCTCTCCAGGTGCAGTGCTGCTAATGCGAGTCGTAGAAGACTTCATCCATCACATCGGGGAGGCTCAGAAGCCTTTCCAGAGTTTTCTGGTCGTCACCACTAACCTCAGTGAGTGCTGTTAGAAATCAAAAACGTGCTAGAAATGAAGATGGAGATGAGAGTTGGACTGAATTGAGACTTCTTATTTTATGTCTGAAAGATGTTCATGTTGTATCAGAGGAACTTTGATCCTGTTAATGTTCACTATCAACTAGCTATCTGACTTTATAGCTGCATCTCTCTCTCTTTCTCTCTCTCTCTCTCTCTCTCTCTCTCTCTCACGCACAGATAATGATTCAAATCCAAAATGGCATAATTTGCATGAATTGCGGTTAACTGCTTCAACTGCCTATTTTTCTGTTATTAATCTCAATACCTATTAACTACTTTAAATTATTAACTACTATGAAACAAACAATACAATAAATAAGCAGTACAATGAATCAGTACACTAAAAACATATATAGTGTAGATTTACTACACTACTTACTATTTTACTATCATGCAAAAGGTATATTTAGATGATTAATTTAATATTTCCAGATTTTTATGACCAAGAAGCAGAAAAAAAATAGAAAGAAAAATTAGAAAGAAAGAAAGTTTTTCCAAATCAGTGAATGGAATGCTTAATAATGCTTGTAATAATAATAATGGTGAAAAAGTCTGTATACCTAGTGCTCACATAGCCTCACATGCACATTATTTTCAGTACTTACTCAGTATGATGCTAGTACAATTCAAAAACAATTTCAAATAATTTTTAGAGTGCCACTAAAAATATGGAAGCGTTCAAACATGCATTGTAGAACACTTTAAAATGTTTTTTATCATGATATATGTCAATGAGAAGGGGCTATATTATGATTATTACCATCTTTATTAGATGAATAATTTCTACTATACATTAGCTGTTTTTCTGGTAACACTTTATTTTGATGGTCCTTTTTAGATGAAAAAAACACTCAATGGACTCTCAGTAACATGTCAAAAACATATGAGGGTTAGGATTAGGGCCAGGGTGAGGGTTAGGTGTTGGGTAAGTTTGGGTAAGGTTAGGTTTTGCGCGATGAAAGTAACATATTAACAACACATCTACTTAATGTAAGTAATGTATCAACAGAACATCTACAAGATATTTACTTCAGTGTATTCAGATACTTCACTACTGATAATTCACTGATATGATGTTGATGTGTTACTGATACTCTGTTAAGAGTTTATTAATTATCCACAAAGGACCACTCAAATAATATGTTACCATTATTCTTAGTAAATAATGGTTATATCTGGAATTGCTACAAATAGATATAGAGCATTTTGTAATGAAAATGATGAGCAGAGCTGTAGGTGATTTCACACCTTTTGGAAAGCTCCACAATATTGAGAATGAGGTTATAATAAAATTAGCATCCAGAATGCCTCATATTTCAAAAAGGGATGATTGCATCTTGAGGCAGGTATGAAAAAAAAATGGACTGTAAATATTTACCGTATATTATTTATCACTGAATATCTTTTTGCTGGTCCCAAAAAAGGAAACATTGAGAAAACCATCTACAGATACTCTTAATAAGATAACTCTTAATAAGATAAGTTACAGTCTCAATCACTGTAGAAATCATTAATGGATACAATGACAGTAATTATTGATATGACAAGTCCAGGTTATGTATAGGTCACTTAGTTATGTTTCTCTTTCTCTGTATCAGTTATCACTATCCAGCGTGAGCCGGTGTCGGCCGTCTCCAGCGACATCAACTTCCCTATGAAGGGAAGGCGGGGGATGAAGGACTGGGCGCGGTCGGCGGAGGACAAACTCTTCATCCCCAAGGAGATCTTCACTCTGTCCTCTGATGGTGAGTGGGGGGATATCTGGCCTTTCTGTTTGCCAGAGTGGTGCAGTATATCATTTCTACCTACTGCAGTCTGCAGAAAAATGGATGCAGTGTGGACAAACAGTGCTAAACACTGACCGGGCCTCAAACGGCAGGTATCAGAAACATGTTCCACACTTACTCTCCTTTCAGCTGGTTTGATCTGAGCGAGGCATCAGCTCCATAGGTGTAATCCTTGTTGGAGTTATTACTCAGCTCCTCTTCCTCTGTTCCATCCATTTTGGCTTCTCCACATTTCTCTTTCGCTCTCTCCATCTGTCCGTCGGCCTATCTCTAGCTCACAATCTCTCTTTCTCTAGTTTCTCACCGTCTCTCTCTTCAAGCTGCGAGCACCTCAATCACCCCGAGGTCTGAGGAGGAAAATCGATTGTGTTTTGGAGAACGAGGGCACAGGAGAAAAGAGAGATGGAGTGCGGGAGTTTGAGAGAGAGAGGAAGGAGGGGGGGCGGGGGGGTGAAAAGGAGCCTGGGGTTCAGATGATGGGGAAGATGCTCAGTCCTTCAGGTCCTGGAGGAGGAAATTAAGGCAGAAGAGGTTGCACATACTGCCAGAGAGAAAGATAAGACCCAGTTAGAGCGAGGGGCGTTTGAAGAGGCAGACTGAAGGCTAAAGAGAAGCCCAGATGACACGGAGAGAAAAACAGACGGAGATAGAGGAAATGGTTACTATTCCAGTCCGCCGTCTCAGTCGCAGACAGCTCCTCCCACTCCAGACTGAACCATTACATCCAGCCGCCCTGACAGATAATAAGAAACCGGCTCCTTGTGTAAACACACTCTTCCCCACCCCCTGCTGCGGGCGATAAGATACCCCCTTGTCCGACACTTTGTTGATGCTCTGTGTATTCTGTAGGACAGCAGAGAACTTTGTCTGAGCAGCCTCTTCTTGTCGACGCTGGCTTTGTTAAAGTGAAGGCAGTGAAAATGAAAGGAGTGGATTGGTGAGTCTCCATTCAGGACTTGTCAAGACCTGGACTGCGATTGTTATCTTTTAATGTGGTCGGGTTAACAAGCAGCCAAACTTGTGTTCCAAATGATTGGCGTTTGATTGACTCTGGCCTTGCTGTACCCTCAGAGAGCCTTCACTGTTGTCTAAGGTTCTTCTGTAGAATGCCTTGCTCCCTTTTTGTTAGTTGAGAGAAACACCTCTGTTCACTCACCATGGCCTCTGAGTGTTAAAAGCAACGACTCAGACAAACAACACGAATAGCACGAAAGCCATTGCTCTTTAATATTGAATCACTTGGCCCTCAGCTCGCTGATTACTTGTATTTGTTTTTTTAATAGTCCTGCTGTGCTGAGACAACACTGCAGTTCAATCAGTGCTCCTATTTGGTTCTGTCAGCATGTGTGGTGTTTTTTTTCTCATGTTTGATTCAGACTCAATAATTACAAATGAGAATTTCATAGTCTTATTGTAGGGACAACAACCGCTGTGAGATTTATGCAATTTTTCCACAAAATTAAAATGGAACGTTGAGTGGACTGACCGTTTTAGTGCAGTCCACTGAAAGATGTCTCAGAACGTATCTTTATTTCTACTAGTGACACGATCAAATTTACTGTGATTACAGTCAACATGAATTGGACGTTTTTCTTCCATACTGTGACATGTTTCTGAGTAAATCAAAGTATGAGGTGAGTGTTTCCGCTTGATGATGGGTTGGTTTGGTCGGAGGGGGTGACGGTAAGAAACCGATATCGTGCTAATGTTATTTTTCCCTGCCTGCTGGTACATGGTAATGTAATCAAAACTTTTTTAGGGGGGTCAAACGATTGTGGAAGAACAAAAATGTTGTCTTTTAAATTGTGCTAACTAAGACCACACATATGAACTAACATGGAAAAAGTACATTTTGACTTTGACCTTAAAATCTTATTAGGCAGTTGATTTGTTTATGATAAACAGAGTACATTGAACTGCTATGCCACTTATCATTTCTTCAATCAAGGTAGTGTTAATCACAACATGTCATTGATGTTTCTTATATGTGGAAAGCCCACACCCAACAATGTATGTCATGAAAATGAAACGTTTTGAAACTGGTTTATTTTGCATTTTGCAGTGAAACCCTTCATATACTGAATGCATTAACTTACCAGTGTATGCATAAACCTGAACACACTGATTATCACTGTTGTCGGAACAAAACCTCGTATCTCCAAAATGATAACTTTACAGGAGAAGGAAAAAACATACTTTACTTTTAATGTAAGCCAATGAAACTAGACTTTTTTCCAAGTAATTCTGGACCAGTTCTTTTGGTCCTTTCATCGTGAAATTTGCACACAATGTGAAGGGCAACAGGCATTTTCAAATTGTGTTAAAAACTGAGAAACAACAAAAATGGAGATACGGTTCTCTTCCAACAACAGCAATAGACTTCGGTTTCTGACAGCAGTAATATACTAGTTTCTATTTGACCCCAAGCTGTAGTGTAGGATACTGTTACACTTCATCTGTAATGCAGCATACTAACCACTAATAGTACCATAGGGCCCTAAGCTCTGCGGTCCCCCTCCAAGTCCGACTTTAGTGACGTCAACAGACGTATAGGGATGTATAGTGTCCTCAGTTGCACTCGGTCTGCCTAACTATACCTACCTTGTGTTTACACTTATTGTCCATTTTATCAGCTCCATTTACCATATAGGTGAACTTTGTTGTTAAAGAATGACAGTAACATGCTACAGTCCATCTGTTTCTCAGCATACTTTGGTAACTTCCCTTTCACCCTGTTCTTCAATGGTCAGGACCCCTACAGGACCATCACAGAGCTGGTATTGTTTGAGTGTTGGATCATTCTCAGCACAGCAGTGACACTGACGTGGTGGTGGCGTGTTAGTGCATGTCGCACTGGTATGGGTGGATCAGACACAGCTGCCTGAGTTTTGTTCTTTGCCATGTTTGCCAAAAATGATGACTTGGAGGAGGACTGCCGGGCTTTGGGCACCATTTAGGACCTCATGACAATATTACTGGACTGTATGTTGCATTAAAGACAAAAGAGGTTCCAGTAAAGAAATCTTGGCAATAGTCTGGGTCGAAAGGTAGTTGCAGCTTTACATAGGCTTCAACAAAGGACGCACTAAGGCTGCATATAAGGTGTCAGCACACTTTTGAACACTAGAAGAACAAATGGACATCCTATGGCCCCACGTTCCTCATGGGTATGCACAAATAAGGACCACAAGACTACATGTGTGCCAGCTGGGACAGCGCCATGGTTAAATGGCTGTTGTGCCTCCTCTATTCCTCCATCCTTCTCTTATCTAGTTCACCGCCACCCCATTTGTGCCATCTATACCACTTCCTTCCGTCCAGTGTGATTGCATTTACCTAAAGACACAGCTCCAGCTGAGAGCCCAGCACGGCTGCAGAGAAGAAGGGACTGGCGGGAGAAAAAGCAGGGATGAGGAAGAAAGGCATGTGGAGAGAAAACAGCCCCATGCAAGCGAACAAAGATGTGAAGAGGTGCATGAGGAAGAAAGTGTGTCCTGTGATGGAGAGAACAAAACAAAAAAGATGGAAGAAGTACAGAAGTGAGTGATGTAGGCAGAGAGTTGAAAAGAGGTAGGGACAGAGGGGTGTGTGGGGAGGGGTGGACAGACGGCTAGAGATTCAGACGGCTGGGTCACTTCACTCTCTCCGCCTCACTTCGAAATGTCACTCTTTGTCCAGACTGACTCAAAGTCCTTCTGTCAGACGACTTTTTAAGGCCTGCTCTGCTGTACTTTACGTGTTGCTCTTTGTCCGTCTGTATTAAAACCAGATGAAGGAACCTGAATGTCAACCTGAGTCTTAAAAAGCTGACACAGTTGCTGCTGTGATGATTTTTTTGTTGGATAACCAGGGATGTGTGCAGTGTTCAAATTGTAAATAAAAAAATCAAGGAAGCTAGTGAGTTCAAATGACCCAGAGGGGTGGGAGACAGGTGAAGTAGGACATCTTAAAGGGCCAATTTAATGGAAATTTTTTAAATTAATTGATAAAGTTTCATTCACTTCCCAGCCTGTACAGTCCATATGTGAACACTGAGCTGCAAAAACAGCCTGTTTTGAAGTTGTGGTTTTTTTGTGATGTCACACAAACTAACACATTTACATATATATATACACACACTTGTCCAGCCTACAGCAGTTTAGCCCTGTCCATTTATGCTGAAGTTATAAGGATCTTTCACTGCTTTATGAATGAAGCACAAGACACGGCAGCCAATCACAACAGAGCTGGCCTTCCCTGAGGTCCACTTATAATTTTTTTTTTTTAGTTTATGCACCAGAAACAGACACAATTCATTTTTACATGGCCATTTTCCAACCTCTCCTTATCCCTTAGAATTAAACAGGCTGTTTTTGTTACTGTGCCTTTAAGAATGATGTATGTAAATGATTGCTGTTCTGATTGGCTACCTTATATTATGCCCCATTCAAAAAGCAGGACGGGTTGGAACTCTTAATAACTTCTATGTGAATGTGCAGGGCTAAACTGCTGTAGGCCAAATAAGTGGTTATGTGCAAATGACAGATTTTTTTTTTCACATATATGGACTGTATGGACTGAGGAGTGACTACATTTTGAAACTAACAATGTTTACATAGAAAATCAAGCTCTTTTCTTTAAACATACATCGAGCAAAATTTAGTTTTCCACAACATGGGCCCTTTTAAGGGGCAGTTACAAAGGCAACCTGTTTAATTTAAGAGTAGTTGAAAAGGAGTCATATAAAAATGAATTCTGAATATTTTTAATGCCTAAAAAACAAGGAAAAATATAAAATGTTGTCCCTGTCAGTGTGCATTGTGACATTCTTCCAAAGGGGATATAAAGAGGAAATAATGGTTTTACAAGAGGGATAATTTTTGTTGTTTTTCTTTTGACTGTGGGGGCGGCATCCCCTCGTATCCGCTTTCAAATCAGTGGAATTGGATGTGTGTATGTGCTCGGATGGGTGAGTCTGTTAAAGTAATCTAACTTTAGGTGCTACTTTGTATGCTACTTGGTTGTGTTTCAGCAAGCACTTTGCATAATGCTCTGTGACTTACAGTAATGGGCCTTTTGGTAGTCTGCTGAGCTGCTTTTAACGCTGTCCATGTTGCTCATGTCCCATTTGCAGAATCAGATGAGGCGTCTTACTTTGTCATCGGAGCGATCCTGTACCGCACCCTTGGCTTCATCCTGCCAGCACCCAAGTAAGTCTCCCTGATTACAAAAGCAAGCTTAAGAATAGAGGAGAGCCAGTGATAACTCTGGCTTATCTGCACTACAAAACAGCTTAGCGTCTAAGATGTCTGTTTTAAGGTCCTAACCTGTTGACCTATAAGGCTTATACACAAGGCCTCCTGCAGTGCCCTAGTGCTAGTTTCAGATGACTCATGATTAGGCTTGATATAAAATATTGTTGTGTTGAATGCCGTGATACAAAACCATAGAGGTGCAAAACTTTATGGTGACTTGGTTTAAATGCAATGTGGCACCATTCTGTTTTGTGTAAGTTGGCTGTGGCATACTTCTATATCAGTGGTCAGAATTCAGGTCCAGAAAGTAAAAATCCTTCCCAGGATTTTGTTCCAACTGCCTGGACAGCTCTGCTGGTGGTTTGATCTAAATAGAGATGAAACGGTTACCGGTTTCACGGTAAACCGCGGTAGAATTAATGACGGTTCGTAGTACCGTTTGAACTTTAAAGTATCGTTAAAACCGTGGTCGATTACTGCGGTGTGAAAAACTCGCTGTACAGAGTCAAACAAAGGCAGAATCATTCTCTCAGATGCAGCGCTGTGTGTGTGTGTGTGTGTGTGTGTGTAGAGGGGAAGGGGGGGAGAGAGAGAGAGAGAGAGGGAGAGGGAGAGAGGGGAGAATATGGCGCAATGTAGTGACAGAGATTCGGAGATATTTTAGCCTTCTAAGAAGACCAAGTCTGACGTTTTGTCATGTTTTGGGTTTTATAAGGATGCAGAAGGAAAGTTAATTGAAGATGACCACCCTGTCTGCAGATGACCACCCTGTCTGCAGAACAGACTGAAAGAAAATAGCGGCGAAAGGGGGCAACACATCCAACCTTATGAGTCATCTTCGCGACCACCACCCGCTACTTTAGAGAATGCAAGGTTAACTTTAACGCAGAAGTCCGTGGGGACTTTGAAATAGAAGAGATGTCATGGTTTGTGTGGTTTAACTTGTGTTTATGGTTCGTTAATAATATAAAATTAAGCTTTTAGTGTCCAAAAAAAAAAAAAAAACAATTGGTGAATCAACTGTGAATCGAAACTAAAGCTTTTAACACATTTCTGTGGAGCAGTGTCTCCAAAATGAGCTCTGAGTTAACTCACACAAGCTCCGGAACGAGACGCTGCAGAGGTTCAATCTGCACAGCTCCCCTTTCTCGTCTCGCTTGCGGTGTTTACTGTCTGAGAATAACACCGTCTCAAATCACTCAATGTCCCCTACATAGTGCGCTACTGTTCAAACAAACACGATCATCATTAACAAGCAGTTGAGTTTTAAATAGGGAATTTGTAACCTATTGTTAATGTATTGTTATTGTGAACATTTCCTGCACTCTTTGGGTGAAGGATTTGCTATTTCATGATCCACGAAGTGCACTACATAGGGAAGATAGTGTGCTTTGAGACGGGACCTCGCGCGAGTAAACGCTGCGTGCTGCTTTTAGGAAAAGCAGAGTTTCAGAGATTAAACTTTAGGAGTGTTTCTGCCGCAGCTCAGATGCGCGTTAATTTTAAGTTATGTTTTAGTTTTAAATGCTTTTAAAGAAGCAGCTCCACAGGTGAAGACATGCTGTGTGAGTTCTACACTGTCTGCAGCTCACAGCACGGTCACGCAATTCCTCTGTGATTTTGACTGTTTTTTTTAGTGCAATGGATTGATTAGGGGTTCAGCGCCACAACGGCACAATAATGCTGCAGTTGCAGTTAGGACAGAGATCCCCCGAGTGCAGCACTTTTTAGAAGTAGTCATTTTCCATTAAGACCCACCTCATAATAATAACAATAGTAATAACAGTAATAATAATAATACATTTGCTATTCTTTTGTTTACAGGGTATTACAAGTATTGTAAGTAATACAAAAGTAATACTACAAATGCATTGACTATATTTTTTTAATGTTTATTCAAACAAAAAAGTGCATATTGTTGCCAGTTCTATTTGTGTTAATATAAAAGTTGGTGAAACAAGTTTCAGTTTTGGGATTCAGTATTTATTTATTTATTTATTTATTTATTTAACTTTTCAACACGTTTGAACAATATCGCGATAATACCGATAACCGTGATAATTTTGGTCATGATAATCGTGATATGAAATTTTAATATCATTTCATCTCTAGATCTAACTAGAGAAGCCCGGCCAATAAAACAAAATCCTGGGAAGGATTTTTACTTTCTGGACCTGAATTTTACACCTCTGTCAGTGGTTCTAATGTGCATTGAGAGGTACACAGTACTGTCCAAAGAGACCACTCTAAACTTGATTTCCAGTCAAACCAGCCATTAAGTACAAGTTATTAATTTTCCAGTGTAAGGAATAAAAGCAGAAAATGACACAGAAACCTCAACAATTACATTTTTTTCAGTATTTTGGTCATGAAAATCCTGAAAAAGTCACGGAATATATAAATTTGGTTTTCCAGGCCTTGAAAATAAAAAAAAATAAATAAGTGCTAGAAAAATCAAGGAATGTCCTGGACTTTTCCCCCATGCTGTTCGTCATCTCATGACATTTGAAGCACTGAAGAGTCCATATCACAAAAAGCACAGAGAGCCGAGGCTAATGTATCTTCATGTGGACTAGCTTTATTAATGTGCTGGTAACATGAAGCTCGGCTAGCATTCAGGACATGTGGGCTTTGGAAGATATTTTGACATTTTAATACTGGAGATTTAAATTAACAACTTAAATGTAAGAGGAAAACACACCTCTGCTGCTTCTCACACCAACCTAGTTGACTCGCTTCTTCCCTGTGAGTCAAGCTAGGTTTATAACTGAAGCATTGCAAGTGGCGCAACGGTGCTGTCGCGGCACGGTCGTGCACCTTTGAATTGTACCTTGGCGCTCACCAAGCTCACCATTGCCCAGCACTGTGCCAAATGTTTGACATGGAAATTTATTTTCTGTTATGGAAAAGTCATAGAAAAGTCCTGGCATTCCACTGTTTAGTGTATAGACCCTGTATCTTTAATGTCCACCGTTGGCCTTTATTACACCTGCCATTCTTTTCAACCGACTTGCTTTCATTTTTTTCAAAGAAATCTACAGGGAATGTTTTTCCACCCCTCCAAAGTTCAGTCTTAGAAGTTGGTTGCATTTTCTGTTTCTCACGATCCAAGAATTTCAAACACATTCAGTGATGTTGACGTCTGGACTCTGGGGTGATCAGTGCATTGTTCTGAGAACACCAGCAGCTTCTTTGATCAGTTTTTTAAATGCCTTTTCTCAGTGAGGGCTTCTTGACAGCTACACATCATTTCAAACTCATAGTGTTGAGTTTTCTTCTCACAGTGGAAGGATGGACAGAAACACCTGTGGAGTTTTTCAGATCTGAAGCAAGAGCGGAGCTTGATTTTCTCCTCTCTGTCAAAGATGAAAGCCTTAAGGTCTGTTTATCTGATTGTGTCTGTTTTGGTGGTCTGCCAGGTCTTCCATAGTTGTTAGGAGTCTCGTTTTTTCCCTTTAACTTTTAATCAATTTTTGAACTCCAGTTTTGGAAACCCCTTTTTTTCCACTTTTTTTCCTTTGATTTTCCATTTCTCATGCTTGTGGATTATCTTCTATCTAATATTTTTAGAAATATCTGCAGTAAATGTAATAACTTGTACTTAATGAGAGTTTTAACTAGAAATTAAATATATGACAGATGTTCTCTGACTTTTGCACTGCATTTATATTTGAACGATTTGTCTTAACATTGTTTAACATAATGTTTTGGGTGAAATGTTGTGTTGTGTGCCTATCCGGTTGTGAATCTCATATTGGGATATGAACCATATAAAGGTGTGTGTACTCCAGAAGCCAACTTTGCTCTGCTTTGATCTGAGAGCCTTTTTACTGTCACATTTGACATCTGCAAAAAATACCAGTTGGCCTTTCTGTTCTGATCTTTCTATTGCGTACAATGCCCCTGCCTCAGTGGTACCTGCTAGAGCCAGTATGAAAGGCTCTATGTTAGCTATGCTGTAATATCCTCCTTGGGGATGTAGCTTACAGCATTTGGCTTATAGCGTATTACTTAATCCTATAATCCCTCAAGAGACAATCTATAGTGTTCAGCCCCTTCTGTTAGCACTCCTTTGATATGACTAACTCATCTGGTGAGGCCAAGAATAGTCAGTGTCCCTAACACTGAATCACTGACTCACTAGCTTTGTCCTAGAAGTGTTTCCTCCTCTCCTGCCGTCCTGCACTCATCACATGGTTCAAAGTTCATGAAGCAGAGGAGGTGAGGCAGCGAGGTGCGAACACCAGTACTGGGACATTCTTGTCACTTTCACACCAACTAAACTTCACTTACATCCAAATAGAAATTGTCTGCTGAGGGCAGTGCTAAGATAACCAGGATCATACAACATAGCATTCATTCTGAAATTACATTTGTAATGAAACACACTCACAGTAAAAGCCGGTGGGCAGAGATACTGTGGAAGTCAATGGGTTTTCTATTGATTTCCAAGTACAGCGAAATTATTGTTCATAATAATTAACCATATGTTACAGATGCAGCAGCTAGAGATTAGGCTGAAACAGGCTGGAGTGTCCATTTAACTGGGCTATGTGACCATCTGAGGAGCTTTTTACATCCTCCACTCATGTCCTCTAGTAAAGGGACAGCACTTAACATGATGAACTTCCCAATATTCTCTGATTTTCCTCCTTCTCTGTTTCTGGAAGCATTTATTTTGTTATTTTTGTTACTTATTTTCTCAGAATTTTGACTATGTCAGAATGAAAATAATAATTTAAATAATTAGCTTCTAAATTTCAAGAAAATAAGAAAGTATTTTGAGATATTAAAGCTGCACTATGTAAAAAAAATGTATTAAAATTGAAAGAAGTAGCGTTTCAAAACAATTTATCCTGCAGTGCCTGGAATAGTATTATAAAGCCGGAGGCTTTGGGATGGATTTCATGGGAGTTTTTCAGACCACGTCACTGACTGTGTTCTCTTTGAAAACTCATTCAACGCACCGGTAATCATCAGATTTATCCGCTGTGTAGTGCAGCTTTAAATCAGTATTTTGAGAAAGTCATTATTTGAGGTACCAAGTCATCATTTTGAGAAAATAAGTAAATACTTCACTGTATTAAGTTGATATTAAGTCTATTCTTTTGTAATACTCAGCCAGTAAGCAGAGAAAATGTCATTATTTCAAGATATTTAGTCAATATTTAGAGAATATAAGTCACTATTTTGTGATGTCAATATTTAGAGAAAATAAAACAAATTTTGACATACTGCTGCCAGAAACAGAGACACAGCTAAAAAAACAGAGATTTTTATGTTTCTCCTCTATCTGACGGAAATAGGCTTCCATAAGGAGATGAGCAAATGAACAGAGAAAAAAATACTTTCAAATCCACAGCCTGACTCCCCATGTACCCAAAACACACTTGTGATTCACTTTGTGAATCATTCACAGCAATATCAAAAGACAAAGTTCACTAACAATTCAGCTCTAAGCACAGCAATAAATTACTTGCTGTCTACTCTTCCATTCCATCAAACATAGCTAGCTGAATCACTAAGAAGCTATGCTAACAGATTGGTACTATTTAATAACTATGATCTTTAACAAGTTGTGCTAATTGCAGCTCACTGTAAAAGTGGATCCTCAAAGCTAAGGAAAAGGTGAAGGACATTGCTTATAAATATATGCTCTGCCATTACATATAATACACACACACACACACACACACACATTTTCTAAGCTGCTTATCCTTCTGGGTTGCGGGGGGAGCTGGACCCTATCTCAGCCGTCATTGGGTGGAAGGCAGGATACACACTGGGCAGGTACACATAATACAAATGAATAGAAAATGAGTAATAGAATTAATGATGCTGACAGTGTGGAAGTGGACTGATGGTCTGAATCTAGCCATTGGTAAGAGGGTACTTAGTGCAGTGGAAGTGCCATTTGAGTGGACCAGACTGCTGGACTTTTCAGGCTGAGCAGGAGAGAAGCTTAATTAGGAAGATGTACTCGGTGTGGACTAAGGGGCATGCAGAGTAACCCTCATCCTCTCCTGCTCTAAATGCTCTAAACCTGCAGGGCTCTGCCATCCAAATTCAACAAACTGTGTCAGAGGCCTTTACCCCCACTGCCAACACCACAGCCTCCCCTGCCATTCAACTAGCTTTGATTTCCAACACTCAGCCTGTTCAGTTCACCTTCACTTTCCTTTCTTTCCATTTTACCTCCTCCATGTCTCTTCTCTCTCTCTCTCTCTCTCTCTCTTTCTCTCTCACTCTCTCTCTCTCTCTCTCTCTCTCTCTCTCTCTTTCTCTCTCTCTCTCTCTCTCTCTCTCTCTCTCTCTCTCTTCTCTCTCTCTCTTTCTCTCTCACTCTCTCTCTCTCACACTCTCTCGCTCTCTCTCTCTCTCTTTCTCTTTCTCTCTCTCTCTCTTTCTCTCTCACTCTCTCTCTCACACTCTCTCGCTCTCTCGCTCTCTCTCTCTCTCTCTTCTCTATCTTTCTCTGTCATTTCTTTTCTGTCATTGCCTTAATTTTACCTCCTCTGTGTCTCATGTCTCTACATCTCTCCCTCTCTCTCTCTCTCTCTCTCTTTCTCTCTATCTCTCCTATCTTCTTTCTGTCTTCTCTCTCTCTCTCTTTCTTTTCTGTTTCTTGTCTCTCTCTTTTCTGTCTGTCCTTTCTCTCTCTCCTTCCCCATTTCTCTCTTCCTTCCCTGTCTCTTTATGTCTCTTTCTCTCTCTCTCACTCTCCCTCCCCGTCTCCCCCTCTCCCCTTACCCTCTCCTCCGCATGCTTGTATGAGTTGAGGTGAGAGGTATCCAGGTCATTGCTCTTCAGTGTGCTTGGTTGCAGTCGAGGCTGTTGAATATGTATGGGATCACGACTGTTTGTTTAGTTTTGGTTGGCTTTTGGTTTGCGTCTCATTAATTTTCTCGAGAGAGCACACAGTCTCGCTCTCTCTCTGCTGCGGGCCAAACAAGCCCGTCCAGTCTGTTCCTCATTGTGACCTCACTTCTACCTCTCTGTCTCTCACACACACACAAACACACACAAACAAACAAGCAAACAAACTTGTGTACAGGCAAACAGGCCAAAATAGCACAACCTAACAGTCACTTCAATTCAATGCAATGCAGCGCCTTGTTTTTTTTGTTTTTTTTATTACTCCTCATCACTTTCTGTCTTGTTCTGTGTTTTGTCAGAGATCCACTGGTGATCAGCTCGAAGATTTTGACAGTGACAGTGCGTCCTTTACCCAAACCCACTGAGCCTGTGGTAGTGGTGGAACTGGCGCCTCTGCTGAATGTGAGTAATCGCACCTCAGTCATAAAATTAAACCCTGATTTAAATTGTCAATTCATTTTTTTCTGTATTTATTTATTTATGTTTTAGACCATTTGAAAACACCAGCTGTCCTTTAAATTTTGTGAACACTTCATGATGAATGGACCAGTACAAGTGGTCCAAAATTACTCTATAAATTACTCGTTGTCGATTTTCATTTTTTGATATAATTCGAAAATAAGAGCTGCTCTTTATATTGTGTCGAAGTTTATTGACAAATGGACAAACAGAAATAGTCCAAAATGAAGTAGAATATAATCCTCCATACAAAGTTAGGAGTGTTTTTCGATTTTTTGTAAAGTTACTTTTTGGAGATATGAGGTTTTGTTCTAACAGGGATGACATGTTAATATGTTATTTCTCATGTTATGAGAAATAACACATTCTGTAGCACAGCTTTACTTTCCTCAGCATCAGTTTGACAGAATTCACTGTTGCCTGTATTTGCTGTTTTTGCCTGCCAGTGTTCTCTCACTACAATTCCCAGCATGCATTATGCAAATATATTATACCGCTATTGGCAATCCCAATGACATAGCCATTGATGTAGAGGGTTATAGATACAGACGTAATATTAAGCTTACTAGAACTAAGTTAGCTGTCTAGCTTCCTTCTACATTGGCCAGCTACTGAAAAAAAAAACATTTCTAACAACGTACCCTCAGGTACCTGCCCCAAAAGGCTTGGAGTTCTTCAAATGTTCCTCTCACCTTAAAAAAGCTGTCGTCAGAAGGGGTTTCCCTAACCTTTAAACTGGAAAATATTGCTGCACAGACTATTCAGGTACTGCTGTAGGATGTAAGTAAGCCTATTTACAACAAATATAATTGCAGTTACATTTTTCATTTGTCATTTTAAAATTAAAATGAAGAACATTTTGCCTTCTCCTTCAAAGTCAACCTGAAGTCAAAAGACTTTTTTTTGGATTATTTTCCCAATTTTGTCCCCAATTTAGTCATATCCTATTCAACTCACTAATTAGGACTCCCCCAATCCCACGATACCACCAGCTCTAGGAGGGCAAAGGCTAGCACAGCCTTCCTCCGAGACCTGTGAAGCGCCGCCACATCTTTTCGAAATGCCGCTCACCTAACATCATTGGACAGCCGAACGCGCTCTGAGGAAATTGCCAACCACCAGATCTGCTACATCAGCTAACAGATGCCTGCGCTGACTATCATCACACTGAGTGATGTGGGGAGAAGGAGGGGCCATCCTACCCACCCAGAGAGCGAGGCCAATTGTGCTCTCTTGGACTCCCGGCCACGGATGGCTGTAGCATCACCAGGGATCGAACTTGAAAATAGACCTTGTTTAAACTTGTTTAATTCATATTTCTGGTCAAATGAAGCACAGTTCATCATATCATATATAATTTAAGTGACAACATTTTTGAGCTAAAAGCTCGTCTAGCCTTTCGAACGCAGACTTTAAAGTTTTCACTTCTGAGAAAAGTTTTCTCACACCTGCAACAAAATATTACATTATTTTCTGCACCATGCATGGTTTTACTTTGTATTCAGCTGTGAAGAACCAAGTTCTTTCATTATAGCTATTAGGGATGCCTTGCTAACATTATCCTTAACTACCATGTTCCTACAACAGCTTTGTGACCTTTTGATAATATAGCCTCTGTGTGCTAACTGTGTGGTCATATAATAATTATGTGTACAACAACTGGCATTAGACGTGACCTATACACAGTATGCCCCTTCATCCATGAAAAAACACATTATTTGTACATGAAAATTAACACAGCCCAGAAGCCTGGAAGCTGCTAGCTGCCAGCACATGGAGCGATACAGTTTTAGCATGTAATGTGAAATTGCCAGCATTACGTTCATATTTTAGCGTGTGTCATATTTGACCTCCAGA
Source organism: Colossoma macropomum (assembly GCF_904425465.1). NCBI lineage: Eukaryota > Metazoa > Chordata > Actinopteri > Characiformes > Serrasalmidae > Colossoma > Colossoma macropomum. Next base: position 16,478,488 of record NW_023494787.1, on the reverse strand, counting down.
TGGGTTGACAGTGTGTCAGAGGAAGCAATGTGGAGGCTCCTGTGCTGCAGTGCTATTGGTGTGGTTAGTAAATCAGCAGAAATCTGTCATTTTGATCCCCCGCCACCCCTGCGTTGCTATGGCAACCTTCACCTGCTGCCTCCTGCTGGAGTTTTGGGACCGAGTGTGGGTGTGTATGTGCGTACATGCTCAACCTTTCCAAATCTCTCCAGAGGCGATGGTAGGTCGTGACCTGTTCAGTGGTGGTCCCGGAGTGGATCTCGGCCAGGGTCTGTACCCACACGTCCTGGCCACAGATGTTGGTTTAGGGGGGCTGGGACATGTCCTCTCAGTATGGACAGCTGCTCTGAGGCAGCATGCCTGCTCTGACCTGACCCACAGTGGCATGCTGGGAGGTGGAGGCATAGCCGCCCCCTCTCACCACCAGCTGTGGCTAGCTCTCTCAGTGGCCAGGCCTCATCCATATCTGTCAGTTTTAGCCCAGGCAGCTCGCGCGGTGGTCCGTGCCTTGGCCACAGGCTTCAACGAGTCTGTTACTGACAGCTGATCTAAGTGAAAGTGATTTCAGTGATTTTAGCATCACATAACAAAAAAAAATCTTGCATTCTGCTCACTTTGTCTTCCAAGCAGCCAACTCTGTCCTCCTGGTATCCACGAGCCGTATCCGGAGCTAAATTCCTTATGTCGCTGCTCTGTATGTGCTAATAGGCTCCGTGCTGCTGAACGTGAACTGGCAGAGCTGTACTGGAGTGCCATCAGTGCTCGCACACTGCGCAATTAGTGCAGGCCAGGCCATATGCTGTCAGGACACATAAGGCAGCAAAGACAAGGGTGCATGCGTACGTGCGTGCGCCTGCATGCATTTCTGTACAGCTTAGCAAAGGATGCTGAGGGCTGCTGTTCTTTTGATGTGATATGAGGCTAATAGCCAGTTATTCAGTAGTTAAGCAAAAGTCATGCCACAGTCAGTCACCAGGGGGCACATGAATTTATTTCACAAGCCTTTTTTTTTCCTTTTTTTGTGGAATTATAGAGAATAAAAGACCTTGTAAAAGGGATTATAGGGAAAAGATCTAAGAAAAAATTTGCTAAATTTTTGTTTAGTGGTCTTACTTGAAAATTATGTCTTCTTTTTTCTGTTCTTTTAGCCAGACTCTTGGGTTGTTATGCAGTAATAGGGTAACACTTTATTTCAAAGGCTACCTATGTAGGGACTTCATAAGTCATAAGGATTGAATAACATATTTATAAACGAATACTTGAATATTTGAGAAGAGCTTATGCCAGTAATCACAAGATAACATAAGATGCTTTATGAAGTAAATGACAATGTATTGACATAAGGGGCCTAAAACTAAAGTGATGGACAGTTGTTTTATTTATAACACTGTTATGAAGCATCATTCCTAAATAATGAAATAGGCGGAGGCCTGTTTAACAACACCATCAATTTTATGTGCTTTACATGGCCAAAAGAATGTGGACACCTCATCTAATTGTTAGGTTCAGGTGTTTCAGCCATACCCATTGCTAACAGGTGTACAAAATCAAGCATAGCCATGCGATCTCCATAGACACACGCTGACAGTAGAATGGAAAACATGGCAGTGTCGTAGGATGCCACCTTCACTACAAGTTAGTTTGTGAAATTTCTGTCCTGCTCGACTAGAGGACAGAAATTTAGATAAGAAATTTAAATAAAATTAGACTGTGTGTTGGGAGCTTCATGATATGGGTTTCCATGGCAAAGCAGCTGCCCACAAGCCTAAGATCACTATGCGCAATGCCGAGCGTCGGCTGGAGGGGTGTGAAGTACGCCATGACTGGACTCTTGAGCAGTGGAAACGTTCCACTGGCAGTCTGATGGATGAATCTGGGTTTGGCAGATGCCAGGAGAACACAACCCCCACAGAATGCCTAGGGCCAACATTAAAGTTTGGTGGAAAAGTGACATAAATGGAACAGTTTCTCCTCACATGTCCCCTCATGTCAATATAATGTATTGAACTTCTTTAAATGTCTAATATTTCGAATACTGACATGAGCAGTTCATAAAAACTGCTATAAAAACAGCAATAGTTTGGAGACATAAGATCCCCATTAGAGGGGTCAGTAAGTGCTGCCCCTGGACAACTCTCCCTCCAAAGAGAGAGATAATGGGCAGAAGTGGAGCTGAGACAGATTAGTCAATTATACCCGTCGATTCACTGATGAACCAATAATGGGCGATTCACCCAGCCATGCACCACTGAACCCTGATTAGGGCCTCACTCTGGCCTGGAAGTGAGGGAATCAGCCTTGACTCTTGCGAATCAATAAATTGTGAATGAGTTTTGGTAATGAATCATCTGCAGTCTAGACAGAGATGTGTGCTGAACGATAAATAAAAGGGCTGACTTGAGTTTGAGTCCCAAGAACCTGTTGTTCAGTATAAACACAAACATGCACAAAGAGCACTTTTTTTGCAGCTTTTTCCTTGTCTGATGCATTCTGTTTTACCTCCTAACGCCTCCTGTTTATCTCCTCCAGCGCTAACTCCCTCCTTCCTTCTCTGTCTGTCTCTTCTCTCTAAAGGGCACGTCAGACCCACAATGTGTTGTCTGGGACCAAAGCAGCCCGTAAGTCTAATTCTATACACACACACAGGCATGCACACATATGCTGCTGTTGTACGAGCTCTCTTATTCACTTGGATGACACATCTACAGTACTGGGCAAAAGTCAGAAATTCCATGTCAAAACAGCCGTTCAGTACAAGTTATTCATTTTTAAGGAGATATTTCTGAGGAGATTAGAAGTAAGATAATCTACTTGCATAAAGAAGAAGAAAGGCAAAGGAAACAAGTGAAAAAACAGGGGTTTCCAAAACTGGAAACATATTGAAAGATACAGAGTAAATGGGTGAAATGGGTAAAAGGTATCCCCATCAGAGAAACAGCACTTAAAGCTTTCATCTTTGAGAGAGAGGAGAAAATCAAGCTGCTTCAAATCTCAGAAAATCCACAGGTGTTTCTGTTCATCCTTCCACTGTGAAAAGACAACTCAACATGATGCTGAAAAATAAATAACTTGTACTCTGCGGCTGTTTCGAGTGGAAATTAAGTAAATGAGTGCTGGTCTCTGACTTCTGCACAGTACTGCATGTGTATGTCGGAGGAAGTGTTTGCATTTTGCAGATTCATTAGCAGTCAGAAGCTAGTAATGAAGTCCCTGACACTGTGTTAATTGAATTAGTGAGAGTGAATACGGATCCCCTTCTCTCCTCCAGCCATACAATAGGCGGCTGACACACTGCTCTGCATTTTTGCAAGACAGGTTGACTCATATTGCAGCTGAAATGGTGCTGTGGGGGCATCCATAGGCACATCAGCTGCCTTAGCCAGAGTTCTCCCACTGAAACACTCTTGAAAATTTGAAAAATTGTTTTTCTTCGGAAGCTTTTAGATATTGAGTCTCACGAAGCCATTCGCTTCAATTCCTTTGAAGTTGCCTCCAATGTTACAACCTCATCATTTAGAGTGATAGTTCTGTGAACCGTCCAGTTGTTGATCAGCCAAAACATGTTTGGTGTTTTAAGTGTGATCCTTTAGTTTTGCACTGGAGCTGTGAAGCTAAAGGAACTAGTAATGAAAGCTTAAAGCTACCAGGCTGGAATTGTATAAACTGCTTGACTGAATCATCACACATTTTAATTGCTTGCTATCGACATTGTTTCTGTCACTGTATGATAAAAATGAGCAAAGTTCAGGGTTTAAAATGCCTTCTGCTGCTGTTTTTAGCTGTACAATATGGTTTTGTCCATGTTTATAAATAACAATATGCCATGCAGTGTAAGAAACCACATAAGCAAGTCTATTTGAGATGACTCGATGTGGACTGAGACGGGTGTGTGATGATTTAAGCGTGCAGTTTGCATGATGATAATTAGCTGTCTTGGAACTGATAAGCTTCTATTTCTTGTTACTGTTACGAAGTCAGCTCAGAGTCCTCTAGACAGTCTACGTGATTCTGCAGGGGAACAGGAACAGGCAGAGGAGGCGTTCTCGGCAGGAGGCGTGACAGTTACATTAGACTCAAAGCTTCAGTGCAAAACCAAAGAAGCAAACTCGTTTTGTCCGATCGACTGTATTTGCACTAAGTAGAGAATTATGTAAATTTGATTTTTTATTATAAAAGTTTAAATTAATTTAACCCCTTAAATAGTCATTACCCACCGGTGGACTCAAAGTTTACCTACACACCTCTATAACCTAAGAATACACATATTAAAAAAGCTGGTTCTTCAAGGGTTCTTTAATAATGAAAAGGACTCTACATAGAACCTTGAACTCTCAAAGAACCCTTTGCATGATTAAAGAGTTCCATGCAGGATGAACGGGTTCTTCAGGTTGATAGAGATTGTTGATGTGCTGTAGATGGGTCCTCATAGCACCTTTTTGAGAAGGGTTCTAAGTGGCTCCAAAAAGGGTTCTCTTATTGTTACAAGCTTGATATCGTAACAGTAGAAGAACCCTTTTTGGTGCTATATAGAACCATATACAACACATTCACAATCAATCTGAAGAACTCTTTCGCACTGCAAAGAACCCTTTAATCATGCAAAGGGTTTTTTTTACTTAAGAACCTTTAAACCACCATCTTTTTAAGAGTGTAGCTCAGCCAGTTTGCACTGTAGTCCCTGTAGTTGCTGAATAATACGCCTAAGAGTTTAATAAACCTGGGACTTTTAGAGGTGAAAGTAGCAGTTAAACTGTCACTTTAAAAGGAGGTCCTGTGTCTCAGGCCACAGATTTATAGTTATGCGTTCCCTCTATCACATATCCCAAGCTACTACTGATGATGTTCTGGGAGCAGAGTTGGCACTTGAGATGGCAGTAGCAGTTTGGCTGTAGAAACTGTTTTCACACCTAGTTCGATCACTAAACTCTGCACCAGAGTTCATTGTTTGGTTATATTGCATCTTTTTAATGTGGTTTTGGTTTTACAACTTATCAAACTGTTTGTCCATGTGGGTGTGCATGTCCATGTGAGTATTCAGCAGTGCTGATTGGGGTGCTCGGTGATGTTGTGCTGAGAGTTTATCTAGCTCATTTTGGTAAGGACTTTGGTAAGAACTTTTTGTTACCCATGCTACCACTTGTCCAAAGGGCATCTCACACATTGATATAATTTTGTCTCTATCATTGGACAACCAAATTTCCCTTGCGTTTTTGAGATAAAGTAGTTTTGAAGTGGTATGTAAACATTGCCAGAGTTTCAAGACATGCCATTCATGACCCAGTCCATTCAGTCCATATGTGGAAGCAGCCTGTTTCATTGTTTCTGTGATGTCACAAGAACAAGCCTACAGCACTTTGGCTCCACCCATTCATATTGAAGTTCAAGGGAGTGCTTCAGCTCTGAGTGCTTTTTGAATGAGGCACAATACAAGACAGCCAGTTAGAACAGAGGTCTTATATCTTATATCAGTCATAAAGACAAAATAATAAAATAAATTTCTAAATAAAATTCTAAGAGGCAATTGGAGGTTGGAAATGGTCATGTGAACATGAATTGTGACCATTTTTGGAACACTAAACCAACCAAATGTCATAAATGGTCCTCGAGGAAAAATATGAAATACAAAAAAAACAGGATATAAGATCTTTAAAGACAACAGGAATCTGAAATCATAACGCATTTTCTTTCAGTACCATGATGTGAAACGTGGTATCAGGGAGAATCTCTGCGCTAGCTGAGTGTTTTTGCTCAAAGGTGGGAGGAGCAGGTGTAACAGGATACTATTGGTTAATATTATTGTTCCCCACCTGCAGGTACACAATGACATCATCAAAACTCAGAAGGTGGGCAAAGTCAGGACTTTTTAATGAAATATTGTGAAAAAACAAGAAATTTATCCTTCAAATGATAAAATGCATTTTGCTTAATATGACTAGTGACGTGAACTGACAATGTCTGTACAAAAGACTGTAAAAAAAAATCTCACCCATAAACTACCTACCTACTTATTGTAGTGAGGACCGTCATAAAAACATCTTCCCACCAGCTGTGAGCTGAACCAAAGTCCTCTTCAAAGTGGAACTGTTGATTTTGTTTTTTTTCACATCCGACAATGGGAACGTTCACACCTGTCAAAACGAGCTGAACTAACGAAAAAGTTTGATTGTGACAAACAAGGTAGGTGTGAAAGCCCCTTTAGAAAATATTCATTTGTTCCTGTCTCTATATTTAGTACACAGTGACAAATTTTGCATCTTGTTTGTGTGAAAGTGCGCGTTAGTGTGCTCCCCTGTGTGTTTAAAGCATGCATGCTTCTGCGAGAAGGCATCTGTGCCTCTACTGATTGCTGCTCATGAAGCGAAGGAGATGGAGATTGGGGGGGGGGAGTGAGAGAGTGAGAGAGAGAGTGAGAGAGAGAGTGAGAGAGAGAGAGAGAGAGAGAGTGAGAGAGAGAGAGAGAGAGAGACAGCGGCTACCTGTGTGCAGCACCTGTGGAGCGGTGAATTCTCGTCTGTGCTGCACACTCACACACACGCGGCTGCTCTGGTATTTCCTCTGGAGCAACTCCCCGCTGACACAGCACAGCGCTCGCATCATTAATACACACCGGCCGCGCAGCAACAGGCGGACCTGGCTAAGCAGGAGAATAGCAGGCGCTAATTACTGAGGCAGAAACCACCCCTATCTGCAAACGTGCAAAGTCGATTAACACAAAACCCCATTACCTCTCCTGCCAAATTATATTCCAGATCAGCCAGTGATGAATGTGGAGGTGTGATTAAAAACAGACACACATTTTATCCCTAATGTAGAACCTAAACATGGTAACTTTCAAACGGCTGGATGTTAAAGTGACACTCCGGCCCAAATGAACATAATAACTATTGCTGTATCTGCTGTAAACATACCTACTCACCTCCTACAGCAGTACAGCAGTCACCCCCGTCTGGTGATGTATCTTGAAAGGGGGTGGATTTTTGAAAAAATTCAAGCATCTTGGGCAAGTTTCCAAATTTGGTCTGACAAGTGGAGCGGACCAGTGTCGGAGGCTAAAGCTTACATACAACAAACTTAAAACTGTGAAAACAAAGTACACCTACAGTTACACTTATCATATTGATATGTCATGGTTTATATGCCAATAGTAAATCACAAAAACAAATAATGGTAGTAACAGAAATAATACTAAAAAAAATCATGATAAATAGACAAATAGAAAAGTGCTTGAAATAAAATCTCTTTTAACTTCCATCACAAGTAAATAGCATTTTTGTTTTCTCCTCTAAAGCTACCAGTGATGATATTCAGTATAGTAATTCAGTTGTGTTCCTTGTAATAAAGGCATTTTTTCCCATTATGTTGCTAAAATGTTTAGTCTGATCTGTACGTTGCTATAACTATTTCAGCAGAATATTCCAGTTATAATAGTATGATGATGATTTTGAAGAAAAATAAAATACTGTTAGTAACTGTTATGGCATATCAGCAAACAAGCATAGACAATTAAAAAAGTGTTGAAAACAATTCCACAATTTTTTGTTTTGTCATTACTATCACTATACAAAACAATTTATTTTAGGTTTGATTAGTTATTGACAGTTATATAAATAATTGATATCTGGCAGCTTTTGCTATTTAGTTATGTACATTTTTCAACAACCATTCAGGGATTCCCAAAATTATCTCATTATCCTGCATAATTTCAGAAAGTGTAGGAGACATGCAGGACAAAATAAGGCAAAATAGTTCCCACAGAAAACCTGTTCATTCAGATTTATCATCATGAACATGGTGGTTTTTGATTAGTAGATAAAATGGCTGCATTTGTGCTCTCTGGTTGCTATTACTACCACTGTCAGTACGTTTCTCTACAGTTAACCATTTCTCATCAAACCACTCCGAATGGCTTTGTTTACATCTCAATCACTGAATCATGCAAAAAATTTCGAGATGATTTACAAAAGCACACAGAAACCTAGCATTACTGCTGTCATTTTGTGAGTTCAGACCATGCATAAAACATGGCGGTGGTAGTATGAGGGAAGACTGATTGAGGGAGGGAGAGAACTCTGAAAACTTGGGCTGGAGTTCTGGGCAGCTTCTGCCTGTAGCTAGAAGGCCAGACCCCCCACCCCCACCCCCCCATAGCTGTAATAGCGATTGAGTGACTGAGGATCAGGAGCGAGATGGGATGACAGTGGGGATTGCGAACACTTCATCATGGGAACAGAAGCCGAGGATGTGAGATTGGAGAAAGGAGGGGTTTCACTGGACTCCCAGCAGTTCTGTGATGTTTGTGCAATGCATGCGAGTTATTGTGGTGAGAAAACATTGCTGGCGAGACTGGTAAGGCTGAGGAATGCAGGTCTGCATTATTGAATATTACATAACATGAGAAATGACATATTAAATGCTAGTTTTAAGCCAAAACGCCACTTTAACACTAACAAACCCTATGCTGCAAAACGAGATTTTGTAGAGAACATTATGGTAAGCATTACACACCGTCTCATTTAGCAGAGTTAAGCAAAGTGTGATCATTTTTCATCTTCTGCATTTATCCTCCTATTTTTCCTTTTTTTTTCATCTTTTCTCAAGCAATTAGGAGTTTCTTTAAACAATTCCCCTGATAACAGCTTTTTAAGATAATGATAATCTCTCAGAGGATCTCTCCCTCTCTGTGTGTTATTGTTTCTTCCCTTCTCTTCCAACACACTCGCAATAGTGAAGCCTCTAATCACCGCCAGCTCTGTGTAGTTATTACACTATGCTTCTGCATAATAAAGCTGTAATAGTGCAGCTTTGCTTTTCTTTTGAATCATATTATTCTTAGCACACGCTTTCTCTCTGCCAGCTGACGCTCATTTAAAGTAACTAGTTGATGTGCTGTTGTTAATCAGTCGAAGCACAAGCTGACACTGCACTCACTGTACGCATGTGTTTCTGATTGGAGCAGAGATATGACCCAGTAGCTGCACATGGTTCAGCCTGCCCTGTCCATGCGTCGAGATTTACAGATTATGATTTAATTAAGACTGCTGTACATACTTTTACTCCACAAATACCATGTACCTCAATGCCCTGAACATGGATTTAGTGCTGTGGTGCTGTCAGCTAGTGCTCTCTGGGAGCTGTTTTTTAAGGCCTCGATGAAGAGAAGCAACCCACTGGCTTCAGACAGCAAAGGCAAAACAAGGCAACCACAGATTTCGTCTGAACTTTAAACACTTTGGGCACTGTGTAATCTTAAATTCTCTTTTTTCGTGGGCAGTGACCTTATCATATTGACCGGTGTTTTGGCGTTCGATCTTTATACTTCATACTGTGCTTAACTTCACAGGTTCACTGTTCATCATCTAAAGGACTCGTATAATGGAAAATATTGTTTCTAGTTTCTTCATCTTGTTTGTGATGTCACAACAATTTACATTTACATATGACTAGCCATTCAGCCTGCAGCATTTTAGCTTGCTCATTCACTTTGAAGTGAATGGTGAAGCTAGTTGAACAGAGGTTATTTTAGTCTATCAGCCTTATCACAGTAACACAAATAGATTGTGTATTTGTGTAATTCTCAGGGGTAAAGAAAGCTGAAAAATGGTGATATAAAAATGAAATTTTGATACATAAAACTACAAAAGTGTTGTAAATGGATTTCAGAGAGAAAAATAAAAGGGAATATGCTTTATGAGCTTTTAAAGTGCCCAAACCGCAACAGGGCCACTGTAATCAGGCACAAAAAAAGAATATTGTACAAAGTAAAACATTTGGCGCATGAAGATAAATTGCATTTGATCACTAAGTCATAATGGATGCACTGCACGAATGTATTAGCTTAGTGATTTTGGTAATGCTCCCACAGCCGTGCCGTCATGCAGCTACTGTGGGCGGATGGGGATGGCTAAATGGACACTATCTGGGCCAGCCCAGGCTGCGTTTGTTCTGAGCCAATTTTGAGGAAAGCTTTGTGGAGCCGTCTTTGTGCAGAGGGGCGTACTGAGCGCTGTTATGAAAAATATTGTTTTCAGCTGAAATGGTGCTGTGCAGCCATTCCACCGGAGCTCAGGGTGACTCCTGCTGCAGCATGGACTGAGCTGAGGCTCGGAAAGTCAAAGTGGAAACTGGTATGTGTCCAAATTACGAGTGGCCAACTGGGTCTTCAGTCCTCACTGGGAAGGCCAGAACTTGCAGCTCACAGATGACTCCTCAACATGGCAGTGCTCATAGTGCAAAGCAATGGTGCTTTCATCCTTGTTAACTAACTTAATGTACTGCAAATTGAACTCTGATCGCTGGCAAAGTTTTAAAGAGGTAAACTCAGACAAGTTCTATGGTAACAAAGTTTACAAGTCATGATGTAACACCAACTAGTGAACACAATAGACTGTCGTGATCCCACGTGAACAGAGACCAAGCTGACATTGTTCCATTCCAGCAGATACAGGCTGCACTGTTCACATGATAAATTTACCACCCCGTAGATAGTTATGATATGAATTTTTTGACTTTATGAGTTGAATGGACCATCTGAACACCGATCAGGCGTAACATTATGACCACCTCCTTGTTCCTACACTCATTGTCCATTTTATCTGCTCCATTTACCATATATGTGCACTCTGTAGTTCTGCAATTACAGACTGTAGTCCATCTGTTTCTCTGTACACTTTGTTAGCGTCCTATCACCCTGTTCTTCAATGGCCGCAGGACCCTCACAGAGCAGGTACTATTTGGGTGGTGGATCATTCTCAGCACTGCAGTAACACTGACGTGGTGGTGGTGTGTTAGTGTGTGTTGCACTGGTATGAGTGGATGAGATACAGCAGTGCTGCTGGAGTTTTTAAACACCTTTTAAAACGCGACATGTGGACAGCATCCTGTGACCACTGATGAAGGCCTAGAGGATGACGAATGCAAACTGTACAGCAACAGATTAGCTATCATCTCTGACTTTACATCTCCAAGGGTCCACCATATATATATATATATATATATATATATACTCTATATATAAGTAACATTTATTTATGGTAGCATGTGTTATATTAGTAAGACCAAAGTGAATTATTAGGGTATTAAATGGCCACTTTATAATTAATAGGGGGTTGTATCTCCCCCACCAATCCCTCCTTGGAAATGACGCCTATGGTCTGCAGTGTGGAGCTGTTTTACAGTGGAATATGAAAACTTAACACTGTGTTTGAGCAACGTTTCATCTTACCGCTGACACATAAAATGAGCTATTTTGAGTCTACTTTCTGCCACTTTGCACAATATAGCAGGCCACCAGGGACGTGTATAAAATACATTCCTGACACATCGTTCACTCGTGATTTGCAGCTACTTCTGGTGTTAAAATGGCATTACCTGAAACAGTGCGTTCAAACCAAGAGGAAAGAGCAAGCAGCTGCATGCACATTAGACAAGTATGAAACCATGGTCTATTTCTGACAGTACAAAATGCTTAGTTCACATAAATAGTCTACAAAATATTGGTTCAGAGTGTTTATCACTATGCATATATCAAAATTAAAATGATTTCACGGCAGAATATTAAAGTAACAAAAAAACTGGGTCGAGACATGCCTAGAAATAATAGTGTGTTTTAAGATATTTAAACAGACTTTAGTGTGTCTATTAGTGTGTGAGATGCTTTAAGATACTGGGAGGCAGATTCAGTCATTTTGTGCAAGATTTTTCATTAAACTTTGATTAAAACCGCTTTCATGGTATTTTTGGTGCTATTAATGCCGGCACTATTAATTCTGTGCTTAATAATGGTGCTATTAATGCAGAATTATCATAGCCTGCATTACACTTTAAAGTGCTTAAATAATAAAATAAATAAAAAAATGAAAAACTTTATACACACAGCAGTCAAACAAGTCCTAACTGACTATGTTTTCTTCTAACGTCAGACAGCTGCATGAAAAGTTCTTACGAAAGTCTGAAAGATATTTGGTTGTCATGAAGGGAGTATTTGATGCTCTTCACCTTTTCCCACACTTCTATATTGTTAGTATAGTTTGACCGTTTAGTGTAAGGGATGTAAATGGTGAGGATGACATCACTTTCCTACTCTTCAGGGCTGAGCGACTGTGGGCAGCTCTTTCGTTTCTAATCAGCCCACACACCCACACACACGTTTCTCTCACTCACCACTTGCTCGTTCTCTTGTGCTGCTCATCTGTGTCTGTCCGACTGTGTTGTTTCTCAGGACTGTGTTAATTACGCTCTGCTCTCTGACGCTCTGAGTGACCTCACCTCCACTGCTCGTCGTTTAATTTTTCTTGGCTGACCTTTGTTTGAAGTGAGATGGCGCTCTGAAGGCCTCCTTTTATCATAATGCCACCTCCCCCTCCTGGAGCGTCCTCTGCTCCACCTCCCTCCTCCTCCATCATCACTGTATCGCTCCTTCACCTCTGTGTCAGTGCGCTTCAGTCCAGTACTGTAAGATTGACGTGTGTGTGTGTGTGTGTGTGTGTGTGAATGTAGCGTTGCTGAAGAATCGTCAAAATAACAACAACTGATGCAAAAAGGTCGGAAATCATAATCCTGGTAACCTTCATACTGTGGCGTGTTTCTGAGTGTACCATGGTATCAAGGACAGTATCTGAGTGTTTTCTCTCAATAGTCAGATAAAAACTATCAATAGGTTCTGTCTAAATGTTTTTATTTATTTATTTTTTTTTGTGAAAAACAGTTGAAATTATAATAGAAATGAAAATCAACTGTAATATTTCCTAGGTTTTGCATGTAAACATGTTATGTGACAGTTTTAAAAGGAACGCTGCCACTTTTCAGCACTTACAGAGAGAGAGAGAGAGAGAGACAAGCAGAAAAAGGCTACAGCCTTTTTTCCTAAATGGAAAGTGTTCAAACAGCTCTAAATGGCAGAGAAACATAACAGTTTCAATGTAAAAATAAATAAACAAACGAATAAATAAATAAATAAATTCTTATCGCTAAGTTATGGTGAAGTCACAAAAGGTAAGTGTACACTATTTGCAATGTACATGAAATTGGAGATGGAAACATTATGTATTTGTATCAATAAACCAAAACCAAAATGTGACAACTTAATTAATATTATTTTTGCCTGCCTGCTGGTGCAGAGTGAAGCAATTAAAACTCAGAAGACCTTTTAAAGGTGGGAAGAGCCTCTTTAATCCAAGACCAGAAAAAAAAAAAAAGTCTTCTAAATGACATGATATGATGAATCATGCTTGCTGTGGCCAGGAACATGAACTAGGTTTAAAATAATATAATAATAATTTCAAGCTGACTTGAAAAAAATATATATATCACTTGTTGATTTCAGATGCTGATGTGCTTCTTTCTTTTCTTTTGGATTAGAAAGGAACAGCATCATAAAACAACTTGCAATAAAGCAAGTGGAATAGAATGAGAGTGTTGAGTATCTCTCTAATGTCTCTGTGTTTCGCTGGGTCACGCACTTCTCCTCATATCAGAGATATATTGTCCTGTCAGAGCACTTCCTTTCTCCTAATAGGACTGGCGGTTTGTCAATACTTTTACAGCAAACCTACGTGGCTAAATTGAGCATGTGTAATCTTAAATTTCATGCAGTAATTTCACATAAATATTAGAGTTTTTCCACACAAAAAATGCAGCTCTTGCTCCACAGATGCAGTCTGTTGGCTTAGTCTCTCCTCTTTTTAGAGGCATTATTTCTCATACTGGCCTGCCTCTGCAGTCAGGGTGTCCTCACTGCCTCACTCTGAGGTTCTGTACTTTATATCAGTCACTGTGTTCTGGTGGTCTGCCACAGTGTGCTGTCATTCTGGAGGGGAGATAGCACTGCAGTTGGCTAGGTGCTTGTGAGTGTTCTAGTGTGCTTTATTATACACTCCCTGTTCATCAGGTTCTCTCTATGTTCCCTCTATGTTCATTAGGCTACTTTTATCACATACATGATACATTTGAATAATGGACTCTGGACTCTGGTTGGTCTGAGAACACCAGCAACTTCTTTGTTTGGTTTGCAAATATTCTTCTTTTTTGTCAGTTTCCTTTTTTTTAGTGAGGGCTTCTTGACAGCTACACAACCTTTCAGGCCCACAGTGTTAAGCTGTCTTCTCACAGTGGAAGGATGGACAGAAGCACCTGTGGATTTTATCAGATCTGAAGCAACAGTGGAGCTTGATTTTCTCCTCTCTCTCAAAGATGAAAGCTTTAAGTTCTGTTTATGTGATGGTCTTCTAGGTGTTACAGGGTTGTTAGGGGTTCCTTTTTCTCTGTATCTTTTAAAAAATAAACTAGTTTTGAACACTCCTACGCAGCCCTGCGGGTGACATCCTGTATAAATAAAAATAATATGTGACCACGACTTAGTAAGGCATGGGAATGAGATCCTAATGCGTGGCCACAACTTAGTAAGTTGTGGGAACAAGATCCTAATGTGTGGCCACGACTTAGTAAGGCATGATCCAGTTCCCAAGCCTTACTAAGTCGTGGCCATGACTTAGTAAGGCATGATCTCCTTCCCACGCCCTACTAAGTCGTGGCCACGACTTAATTTTCTCATTCCCATGCCTTTCTAAGTCTAATTTTTATTTATATAGGATGTCACCGGCAGTGTTCTGTATACTCCTGTTTTTTCCCTTATTTCTTTTGGCTTTCCCCTTACCTTTCCTTTTTTTTCCTTTTCCCCTTCCCGATCTCCTGAGGAATATTTCCTGGAAGTGAGTAACTTGTACTTGATAGCTGGTTTGACTGGTAAAAAGAAAATGAGGGGTGGTCTCTGACTTTTGCACAGTACTGCAAATAAAAGTGCCCTGCTTTCTTGCCTTTTAGCGGTTGATGCAGTTTTGTTTTTGAAGTGTTTTAATTTAGTTGGTTATATTATATTTATAATTATATTTATTTCAGGCTGCTCTGATTTGAAAACAGTGTTAGCAGTGTTTGTTAGTGAACACAGTGTCCTGACCAGCTGTGAGGACCGACAGGACCGGCTCTTCTAGGGCTGTATTTTATAATGATAGGAGTGGGAGTGTTTTTAAATGTAGGCGATGTTTAATACTCCTGTTTTAGTCCTGTTTTGAACTTGAAGTGGAAATGTTGCTAATTGTGCTCTGCAGGTGTTACTGTTGTTTTCCTGTGCACCTGTAGAAGCTTTTACAAAAGAGTGAATTATTTCAGCTGGGTAACATTTTGGTTTGTGAATTTGCTTTCCCTACGAAAATGAAGGATAAACACAGCAATGCTACACTCTCTCTGTCTCTCTCTCTCTCTCTCTCTCTCTCTTTCTCTCTCGGTTGTTAATTGTCAGCAGGTTGTGGGTTGCTGTGCTCTTTTCTCTGTGGCGGACGGTCTTTGGCAGCACTGTGTGAAAAGGACACAGCTTTTATCGCTTCAAATGAGCCAGCAGCGTGGGGTTCACGCACGCTGTTTAAGAGACGCCAGACAAAGCCCCATCAGCTGTTCGCTCTCTGCGCGCTGGAGGATGAGGCGAGCAGCCATGACGATGTTGTCTTTGTGTAAGCTCATCTAAGAGGAGAGGCTTTTAGCCACTGACATGACAGAGAGAGGAAGATTGACCCAGAGAGCAGAACACTGCTTAGGAGCAGAGAGAGGGAGAGAGCACAGAGTCTCCGCTCATCTGTTACTCACGTTTACAGGCTTTTTACATGGCAAAGACTCCCTATCTTATAATGTATGTTTCCCGCTGATCTGTTTTTGTTGTAGACAATGATCTGCACCCACATGTCCCGCTAAAACAATTATTTGTGGTTTTTATGTCAGTCAAATGGTTCTTTCTGTGAAAGCAGACTTTTCTGGACCACATTAAGCGACAAAACTCACCAGATTCGCTGGCGATAGGCCTATGAGACGAGTGCTCTATGTGCAGCGGTAGTGAGGGGTGGATGGGACTGGGAGTATGGAGGGAACTGCTGAAGATCAGGGAGCACTTCTTTAATCTATCTGTAAACTATTCCAAGACAGGGAGCAGCTTCTGGCATTAGCAGTGGCAGAGTGTAGAAGACGTCCTGTACAACCGTTGTTTGTTTACTCTGCTTAGTTTTTACCCCCCCTCTCCATGTGTACGTGTCATTTGTTAAGGGCAGAGTGCGGATTTCTGCTGGGAGAGAGAAAGAGAGAAAAAGAGAGAGAGACATGGAGTGGGAAAGTAAGGAAAGGATGAAAGAGAAAAATGGCGACATTGTGTGTGTGTGAGAGAGAGAGAGAGACAGAGACAGAGAGAGAGTTAGATCTGAGAAAGATGTGGTGCAAGAGAATAAGGATGAGAGAGAGTGCAAGAGAAACAGAAATAGAGAGGGAGAGAGAAAAAGGGAGAGAAACAAAAACAAGTAAAAAAGAGAAGGGAAGAGAAAACCAAGGAGAGAGAGAAGGAGAAAAAGAAAGCATGATAGGGTGTGACAGAGAGGGAGAAAGAATGAATGAGAGAGGGAGAGAGAGAAGGATTTGGCAAAGAGAAGGAAGGATGACACAAAAAGAGCGACATGGTGCAAGAGAGAGAGATAGAGAGAAAGAGAAAGAGTTAGATCAGAGATCAGAGAAAGATATGGTGCAAGGGAAAGAGGTTGAGAGAGAGAGAGCAAGAGAAACTGAATAGAGAGGGAGAGAGAAAAAGGGAGAAAAACAGCAAGAGAAACAAAATCAAGTGAGAAAGAAGGGAAGAGAAAAACAAGGAGAGAGAGAAGGAGAAAGAGAAAGCGTGATAGAATGTGACGAAGAGAGAGAGAGAGAAGGGGAGATGGTGAGGGAAAGTGAGGAAAGAATGAGAGAAAAAGAGCAACATGGTGTGAAAAAAAGAGAGAAAGGGAGATGATGTGGGAAAGTGAGGAAAGGATGACAGAAAAAGAGTGACGTGGTGTGAAAAAAGAGAGAAAAAGAGAGAGAGAGGGAGATGGTGTGAGGAAAGGATGACAGAAAAAGAGTGACGTGGTGTGAAAAAAGAGAGAAAAAGAGAGAGAGAGGAGATTGTGTGGGAAAGTGAGGAAAGGATGACAGAAAAAGAGTGATGGTGTGAAAAAAGAGAGAAAAAGAGAGAGAGAGGGAGATTGTGTGGGAAAGTGAGGAAAGGATGACAGAAAAAGAGTGACGGTGTGAAAAAAGAGAGAAAAAGAGAGAGAGAGGGAGATTGTGTGGGAAAGTGAGGAAAGGATGAGAAAAAAAGAGTGACGGTGCAAAAAAAAGAGAGAGAGAGGGAGGGAGGGAGATGGTGTGGGAAAGTGAGGGAAGAATGACAGAAAAAGAGCGACATGGTGTGTGTGAGACAGAGAGAGAGAGAGAGAGAAAGGGAGGAAGGGAGATGGCGTGGGAAAGTGAGGGAATAATGAGAGAAAAAGAGTGACATGGTGTGGGAGAATGAGAGAGAGAGAGAGAAAGAGTTAGATTAGTGAAAGATATGGTGCAACAGAAAGAGGATGAGAGGGAGAGAGAATAAGCGAAACTGAAATAGAGAGGGAGAGAGAGAAGGAGAAAGAAAGCATGATAGAATGACAGAGAGGGAGAAAGAATGAATGAGAGAGGGAGAGAGAAAGAGAGATGGGGATGAAGTGTCTGTAGACTGAAACACACAGTTTTCCACTCTTTCCCCAGAGAGAGTGCATTACCAGCATTAGTGAGCTTAAGGGTGCAAGGTGTCAGCGTGGTGATAATGGTACTGAGGTCTCCCCCTGAGGAGCGAGCACATTACAGCGCTTTCCACAGCCTCTTTGGTAATTGCTCACAAAGCCTTAATATCTGTTAGAGTGGTTTTTAAGTGATTTATGGAAACTTTGTAGATTTGTAATTAAGTAGTGGCGATGACCCTTGCTGTGACCAGTAAGATTTCTTATCTGAAAGCAGAGAAAGACTTGTGAGCACCTGCAGGTGTGGGAAGAGAGGTACGCTGGTCATTTACTCATTTCAACTTATCTGTAACACAGTGGCGCGTTAACACAGCTGGAGTTTGAGAAGAAATGAAGCACGTAACTAAAGCAGGTCACACACTCACACTTTATCCGGCTTCTGCTGCAGTGACTTTATCTGTGTCTGTACAGTGACTTTCAGAAGCATTAGAACAATGAACTCAAAGTTGTTTATAATTTTGGAATAATGGGGCTTGTTGTGCTCAGGTGAGCGTACGGATTGAAGCAAATGAAATGAAAAGATGTATTAAAGCTGTGATCGGTTGCCTTGCACCAGCCTGCAACCCACTAGTTCTGCCTTCAGTGCCTTTGAAGTCAGCATGCACGAAGCAGCAATGAGGCCTGTTCAGGAAAGCTGTTCAGCAAAGAATTCAAATAAGGACCATCACACAGAAACCTGGAGCAGCTAAATCAACTCGGAATGTCCTGGAAAATGAAAAAGGACACTGGAGTAATTTAAGTTAGTTACAGACAGACTGAAGCAAACAATAGCAGTCAAGGACAGACAGACAGCAGTGAAGGAAAAACATAAAACAGTTGCTTGTGAAATCACCATCAAACAGGGCAGTTACTAGTTTAAATAACACAAGATATAAAATAATGGACCACCGAGTTTATTGATGAAGTAAGACCCCATCTTTTGTTAAGCTAAGGGGCTGGCAACGTATGTTCTTAACTAGAAATAGCCTGGTCAGCTAGCTAACAGGCTAAAAGACAGCCGACATGATAGATATTTGAGCCTCTACAGCCAAATAGTGCATCAGTGATCGAGTGTGGATGTGTCTGAGTCCCAAATGACTGTTTCTTAGCTACATTTTGCACCGTTGGTGCAGGATTCAGTATTTAAATTTCTACATAGTGCACTATGTAGGGAGCAGGGAGCCATTTGAGATTCGGCCCCAGCGGGAGAAGAGGGGCGCTGCTGGATTGGTACTAAATAAGACTTGTGGTGGTAATTTGGTGACCGAAAGTACTTATAAAGCAAAGGTTAACCTGTGCATTAACCTGTGTTATCATATGTTCATTGTTATATGACAAAAAGTTAAAACATTCATGAATATACAACGATGGGTGATATACAGTCCACGGTTGCTTGGCAAAGATATTATACTCTAAAGGAACTACATTTCTTGGCGGAATACTTGTTTTGTCGATTATTAATTAATAATAACTTGAATTATTTTCTGAATAATTGTGTATTTTAATATTTTAATGTTGGCCAGCATTTTAAAAATGCAATAAGCCACTTGAGGCTGTGCTTTACTGCAAGTTTATCACAGGGAAGGGAGTTTTAGACACTCTGCTTTACATCTTGCCTAAGAACACCCAGTGATAAAATAACGCACGGCCTCTTGTGGCTTGTAGCTTTAATGTAACAGTGTCATGTTACCATTACCATTAATTGTCATGACAAATGAATATTTTTATGACATCAAATATTACATCACATGCAAATTTTTGCTCCCATTGTTTAGGTTTTCTGGAGCTGGAATGGTTTTACACATTTGATTAACAATTAACATAATTAGGCAGTAACAATCAAATCAACAAGTCACATTTTGAATATGATCCAAAATGGAAAACAGCTGTAACAGTTCTTTATTAAAAGTGTCACTGTAAAGTTGGGGATGGGTTTGCATGGCTGAGCAGATGCGCACAAGCCTAAGATCTTTGTAGACAATGCCGAGCCTCGACTATCTGGCAGTCTGCCAGGAGAACACTACCTACCAGAATACATAGTGCCAACAGTAAAGTTTGGTAGAGGGGGGATAATGGTATAGGGCTGTTTTTCAGGGTTTGGGCCCCTGAGTTCCAATGAAGGGTGATGTTGATGTTACAGCATACAAAGACATTTTGGCTGATTATATGCTTCCAACTTTGTGGCAGCAGTTTGGAGAAGACCCTTTCCTGTTCCAGCATGACTGTGCCCCTGTACACAAAGTGAGGCCCATAAAGGCATGGGTGGATGAGTGTGGTGTGGAGGAACTCCAGCGGTCTGCATAGGGCCCTGACTTCAACCCCTCTGAACACCTTTGGGATGTCAGATTTGAATGTTGATCACAAGCCAGGCCTGCTCGTCCATGGGAACAAATTCCCACAGACTCCCTCCAAAATCTTGTGGAAAGCCTTCTCAGAAAAGTGACCAACTCTATATAAATGCCTTGGTTTTAGAATGGGATATCCAACAAGCTCATATAGGTGTAATGGTCAAGTGTCCCCACACATTTGGCCATGCAGTGAATTGTTTTGACATTTATAGCCAAAACTGAAGGCCTAGCTCTAATAGTCATATTCACCACTGAGGACAATATACTGTTCACAAGAGACTAAACAAGATCCAAACTCTGATCAGCATTGAATACAGAAAAAAAGTAGATTATAGTAGGTTATAAAATGCACAGGTGAACCATATAGACTTTATGGGCAGATGCATTAAAAAAACACTTAGCAATATAATGTGAAGTGTGGAAATTAGGGAGAAAATTATGTATCCTCATATATGAAACATAATAAAGATATGGAAACGTATGGGGGCCTGTAGAGCTGGCTGGTTTTTAATTAGTGTTGTAACTAAGAAGAGCCTCAGTACCTTGACTTTAAAAGTGTGTAAGCTACAGCTGTGAGTCACAAGAATTAATGCTTGAGGATATAGTAAGAATAGACGTTTTGGATTTGTCCCAGTATTTGTGTACACGTCTGGGTGGTACAGTGCACGCGCATGTGTGTGGTCGCTTATTTGGGGATTATGCTGGGAATTGGCAGGCAGATCTTTGCAGCCGACCCGGCCCCCATGCGTGTTTATTCAATAGTGCCGTCACTCTGCGAGGGCTATTTCGACGTGCTAGGCAGCCGTGCCTTTTTGTTTACAGTTCAGTGTTTTAACTGCCCATATGCCTACGCCATCTGCCTTTGGAAATCCTACCTTGTCTGTACTGGGGAGAGAACAGCAGCTAAAAACTCCAGGTCCAACAATCTGAACACATACAATAACGCCCTCACTTTTGCCTCCTCAAGATATACTTCATTGTTTTGTGGTGAGAGAAGAACAGAGCAGGCCATGAACTACTTGCATTATGTTTGTTTTATAATCTTTTTTAAGTGTGTAATGTTTTCAATCTTTTTTTTTTTGTTGTTTTTTTTTGCTGCTCCTCAGTGTTGGCCACGTTTCCAGACAGCATGTCTGGCTCTGCATTTTGAAACTGCTTCCTTTGGCTGTAAACATTTTGTTTAGTTTTGCTCAAGCTCAGCCACGTGCCAGCATGCTTCACACCATACCACAATAATTCTCTAACAATATTTATGGCTGGTTTTTCAGTGAGAGCTCAGCTTTGTGGACATCTAGATGAATCCATGAGCTCGTTTCACATATGACTGTGCTGACCCATTAAAAGAACTGTTAATCAAAATATCAGATTTACCCACTTTCTTATTCTGAATGTAGTTAAACAGCCAAGGCACGTTTGGTATCTGAAGTTTGCTTTCTTTGTTTTGCAACAGAGCTACAAGAAAAATGTAGCAAACACCACTAATCAGCATCGTGCAAACTGCATGTATTTTGCACCCACTTGCCTCACTGTTAAATGGGAATTCAACCAATTTTAGAAAAATCCCTGCATAATTCAGTCATTGAGATGTAAACAGAGTCATCCAGAGTGGTCTGATGTGAAATACTTTCAGTGTCTAATTTCTTCACAGTGTTTGTGAAAGGATCCAGGGGTTACAATGTATTTGGCCATTTTATTCCTTATCCAAAATCACCAGTGAACCTACACATGCCTTCTTCTTATACACAACCCCATTTCCAAAAAAGTTTGGACGCTGTGCAAAATGTAAATAGAAACAAAATGCAATGATGTGCAAATTATTCAAACCCTATATTTGACTTAAAAATTACAAAGACAATATATCAAATGTTGAAACTAAAAAGTGTACTGTTTTTTTTTTTAATATATGCCCATTTTGAGTCTGAATCCAGCGACATGTTTCAAAAATGTGGGACAGGAGCGTGTTTACCACTGTGTTACATCACTATCCCCACGTTCTTTGCTATTTTACATAGAGAAATGTTGTTCTTGATCTTGATTTTGATCTTGATTGCTCGTTTTGTTGTTTGCTTGTGCAGCCTTTCACAGTGTGGTGAACCCCAACTCATCTTTACTTCTGAAAGACTTTTTATACCCAATCATGCTGCTTGCCCACTAACCTATCTAGTTGTGAGATGGTCCCCCAAATGTTTTTTTTTTTTCTTTACCAGTCTTTTGTGGCCTGTCCCAACTTTTATAAAACATGTTGCTGGCATTAAATTCAAAATGGGCATATATTTTTCAAAAACAATAAAATTTCTTAGTTTCAAGGATTAATATGTTATCTTCAAACTGTTTTCAACTAGCCTTCCGCCCTATGACTGCGGGGATAGCCTCCAGCTCCCCTCACAACCCAGAAAGATAAGCAACTTCGAAAATGTGTGTGTGTGTGTATTTTCAACTAAATATAGGGTTTAGATGAGTTACACATCATTGCATTTTGTTTTTAGTTACATTTTACACAGTGTCCCAACTTCTTTGGAAACAGGGTTATATGTAAAGTTAAAAATGGTAAAACAGTAATTAATCTGGGAAAAACAAAATCTTTATGTACTAATTTGGCTTATAATGCCCTGCATGTACCTCTCTGCCATGAATATGTTTTAAAAATATATGTCAAAACAATTGTAAAACAGTGTATCAGGCGTCAGGCAGCGTATTCATAACCATGTCAGGTAGTAAATTCATGAGGCAGCTTTTAGAGTCATTTAACTGTTCAGATGTCTGGTTCCTATCACCACCACTGTGAACAGTTTTTACTTATTAATTTCCTCTGGAATGGAGCATGTCACATCAGACCGCTCCATATGACTTTGTTTACATCTCAATGAACGAGTTATGCAGGATTTGTTGAAAAATCACTGGAATTCTCTTATTATTATAGACTTCCTATATGCCCGACTGTTACCTGTAAAACTGACAAAAATATGGCTTCAAGATGGCTGTTAGTGCTGATTTTGGCTATGGAACATACTGTTGTTCATTTATATAGATAACAGAAATTACAAAGACACGTCTGTTTGAAATAACCTCTGTTTGAAGCAAGTGCGTAATGATTTTGGTGTGCAGTTTGCACAGTGCCAGTGGTGGGCTATATTGGTATAACTGGTAAACGTCCATTACTTATAGGCTACATTAGTCCCTGTAGCTCCAGTACAAAAACAAAGAAGCAAACTTCAACCACCAGGCTTGTCTGGACTGACTGCCTACATTTTGAGGGCTCTTAAGTGGTGCAACAGTCTAAGCGTTAGTCCTGTCATTAGGAGTTCATGAGTTGCCTGGCAATACCACAGCCATGCTACCTCTATGTGGCATGAGCAGTGCGGCAGGATGAACGCTACAGCTCAAACGCATTGGCCTTTCATACGTACAGCATTTGTGTCGCGGAGTGTAGCAGCGAGAACGATATACAGACATTCATTTTTCCAGATGGATAAACGGTCCCATCAGTCACTCTGCTCAACAAAAACATAAATTTTGAAAGTGCACAGTATATTTGTTTGTCCTCGACAGCACTTGACACATACTTGTGATTAGGAAAACGTTTCAAGCCTGGTAGACAACCGGGAAATCCAGCATTGAATGTTTAACTAATATTTCATCATGAATTAAATATATTTTTAAAAAAAAATTTTTAAGTTTGTATACGGTTTAATTTTCATTGATTTTCATGGCTTATTTGATCTATTCTCTAAATACCACGCCACTTCAGCGCAGCATCTGGGATGCTCTGCCACTTAGCATGCGCAGCCTGTGTGAAAGTGCTGACCAGTTAACATGGGCACCGAAATAAAAAGACTTTCCACGTCTCTCACACCACTCAGGAACAGCATGTGGGAATCAGGCCTTAGGCTCACAAGCCAGACCTCTGCTTATTATCAGAGCACATTTTCTTAGCCTTCACCTTCCCTTGGGGCAAAAAATAAATAAATAAAAAAAAATACATTTTGAATAAGGGGTCAGTTCTCTGAATGACTTTGGACTATTTCTTTAACATGCATTGCTGCTGCAGCTGTTAATTCACTACAGACCTGCACATACTCATCACGCTTCCACATGGATTTTTCTGCCCTTGTTTTTTTTACCCAGAACAGGCGGTGGCTCGACCTTGCCACTAGCAGCTCTATCTCAGACGACCCAGAATCCTGAGTTGTTCAATGGGGCCAACCCCCTACCAGGAGCGAGACCAGGGTGGGGGGGTTGTGTGTATGTCTGTGTGTAAATAAGCGGATGTTGTGCCGGCACACTCCTGAGTGGGCTTCTCCGTCCAGGGTGGCTGCCTTAATCCGGCTCCTAATCCCCTGCACGGAGTTCCATCAGACAGCACTCACCCCCTGCGCCCTCCTGCAGGGACTCAGAGCACTCACACACTCCCCCACCAGACACACAACTATACTGCTTTCACTAAACACCATCTGCAAGAGCGACGGGTTAGCAGAACTGGCTGTGTGTAGAATATACATTTTATACGTCAGAGGTTGGCAACCCAAATGTTAAGAAGAGCCATTTTGTCCTTTCAACACAAATCAAACCACCTTGGGAGCCACAACATTTTATGACTATTTTACCATCTTGGCTGTAAATGTGTCTCAGTATGTGCTAATGTTTTAATATAGGCTGAAAATATATTCTAAATGAAAACACAGACTTACTTTGCTCTGCTTTAAGCTTTAGCTCAACTATAGCCACTTTTCTCGCATCTCCGATAGGAGACTTTGCTGCAAAAGTGGAGTAGTTTTCTGTAAAATGTCTCCCAGTGTTGCATTTTTTACGAAGCTTTATTCAGCTCCTCATTTGCCAGCTTCTTGTTGGAATTTTCCCTTTACACCTTAAATGGTGCCTAAAGCACCAGAATGTAAGTGCTGCACGATTTAAGGTGGAACAGGAGAATTTGAACAAGAAGCTGGCGAACGAGAAGCGAGACTTCCTGAGCCACATGTTGCCGACCTCTGGTATGCGTTAAGTAAAAGAGTGCTATGAGCACGAGCAGCCTAAGCTTGAGCAGTCAAGATGTGTTCAGTGTCCAAAGTTTGATTCTGGAGCTACGAGGCTAATGTAGCTAACAAGTAATAAAAGCTAATGATAACTATTTAACATGTCACAGTTTACTCAAACCTGAAAAAGGCGATCGATGTAATTTTTACTTGATTCAAATGTGCACATTTCCATTTGATTAATTAAATTACAACATGACAATTATTGCCAAAGGTAAGTAGACTGAAAGACAAAATTGTGTTTATGTAATAAAAAATGTAATAAAATGTTTTCCATGTGGACATTCTGAACACATTGGAATCAAGTAGATTCACTCCATCACTTTCGTCAGTGTGATTGACTATATTTAGGGTAAGAGGAAAATTCTGTAAAATTATTTTTTCACCAAACTATTCCTGAACAAAATAGTTCACATATTAGTGACACTCCCCCTTTAATGATGATGTATCTTAAAGTTGGGAGGAGCTTTTGAAAAACCACAGTTGCTTTGGGGGTGATACTTGAGGGTGTGCTGTTTTTGTCTGTTTGTTCGCTTGTTTGTCCAGTAGCTGGCTAATGCAGAAGGAAGCCAGATAACAAACATCTGCTAGGAAGCCAGTATCACATCTGTATTTGTTAGCCTCTACAACAGAGGCTCTCCTAGAAGTCAGAATTTCTTTACTGCTGTCCCGCTGGTTGTATAACATATCTCCATAATGCATGCTGGGTGCTGGGGTGCGAGATGGACATTGATGGATGAAAGCACAAAAAAAGATACAAAATCATGAATTCTGTCATACCAGGCTGTGGGATATAGTGTTGCCTTACCAAATATTACATAACATGACAAAAAGCATTTAAACATATTCTAGTTTTAGGCTGGAATGCCCCTTTAACTTGTCAAAAATCACAAATGTAGTTATTATGGGGTTTTACTGCTTAAGGTCTATCTAGTATTGAGCCAGACAGTTGTGAAGATATCCGATGTGGCATCACTGACTATAATTACTGTGAGGAATTTCACATTTCGTCTGTGGGTAGTCATATATATTCAGACGAAGTCAGGAACCATGACGGTGCATGACAGGCACACGGACTGATGGGTTTGGGAGTTTGTAAGTTTAGAAGCGGAGTGTGAGTCTCCCTGAACTCACTGTGCACTCTTTCTCTGTATATGAAAACGAGAGCACAGTGGTAAGAGGAATGACACAGAGTGACTCCTGCTCATTGGACTGACTCAGGCATAGAGCAGACTTAGTTACAGCAACAACACGATGAAATAAGAGCAGCGCATGATGGGGAAAAAGGCTCTTCTTTTTCTGGTTTTGTGAATTTGCACCCCAGATGACCCTCTCTCGGTAATAAAGAGAGACGCTAATCCCTAAGCGTCTTATGGTTAAAATGAGCTGATTTGGGATAATGCAGAATCCATCTCACTGCAAGGGCTCGCTCGTGTGCTATTATCTCAATTCACAACCATGCAGAGACAACCACTTACTTTGCTTTTTATCCACATTTCTTATTGAGCTTGTATCCTACCCTGCCTTTTATTGAGCTCTCTCTCACAAGCTCTCTCTTTTGCTCTCTCTATGTATCTCTCTAGCTTCTACCTATAACTTCAGCCCCTCATTTTCCTTTTCATGACATTTTCTTTGCAGTTGGTTGGCTCTTTCCATCATGGTAAACCTTCCATGATATTTATGTAAATCTTACGTTTTAGCATCTTATCAGTTTTCTAAAATTAGGTTTTGTGTGGAGTTTTCTGGACAAAATAAATTAAATATCTGAACAAATAAACAGATATAGTGTGATGTGACAAGAATAAATAAAAGTAGAGTGTATAAATAATTAAATATGATGTGAAACGTGTCTTATAGTCAATTAATATTGGTAGTTAATTGTATACATCTGTACTCTTTAATAAACTGTTTATTTCAGTGATGTTACTGGCAACATGAAATAAGCCTTGAAATAAAAACCCTTTAAAACTTTCACCGATTATGCTGACGGGATCTAGCAAAGACTGTAATATGATTGGCTCATTTTCAGTCTTTAATTCAGAATGGCTGGACTGGAGCTTAATGTAATTCAAATTCTACAATGGTGTCAGAATTGATGGAGGAAGTGGTGACAAGAAGACAATCGCAGCAGTGGTAGTGCAAGTATCTGGCGCATAGGAGCTGAGGCTGACTGAGTACAAGTACACACTGCAAACAACTGGGACAGGGGGCCCAGGGAAGAGTACACTCTCCTGAAGACAGCAAAAGATGGATGGCCCGTAACCTCTGCCCTGGGGAAGAGTATGTTCTCCTGAAGACTTGTGGCATGCTGGGACCGAGACCTGCAGTGCTTGATAAGGCAGTTAGGCATTGAACTTATGTCCTCCATAGCATCCTTACCTGGTGTCACTACCAGCCCTAAATGTGACTCAGTGAATGGGGTGGCAGAACTCATCTTCGGCATAGAGACACTGTAATAAGTTACACAATGCTGTGCAACAGAGGAGCTTGAAGAGGAGACAACATGCCGAGCGGCCTCAGAGTGAGTAGCAGTGCAGGAAGAGGGGACATCACACCAGGTGATGCCACAAACATAAGCCGGTGGGTAAAGGAAGTCAAGCCAGGTAGATTGGCTTCTGCCATGGACTTTCCATGAATGGGGCAACAGCTTGCTGTCTTCATTGAAACTGGGTTGTCGGTGTCGTTGCTACGTCCAGGCAAGCTCCTGCACACTGAGAGCAGCACACCTGCCAACTGAGAAGCAAGGACCATCCAACTCAAGTCTGTCATCGGCGGCTGAGCCGACATGAGAGGGCGGAAACAGCTTCCGGTCATGGTGGGTGTCCTGAGCCGAGTGCACAAGTTCTGGCTTGCAGGATTTATATGCATGCAAGACATTCTGGCTATACATGCTGGCTATACAGGACATGTGTGTACTCAGTTTGGACTTTCTTGACAGGACAATTGAAGCTGGCTGCATTAGATAGTGGCGGAGCCAAGGCAGAGAGTCAGGGCTCCCTCAAGACGTGACCTTCGTTCTCTGTCTCTGGACAAGCTGAACATGCAGCACCAGAGCTGGTTGGTGGATCTCTGAGTGCGGGACATGCTGTCAGGTCGAGGGCACCACAACTTTTTGCCTGTTAAGCTACCGATGGAGGAGCTGAACATGCAGTGCCACTGCTGGTAGATGGATCCCCAAGGGCCAGTGCTAGAGCATACAAGCAGCACCCTCGTCAACCACCGCAGCAGTCGAACGTCTCTCTGATCTGTCTCACAGTTGATATAGGCATTAACTTCGAGTTGTCTACACTTCCTCTGTGTACCCCCCACTTGTATATATGCAATATGTATAGTATAACAGTATGCGGTTTTAGATGTAGACCAGATCTAGTCCACTGGCCGTCACCACCAGCCTGGACTGCCTGAACAAAGACACAAGCTAACCTGCCTTAGCTATCACTATATGCATGCATTTTGTGGAACTGTGGACATGTAATATGCCATTGCCAGTAAATGACAATTAGATAAACTTAAAATAAACCAAACAGATGTATTTAAGCTAAATGGCAAACTCCCAAACTTATAGCCAAGTATAGCTGAACTAGGGAGCAGCGACACCCTTTTTAAATTGGAGCTACTAAAAGTGGGTCTTTCTGAAGTACTCAACCAGTAATAGTACTTATACATAATATGTAATACGTATTACTTACATAATAATTTGTATTTTGAAGGATGCAAATGACAGTTTAAATTTCCAGTCAAATTTAATGTTGCCTATACTAAAATGAATAATTAAATGAATTAATGAATCAATTAATTTATAGAATTACGCGTTTTCTGTAGTACTTAATTGTTCTACTTTTAGGTGTTATTTATTTATTACAATGCTATTCCATGTATTTATTTATTTGTTTGTTTGTTTGTTTATGTATGTATGTATGTGTGTATGTATGTATGCATGTATTTCATTCATTTTGTTTGGAATAACCCTCCAGTTCTGAAGCACCTGATGTAAAAATAGGGGTCTACCTCCTCCAGCGTGGAGCGTGTGTGGACAGCGGAAGTGTGGGGGCGGGGCTCTGGGGATAGGGGACAGTGTTAGTGTGTCAGAAGCTGCTGGAACTCACAGAGCGCTTACCGGCTCACATAACATCTTTACTGTGGGTGTTTGGAGTTGCGCCATCGTGGTGAGTACAAACTCAGTTCTTACCTGTTTCAAAGAGAAAGCGAGAGAGAGGCAGATATGAGGGAGAGACTTTATTTAGTCCATGTGTTTTTGAGTGTGCATCACAGACATTAAAAAGGCAGAGGCAGATGAAAGAAGAAATGGGGAGACAGTAAACAAACACGTCTTTGCACAGGTTGTTTTGTTCCAGCTATCTCATGGGAGTCGTGCAGCATCGCGCGAGCCGCATTTAACAAGACTTTCCCTCAGGAGCTCTTGCAGTGGCATTTGTATTAGCCCTTGCTTACGCATGATAGATGTATCCTAGTCTCTTGTGTTAGATTAACTTACACCTGTCCAAGCAGAGCAGCCGCAGCAAGAATGAACATCAGAGCCTCTATTGTATCACGCAGGGGAATCACTTGGCAGAGGAAGCTATGAGAAAGATGTATTAGCGTTTGGATTTGTGTGGTCATGCTGTTTGTTTGAAGATGAACAAGGATACTGTTGCTTCATCTGCTTTATTTCTTGGTTCCTGGTCCACTTTCCTTGACTGGTTCAAGTAATCAAACTTTAGGTGGTCCTGCACCTGTGTCGTGGCTAGCGTGGTCCCAGGCTATTTCTGTCTTCTCACTTCCGTTCCTTGAAGGTGTTTAATGGAGCCACAGTGACAGTTGCACTTGCTATGGGTCGATCGTGATGCTAACCTGTCTGGCAGTGTTGTTCTCAGCGCACCAGGAGGGAAGCTAATCTCTCGAAAGAAGCTTAGACTTCTTAGTGCCAGGAAAGCAAAGGTGAGGGGCCAATGACAAGCGTTGGCCGTGCCTTCTGCCATTCAAAACACAGCGGACCAGAAGCTAAGCCATTTTCTCAGAAGCCCAAGCTGGGACCGAGCAAAAGAAGAAGCATATTTCTGATCTGCCGGGCTTGACAGAAGACTTTCCATTATCCAACTTTAAGGTGGGCTAATGGCTCTTGTGAGGAATGGCGAGTCAAGAGCAGCCAGACTCGAATGGGTCACGCTGACGTTAAAGCTCAGCGCCCATGTGCTCCAGCTCTGTGTGCTGGAACAGCATTAGCTATATAGGTCAGTGTGACACATGGGCAAGCTTTATTTCCAGCTTGATGTGTTTCTGAGTTTTTATAGGTAGCGTGCTAAAGTCCCTGGGACACGAGCTGATTTGTGTCATCCCAAGATTTATCCTCAGACTTAACTCCTCGGCTAAGTCACCGCCGCCAAGCTCTGGTACTTGAGGGTGTCCCTCAGTATCTGCCCTCCATTTGGCTCCCACACCCTCTCTCAATATAACCATTGCGCAAACGTGGGTTGCCGTTTTGTCTATTGACGTTTTGCAAGCTTTTTGATATGCCTGTGGTGTGTATCACTTATTCCCTCCGCTTGCTGAGATCCATCTGACTTATCACCTCACTCTTTTGTGCTTCTTTCATCCATACTCTGTATTTCTTTGCACTAAGTTTGTGTTTTCAGCATACTCTTATTCTCAGAACTGTTATGCACTGAAAACATGCTGAGGGTCAGGTGTGGAGCCTTTTGCGCTAGATTTCAGGTGTAATTATGACACATTCTGACAAAATAAAGCCACAAAAATAGTGTATAAAAGTGGTACAAACCTCAGCATGTAATGTATATGCTCTAACGCAGAAGCAGGCAAGGAAGCAGGACTGAGATTTGAGTAAACACTACCATTCAAACGTTTTCAATAATATAAACCAATATTTTGCACACATGAAATTCAGGAATAGATGCATCCAGAATGATAAACAGAGCTGTGGATGCTGCTAAAATAACTGAGAAAGCTGTCTAACATTGAGGATGAAGTTATAAGTAGGCCAGAGCTGGGTTGACAAGACAGGTTAGACATGAACAGGGGCAGAGCCTGAGCTGGGGAGCTGTGACATGCCATGTACATGGAAAAATGCAAAACGTGTTTCTCTCCCTCATACCAGGGGCGTAACTATGGGATGTGGCAGTGGGTGGCTGGAGGGGTCCTAGGTCTTTTCACTTGTAAGCTAGGCCCTAAAGAAAAAAGTCCTCCAGTGCCAGTAGTAATGTAATTAATACAGTATGGACTCAAAGGTGTTGAGCTTTTGTATTATTTCTACTGTTTCCATTTTAAACAAAGAAGTGACCATCAAAACAGCTGCCCCTGTCACCACAGCAGCATTTACACAGCTGCATGTCACCAAGCCGTCTCAGTTTTGAAGCAGCTCTGCAAAGAGGCACAGAACATTGCAACATGTAAACACAGCGTGACCCTGCTTGGTTCTTTCTGCAGATTATGGAAATGTAGCTGAATTGTACTCGTTACAAGCATAGGCTAACATACTAAGCTATAGCAAAATAGGTAGCTGGTACAGTTGACTGCAGTAAAGAAAATAAAGTTGAATACCACAGAATAATGATGAACAAAATTGCAGTCCTCAGACATCTATGCCTAGAGCTGTATATGGTAGGAATCTACTTATTTAGCTTTTACCAGCCCGATATATGTCAGTTTAAATTTTTTATTTTTATTTTATCTTGTTTTTTTTAAGTTTTATTTTTCTCTCCTAAGATAGAAGCTACAATAAAATAGGCTAGTTAACTAGTAAGTGGCTGTCAACTTCACTATACACTTCCTAGCTGCCCCCCAAGCCGTAACCAGGCGCGACCCTAAAATGAAGACACATATGCATTTAAAAGAGGTCCACACAAAAATTGGGGGAGTTATGAAAGAATCATGATTGTGTATTTTAGATTGTTCAGTAAAGTTTGGCAGACTTGCAGCAGACAGTGATGTGTGGAATTTCCTTTGCCTCTGAAAACTAGCTGCAAATTAGCAGTGATATCTTAAGTCATTTTGTAGCAAGATTTCCTTTGAACTTGTGGTACATCATGTTTTTTTAGTCTTTAAATCCAGTTTTGACCTCTCTGTCAAATATAGACAATCAGAAGCGAATTGCCTGAGCTTGATCAGATAAGATTGAGTGCATGGATGATCCGGTGGTTTGGGAGGGAGAGAAAGTCAGTCTTTAGCAATCTGAATGATCAGAGGTCTTCCGATATTTTCAAAAATGTTTCGATTTTTATGCCTGAAAATGTCAATGAGTCCTGTAGTGTGAGATGATCAGTGATGAAACTGAACGAGTGATTCAGGAAGATCCAGTGAGAGAGCTCGGAGAGAGAAAACAAGATAAATGGACGTGTATTGTCTGCATGCTGTGGACCACGGAGATGGAGGAACCACAGTTGTCTTAATTTATATTTACTTACAAAGGTACTCACTTTAAAATTTCACACCACTTAGTAAAATAGTGTTATGGGTCATGTGGCAATTTCTGGAATTTTGAGTACTTATTAATATCCCAAACTCATTGTTATACCCTCTCTCTGCCTAATTGTCTAACATGTGCACCCTTAGGACAAAAAGACAAGAAACTGTGTAAAGTTTGACATTAACTGAGAGATGCTCGTAGAAATGTAAGGATTGTATCCTTTGTGTAGTGCCCACAGGCCTTTAACAAAGGCTGAAGTTACAGTGGCAAGATGCAGGCAGAGGCCTTGAAGACCTGCTGATGGAATATTTACCAACAGACTAACTCCATTTCAGAATTAATCCAGAGTTTGCTGGAGTTATTTCCCAAATTCAAACTCCAGAGCTTCATTTACTGACACTGCTATCTCTTCATCAGTGAGCTTTTCTGTTTTGTCCTATGTTTGTTGATGACTTTATGATTTCACTGTACCGTTCAAACCTGCACTAAGAGATGGTCACATGCATAGTTTGCCTGTCCAGCTTCAACCTTATTAAAATAATTATAAATTTTAAATCATATTGTGACCACATATTGCAGTCCTCTAGGTCCTGACTCTATGTAGTCTATAGCTCATGATGCATAACCAGACAAATTAGTTGTAAAGACCTTAACATAAGATTAATTGCCTTCACTGATATATTTGTATATGTGACCCACTTCTACACAATAGTGCAACCTCCATTTGTTCCTCCTCCATTTCAAGATGATCCTCAGTTTAATGTCTTCATAACAATGTTTCTTATCTAGTATTGCTGCTTCGTTCCATGAAGAAACGCTTCTCTTCATAAATGTTACTGCAAGCGCTTTGTTTAGGAGAACAAAGAAGGGGATAAAGTCAATTTAGTTCAATCTGTAATCCGGCTACCACCCATCAGACAGCTTTAAACAAAACAAATGGAGGGCTTCAGAGTTGGGCTCCTGCTGACACTGATTTGGTCGTTTAATCACAGTGTCTGTGGCCCTCGCAGGGCGCTTTGTGCAGAGGACGCAGCGGTAAAGGACAGGCCCGGGCACTGTGCTGCTTCATTACGCCTATCACAGCATGGGCTAATTGAATAGTGGAGTTGGCCTTGCATACACAAGTGTGAAAAATGACTGCCTTGGCATTTCATGGCATTTTGTGCGTGAGGGGGTGTGTGAGCGTATGTTCTAAGGTTGATTTTTTTTTTCCTTCATTAGCGCTGCCTAGTGTCTCAACGTGCTCAGAAAAGGGCACTAACTGCTCAACTCATCATCTGAATATATGGAGATCATTCTGAATCATGCATCACCTCGTGAAGGTGTCTGACCTCTACCGCCCAAACTCTGCCCTCTGGAACTGATGTCATTTGTGTTCCCTATGGAGTGATGTTTGATGGCACACTGCATACTTGGTGCTGTACATGTGACTAATCTTCTTCTGATCTTCACATCTTCTTGACATGCACACCAAAGTGAAAATTCTTACAAAATTCAGGACATAATTGGCCAAAGACCAAAAGACTGAGTTCTTTTACAAATAACTTGCCTCTTTTTTTTATTTTTTCCCCCATTTTTAGTCGTATCCAATCGTACCCCCCTGTCAGGACTCCCCCAATCACACGATACCACCAGAGCTAGGAGGGCGAAGGCTAGCACAGGCTTCCTCCCATCACACAACGTCATTGGACAGCCGAACACGCTCAGAGGAATGCGCCACCCACCAAATCTGTTATGTCTGTTAACAGATGCCTGCACTGACTAGCATCGCGCTGAGTGATGGGGGGCAGACTTAGGGGCCATCCTACCCACCCAGAGACAGCAACGCCAATTGTGCTCTCTTGGGCTCCCAGCCAAGGACAGCTATAGTATCACCAGGGATAGAACTTGTGTTCTCTTGATGGTAGGGCCAATGCTTAGATGGTTGTGCCACTGCGCCAGCTATAGTTTTCATTTAATTAACACAGTAATGCTGGCAGTGCTTCAAATGTATTCAGAGAATGGAGAGAACTAAGTTAACAGAAGACTAATTTAATTTTGAACAGCTTGCTAAATAATATTCAGTAATAAAAGTCCTGAAATTATGAAAAAGTAATACTTCATGGTTTCCAAAAGCATCAGAACTCCACCACTCCTCTACTGTAATGATCCTGTGAGACTCGTGCTGCGCCACTGCATGTTTACAAACTGCCGCTAACGCAACGTCATTGGTTAGATCAACATGCTTGGAGGAGAACACTAACTACCCATTCTGGAACATTAGCTAACAGACACCAATGTTGGCTATATTGCGCTGAGTAATGGGAGGAAAGACGGGGTGAGAATGTTCATGCTGTCTTGGACTTGACATTGCCAGGGATCAAACTCGTGACCTTCTGACTATTTGGCCGGTGCTAAGATGCTTGGATTGCTTGAATGTGTAGATTTTGAACGTTTAATCAACACCAGTTTGAATGTAGAGTGGGAGATATTTTATTATGATTTGAATTTGATGTAAAGTTATCTTTGCAAAGAAACTATGCAAAGACTTGTTTTGCTTGAATATGACATCAAAACAAACAGAGAAAAAAAAGTCAGACCTGAACCAAGACTCTGATTTCCCTTTGGGAATTAGTAAAGTGTTATAAACAATATCTTATAAATGGTAAATGTGACAACAGGATTCAAAAATCTTGTTAGTAGCGGATAAGAGTAGCTGGAAAGGCTGACTGATTTGTGCCTCATTGTTAAAGCATCTATGACAAGGTTTCTTACAGGATGAGAACTCATGTTTAAGACAGTAAGCTCCATTTTTGTTCAGAAAGTAACAGTTTTGCGTCACTGCAAAGTCTTTGTGTCTCCTGTTGAACACTTTGTTTCACAAACTTTCTCTTTAACCCTCTGGCTTCACTCGCTTACTCGACTATTGATTAATATCCCTGTGAGCCTTTCACCTGAGACTGTGAAGTCTAACGAGATGCATCCAGATTCCTGTTCTGCTTGTGTTTCTCCCTGCTGCTGTCTAAAAGCCTTGGGATAAGAGCCTGCTCAGATCCCCTGCTTCTGAAGGGGCACTCTGCAGAGCAAAGTCTGAGAAAGATTGCACTGATATTGCATTAGACAGAGTTTTATTTGCTAAGTATTTTGTAATGAGGGTAAGTGCAGTAAAGGAATAGCTTGGGGAAAGGAATATATACAGTCTTCTGATAGTTAGTCCGCACCCCTGGATGCCTAACCTTGTGTTTTGAGGTTTTTGGGGTTTTCTGGGGTAGATAAGTCCACTTTGGGTCTACCATGCCATTGCACTGCATTTGGAGACATTTTTAATTTAAATTAGCATGTTTGTCTTTGTCGGATGCATTAAATCAGCATGTTAAAGAAGCGGTTGCTTAGCATATGAAATACATTTTGTCACCAATACTATATTCTGATTACTGTTGATGTTGATTGATATAATTTTGTGACCATAAAGAATCTGAATGGTCAAATATATTCTAAATTGTCAAAAAAATCCCTGTAAAGTGGTATAAGAACAAGAATCCATTTAAAAATCACAGATACGAGTGATTTTCCTCATATTATATACGTGTTCATTGCCATCAGAGCAGCACAGTTTGGGAGAGTAGGGGGAGAGTAGGGGGCTGCCATGCCTTACCTCTCCTACCACTAGGCTACTGGCCACCCCAGACTACTTATACCAGTAACTGATGCTGTCTAAAATGGCATCAGTACTGAGACATCTGTGAAGCTCAGTATCAGCTGATTTTATCAGCTAGATTATATTGGTTGGGCCCTATTAAAGACTCACTGGGTTTATTTTGCAGGAGAACCAAATCCCACATTTTTTCTTGGAGTTGTGATGTCAGCACCTATCAGCATTTAAACCTTTCAGGTGTTTAAACCACCTTTGGGTCTAAAAAGTTTCAATTTCTGCCTTTAACCTACTTTCACTAGCCCTAAAATGCAGTTTCTGTCTGTTTTAAAGGTCCTTCAGTTGAACTGGTTCATGTTTTTTCTTCACTGACGTTGAAGGAATATATTACGATGGAAGTGTGCAGGATTTACAAAACTGGAAGTCTTCATAAAGTGTTTTTATTGTGTGTAAATGCTGTTTTTTTTATTGTGGCAGTTTTACATGATTGTTTGGTTTGAAGAACGCTGCAGTTGTGCTGTCTGTTTTATCTCAGCACAGTTGTCTTGTTGGAGAGGTGTGAATTTTTTTCACAGTAGGAGTTTCTCACCCTCCACTTTCACCCCTCATTGCTCACTAACAACTCAACGCAGAGTCACAACATTTTGCACACAGAGAGCCAACAAGGTTCTAGTTAATCTGATAGCACAGGTACAATGAAAATTATTTTATTTGATTATATTAATTTCAAATATGCAAGTTTAATCCATGCCACTGGTCACTGGGGGTCAGCAGAAAGAGGCTACCAATAGTTTGGAAAAGAAAACTTTCAAATAATTAATTAGATAAAAGGCCTTTTGAGAAATATGCTTCATGCCTCATTAGTGATGAGGCAAAATTTTTAAGTAAATAGCTGTTTTATCTTAAAAGGCCTATCATATGTTTTTTTTGTCCCTGGAGGTCCACTTCTCATATTTTGATGGTTTTATATACCAAAAATCCTAATTTATTTTTGCATGACCATTTTTAAATCTCTCTTTATCCCTTACAATTAAGCAGACTGTTTTGTTACATTGCCATTAAGATTGAAATATATAAATTATCTCTCTTCTGTTTGGCTGTCCTGTATTGTGCCATGTCTGAAAAGTGGTCCAGGCTGAAACACTCCTTATAACTTCAGTGTGAATGGACTGAGCTAACCTGCTGTAGGCTAATAGGTGAGTGTGTGAATACATTTAAATGCGTTGTTTTTTGTGGCATCACAAAAACAGGCTGTTTGTGCAGCTTGGTTACCATAAAGAGACTTTTTAAATTGGTGAATGAGTAGTATGTTTTGCAAATTTAACAGTGTTTACATATTATATCAAACTGTTTTATTTAGTAAAAGGAGGAAAATCATTTTTCCTTGATATTGGTCCTTTAATAAAACTGCAGCATATGTGTTGTACAGTGACAAAATTCAAATTTTAACATCGTGTCCCCAAACTTTTGGCAGTGTACATATACATGCAAATGTGTATTTGCATATTGATGCATGCTTAAGAGCAGATCAACATAGTCTTAACTAACTAAACTGAGTTTACTACTCGCACGCATGCAGTTATTTATGCTATGTCGTTCCCATCTGATGAGGATGCGGTCTGACTCCCAGCAGAGCTGGATAATCTCTGAGGAATATGTGACACATCCAGAGTTAATCTGCAGCAGGTGCTGGACTAATGTTGTGAGTGGAGAGAGCGTCTGTGTTGAACTGAGAGCACAACCTTACAGAGGCCTGCCATGTGGCCCTGCTCTGCTCCCTCCCAACACTGCTTGGCTCGGGCCCACTTGCAGACCACTCTTAACACGCCTGCTCTCCACTCTGTGTCTGATAGGCTGTCACTTAAAGGGGCCATTTGATGGAAAATTTTCCACACTTTTTTGTAACAAAAGTGTTTGCCGTTAAATGTAAACACTGCAGAATTTACAATCCACTTCTCAGTCCATGCTGTTCATATATGGAAACTAAATTGTAAAAACACTCATTTTGAATTAATTGTTTTTGTGATGTTACAAAAATCAACACATTTACATATATCTGCCTGTGCAGCCTACAGTAGGTTAACTCTACTCATTCACATTGAAGTCATCAAGAGAGTTTCTGGCCTGGACTGCCTTTTGAATGAGGCTCAATACAAGGCAGCCAATCAGAGCAGATGGCATTTACATTATATCAGTCTTAAAGGCACAGTAACAAAAACTTGAGGTGTTATATTCTAAGGGATACAAATGAATTATGATTGTTTGTGTTGTTTTTTGAAACACAAGGAAAAAACAAGGAAAATTTAGAATATGGGACCTTTATCAGTGAATATAGAATTAGGCTATGAGTGAAACAGATCCATACTCCCTCATTAGTATTAGCAATAGTGTTTATATGGAGAAAACTATTTTGTTTACTATTTAATAGTAAAAAAGTATGAGTCAGTAAATCAATTCAGATGATTTATCATCATCAACCTGCATTAATATTTACCAGCTGGATAAACAAACCAGCATTCCCTCCCATCTTGTTGAGTTCTTATTCATAGTCACAGACATGACGTTTTAAAAAGTGCGAAACAGAAGAATTGCGAAAAAATTCCAAACTTGAGTAGGCTATACATTTAGTTCTTAGTTCATGATTGCAGTAACCGGCTGTTATGTTTCAGTATTTGTGCTGTATGGTGAGCAGCAGTCAGTAAACATGTCAGATTTGTTTTTTGCTTAGAGTCAACAGAGTCTGATAAGTTTTGTTTTCAGTGGCTCAGCGGCTGCTGTTCTAATGTTCTCCTGTCTGTAATTGCAGTGCATTTTGGTACCTGTTCAGCAGCAGATAGTAGTGATCTGCAATGTTAAGTAGAAATTATAAAGGCACTGTGGGAGATTATAGTGCCCTCAGAATCACTGCCCGGTGGCTGATGTGCGTAATAGTTCCTTAAAATGCAGACAGCGATCCATTTAGGGTCAAACCTTAAAGCTGCGTTCACACCGTTGCAGTAAATATGCTTTGTAAATGTTGCACTGTCCTGTGCAGCAGCAGCAGGATTTAACTACTCCAGTGCGCAGTGCTTGAACCTTGAACAGGTGAACAGAGTATTTGTTGATTCACAAGAACTTACTACTCAGAAATAGCCTACCGTCATCAGCTGTGCATTTGAAGGCCAAAAAAAATTGAGACTTTTGCTGCTGCTTGGCGCCCCTGCTCACTGCATAACTCCATGCAGTTCCATGCAAGTTGGCAAAACAACAGCTCCATTTTGCCACTATAGGTTAAACGCTGCTTTAGTCTTTATCACAGCTGTCAACAGTGAAAACAAAATCATGATGTCAATCTTGATGTCAATATTAATTATTCCTCAGTTGCAGTGTCCTAACATAGGTGGAGAAATTCTGTTGAAAGTATAAATTCTAAACTTTCAACCAACATCATATCTGTGTTGTTAAGTAGAGGGAATACATTTGATGATGATGTGAGTTTGATGAGCAGTTATGTTTATAACAGAATTTCCATTAAACCATAGTGTAGAGATGTCAGAATGTAACGTTACTGGGCTCTGTAGAGGTGTCAGAATGTAACGTTACTGGGCTCAGTGGAAGGGATGTAAAGGGGCATCAGCTTGACTGCAAATATTCAAAGACTCCAAAGACTTGAGGATCTTTAACCAAAGTCAGATTCAAAACAAACCCCAACTCCTTTATTTTAATGGGGTGAAAAGCCAGAAAAACTCAGCTTCTCTGCCTGATCAGGACTGTGTGGACATTTCAGAGATGATGGTGTAGCTACGGCAATGTTAACAAACCCATGACAAGCAGTAGATTCCCTTTGCTTTTTTACTATTTTCAAGCATAAATCAGACTTTGAATTTGTGTGAAATATGGAAATACGGAGGCCTGATTGCCTGCTGGTCAAAGTCTACAGTGTTTGCAACAAGCCGCTGTCACATTGTTAGAAAATCTCTGGCCTGGCATATTTGTATGGATTTTTGAAAGCACTCCTGGTATGGATGAAGATTTTTAAAAATATCTGAATACATATGGACGAGGCCTAAGACAATATCGCAAAAAATTAGGATGTCACATTTCATGGGCACTGACGTTGGTTTCATTCTTTCTTCGTTAGCTTTCAAACCGAGAGTCAGCTTTCATTTAGTTTCTGTCTGAAATTGATGTGGAACATGTTGAATTCTGCAGACTGTCATAACTGCTATAAGAGCTAAGCAGCTGTCTAGAAATGACATTGTAAGTGGCGATCATCAGGGTCCAAGCATGACGCACCATTATGAAGCAAGTAGAACACAAAGTATGGTAGTTTTTAGAATAGCCTTGATTTATAATAGTCTCAGAATATTTCTGTTAAATTACGTAAATTACACACTGAATGTTTGACCTTGGTATGGTAAGATTTTTAGCAATTAAATCAAACAGAAAACACCTTTTATTTGCATAGTTGTTGAACTTAATGAACTAAGTATAGCCCTGTATTTTAGTCTTTAGTCTCACCTGAATTTTGTATTAAAGCCAGTAACATTTCCTAATGGAACAACACTGCTGGACCCCACTATAGGGGATTGGTTTTCTTAGCTTTTTCCCCTGCTCATATCTGGCAAGAATATTTAAATGTTATAGCAAAATCACAGTAGTAGCTCTAGTCTTCGAAAGTGTGCATGTCTTTATTAAGAATTTTAGTTGAATAATACGTTTGCTCTGGTATGGTTATCAGTAATGAATGTACTGGTCTATGGTCTGAGAAATCTCAGCTGCAAGTTGGTGCATTTGTGCCCTTAATGCTCAGCTAGTCTTGTGGGCATTTGGGCATTTGGCTAATGTAAGCTGCTTTGGATGAAATCATCAGCAAAAATGCATGTGTATACATATGAGGACAGGCTGGTGTGTGTGTGTGTGTGTGTGTGTGTGTGTGTGTGCGTGTGTTTGCGTGTGTGTGTGTGTGTGTATGTGGGAGTAGGTGAATCAGAGATGTGCCCTTTGTTTCAGTGGAGTTGTGTCTTTAATTGCATGTGGTGCTGCAGCAGAGTTGAAATGTCAGTGAGATGGTGAGAGGCCCTCCTGTAGCGAGATTCACACTGCGCCGTGCAGTGTGATAACGACCCAAACGGAAGGAGGATTATAATCCTCTCTCTCCCTTTTCCGTCCCTCCCTCCATCTCTCTCTCTCTCTCTCACACGCTCTCAACCGTCTCTCGCCCTCTCTCCTCTCTAATCTTCTGTTCCTGTGAAAAATGCAATCCTGCCACTTTATTCTCTACAACAATTTAAGTAAACTCTACATATAAGCTGACATGTTAGAGAGGTCAAAAAATAAGAACTCACTGAATGAGTGCTTAGAGTGTAAATGCCACAGACGTTTTTGTGCTTTAAGATAAATCTGAACCTTTGTGTGCATTAACGGGCCCACTTACGATGCTTTTTGTGGTTTTATATCATAATTAATTTTTACATGACCACTTTCAGCTTCTCTTTATCCCTTAGAATTAAATGAGCTCTGCTCTGACCGACTGCCGTGTCTTGTAGCAGTCCAGGCTGAAATACTCCATGCAAATTCAGTACCAGTTAGTGGGACTGAACTACTGTAGGCTCAATAGGCAGATGTATGTGTGTGAGTTGTATGTGTGGGCGCACAAAAGCAGTACATTGGCTATGTTTGCAGCTTAGTTTAAATACATGGACCGCATCGATTATTAGATTGTTGATTATCATATAGACAAATTCATTTTTCATGACATGGCCCCTTTAAAGGTGCTCCTTCATGTAACCCTGGTAATGAATGTGGTAACCCTACTACAATGAATGCATGAAGTTCTCAATGAGCTGTGGGTATTTCTCAATGCCGCGATAATTGATTGAGAAACTTCTTTATAATGCTTTCTTCATGCTCTTTCATGTGTGTACTGTAATTAATTAGCACATGATTATTAACAGACAGATTTCACATGTGAGAAAAGTGTGGTCTCCTTGTGACGGTCATTCCGGTGTCAGTGCGAGTGGGCATACGCACGCCCGCTGTGAGGAGACTGGTAATTAGACTAGTACAATTAAAAGCCCTGAATGTTCATAATTGCTCTGAACATCAAACTTTTCATTAGCAGGCTTTAAACTCATTAACCAGTGAGAGGAGAGGCGAAGCTGTGCCTAATAACACGAACGAGGGAGCGAGACTGAGATAGAGCTAAAAATGGACAAATCAGTGTGCTGAATTATAGTGGAGTTTAAAATTTGATGATTACAAGAAAAAAGTCATTAAAGCATAATATAAAAAGTGGGAATACAAAAGTGACCACTGATCCTGTGTGGGAGGGGAGGGGTGTGAAAATGAGTGATGATGCTGATTAGTGTGTTTCCATGCACTTTAAGGGAATGGTTTATGAAGTTCAAAGTAACATGTAAACACCTTTTTTTCTATTCTTTCATTTCTTTACTACACTTCAGAGCTACTCCTTGAATAAGCACTGGGAAAAATGTTTGTGGGAATGTTAATGGAATATTATAGCACGCAAGCACATTAGCAGGACTGAGAAAGAACAGAGGAATTACACTTAGGTGAATGTTTGAGTACTTTGTGAAAATTGTATTCAATTATATTCGAGGTTTGGAGCCAAAAATATACTAGTGAAAGTAAAAAGTATTAACATGTAAGCGTTACAACGTAAGTATATAAAAGTGTGTCTCATTGGATGCGCTTTGGAAAGTTCGGTGGCAAACTGGTTTCTGTGTTGAATTTGATTGAACAAAACAGAGCAGCAAAGTGGTAAATCCAGGCAGCTGAGGGCACTAAAGGTAACATGACATCACTGTTCTATGCGTAAGCAAACAGTGGCCACATCAGCGCAAAGCAGTTTTGCTGCTTATCATCTGAAAGCTACAACGGCGGTTTAGGGCCACTGTTAATAAAAATAAAAATAGTAGACTTCGAGTCATAATATTTCGAGAAAAAAGTCATAGTATTTCAAGAAAAAGATGCACAGTATGATATTTCGAGAATAAAGTTGTAATATTTCGAGAAAAAAGTCGTACTATTTTGAGAAAAAAAGTCGGAATATTTCAAGAAGAAAGTCATAGAATTTCAACATTAAAGTGGCATTAACACCAGGGAAGGTCGCAGTATTGTGGCCAAAGGATTTGGAAAGTGAAGGCAGCACCTCCTCGTGTTGAAATGAGGGCCGTTGAGGGGTTGGTGGACTTGTACTTTCATATCGGCTTCACCCATAAAGAAATAATTAGTATAAGAAAAAGCTGAAACGGCTGAGCAGGAAACTGTGTTTATTTAGAACAAAGAAGGAGAATTGCGGTCAGTGACCATCTACACGGCTATTAGTGGCAACATCTCCATGCCATTCAAGTAGGGCATGAAGTTTCACAGACAATGAAAATGATAATCAAAATGATCAATTCACAAA
Source organism: Colossoma macropomum (assembly GCF_904425465.1). Taxonomy (NCBI): domain Eukaryota; kingdom Metazoa; phylum Chordata; class Actinopteri; order Characiformes; family Serrasalmidae; genus Colossoma; species Colossoma macropomum. The sequence goes on along the minus strand of NW_023494787.1, from coordinate 16,435,051 downwards.
GAGACAGGAGTGAGTGGAGCTCCGGCGCCAGTACAGCAACCGAGACCCCAACATGTTATGACAGCCCCCCTACAGTTAGCCCACTTTATCCTTGAAATATTACAACTTTTTTTCTCAAAATATTACGCCTTTTTTTCTCGAAATATTATGACTTTTTTTTTCAAAATAGTATGACCTTTTTTTCTAAATATTACGACTTTATTCTCGAAGTCTACTATTTTTATTTTTATTAACAGTGGCCCTAAAACACCGTCGTAGAAAGCGCCCTGAACAGTAGAAGTATGATTTTCTCTTGGAAATGTGTTAAAAGTACAAGCATTCAATGTCATTAATTCCCAAGTTAAAGTACAGACCTTCTAAAATAGTCCATATCTAAGTCCATTTTTGAGGTATTTTATTCTTTCCATATTCTTTTCAACAGTCATAATTAATTTGGTAACACTTTAGGGTGCTGTTCATAAGGCTACATGACACCTACGTAAGCTTGTCTTGACAAGTGACATAACCCCATATCAGCGTTTATAAATTCTTATTCCAATAGGCAGCACCTGTCATAAAGGCTACTTTAGCTAACTTCAGTCAAAACTGGCAAATATGACCCTTATAGCAAATGATGCCTATTGGAATAATAATGGAATAATTTATGTAGGGTTATGTCAGTTGTCATGACAAGCTTATGTAGGTGTAATATAGCCTTATGAACAGCACCCTACAGTAAAGTGTTACCATTCATTTTTACCAGCCATTTTCCAACCTATATGTATAAATAAGCTCTATTCAGACGGGACAGCCTGTATTGTGTCTTATTCAAAAAACTGTGTGGACTGTAACACAGCTTCAGCGTGAATGGGCGCGGCTAAACTGCTGTATGCTGAATAGGCAGACGTTTGCGAATGAGGTTGTTTTTTGTGACATAAATTCAGGATGAGCTGTTTTTGCAGCTTAGTTTTCATATGTGGACTGTACGGACTGGGGAGTGAAACTTTGAGTTTATATATTACATCAAACTCTCTTATTTCAAGAAAGTGAGGAATATTAGGATTGCATAGACGAAAGACCTTTAAATAGAGTGACGCGGGTACAATTAAGAGAGTCAGCAAAAGTCTCTCAGTTGGTGCTTTTCACTTCATTCTATTTCAAGTCATTATTTATGAAATGATTCGGTTCTTGCCTCAGACTAAAGTCATGTAATCTTTGAAACAGTTGAAATGTTTGGAAATATGAATAGTGCTATTGGAGTAGTGCTAACTTTTGCATGTAAATCAGTCTTTTACCTCAATTATGTTATCATCATCCTTAGAAGTCTTTTGTTTTATTATACTATTTAGCGATAATTGCATTATTACATAACTAATTACATAAGTGCCATTTATGTTCTTTGTATACAGGTTTGAGTCTGTATTTCTTCCTTTTTTCTATTTATTTCAGTGTCGAAATATGACACAAACACGGCAAAAAAGACTTCTCATCAAATTCAAATCAGCATAAAATATTTCCTCTTTTACTGAAGAAAACAAATGTCGTGTTGACTGAAAATTTTGAATCTGCACTTTTGACAGAACATCTCTGCTTGTTTCAATGAGCCACAACTAAGAAGTAATTAAATTATGTGTCATCAATGGGACAAATTCCATAATCATGATGTTTAATCACTACTGCCTGGCAGTGTGGAGGAAAATGGTGCCAGTGAAAGAGGAGAGAGTGAATAGCGTGTGTGGCTGTGGAGAGAGTTAGGGGTCAGAGTGAGTGCTCTAAGTGATCTGTTCAACAATAAGATTTCATCAGTTAAAACTGCAAAATGCAGCTCACGCCTCCCTGTAGAGACGATGCTTTCTCATGTTATTGCTTGCTGAACCCTCCAATTAGCTCAGTATTTAAATCGCTTCTCTCTCTTCCCCTCTCTCTCTCTCTCTCTCTCTCTCTCTCTCTCTCTCTCTCTCTCTCTCTCTCTCTCTCTCTCTCTCTCTCTCTCTCTCTTTCCCTCTCTCCCATGTATGTTTTCCACCTATCCTATCAACAGAGAGGCTGGCGAGGAAAACTGGGACACGGAGGGCTGCCAAACACTCCCGTCCCCGGCAGTCCACACCAAATGTCTCTGCAGCAAGATCTCCACCTTTGCAGTGTTAGCACAGAAAGCTAAAGACCCGGTGAGTGCCACCTTTACCTTCACACCCAGCACACCTCTCAGATTCTGCTCTGCAGCATCATGGTGCATGGCCTAGCTACCACGAGGAACCTTTTAATCGAGTGGTTTTGTTGAAAGGTTCTTTGGGGAACCAAAGGTGGTTCTATGGAATCGTTCCAAAGAACACCTTTTATTTTTAAGACTGTAGACACTGATCTCCAACAGCAGCGCCGTATGGGGTGATGGGAATGAAATTTTTCTAGCGCTTTCTGCTTCTACGTTAAATACTTTGATTTAGAATCATATCACAGAGAATTGTCTCGTATTACACCTTTGTTTAGCGGGCGGCTGGGTGGGTAATGAGATGAGAGTTATGCAGCGACGTGTCTTGTGGTAAACACAGGGTAAACACGGTGTTCTTTAGTAATGATTCCACTGTCAGAGCTGTTGAAGTATCAGGCTGAAAGATCAGGACTGTCATGCTCATCAGCATCCAGAAGCAGGCTGTTAGATTGCTCTCCACGACCTTGGCAGGAGGTGGAAGGTGGGTGGGTGTCATATGATCAACGATCCATGATTTTTTTTTTATTCTTTATTTATTTATTTGTTTTTTTGGGATGTGAGTCTCTGCTGCTGAGACTTTTGAATAAATAATGATGTGTATGGCAGCTGTAGGCAGCTGAACATTCATTTATGAGACGGTAAAGGCAAGTGTCTTTATTTTCTAGTGTGAGATTATTAAGTTGCTTGGCTTGCTTTGTCCTGGCTTTAGTTTCAGGACATTGTTTATTTGCAGTGGTATGCAAAAGTTTGGGCACCCTTTTTCAAAATTTCTATTTTTTTTTTCTCCAGTATGTTAAATTTAGCAAATAAACAGTAATTGTGCACAAAAATTTTGTTGCCAGATTTAATTTTGTTGTTTGTAGAGGATGTTATACCTTATTTTTGCTTAGAATATCAACAAAACATGTCATTGTGTTCAAACTTTTACATATGATTGTACTTTTTTTTGTCCTGCAATGCAGTGATAGGCCTTGGTATTATATATTGTAATGGTATTCTGGTGAATTCTAACTCTATTTGTTTCTGTCACAGAATATATATATATATATATATATATATATATATATATATATATATATATATATATATATATATATATATAATATAATATAATAATATATAATTGTTTTTAACATCATTTAAAAAACATCAGCTACTGTTTACATTGTGTGAGAATTTCAAAACAAAAGTTTATTTGTCTTTTTTTCAAGCCAGATAAATTATTGCCTAAAGTACTATAAATTTCACCAGCAAAGGCCTTAAGATAGAACAATTACTGTTATGTTAAAAAATAGTAATTCATAGCTGCTTTAGTTAAGTCAAGCACCTGCTTTACCTTTCAGAGCACCACAGACTGCACCATATTTTCATATGGCCTTTCAAGCTGACATAGCAGAGATGCCTCTGAAGTCACATGCGCAGGAGCAGTGAAAATGCACAAAATCTGCAATACGTGTTTGGTATGGAGGCATGAATAGGAATACTTATCCAAGTATCACATGCTGGGTTACATGCCTTTCAGCATGGCGATTTCAGTTCCTGTGTACTGAATGTATTTTGATACTGCAGTAGTGAACATACTTAAAATGATAGCTGGTTATGTATTGTGTAATATGTTGTTTTTAAGGGTGAGTATTCAGGTACTTGTTAAGAAATACCAAAGCCTGTAAAGTGCTGTTCGGACCAGCCTTGGGAGATATGAGGTTTCATCCTGACAGTGGTGTATTAGTCCGTGATCATATAGATTTTTATTTGCTGTAAGTAAATAGCTGCTGAGCTACTGTAGCATTTTAAATATTAGCCTCATTAAAATAATGGAACTCTGAGGCTACCTTTTTAACCTGGACCGAAAGTCTGCTTAAATGATAAATGTGTTTTTCAGAGACTAAAGACATTTGACGTCATTTGTAACAGCAGCGTATCCTCAGTCTGCTAAAACTAATAGCAGGCTCTGAGAGTGATGTGACCTTTTTGCCCTTTATCCATTCTGATTAATTTCTATACCGCTTTTTATCGCATTGACCGGCTCCCCTGTGCTGAACCAACAGAGGACCCACCATATGGCCAGCGCCTACCCAGGCCCAGGCCCATGCTTGCCCTCTCTCTCTCTCTCTCTCTCTCTCTCTCTCTCTCTCTCTGTCTCTCTCTCTTTCTCCTCCACAAGTCAGGAGTGGGAGAGAGGCTGACCCACTTTTGTTTAGCGTGGTAGCATGTTTTTTTTTTTTCTCTTCTGAAAGCACCCCCATTAAAGTGATTGATATGCACGGCGGGTGAAGGGGACACTGGGAGATGGAAAATAGCCCTGAGGAATGAGCAATATGGGGCGGGGAAAGTGGAGCCAGCGGCCAGTCACTGTCACCCAGGAGCTGGACCATGCACAGCTGGCTAGTGCCAACAATACTGCTTTCACTGAGCTCAGCCAGAGGGAGCGTGGCAGTCACTCAAACATACACACCCACAGAGAGAGAGAGAGAGAGAGAGAGAGAGAGAAAGAGAATGTCTGCAATTTCTTAAAAAAAACAATATTCAAGAATGTAGCAGCATTTTCAAAGCACACATGCAAATTCCATAAGAGTCATTCAGAAACACTAAAAACAATTGTCAGGAATGTAGCTGAATTTACATAAACACAGAATCCACTTGTTAATGGAATGGCATCTGAATATTGTAGTTTGCTCATTTGCAGTCACAGCGCTTTTCAAGTGAGCAATAGAGATGAGAATTTTAACCACTTTTTCTATCTGAATATCTGTATTTTTAACCCCTTAAGTGTAAATTTCTGCCTTTTATCTACACGTCTGCTTTAATGGCATGATTTCTCGACGCACAAGGCAGAGAATTTATAGATGTTTATTAATGTTACTTGGTTTCATGTCAAATACCTTTCTGAACAAGAATGCACATAAGTAGGAACAGTCATGTGCAAAAGTTTGAATAACCCTGGTCAAAGTACATGTTTTTGTTGATTTTCTAAAGGAATTAAGGACTTCTACATGGACCAAACAAAAAAACAATAAATAAATAAATTAAAAAAAAAACTTAAATGTGAGGGGTTTTTTTTATTATTTTTGCTCATTTTAGTGCACAATTTCTATTTCTATAGTCCAACATATGAAAAAATAAAACATTTTTTTTTCAGTGTGTTAAATTCATCAAATAAACAGTGCTTATGCATTAAAACGTGCAGAAGTGTGTTCTTTGTAGAGGATGGTTTGACTGGGCCCCCAAGCTTTTGCATATGACTGTAAGCCACAAGTCAGCTGTGTTTTATTGTTACTCTGACTAAACAAAACCACATTAAGTGCTTACAGAATGGCTATGCAAAACTATCTAAATTATGCTCTGAATGAGCTTGTATGCTTTAGCCACCTCTGTGAACAAACACGCATGTGCCATAACTCCTCTCGTGGCAGATTTAAATGGCCAGTCTCTAAATGCATCACCAGTGAGATGTTCAGTTTGATAAGACTTTAACAGAGTATTCGAATATCACAATAAAAAATGCTGTATTTCAATATATTTTATTTATATTAATAATAATGTACAAAAACACAGACACTTTAACATTCATTTAATCCTTGTGTGGTGTTGGGGTCTGTGGGACCCGTTTTCAATGTTTACCAAAAGAAAAAAAGATGCAATTCATTATTATTTCAACCTCAGATTCCTTGGCCTTTGCTCATTATCTGTAAAGAACATATAAAATAACATGTGCGGGGAATAAAAGTGCGGAGGTGCTGTGTCCTTCACTCTGTTCTCCTCCTACTTGGCCTGCTGTTAGTGTGTGTGTGTCTGTGTTTGCACATGCGTGTGTGTGTGTGCGAGAGTGGACAACATAGGAAGGCTGCTGACTGGCTACAGCTGCTAAAGGAGAACCCTACATTGGCCACCTGTGATATTTGAAACATGGTATTTTTACATACATCGTTATGGCTGTATTGATTTTAAAAAACAATAATGTGGTGGGTTCACCAGACCACTGAGTAACAAACACATCAACACCACACAAGGGTTAATGCATGCAGCTAGCCTAAGAGGTGGTCCACACCTGAGTGTTAGGTTAATTTAGAAAATTTTCCTTGTGACTTAGCATGTGGCCAGCTGACCTGTGAACAATAACTTTGCAGTGTACAAATCTGCCACCTTTTTGTTAGAACTATTTTCTATAGTTCTGTCTATGTCACCATTTCACTTAAAGTGAGATTCAGTTCTTTGCAGTACTACGTCACACGCTTAGTCAAAAACATATTTCAAAAGTTTAAAATATGTGTTTCACTAACATGCCTTATTCAAATAGATGATTAAATAAACCAGTGATACATACATACATCATCTAAACCGCTTATCCTTCTGGGTCGTGGTGGGGTGCTGGAGCCTATCCCAGCTGTCATTGGGCAGAAGGCAGGATACACCCTGGACAGGTCGCCAGTCCATCGCAGGGCTAAACCAGTGATGAGTTTATAATCTGTATGTTTGTATAGGTCTGCCCATTCCTACGGACCAACTGAGAGTAATAAGATAAGATGTTTAGGTGTGCATGGAGGTGTGGAGGAAGAAAATCCAGGCACAGTGAAAAAAGCCAAGGCCTGGATAGGTGAAGTGAGAGGTGTTAGAAAGGCAGGGAGAAAACAACAGTGGTGTACTGACAGAAGACAGGAGCTGAAATAGAAGATGCTGCTGAAGGAGTTCTGACTGCAGCTAGAGCGGTCAAGAGGAAAACTCTGGCACTGACGCCTCTATGCTGCGCTGAGCTCTCTATTCTCTCTGAAAATCGCTGACTATCAGCCTGGGGTTCCTGAATTTAGTTGGGAATTCAGAGGGGTTTTTTGAAGATCTGTCATTCATGCTTGTGTTTCTGCTTTTTTCTTTCTGGGGAAGAAAAGCCCTTTTACACCAGAGCATCAAGGCCTGCTGTTTCCTTTCATTTCGTATATGCTGAGCTATTATCAAACACGTCTGCCTGTCTGGATCTGTCAGACTTAATGGATACAATTCTGCTTGCTGCTTATCTATATAAAAACATGTGCTGCCTCTTACCTCACATGTAAATGATTCAAATATGGACTGTAATTATGCCATTAGGTGCGGTTCCAATGATATAACATCAGGGAAATAGAAATGTATTTGTTACACTGCAGGTGTGGGAAATTTGATGTATTCATAGTTTGAGTGAATTGACTCACAGTGGGTGGAATCACTTGTGTTAATTCCTGCCTAAATTGTCAGTAAATCTCTAGGCAGTTTATACAGAGTAAGGCTCAACTGATATGACAATTTTGGGGCCAACACAGATACAAATTTTAGAGGCCTAAAATATCAGCCAATGTATTCTATACATTTTATTTTTTGCTTCCCGAGAGAGAAAAAAAAGCAGAAACACAAACTTGAGTGACAGATCTTCAAAAAAACTCAATTTCAACTAAATTCAGGAACCCCAGTCTGATAAGTTTTAGGTAAATAGTGCTGTTCTGACTGATATTATCTCAGTTCTCAATTGTCACATTTCCATTAGTTCAAATAAACAGCAGAAGCTCAGTCATAGGTAATTGGAGGCTCCCATAATTATTTGTAATTTTAAGTTTTTTCCTTATTTATTCATAAGTTTGCTTCATAAAAAATGTTGGTAACACTGCACCTGAACACTGCAACATAACACTGATATACCCATGCCATAAACATGTCGTGACAGATGTTTAGATGCTGTCGTGAGCTTTTGTAATATAACACTGTTATGTTATCATTACTGATTATTGTCATGACAAATGATATCATTTTTGATGTTATGACAGCTTATGTTGCATGCTGAAGTGCTCTCCAATTTGCCGTCATGGCATTAAAAATTAAGACATCTATTCTAACATTTACTGGTAATGGTGACAAGACATTGTTATATAATTGGACATAATCTTTCATGACAATTTATACCAGCATATGGCATCTGCCGTGGCATGTTTATGGCATGGTTAAGTCAGTGCTATTTAGCAGGATTCAAGTAAAGTGTTTTTTGCTCTGTGACACAATCAAAAATCAGAAGCTGTTTTAGAGGTGGCAGGCATCACCACATTTTGTTTGAAGACTATGGGAAAACAAGAATTCTGTCCATTAAATGATAGAATATGATGAATCATGCTCAATATGACCAGTGACATGATCTAACAATTAGGTTTTAAAAAAGATCAGTTTTGACTTCAGGTTGTTTCATTTGTAGATATCCAACAGATCTTTAGCAACCTGTTTTTAAGAAAGGTCTACTTTTAAGGACAATAATAGTAATAGGCAGAAGTGAAAATAAGTTCAAAAGAGAACAAACTTAAATGTGGCATTTTTTCCACAAATTGTATTATTATTATTATTATTATTATTATTATTATGAAACATATTAGGAAAATATTTTTTTAAATGTTAAATGTGCCATATGTGTTAAATTCTGCAAATAAATATGCAGAAATGCTTTCTCTGTAGAGGATGTTTTAACCTATTTTTTACTATACGTTCTTCTGTGACGTAGCTGAACAGTATGACTGATTGCTGTAACAAGCCAGTGCTTCAAATGTTGATGCATTATAATGTAGTAGGCACATAATGCTGACCAGCATGTGTGTAATGTAGTGAAATAAGCTTCTAGTTTAGCTGCTTGGCTAAGTGCCGCTACATAATTGCAGCCACCCACCTCAGTTAGAACGTTTTTCTCTTGTCTTTTTTTTTTTTGGTCAACCATCATGCCTCCCTAAAAATGTATAGTAAACTCACCAATTAAGGGGGTAATATTTGAACAAAGCTACAGCATAACTACATAACACCTAACACTTTTCCTTTATGTTAATGCTACAGCAAATAGCATGTTGCCCTACATATAACACAGATAGAAAGTCTATAAGAATTGGCTGGCAAATGTCCATGTCACACTGACCTGAAGCTGGAGGCTAACTTTGCCAATCAACGCCTGTCAATTTTGCCCCCCCTTTTTGAAGCTGGCATTAAAGCCCACTGGCTGCTGCCTGCTGCTAGAATGCCTGGTGACATTTGCAGATGGGGGAATAAACAGCACCATTAGTGCACAGTCATTTTCCTTCCATTAGCCAGGCTGTGTACAGGTCAGTGCATCTTCATCAGTAATGTTCTCCAGAAACCAGCAAAGCATTTCACTCAACCAGAAAGACCTTTACCGTAACACTATACGAAAAGTTTTTCACAAGTTCTGTCTGCAGTGAGAGTGCTGGAACAGCACAGCTTTCTCACGTTCCTCTTTTTTTTAACTCCATCAAAGTGGGAAACCTTTCAATAGACTGCTTTTACGCTGAGAGTGGCAGAGATTTTAACAGCAGACTTCAGAAGGCTTCAGTTCTACAGATGCTAGAACTTTCTTTATTCCTAATTTCTTTTGCTTTGTTTTTATGACTTTGCGCAGAAAAAGAGAGACAGCTGCATGCTTTTTATAATTCAGTGTTATACAGTGTTGGCAAAAATAGTGGTGAAACTTCCAAACTGGTTGCATCAGTTGTGCTGTTTACAGTTTGAGTCATCTTCATGGGCTAGTGCTGAACATCTCACATGGGATGCTACCCACACAATGGTGTGGAGAACTACTACTGGGCATGTCATGGATAAATTATGTATGAGAAGCATTTACATTGTATCCCGCAAAACTCTCTGCCCTACCATTTTGTGGCAACTTAGGCTAACCAGGGGCCTGTCTTGTGGGTGTTTTCCCCATGTTGGATGGATGTGTTCATTGTAATGTTAAGTGAGCAGCTTCTAAGCAATACCAGTACATTATTGGTGGGATTGTCATTAAGCTTGAAAGATGATGTAATTTAAACAAGCAGAATTATTTTAATAACCAATATCATTGTGATCCAAGTTTATTTTCAGAGTACCATGTCTGAGCATTGCAGAGGTTTGTCCTGTAGCTTGCATGTTCCTGATATGTAATATAATTACCCTACAATTACCATCTGGGCTAGCTTTTAATATTACTTAATAATCCATAATATGCCAGTTTGACAGTATTTTGTTTTTTGACGAACAGAGGCAGAGAACCACTGGATGTTTACAGCGTTATTTGCTGTCTACGCAGAAACCAGATTATTGACAATGATGCTAATACTACCAATTTGCCCACACAACACATCTCAGCGTACATCATCCAGCTCAGTATGATAAATTGGTCTGATCTGTAGTGGAGGAGAGGGTCTATCAATTCAACTGACTGGCAATGTCTTCCATTTAGCTCTCTCTATAGAGTAGATCTCATGTACCAGAGTTTTTGCTTTGTTGTTTGAAAGTCTATGCTATCTGTCCAAGTGCCATTCAAAGTATGTATATGTATATGTGTAGTTAATTAGCTGATGTTCTGTTTGTGTAGCCTATAATTAAGTGCAATATTTTCTATTTCATAATGTTTTAAATTAACCAAATGTTATAATGACTATTTAAGGCAGAAAAGAATGTACAAGACACATAATGTGTGTAATATTGGTGCTTATTTATAAGATTATATACTTTATCTGCAATTTAAAGTATTGTGATATGTAGTAACATCAATTATTATCCCAAGGCTAATCGACATTGATACATATAAATCTGTGAACCTTGATGCTGCATGATTTTATCTATCAACCATGTTTATTTTACCAGGTTAAACAATATAATACATTGAAATCTTTTTGACAGTATTTGTGCAAATTCTTGGGAATAATGCCAAAGCCCACACATAGTTGTAATTTGAGCACTCTGGTTAAACCACTTTCGGGCCAAAAATATGTGCTTTTCAATATGTGCTTTTAGCAGTAGTTTGGAAAACTAATCCTCCTCCTGCTTAGGCAAAATACTTTTCACTCCAAAGAAGACTTTGGTTAACATGAAGCTGAGTGTTACGAATTATGTCCAGTATTAGTAAATAGCTGTTAGGTTAATGAAACCTTGTAGGGGTTTGTTCTTGCTTAAAGTTGAATTCTTACGTTTTTTTTTCCAAACCTCTTCGTGTTTCAGTTGATCAGATGTAAACAAAGGCATTAAGAGTGGTTTGGTGTGAAATGTTTAATTTTATAGAAACTTATTGAGTCAGATTCTTATACAGTGGTGGTGACAGGAACCAGGGATTGCAATGTCTACAGTGCAAATAAAGCCATTTTTTTAACTATCCACAACCACCTGTGAACCTACGTATGTCTTTGGAGTTTATATGTAATACTGATAATGCTAGAATTCTAGTACATTGGATGAAATCCATTTTTTTTGGGCATTATTTTCTATTAAATGTTTTTTTTTAAATGCTATAGGCCAAAACTTTACCGCTATTTATAACTATTGTGAAACAGTGTTTCAGGTATCAGCATATTCATACACATTTCATGTCATTTTCATGTAACTTTCAGAAGTATTAAACTCTTCAGATGTTCCTATCACCAGCGCTGTGAGCAATTCTGACTTAATAAATGTGTCTAGAACGACGCATTTCACATCCAACCTCTCATTAAATCACTTTGTTGAAAATTTCTGGAATTCCTCTTTAATTTAAAAGTAACTGAGAAAATTCACATTTCAAAATCTTTGATAGGCAGTGGAGTATATGGACCGTGAAGCTTGATTGTAGATGAGTTTGCTATTGCAGATAACACATACAATAATACCATGTTCCTTTACCAGTGTGGTAATTTAAGGCAGTGGTAGAAAAGCATTACGCAAGGTTGTAAATTATGGAATAATGTCTGGAAAAGAGGAAATGCCTGATAACACAATGACCATCTCAACCTCAGTGCTAACCGCTTATTCATGGCTGGGCGTTACGGGCAGAGGGGGGCTGTAGGAGAGAAAGGTATGCAGTGCTGGATTAACCTCTATGTTTAATAGAAAAGAAAGGGAGGGGGTAGGATTAAGCCAATGCTGTCAGGCCGTTTACAGTGGAGGGGGTATCGCCAGCTAATCCTGTTTATTTCCTGCAAAGCCTGCCTCAGACAGATCGCCATGGCCTGGCTAGGCAGTAACTATTTACCACGGTTACAGATACGTTATATTTAAAGCACTGAGATAATGGCTGCACAAGCCAGCTTCTATCTATGCTGCAGTGACTACAAGCCTCAAGAGCCTAGGGTTTGCCATGCTGGTGACATAGCGCTTCAGTTCTATGCCAATCAGTTACCCAATGATGGATGATGGGAGTCGTAAGCAGTGAGTGGATAGTGGCTTTTTTGGCCATAACAATTTGTCGTGTGTCAGTTTCTCTGTGCAACATAATGGCGTTGAGCTGATTTATTGGTGTACAAGATCAAATGAGAGGCATTCAAGTAGAGACAAAAGGCACACACACATGCACACCGCCATACACACACCAGCGCCACCACTGAATTCTTTCAGTATTACCTCCCTAGTACCCAAACAGACGCACCCACACATTTGTGTCCTGCACCAGAGGACTAACCTGCCTTGCATGCTAAAAGGCTCTGTAGCTGACTGGCTGAAGGACGAAGGCCACTCTGTATCTGGGGATCCGCATTGTTGACTAATCTGCCTCAGGCTTGTTGACACATCTTTTGGTCCCTGCTGCTGCACCCCCCACCACCCCCACAAAAAAATATACAGAACATACATCCTGTATATACCTTGCATATAATGTATAAAGCACTGTGCAAAAGTCAGAGACCGCCCGGTATTTATTTCGCTACCTGTCAAAATGACCATTCAGTAGAAGTTTTCTGAGGAGATTATAGAGGAGATGCTACACATGAACAAGGAAAGGGAATAGTCAAATAAATATACAAGTAAACACAAGTTTCCAAAACAGAAGTCTAAACATAATTCAACTATATCCATCAGATAAACAGCACTTAAAGCTTTCATCTTTGAGAGAGAGGAGAAAATCAAGCTACAATTTTGCTTCAGATCTGAAAAAATCCACAGGTGTTTCTCTCCATCCTTCCACTGTGAGAAGACAATTCAACACTATGAGTCTGAAAGAATGTGTAGCTGTCAAAAAGCCCTCACTGAGAAAAGGAAATAGACAAAAAGGAAAAAAAAAATGGCACACTGAAACTGGACATCTGATATGAGTTTAATGGACTGTTGAGTCCTAGTTTGAGATGTGATTAGGGTTGCAACCTGTTTCTAAGATTGAGCCATTTCTTTGATAAACTGAAAGCAAGTCTCTAGAAAAGAATGGAAGCAGTACTAAAGAAAAAAGAGTAGACATACTAAATACTGAACAGTTCTGAGGTTTTGTGTAATTTTCTTTTAAATATATGTTTCCTTTTTCTCCTGATGCTGAAAAATGAATTGCACTTAATGGCCATTTTGGCTAGATATAAAATATGTGAAAGAGTGTTTTTTGGTATTTATATAGTACTATATGTAAATTTTCTATTTCTAATAATAATATGTCCCATATATTTTATTTATATTATCATTGTCAAAAAGATATATCTTTATTTCAACATAGCAGCTGTCTTTTACATGAGAAGTTCATGATAAATGGACCAATAGAAATGCTCCAAAATCACTTGGAATAAAACTGCTTTATATTAACTTACATTCAAAGTTAAGAACATTTTTGCCTTTTTTCCTCTTAAGTTACTATCTTTGGACAGTGACAGTGTGTTAGTAGATATGTAGTAATCATAGTTTGTCATGTAATAATATGTTGTAAATATCTTATGTATGTTTAAGTACTTGAATGTAATAAGGATTTTCTAAACATGACCATAAACCTAACCCTAACTATAACCTCTGTAACTGAAAACAAATGATTTTGCCGTTTAGTTTTACAAAATTAAATGTATAGTCTTTATTTAAAGCACTTTAAAAAGGTCCTGGTGGTGAAGATTAGCCCTGATTTCCTCTGTCTTTGATTGATTTTACATTTTCATGGTTTTGTTCACGCATAGAAACACACACCAACACTATGTGGTGATAAGCTAGCGTCACATAACGCCTGTCATCTCATGTTTTGTGTCTTCCAGCATCTGAGATTCGTTAGCTCAGGGCTAGAGGGTCGAGTCACATAGCGCCATTAAAATACGACAAACTCTACCGAATTCATTGGCTTAAAACCCTCCTTAAAACTTGTCCATCTCTGAAAGTATGTCAGTCAGAGCCCAACCGAGGCGGTCTTATCACCGCATGAGATTTTGAACTTGAAATTAAGGCGACCTCTCGGTGGGAAAAAAGTTCCAGAGGCATGTGACCATATGTATTTAACCCTGTGCTCCTGCCCGTCACCTCAGTAATACATGCCATTAGCAGTAAGTGAAAATCAAGCAGCGTACAGGAGCCTATTCAGTTTGAGGCATTCAGGCATGCAGCAAGGACTTTGTGAAGGGTTTTATTTATTAATTTATTTATTACTTTTAGAGGGAGCCAGGGCTCTGCAGTAAAACTGATGATAATGTGTTCCTTTTTGATGCTAGTCCAGAAGTTCTCATAGATTTTCAGCCCACAAATCATTACTATGGTTGGAAACTAATTCTGTGCACTGGAAATAATACCATGAGTGAGCTTCCTTCCTGTTAATACAGATTTTCAAAACCAGAGCAAGGCCAACCTGAGCTGCATTCCTAGCTCTGCTGTCGCGTCAGCCTTGATCATGATGTATGCTGATGTAGACAAGAAGGCTAAGCTTCTCCTTATCCATTTGTCACGTCTGCCAAAATGTTCCACATTCTAGATTCCCTTCTGCTTATAAAAACATCTTTACTTCAGGTTGACTTTGACTGATGAGCTGTTATATTGCTTTACCAAACATGTATTCTGTTTTATTCCGTTCCATATGGCACTGAACATATTTGTCAGGCAACATTATACGTTTTCATTTTGAACCCAGGCCACCCAATGTCAGCTCAGTTAGTCTGGGGGTCTCTGTGCTTGGCCTTCGATGCAGAATTTAGGGGTACATTTTCTAACAATCTGTTTTGTTTTGGCATTGTGGCTGTCATGATTTACTGTAAAGGAGCAGTGGCTTTTTAGCAACTATAATTTGTTGAAACGGTGTTCGCTGCTCTCTAGTTGTTTTGCCTTATTGCATATGCATTTATAGGAGTTCCCTTCTCAAAGAGCAAAATACTGGGAGGAGATTATTATAATAAAACACTTACTGTAACTTACCAAGGCCGATAATAAATTGTCTTATTTTTGGCGCTAGTGTGGCTACCTTTATTGTTGCTGCGAAACAAAGAAAACAGAGATGTATTTATTTATTTTTGACTTCAACAACAACAAAAAAAAACTATTTGTGAATGCTTTACATGTCATATTATTCTTAATTTGACGACGGATTTGATGATAAAACCCCTGTCTAAAACATGTTTTAAGCTGTTGTTTCCTAAAACTGTGGGTATATTTTACACTCATCAAGTGTCTCAAGAGCAGGTTTCATCTAAATAATGATTTGAACGGTTTTCTTTCCTCCCAAACTCTTGTGACACTATTTGGCTTTGCAATCTGTGCATTACTAAAGCTACTCACTACTGTATTAACTGATTCCCATAATGGCTTCTGAAATATCACAACCATTGTTTGACACGGTGCACACATTAAATTTCAAGTGCTGTTGGCACAAAGTTCAGCACAAAGCGCCAGCCGAAAATGATGTTTCCAAACAGAAAGTCAAATCTTAAGAAAAAAACTTTATATATATAAATATTTCATTATTGCAACCTAATGAGTTACCATTTGAACCAGAATCAGAGAAGAATAAAAAAAAATGTTTTGGCTGCATTACAAAGTGTGCACTTCTGTACTTTACATACTACACTAATAAATACACTTCTAATGGCCGTACACCGTTTTACATATTATTTAATGCTGTAGTATGTGGATTGGGACACAGCCTTTTTCTCCTACCTGGTGGAAACAGGCTTCTATACAAAAAGCACATGAGCCAAACACATCTTTGTATTGCTCTGGTCATATGTTAATAATGATGATGTGCCTGTATTCATTTGCATGGACGTTTTTGTAACTGGCTAAATTAGCACCCCCACAGGCATAAGGTGTTGACAGACTGTCGGCAATTAGTGCCTCTTTTAGTAAATCTGTTCCTTAGGCTGCACTCACAAGGACATTTTAATGTCCCTCAAAAAGCAAATTGATATGCTTTGCTGGTTTGTTGTGAGTGTGTTTGTGGACAGACGTTTTAGTCCAAGAATCATCTAAGCGGGAAGGTCACAAGTTGGACTTGTGAGTAGCACAACTGTCTAAGGGTTCTCCTATAATGGGGCGCTCTCTTACCCCCATCATTGAGCATGAATTGCCTGTTTGCTTTCTCTTCCAAGCGCATTGATCTGTCCATTGATCTGATGTTGCATTAGCGGCAGTTAAAATGCTAGCGTTCACCCTCCCAGCTTGGTAGCATCATGTGATGGAGGGGGGTTAAACTGATCAAGACTAAATTATAGAGAATAATTGGATAAAAAAATGAAAGAATATAATACATGTAAGCAAAGATAGCTGGTGGTTGCTGTTCTTCAACACAACAGGAAGCAAAATAGACCAGGTTCCCTATAGTTATTAGAATAGGATTGTACAACTCTATCCTGCTCAAAATTGATGTGACTAACTGAAATCCTGCCCCACACTGTATCCTATTGGCTCGCGCACAGATATGTGAGAGTACATGCTAAAAAAGGTTCCGATTCAGACAACTGAGCATAATGTTTCATTTGATGGTGTTCGTTTTCCATCAACACATTGCTGAAATTAATGGAAGATCATTGTCAAAACATCATTGTCAATTCAGCCTTAGCTGTAGTTCTTCCTCCCACAGCAGTAGACAGTGAACCTCTCCCTGTGGCCTTCTCTAAGTTCACTCTAATAATAATAAGCCTTACCCGCCCTGCATACATGTTTAATTACCAATTAGCGTCTGTGCTGTTCTTGGGTGGACTAATTCTGGGCCAAACCTTCTAATAACATTTCTGTAACCATTACTCAACACCATTGCTGTAGTATCAGGTTGAAGGAAGCAAGCCCAGGGTCTGTGTAAGGCCCTGCAGCATGATGATGGATCCTGGGCTCAGCTTTGGGCCTTTGTCACGGTCTCAGCCTCCCCACTGCCTTGACAGACATCTCTCCCACTCTGCCACTTTCTGAGCCACTTCTATGATAACAAGTGTCCTGGGAAGCTGAAGGATAGGCTAAGCATATGCTAAAATAGGCGCTGGGTCTCCTGATGTTGCATTAAGAGGCATCTAAACAGAAGGTAGAGTCTCTGAGGTCTTAGACCTACTTTAGAGCTCACAGGGTCTTAACTGGTTGATTAATGCAGACTTTTGAATTTGTCTTTTTTTTTTTGCATAGGATTCTTGGTCATGCTTTCTTATTTTTTGCCTCCTGCTATCCTCATGCTCGCCCAGCTTTATCCCACTGCCTTATCCCCTGTTGTCCATGTCGAGCTCCACCCTTTCCTTTCCCTCTCCCCCTTTCTCTTTGTCATAATGAGTTATTGCGGAATAAAAGGGGGATGAGGGAGAGCGAGGGATAAACGGGCTCTCAGCAGCGCGTGGGGCAGAAGAAGTAGGTTAAACTTGCTGGCGCTTAAAATAGACGCAGCTAGCACTTGTTAGGAGCCTCGCACCGCTTCAGGGACTGCTGGGATAGGCTGCACATGATAGCTTCTATAATTTTGCGGGATATGATGCTGAGGAGCCAATCGTTGGTGAGGAGAGCTGTGGCCATGTTCCCCAGGTCCACCGTGCTTATTTAGGACAGTGGTTATGGTATGGAGGCCTGAGGCTGGAGGTGTCTGAATGAACGCATGCTCTGGCCCATGGAGGCCTATATCTCTCTCCGTCTCTCTTTTGCTCATTCTCTCTGTGGAGGCAGCATACATGTCCATATGACCTCTCCACCGAAGGCACTTTTGATTAAATTTTGCCTTACAGCATCATGCAGGGCTGAGGCCGTGTGTGAGGGTTAGAGATGAGGATTGATTTAGTGCAAAATACATCCAGAATTTTATTTCCAGCAGTGTCTCCCTGAAGATGTAATACAGTTTTCACAGACAGAACTTGATAACATGTAGCTTTAATATTTAGGGTTTTGTTTTAAGCTTAATAATTATTATTATTGTCTGTACCTAGCAACCAACCATACGCACACAGCTGAAACATAAACACGTAATCAGAATAATCAAGCTAGGTAGCCAGACAGCTAACATTAGCTACCGTTACTGAAAAGGTCAAACAAAATAAAGTCTGGTAAGCTTGAAGTTAAGAATATTGTGTCGGCGCTTTGTGTTTATCAGAGCGTCGCCGCTCCCCAGGTTTAGTTTCCCAAACGCTTTAGCTGAGGGCACTAACGTTATTACTCCTAATAAACAGACACACATTCAGCTCTGTCTCCTCATTATTCACCACCATCACTGTAATATTATCTGATGAGTTTTCACCAACATTAACACACAAAGGTGATAAGAGGGGGCAGTGTAGATCGGGTCTGCAGTGGCTGGGATTTTTAAAATACTGTTAGAAAAAAAACAATGCAGATAAATGTAACATCATTACATCAGCTATAGTGAACTATCGTGCCCTGTCACTGCATAAAACGATAGAAACAGACAGTTAAAACAGAAGTTAAGACTCCTATGGGTGGTCTTAAAGTTAGGACAGTACAGGAAATTTTGTCTAGTTAGGATGTTTCTGTAATACTGTTTGTTGTTCTGTAATAGCTTCAGTTCTAAATTCAGTCCTAACTAAAGTTGTTGTGGTGACTAAACAGATAAGATGAGATTTCAGACTTGAGAAGTTTCTAATATACGGTCCCTGGTACACATTTTGGTTGCTTCTATGTCATTCAAGCTTAATTTGAATTATGCCTCTTACCAACTATCCTACAACCCTGTGGGTCAGTTTACGGGCCATGGATTAAGACAACTCTTGGACTAAACTGACTTATCCATGCTCGCCCAACAAAAGAAAACAAATGTGTTCTTTTAGAGCAACTGTTGCGAAGCTGGACAAGCTTTACAGAGCACTGGCAAACATTTTGTTCAACATAATGAAAAGCTGTAGCACACAGTCTTTTTTTATTTGAAATTCAGAGCATGTTCTTCATTTCAAATGATGCTTATTTTTTTCTACCTCACCTTTATTTTCTTTCTACCATTCTTTTTTCCTCACTTGCAAAAACTGTCTTTGAAAGACGTCTGAGGGGCTTTAGTCCTCCACCCTGCTTCTCTTCAACCATGCAGGTGTTTTTATGAAGCTCTTTCTTCTCTGTTCTTTGCTAATTCTGATCAGGGATATCTCACTGGCTTTAGATCTGTTTGACGGGCCTGAGTGGAATCGAATCAGACTTTCACCCCACGGATGACAGAAAGGACTCTCACTCTGCCTTCTTCTTCATCTCTCACCTACTTTCAGGCTGATTGAAGTTTGAGTTTTGTTGTGTCTCCTGTGTTCCTTCTGTTTCTTTCACTGTCATTGTAGTCTGCCAGCGACATTTCGGCAACATTGGCTTCTTTAGAGGAACCAGTGGAGCTAGCACAGGCTAGCTATCATAGTGTTGGTTATTAGCATGCTGTGGGCAAGGGGCTAAACTAAAGATAAAAGATAAAAGCTTGGCAGGGCTTTTCCTTTTTCACTGCCACCTGCAAGGACTGCACCTGCCAACTCTGCCCACCACACTGTAGCCATAAAACTTTCATAAAACCACCGGCTTTGAACTCCCACACCCCTGCACTCCCCTCTGTTTTTTACTAGCCTTTGCCTCTTTTATTCTCTCTCTCTCATTCCCTCTCACCCTCACACACACACTGCACACTCCAGCATGTGGGTTAGTGCTATGTCTGGCACATGCGAGCTATTGGTCAATGTGAGTAGTCGATCAGAAATATAACAGCTAGTATGGTCCAGACCAGGAGAGAAATGGACCTTTGAGTATGAGTGTTTAAAGCAAGAATTCAATTAAATTCAGTTTTATTTGTATGGCTGCTGTTTCAACAGACTTTGTCGCAAAGCATCTTTCCTTCAATGTTGTTACAGAACAGTAAGAACCATTGGTGGGAACCACTGAGAGGAACCAAAACTCAAAAGCCCAAAAATGCATGAAGAAGAAATGCTGAGAGGAACCAAGACTCAAAAGGAAAAACACATTAAACGTGGGAGGAACCAAGACTTAAGAAACCAAGATTTAAAAGGAAGAGCCACTTGGAGGAACCAAGACTCAATAGAAAAAACTCACTAAGAGAATGAGGAAGAAACACTGAGAGGAACCGAAGCTCAAAAGGAGAGCCTTGCCAAGACAATGAGGAAGAACCACTGAGAGGAACTCATTAAAAGTTTACCGAATAAAAACTGAGAGGAACCAAGACTCAACCGGAAAAACTCACTGAGAGCGTGAATAAGAATCATTGAGAATAACCGAGACTCAGAAGCAGAAAATCCCTAAGAACATGAGAAAGAATCACTGAGAGGAACCAAGACTTAAAAAAGAAAAACTCCATAAGAACGTGAGGAAGAACCACTGAGAGGAACCTAGACTCAAAAGGAGAAACCCCTTAAAAGTTTACAGAAGAAAAACTAACCAAGGAACCAAGACTCAAAAGAAAAAACTCATCGAGAGCATGAATAAGAATCATTGAGAGGAAACAAGACTCAAAAGAGGAACCCATTCTCCTTTTGGCCGCACCTGCGAGTGCATTTACAATCATTGATGAAATGTAAAGTGGTAGTAGAAGGTAGAAGTAGAGTGGTAGTATAAGGCAGTCAGAAGAAGGAGATGAGCCAGTGACTAATGTGTTTGATCTGATGGAGTAATGGTTGCGTCAGACATGCACAGGATGTTAGATATGAGAACATGTTGGCTAAGAAGTTCACCGTGAGCCAACAAACAGGTTAGAAGTTCATGCAGGGTTTGGTGGTCATTAAGCTCATTACAAATCATGACAGGATCCCAATGCTGTGCCATGTTTCAGGTCACAGCGCTGTAGCAGACGTCAGTTGTAGTAGTGTTGCTTTCCAACACTGTGATATTGGAAATCATTACTACAGGAATAACAGTTTGTGATAACACTTTACTGGAACCCAATAAATGGCAGAGGTCATATGCTGTCATGACAGATCATCATCTGCGTGCTGAATTAGTGGAGCAGTCAACAAACTCGAGACAAAAGAGAGAATGAAGTTCAGTAATAAGAGATAACAGTGTTAATAAATGAAGTTTTCCCCATTAAAACATTCTATGAGATGCAATTTCTCCTACAGATAAAAATTAGAGTCTGGGAAACAATAACACAGACTGCACAAACATATTCATGGCATGTTTTGCATGTTTTGTCTTCTCACATACATCTGATCTTGAGAGTGGAGCAAGTCTTAGGCTTTGCCCACAGAGTAGAGTCCTCTGGGAGCCGACTGGAGTATCAGGGCCACTTTTACCTGCTTTGTGGATGTAGCCTTATTTTAACAGTGAATATTCTTTCAGCACGTGTAGAAGGCTTGTGGATCCTATAAAGTTTGCTATTTTTAAAGAATGTCTTTAATGCCCTAAGCCTAATTTACGCCTAGTTTTAAAAGCCAGAGAAAAATCTAGACAGAACTGGCCTCCACTATTTGCTTAAAAGTTAAGTAAAGTACCTTAAGTAGAGTATGTCATCAGCTGTGCTTCCACTAGCTCCACGTTTTGCATTTGCTTATGTCTCCTGGCCCTAAACTGCTTGTTTAGCGCCAGTTTTGCACTAAACACATGGGCAGAATATGAGCGTTTGGTGCCTGAAACAAAGCATCGAAGAATGCAAAGGTGAATCCCATCAACCCTCATCAAATAACATTTTGCTTATTTTCTATGAGAAAATAAGTTAACACATCCTCTACAGAGGACGCACTTCTGCACATATTAATGTACTTTTTTTTCTGAATTTAACATAATGAGAAAAAACTGTGTGCCTGTGCGAAACTTATGGCACACTATATATTTTATGTTTTATTTTTTTCCACTGTATGAAACTCAGCAAAAACAAAAAAGTCATAATATAAATTATGCATATAATAATAATATAATAATATATAAAAAACAAGGATGTGTTAACTCATTTAACACACAGGTCAAATTACAAAACATATCATTCAGACTTTTGCATGTGACTGTATCTAAAAAGGAACGCTAAGAATAAAAATATGCCAGAAACACAAATACATATTGGTTTAATATATTTGATAAAACCAGTCCATATGAACTGTAAGCAGAAACATAAAGTCTTTTCACTCTAGTACAGTCACAGGTCCTACAACATTTTACGTTGATGCAGTACAATACCACTTCATTATTAACGATACAAGTATGTTCTAATGAGGAAAGGAAGAACTTTTATGTGAGCGATTGAGCTTTTCACAGGCCTTGTGAAGCATTGCTTATCTAGAAGGGGGTTGATTGGCAAGACATGATAGTAATATTGTGTGAAAAATTACTACACTAGTGTTGCTGAACTTTTGCAAATAAAAGAGACTTCAGTGGTCTCATACAGCTATTTGGAATTTCTGCATAAGCTGCATAAGTGAAGTCTCTCCATTTGACCCCATAATAAGAAGCTAAGAAAAATCCAAATGTGCTTCCCAGTCATGTGAAGTGGGTATGCAGGAATGAGTAAGAGAATATTGAAGGATTGTATTTAGATAGGCCTCGTACAAGAGGTGCGAGTCATGGAATTAATTGGGCGAGTAATAAGTGGTATTGATTAAAGCGAGAGATTGTGGCAGGGGGTTCATGAGGTGAAACAGAGTGAGAAGATGAAAAAAGAGAAGGCGAGTGAAAAGAAGAGACCATCTGGCCTGCATTACCTACCACCATGTCCTCTTCCCCTTAACCTGGCTTAATCCTCTCTCCACGCTCCTCCCCATCCTTCTATCAGTGCATTATCTGCTGTTTACACTGTAAAAAAAACTGAGCTGTGCAAACTAAAAGGGGAATTCCACCAATTTTTAAAATTTCTGAAATTTATAGTGGGTTGATGTGAAATGCACCGTTCTAGAGTCAGAGTTGGTCACACTGGTGGTGATAGGAACCAGGCGTCTGAAATAGCTAATGCTTCTAGAAGCTCCCTCTCAGAAAGTTATTAGATGAAATAGTTACAGATACTTTGTCTGATGCTTCAGGCATTGTTTTACTATAGTTTTGAGATAATGTTTTGACCTAAAACATATTCTTTTTATATATTTATAGATGTGAGGTTCATGCAAGGTGTTGTAAGGCAAAATAGTCTTCATTTACATTTGTTTTACCATATTTAACATTTTAAAAGAATCTATCTCAGAAGACACATGTAGATTCATAGTTAAATTTTTATGGTAAATAAAGTGGTTATATTAGGGGTGACCCTTGGTTCCCTTGCCCACCACAAAAATCTGGGTCGGTCCATGTCTCTGTAGTGCAGAATTTCACATCAGACCACTCTAAATGACATTATTTACATCTCAATGATTGAATTATATGGAAACTTTGAAAAATTATCTTTAAGAAAAAGAGTCAACATTCTGCATTTGCATTTTTAAGTAAACCTAAAAAGTAAACTTTCAAGTACACTTTTTTTGCCATCTCCTTCTTTGTTTTTGTGCTATCAATCCTACATGGGGGCAAGGATTGATATTATATACACTCTTTTAAGTAGTCACTAGTGAATTCTGTGAAACCCAAACTTTCAGTAGTTTTCATTCTCATGACATTAAAAAAAAACCTTGGTGTTTGTAACTTGTAAGTAAGTTAACTTGGGAAAAAATGTGTTTTTTTAAGTTCAGTGAACACACTCTAAAGTGTCAAGTCAAGTCAATGTTTATTCATGTACTGCTTTTTACACTATATGTTACACTCTATAGTTAAAACACCAAGACGTCTTTTTGAGGCCTTACAGTTGGTGATAGTGTAGCTGGAGATTGTAACACTCAGACTAAAGATTGTTGGATGTAAAAGCAAAGCTTTAATGGACAGTCCAGGTATAATATAGAAGTAGAAAACAGACCAAGGACATGTTCATTTAAAAACACCGAAAGAGTCAGCAAACAAGTTAGAAGAACAGGAAACAGGGAAAGATGTCCAAAGAATAATCCAGAGATAAAAAAAAATTGCATTGAGAATTGCATTGAGGATAAAACACTCCACGACTTGGTAATAACTTGAGACAATCAAGGCAAAACCAGCATTATTTTATACTCTAGGTTGATTATCGATAATGAAGTGCAGATGTGTAGAAGGTGGAGTCAGTGGTCAGTAGGCTAGGGATGCTGAGTGCTGAAAGGTGTGACCAGCAGGGGCCATGACAAAGATTTTTCAAGAAGTTCTTCCTCTTCATTGCTGTTGTGTATGGGCCATACTGAGCACTACACCACTTGCACAACAGATAGTAAACAAATGTTTATGGACGTTATTGTATGGTAATACAGTGGTGACAGATGTTTGCAAGAATGCTTAATCGAGCATATGGATCCTTACATCAGGTAGGCCTACACAGATCTAAATTATGTTTTGTAATATCTCTCTCTCTCTCTCTCTCTCTCTCTCTCTCTCTCATGCACAAACACAGGACATGGGACCCTCCAGCATGCCCTCCGTACCCCTCATGGTGGGCTGTGGGGTGTCCTGTACTGCTCTGCTGATTCTGCTGCTCATCTATGCTGCCTTCTGGAGGTAAGGAATGTTCTCAGCTATCTTCCACTATGCTAAAAAATCTTTATGGTTCTTGGCTTGTATGTATGTTGGATGTAAAGTGGTTATTCTGTGGTATCACTCTAAAGCACTTTTTTGCACTCTATTTTTAAGTGTGCAGTTATACTCTTGGCTGCTCTGAACTTCTGGTCAAGGAGCTTCAAGCCATCTCTCTGACATTATCTCTGAGTTCATTGTGTGAGCTATTGCTGGTCAGAACTGCTGCCAGCTGTAACAGGAAATGTGTTTTTTCTGGCCTTTTGAAACTCAAACAAAAAAGAAAAAATTCCACCTCCACAAGCAATTCATTTCTTAGACTTTGCAGCTTTCCACGACGGATTATTCAGGCGGTAAAAGTGAGCGAGAGAGGCTGGCATGGGGCACAGTCGCGCCGGGCCAAAACTGCAATTAGCTGTAATTGGGAACAAATGAGGGCCGGCAGGAGCAGGCTGTGGCAGGGCAGGATTATGTGGTGGGTGCTAGCAGAGGATTGTGCAGATTCAAACAGCAGCAGCTACTGTGTGGCAGATGGCCTAGAGCAGAGACTAACGTCATGTGCTGGGCGCCAACAGCGCTTAGTCAAGTGTCTGCTTATTCCAAGAGTGACTCTGAATTTTTCAGTGTGGTCTGCTCTGCTACAAGTGCTTTTAAGAAAGCCAGCCAAGTGACAATAATAAATGGTTAACCCTTTATAAAGTAATTAAGTGCATGGTGAAATACTAAACTAAACTCTAAGCTAAACTACATTTGTGATTATTACTTATGCATAATTACGTGAACCTCTGCTTTCAGTATCTGCTGTGATCCCCTTTGTGCAGCAATAACTGCAATTAAATGTTTTCAGTAACTGTTGATTAGTCCTGCACATCAGCTTGGTGGAATTTTAGCCCATTCCTCTGTACAAAACAGCTTCATGTCTGTTATGTTGGTGGGTTTCCTCCAATGAACTGCTGCTTCAGGTCCTTCATCAACATTTCTATAGGATTAAGGTCAGGACTTTGACTTGGCCATTCCAAAACATTCACTTTATTCTTCTATAACCATTCTTTGGCAAAATAACTTGTGTGCTTAGGGTCGTTCTCTTGCTGCATGACCCATTCTCCTGAGTTTCAGCTGACGGACAGATGTCTTTTAGAATGTTCTTCAGATGTCCAGATTTTCCTTTAGAATTTGCTGGTATATTTCAGAGTTCATTGTCCTATCAATGGAGGCCGTCCTGGCCCAGATGCAGCAAAACAGGCCCAAACCATGAGACTACCACCACCATGTTTCACAAATGGGATAAGGTTTTTTCACTGGAATACATTGTTTTCCTGTCTCCAAACATAACACTTTTCATTTAAACCAAAAAGATCTATTTTGGCCTCTCCACAAAACATTGTTTCAGTAGCCTTCTGGCTTGTCCATGTGATCTTTAGCAAACTGCAGATGGGCAGCAATGTTCTTTTTAGAGAGCAGCAGCTTTCTCTTTGCAACCCTGCCATGCACACCATTGTTGTTCAGTCTTCTCCTGATGGTGGACTCATGAACATTAACATTAGCCACTGTGAGAGGCCTTTAGTTGCTTAGAAGTTACCCTGGGTTCCTTTGTGACCTAGCGGACTATTACACGCTTTGCTCTTGGTGTGATCTTTGTTGGTCGACCACTCCTGGGGAGTGTAACAATGGTCTGGAATTTCCTCCATTTGTACACAATCTGTCTGACTGTGGCTTGGTAGAGTCCGAACTCTTTAGAGATGGCTTTGTAACCTTTTCCAGCCTGATAAGCATCTACAACTCTTCTATATCTATGTAAATAGAAGAAACACTCTTGGTTCTTCGAAGGACCTTTTAATGGAGGTTCTTTATAAAAAACTTTTTTTTGAAAATAGGATGTGTCAGTGTGAAGGACCTTTTTGTTTTAAAGGTTTTAAGAACCTTCACGCAGTGTAAACGTTCTGGGTTCTTTATTCTGTGAAGGTTCCCTCGCACTTAAACATGGTTCTTTGGGAAACCAAAAGTGTTTCTTCTATGCCACTGCTCAGAGACCCTTTTCTTTTTTTTCTTTCTTTAAGAGATTGACATTATTGTGTTGAATAACCATTGTCCATTATTTGTCCAGGTTTACTGCATATATGTGTCTACTAAAAACTGCAATTATCACAGTTCATCGACTATAATAGATCACAGAAGCACCACCTTATTACATGCATGTCTGTCCATAACAGTCATAAGAAAAGAAACTCTCATCTATCCAGACCTTTATCTGAGCATTATCAAAAAGCTTATCACCGCTTTCCTCAGCCTTGTGCTCTTCAAAGCTATGAGAAAGCAAAGGGGATTGATCCACTGAGCAGGGCTGTTGTACTGCTGTACAAAGTTTGAAAAAGTGGGCATAGTGAGTGAAGTTATTGTTCCGTAATCCACGTCTGACTCAGTGTTAGGTCACCTGTAGGTCATCTGAGATTACCACCTCATTTTCTCACTTCTTAATCACTGCATTCTGCTGCTGAGGACCTGCAAGGTGCATTTGAACTCCTCTCTGTTCTGTACTTTATATCAGAGCAGTTCCTACATTAAGGGCTGCTCAAATATTTTGCATAAGGGGTTTTTTGGTGGGCTGAGGGCCAAGGCAAATACACAGACAAAAACTATACAAATGAAGGTGATGCAGGAGGCCTAAGGAGTGCACCTTGTTGAGTACAAAGGCTAGCTAGTAACTGTTAGCCTTACATTTTGGCACTAGGATCTAGGATCCCTAGGAAACATTGTTATTTAGCATTATTAGTTTCTGTTGTTACAGTACATGTTTAGTTAGATAGAGAATCTTTAAAGGGCCATGTTTGATGTCTGCATGAGTTTATGTACAAAACCAATTAAATTAAACAAGTTGCTTTTCTGATTGTATTTTCAAGACTGATGTATATAAATGTATGTAACTTCTGTCCTAATTGGTGGTTCTGTATTGAGTCTCAATCAAAAAAAGAAGCAGTCCAGACTGGAACACTCCTTTATAACTTCAGTGTGACTGGGTGGAGCTAACCTGCTTTAAGTTGAATGGGCAGATATATGCAAATGCATTTGTTTCTGTGACATTATAAAATCAGTGAGTTCAAAATGGGCCATTTTTACAGCCTAATTTCTATATATTCTGTATAATTTAAATTCTTTGTTGGCACTTAAACATCTCTTTATGTTGATTTCTCAGGTACATCCGCTCAGAGAGGTCCATCATTTTGGTGAACTTCTGCCTGTCCATACTGGCCTCCAACGTGCTAATACTAGTGGGACAGTCCCAGACACTCAGCAAGGTGAGTGCATGCATGTGGGTATGAATAGCTCTGTAAGACAGACTGAAGACCAAATTTCCCCTAAAGCCAGGCAAACCCATAGAAGTCACGGTTATCACCTGTGATAAGACAAGCATAGTTTAATAGTTGCTATCAACTATTCCAAACTTGTATCTCACTGAAACAAGTAAAGAAATTCTGTTGAAGGTGCAGATTGGAAACTTTAATCAGTAACACATCTATGTTTATAAGTAGAAGAGGAGATAGTTTAGTGTGATTTGAATACGGTGTAATATTATTGTCGTAGTTAACTGAAGAAAGGGCCATTCTTTACATTCTTGCCATGTTTTTGCCATTTCTTGCCATTTAAACAAATGGAATTTGTAGACCTGCTGATGCAGAATGCAAAGCTAATTCATTGTAATTCATTGCATATGCAGTTAAATATGTAATTTGACTAGTACAGCAAAAGAAAAGTGACTTCTAAGAGTTAATGCTTCAGTGTAAAATTATACATTTTGTCTTTCATCTACACATCATCATCCATGCCTATGAATCATTAATCCTCTGTCACTCATACTCACCATTGATGAAGTGATACTATTCTTAACAAACTTAAGCTGTTACAAAAATTACACTACACTTGTTGTTTGTACTGTTACTAGCAAGGTGAACGCAATCGTACGACTCGTCCTGCGGTCATCACCCCCGATTTGCCCAGTGAAGACGATGAGGTGCTGTTAGCTTGGGGTTTAGGCACTGAGGTAGGCACCAGGAAAGCCTGGCTTAAACCTTATGCTGCGTTTACATTGTGATGGTAGACAGTGATGGCAAACCAGATGTCCCATATTTTTCAATGGACGGTGTGATGATGATGGAAAATTGGCTACATGGACACCAAGTGTCTCATAGTGTGGCACAGCTAGTCATCTATATAAAAACATCAGTGTTTGACAGACTTCAATAAAATTTCAGTCTCCATGGCAACGTTTACATGGCTGCATGTCGCCACTAGTCGCAGTCCATCACTGTTTATATCACTTCTGCACTGAGACAGAACCAAGTTTTCAGCATGTGAACGCAGCATTACTGAGACCTGAGAAGGACCGATAGAAAAGCAGTTAGCATGTGCTAAGCCTGACTGTGGAAAGAAAGCTAATAGAAGACCTTCCCAGCAGGCTAGCCTCAGAAACTCCAGAGGTGGTGGTGCCATTCACTGCCAGCCTGCGCATGTTAGTGCTGTCCCTGACCTGTCACGACATAATGTAAGAGGCCATGATAGAATCTCAGGGAAATGGCAAGTCAAGGGCCGATTTTTTTTTAGACTGGCAGCTGGAACAGGCGGCGTTACTGGGGCCTCCAGGGGTCAGCTTTGTGTCAGCTGTGTCAATCACTGTAAGAGGGTGTGAGTGTGGCCACTGAGGCAGAATAGAGAAAAACACTGCCCCTCAAATTGAAGTAGTCGCTTTGGGCTGAAACGGAAACCAGAAATGCTGAAAGAACCTCAGCGTTGATTCAGCCGCTCCTTTTCTGACGTTATCTTTGTCGTGAAAGTATCGAGGGTGTAACGATTTTAACAAAGCATCGAAAAATCAAAAACAGTGTAGAGTAAGTTTAAAGCTGTATTGTCAATAGAGCTGCAGTCGACATAATCATTTAATCTGTCGACTTTTCGATTAATCAACTAATCTAATGATTGTTTCCGTTTTTTTTAATTAGATTAGAATTTTTTTTTTCTTTTCCATAAAATTTAAAACAAAAGCTTTTCATTGTTTATTAAAATCTCCAAACTGTTAATAAAAATTTTTTAAAAACTTTCTTTTTTTAATTAAAATCTTTCATTTAAAAAAAACAAAATTATTCCTTGCACAAGTTAATTCTCACTGAAACAGGAACATAATTGTTAGATTAGTCAATAAACTGAAAAATCAAACACAGTGTACAGGAATTTAAATCTGTACTGTCAATAAGGCTGAAAGTATGCGATTACTTTTATAAACGGTCTATCTACTGAGTCTTTTTTATTCGTTGATCAGTCTAACGATTATGTTCCTGTTCAGTGAGAATTAAATTATTATTTTTTGTAGACTTAGAGAAAAATTATAATTTAACTTGTATTAAAACAGAAACATAATTATTAGATTTGTCAATTAATGAAAAAATCAAAAACAGTGAATTTAGGAATTTAGATATGGTCAATTACGTCTATAATCGATTAATCACATTTTTTTTCCCTTGATTAATCAATTATTTGACTAACATAACAATTATGTTCCTGTTTCGGTGAGAATTAAATTATACAAAAAACCTACAAGAAATGTTATCATGCATTGCAGCAGGATTCTAGTTCTGCATGTTCTGACTTGTTGCTTCTGCTTGTGTAGAAGTGCTGAAGTACTGAAGTATTGAAGTATTCAAGAGTATTGAAATCATTCGGCATTAATGCATGTGGACATTATATGGTCCCTATGTTATATATTTTTTGTAACACTATACTTAAACTCTGCTGCATAGCACTGATATAACCATCCCATATGCTGTCACAAGTTGTCATCGCAGATTTTGTTCAGTAATATAACAGTGTCATATTACCATAACCGTCTTGGCCGATGCCATCAAGTTTGATGTTATGACAAAAATAGATTTAGCAAAAGTTAGCATGTGGCACAAAAGTACCAGTAATGATAACATGAAACTCTTATCTTACTGAATACAATTTGTCATGACAAGTCATGACAGCATCTCCCATGACATGTTTACTGAATGGTTATGTCGGTGTTGCGTAGTAGGGTTTAAATAAAGTGTTATCTTTTTTTTTAGTAAACTACACTTCGACAGTAAAAAATCCACATTGACCTTTTTTTGTAGTTGATGTTACTCATTTGGCATCTTAATGGCCATCTTGCTGCATCCTTTGAGAGTAAAGTGGGTGGGGGTGGGGTGGGATTTATGCACACACCCAAAATCAAATGGCTGAGCTTTTTTTCAGTATATATAGGTGATGCAATTTTTGGAAGCTTATTTTGCTAGAGGGCTGATGCCCTCTGATAAAAGTTCTGTTTGATCACTTTTGCTTTTCTAAGCCAAGCCAATCTGTGTGGAATGTAATTAGAGCTCTGTAGTCTCAACACCTTTTAAGACCTAGAATATCAAAAATCGAATTAAATCTTAACCTTAGAATTGAAAATTGTATCAACCCAGAAAATATTGTATCGTTACACCCCTACAAAGTACTAGCTTTAGAGTGGACTACTTAACTTGAAATTAAAAGCCATTAATTGCCATATCCCTCTCATCTCCGTTCATTTGTAGAGCGTAAATCATAGTTAACCTTAGTGGCTGAGTACTGTAATTGCATAGTGATCCTAAGCTTTTTGCTAACGCTTTTAGATAGTATGCCCCCCCCCCTCTTATCCTCTTTTCATTTCTCTTTACTGTGCTCTGGAATCACTCACCACTGCCTTAGAAGATGAGTGGCCCGTGTGCTTTAGTCCTTCCACTCCACACTGAAGTAGCCTCTGAGCTGCCACACTAGCACTCTGTAATGGCTGTATTCAGTGGCTGTATTCACAGCAGCAGTGATGTTAACTGTACTAGTGTGTTTCAGTTAGAGTGGGCTGTCTCTAATAAAAGCGACCTTCCCGCCCTTTCCCTCTCTCTCCATCTCTAATCTCAGCACACCTCGTCTCTAAAGAACGGCTGAGACCTGTTAGCATGCATGCTTACATCTGTGGACTGTCACTCACTCGCTCCCACTCATTCTGTGTCCTTTCTCTCCCTTCTTCCCTCTCTCCCTTCTTCCTCCCTTTCTCTCTGTCTTTCTCTCTCTCTCTCTCTCTCTCTCTCTCTCTCTCTCAGGGGCTGTGCACTGTGACCGCTGCCTTTCTGCATTTCTTCTTTCTGGCCTCTTTCTGCTGGGTGCTGACGGAGGCGTGGCAGTCTTACCTTGCCGTGATTGGCAAGATGAGGACACGCCTCATTCGCAAGCGTTTCCTGTGCCTGGGCTGGGGTAGGTCACTCTCTCTCTCTCTCTCTCTCTCTCTCTCTCTCTCTCTCTCTCACACACACAAACACACACACACACACAGGTTTGTTTTTCTTCAATAGCAGGATGTGGGGTAATACATATGTCCCATATGGGTTATACATTTGTATATCCTTGTTGTTAGATCAAAGCCTCACTGTAGCATATTGAGTACTACCCCAGAAGGACAGAGGAAGCTGGGGACAGGCGTTTGGGCAGCAGACCTGTCTGACTTTTATTTCCAACAAACACTAACAAAACTACTGCTTTTTGAGCAGCGTATCGCAAATAATCATAAACAGTGACTTTTCAAATAAAACAACAAATAAACAGTAGACTTTTCCGTTCTTTCTCATTAACATATGAGCTCCTCAGCTCGGCTGGTGTCATCTGCTGTTTGGTTGCCTCTGTCCTTCTTCTCTCCACTCTGCTTTTTGAAGGATGAGTGATAGGGAAAGAGAGAGAGAGAGAGAGAGATAGAGAGGAAAGAAAGAGAGATAGAAGCTACACTCCCAAGCCTTCCTGGTCGATTCGCCACAGCCACCGGTTTCAAAGCTGAGACTTGTGGCGGCCATGCTCTTTGCGGCCACAGACGTGCTCTTTGTGGCCCACAGCCGCTCCTTGCAGCCCTCAGTGGCTCCAGTTTAAAATTGGCCTCAGGCCTGGAGGAGTTAGAGGAGTAGATTTTTAAATCAAAACTTATTTACTTCTCAAATTGCCAAGAAACTTTAGATACATTTGACCTTAAAGCTGCACTTCGTAAGTTTTTTGGACCACGTCATGCATCTTCACGCATTAATATCATACACAGTCTCCAGAAGAAGATCCGGCTCAATGTTCGAGTCTCAAATGCAAAATCAACATTTTATCGATAAAGATATAATGACAATAGCAGCTCATTCACTTACATCAGGGGTCGGCAGCCCAAATGTTAAGACGAGCCATTTTGTCCTTAAAGCAGGCACCATTTAAGGTGGAATGGGTAAATTCTAATGAGAAACTGACTTCAGCTTTGTGACTTTTTAGTCTTTGACAGTTTCTTGTTGCAGATTAAACATATCAGGAAACCAGCTGGAGTGTTTATAAATGCAAATAAGTCTTCAAATTATCAGTGATCGTCTTAAATCTTGCTCTTTGCCGTTTTGTTAGCTACTAGCTAGGCAAGATTGTTTTCTGCGTTGCCCAGCGGTGACCAGCAGTTTGCGTACCAACCTGCAGGGTTAAAGGTCTGTGAATTAGCAGTTATACATTAACTCCAGCATTTTTTAACCTAAAAATCTAATTCTCAGGGCAGTAAAAGAGTCGCATGCGGCTCCAATGCTGCATGTTGCCGACCCCTGATTTACATCCTCGAAGGACATGTCCTTCAGCATATTTTGACTTCTGAGTTCTCTTTGAATACACATTCATAATCATCAGATTCAACCGCTTGGGGAAGAGGTCCGAAACACAGCCAGTGTTACAAAACGTCGTTCCGCATATTGCGTGCAATTACACATTTCCACCAGAGAGGTCTCCAAATCTCCCAAACTTACAGTGCAACTTTACTTCAGCAACAATCACGAAGACACAGAAAATAAAATATTGTTAGCCACCATGTAATAAAATATGTTTTCATTAGAGAAAAGTTTTTTAGGCTGTTGGTGATTGTGTGATAGACATTTGGACTAGCCACGTCATGAGATGTGAGATGTTTCCTATTGTAGTGAAAAGTTCTTACCCTTAACTTTAAACCTAACTTTAACCTGCATAAACAAAAAGACATTTTTCCATGGTTTTCTTACAAAGGCAGGACACTATTGTCCTCAAAATGTACGGAAACAAACACACACACACACACACACACACACACACACACCCCGACACAGTGGCTTAGATAGCCTCTTCAAAGCTCAAATGAGATTTTCAGTAATATGGCCTCACACCAGGCACAAGTTAACGTGACGGACTGCACCACTATGCCTGCTTCTTTCTCTATTCAGATGAGTGACACAGTGCAGTATGGCATGCCACTTCTGCTCTATTCAACCCTGTGACGTTCCACAATCTGGCTTCTCCATTCGCTTCAATGCAACCGAATGACACACCACAATATGGCATGCCACTTCAGCTCAGTGTTGTTGCTGTATTACTAGTCACAGATGTCGGATCAGAGATAAGAAATGTATAGGATAGCATCTTTCCAGCGTAGGCGAGATCCATGGAGATATCAGAGCAATTACAGCCCTACGTGGATTCGTTTTGAGCCTTATCGATCCAGCTATCTAATCCATTAATTCAGAGATGTTCTCGGCTGATACAGCGTTAGATTGGCATTTTTCCATATTAGAGGGGCATAGATGTGCTGCCACAGGTCTTGACTAAGACATCCACTGTATGATGCGTCATGAAAATTGCTTCAAACAAACAAATGAAACGGTTGCAAACTGTATTCCGATCACCAGAGAGTACACATATCTGATCTTCAAACCCAGAGCCAGTTGTTTTACAATGCTAAGATTGCACAAATTATATGTTTGAGTCTCTTTCATTAGCTAATTGTAGACGTCTGTCTGCTGCATTAGAATGAAGTATGTGTAATTATTAACAGTGCTACTAAACAAATGAGTTTTCTATCTCAGTGTGCACTACATTACACATGAAAATGTATTTACAGATGTTTGATTCAATATTTCATGTTTTTCAAGACCGATAAGAAGTTATTAAATTATGTATTGTAATTACTTATTTCTAGCAGTTTCTTGTTGCATTATCTGCCTCAATATTTAATCACTGCTTTTCAAATATGAAGCATTTTGGATGTTAATTGTATATCAACTTCATTCTCAATGTAACAGAGCTTTCTCAGTTATTGTGGAATAATTTACAGCTGTATTCACTACCTTTGGACATATCCAAGCTTAATTTTTCCAACAGACTATTTGAAACCTGTCAGGTTACACAGTACCAGTACATATTAGCATCATTTTACACAGGTGTCTGAATACTAATTGGTGAGCTAATTTCTTGCCCAGAAGCTCACTGGACAAAAAAATAGTCACCTGTGGCTGAAACGTTCCTAATAGAGTGTAATACCTCCACGAGCATGAATAACAGCTGAGATTCAAATTGACATGGACTGGACAAGTTTCTGGATTTAGGTAACATCAGTGTTCAGCTAGTCTTGCATCAAAGAATTGTGCAGTTCGGCCAGATTTTCTGGCGTCTTACTCATTGTTCCAGGTAGTCCCACAGATTTTCAAGAGGATTCAAATTTGGGGATTTTGCAGGCCAGTCCAGATGTGTGAATGCTCCTGAATGTTCATCATGCCAATCAGTCACATTCGCAGCCTTATGAAGGCGAGAATTGTTATCTAATACAGGAATACAGGGATAGGAATGTTATGTTCCTTAGTAGGATGATGAGCAAAAAGCAAAACCTGGTTGTCCAGCAGATCAGTGTAGGCCAAAGGATCCATTTCCATGTCATTAAAACACCCCCAGAACATCACAGAGCCTCCTCCAGCTTGAACCACACCTTGCGCACAGTCCTTGTTGAAGGTTTCCTGAGGTCTACGATGAACATGACGCCTAGCATCATTCACATACAGGCAGAAACGAGATTCGCTGACCAGATAACACGTTTCCAGTCATGAATTGTCCAATTTTTGTGTCTCTTCGCCCACTGTGACCGGGCAACTTTGTGAGCAGAAGTGAGCAAAGGCCTCTTGCATGCCACTCTTCTCCACATGTTCATGGTATACGGTTCTCTGCGGAGTGTTCTTTCAGAAATTGGTTGTGAAGAACCTGCGTTGAATTCTAGAAGCAATTCACTGCACTGTGCCACCTCTTCTCAATCTATGAATCCCATCGCACACCCTGAAGGTATTAGCCCAATCATCCTCATGCAATGCCTGCAGGAGCCTGAATTTACTTCCACCTTAAACACGCAAGGCGACAATTTTTTTTTATTTTTTGTCCGGGAAGCTTATATTGGTGTTATATTATTGGAAATAGTGACCAAACATTTAAACCTTAGTGTATGTGTTGCTTTAGTGTGTTCAAAAGTGGAAACAGAGATAATTGTATGTTTGTATTTAAGTCTAAAATTACAATTAATAAAAGCAATTGTAACATCTTATAACAAGCAGTTATCACTGTGATATTGTATCTTGTTGAGGGCAGTTCGCAGACTGCTGTTTGTTCATCTGATGAAGCAGACACTGATATACAGTCATTTGCAAAAGTATAGGCACCCTTGGTCAAGTTACGTATTTTGGTTGATTTTCTAAGTAGAAACAAGTTAACAAACTCTACAGAGAACATACATACACTGCACATTGTAATGCACAGTTACTGTGTGCTTGCTGAATTTAACATATTGGAAATAAAACATAAAATGTGGCCTGTGCAAATGCTATGGCACATTATGGCATATTTCAACCTCAGCAAATAAATAAAAAAACTTATGTTAGCTTATTTTCACTTAGTTAGCAGAACATGTTGTTTGACTGGGAGTATTCTTCTGTCCTCCTGCATTTTTTTTTCCACACCAACTGCTTTTGTAACTTGTGTGCATGAACAGAGCATAAACTCCTAACAGCAAGAGTACAGCAATGGGACCAATGGAGTTATGATCTTGTTGGCCTAGTAGTTGCACAGCAGTTCCTGCATGTGTGTCATGATGATAATGACAAGCTCTGCTAGTGTCACCTTACATGAACAGAACTTTGTGATTGTGATTTTAACCCAGTAAATAAGACTGCTGTTAGTTCTGACACATATTAAACTGTTGAACTGCAGGCATCAAACTCAGCTCTTTTTCCCTCTCTCTCTGTTAATGAATTAGAAAACTTGTTTGCTGCATGGAAAGTCGTGCAACAAGGGCTATAATTTGGAGGCTCACAAACTAATTCAGCTATTAAAGAAGGACTGCATGTTTAAAAATATCTCCAGTAATGGTCACCTACCCATAATGTGGAGGAATCACTAGAAAACAAGAGCTACCGTTCCACCTCAAGTGCTTCCAGAATGAAAGCTGCATGGTCACTGAAGCATACGTCTTGCATCTAGTGTGAATTCCTAGTTAAATTCACATTATATCAGTACCATGTTACACATTCTGGCCTACTACTACTGTTATATGTGATGTTTAAGCAATAGAACATGAGAGGGAGCGTGTTATCGCGAAATAACATCACGGCTGTGATTTGGTTGCAGATCATCACAGCCATGATGTAAAAATGTAACTTTTTATATTTTAAATAAATAAAGTAAGAAATAAATAAATTGGGCCGTGAAAGTGGCATTTAATATGTTTTAATGTTAGCAGTTCCTTCCGCCAAATTATAGTTCCTTAACAAGCGGCTTGTTGAGTAGAGTAACGTCACAGTAACGAGCTCCGCCCACTCGCTGCTGTCAAATGTGATCTTAAAAGTATCCATTTTCTGTTTGTGCACAAAGTAAGAAGCAAAAACATTCAAATGGCTTGAGCGTCTCCTACAGCTGTCAAAGTTGTTGCTTAGCAACATCGTCTCAGCGGAGTGATACAGTGTTTATGAAAAACCTGTGATGTTATGGCGAAATAACAGCCAATCAGCTTGCATGCGTTATACTGTTGTATAATATGTCATATTCCATGGCACAACATCCCTTCCCCCAGCCTCATCAGACAGAATTCATGAATTTGCGATCCATCATTTTTTTTTCTTTTTGTATTTTCATCCATTAAAGTTTTCTCATTTCCATTCCCTGCATCCATTATGTATGGTTATGCAGTCACTGGGAGACCCCCTATGGTGGTAGAGAAATGCATTGTGAATGCAGAGGCCAGTAAATCCAGATGTGATATTCAGTTCCTACCAGTAACATCAACTATCTGTCTTTCTTCTGCGTTCACCAGCCTGCCTTCAAGTTTTAGTTTTCAAAAGAGCAAAGATACATCTTTCAAGATACATCATCAAAAGGGAGTTTTTCTAATGTTTAAACCAAAAACTCTCGATCTAGAGACTTTTGTGACACCACTGTAGTAGATCATTAGGCATGTTTACAACTCATGAAACAATTGTTACATTTTTTCATCATGGCTGGAGTACCCCTGTTTAAATCTAACAGGGTGACCCCACGTTTATAGCTAAACAACCTCACATTTGGCATCTTTTAAATGGGCTGGACTGAGTACTCCAACCCTTCCATTTGATTGTCAGAACCTTTAGGTCCACTGCAGTATTTCTGCACAGGTGTTGTAATAAAAAGAACAGTTTACAGAGAAATGTTTGGTTCAGTGTGAATAGAAAACACTTATTTCTGTCTCCTTCCAGCTGC
This sequence comes from Colossoma macropomum, assembly GCF_904425465.1. Lineage (NCBI taxonomy): Eukaryota > Metazoa > Chordata > Actinopteri > Characiformes > Serrasalmidae > Colossoma > Colossoma macropomum. The sequence goes on along the minus strand of NW_023494787.1, from coordinate 16,396,644 downwards.
TTTTCTGTTTTCTGTTTGGGCAATGTAGGCAGGGCCATGTAGGCATTACATGCCTTTGGTTCTGGATCTATAAATAAGCAGTAGGATGTTGATAAAAGACACGCAATAATAATTAACAGAATAGGTGCCTACGGGCGCTGCTCTTATTGGTGTATGAATTTAAAATTCATTTAATGATTGTAATAAGGCCTTCTTAAATTGGCTACAAGTGTTAAATAAGCCTCTCTAATTCTGTCTAGTGGTTTCTAAATAGGCTTTTCAGAAGGCGATAGCCTATAGCTTTGATGTCAAATCCATCAGAATGCTAATTTACCGTGTTTACCTTGTGTGTCAGTCTTTGGAAGCCAGAGCTCAGTCCATGTAGTCACTGCTTTAAAACCATTGCACACAGTTAACTCTCAGCCCACCTGGTAAAACTGCCTGTGACTCATCTTTTTCCTTACCATTTTGCCTAAATGTGTTTTTTTCTAATAGCGTTTAATTTATGGAGTTAATCAGAGCATTGTTAATTACATGAATATTTCAGAGGCATGCTCATTAAGTGTGGTACGTGGCACATGGACAATGGGAGGGTATAATTGATAGGTCCAATTACCACATGACTAAACCTGACTGCGATGGCAAACGCATTAGAGATGGCAGCGACTCTCTCTAAAGTACTGCACTGCTACACTGTAATGCATTACATTTAAAATTCAGGTATTCATTTTACTTGATTCAAATGTGTGCATAATTTCCACGTGAATAAAATATATTACATCAGCACAATTATTGGCAGAGTAAGTAAACAGAAAGACAGAATTGTGTGTGTGTGTGTGTAATATGTATTATTCATATGGTAATAATGTACACGTTTGAATCTAGTATATTTAATACATCACTTTTTTCTGTTTAGCAGAGAGTAGAGCAGAATGTAACATTTTGGATTATGGTAATTCTTTTTTTTTTATATTTGGAGGTTAATAATTGTTTTATACAAGAAACATCTCTGCTACAAACCTCCCAGTACCTACCGTTTATAAACAGTTTGGCAGAAAGTAGCGTGTGCAAGGGTTACTTGCCCCATTGGCAGGGTAAATTGTAACAGATAAAGCAGTTAGTTGTAGCATTCAGTATGAAAGTCTGATAAATTGATACACAGACAACTAATTCACACAATACAGTTCTGTTTTGTTTGAACCAGACAAGCTTTCCAACCTAAACACGTAAAAATATCTGTGTGTAAAATGTGGTTTAACCACGAAATAATAGCAAATATCAGCATAATAGAACAGAAATATTCAACCCCATTCCCAAAAATGTTGGGACGCTTTGAGAAATATAAATAAAAACAAAATTCAGTGATGTGCAAATCATGGGGTTGTACATAATTTCATGTACACGACATCTATAGGACATTAATGATCAATTTGTGAATAAAACATCATGGCTGTGTTCCAAACTGAAGAAAGCAGTCTCAGTGTCTTGCTTCCTGTGCTGTCTCATAAGTCAGTGCCTGAAAGGCAGCGTTGTGATGAAGGTATCTGCAATGGACTTGCAAACTAGTCCCTCTCCTCCACTGTGCCAGCGCTGGTGTTTTATTCTACTTTTTCCCCCACCGGTGCTGATTATGGGTAATGTAAGGCAGCGAAGCATACATCAACACTTCCTTCAAAAAAATGGATAAATGGTGGAACCTCAGCAGGCAGCATCTTATACAAACCTTTGATTCGGCATGACCGGGTGCCCCCAAGTCTCCAGCCTCAGAATACTGCATGAGTAGGCAATGTTTATTATGTTTCAGACACTGCCAGTGTCACTGAGGCGAAGCACTGCTCTTATGAACCCTCGTAAGCTGTTTGACTGTTAGTGGATATTTTTTTTTGCCTACTAAACATTTACAGGCCAGTTCCATGAAGTGCTTTGCATCTAAAAATGAACTGTTGTGAATTTATTTATTTATTTAATTTTAATATGGGCTTCTCTTGTTGTTTAAGAGACTAACCCGAAAACTAACGCTGTCGTGTGAAGGCTGCGTCTGCTCTGGCTAGCTCTCACTGTGACTTGTTTACATGCTTCAAAAAGGTACCATGTTATAGGAATAAAGAAGGTGATTCAAATAATTTGGGTTTGAATTCTTATACCGGCAGCTCAATAATTGAAAAACATATGAAAAAAAAAAATCATTGACCTGGGGAAATCTCAAAAAAAACTGTCTGAGTGCTATAAAACTTGCAGATGTGGAAAAGAAAGAGACCAAAGCATGTTTGGTTTGAACCTGTTTAAGTGCATGCAGGAACCTAGCCCCCTCTAGAATAGTTACCAGAAGTTGAATAAAATGACTGATACAAAAAAGGGGAAAAAATGACAGCATGACAATTATAGCATAGGAAACTATAAACTGACAGGGTATTATAATCATATTATGTGTTAACACATAATTATGCTTTCACTTTTTGATTTTGATGTGGAAAGTGTTACCAAACCGGTCAAACTCTCATTTAAAAAGGGAAAAAATTTGACAGGAATATGTCGGTCCACTGCTTGTTTTGCATAATAAGTAAAACAATATTTTCACATTGTAGGCATTGTGATCCATATTTCCTCTCACCAGCACTGTAAAGAAATCTGATTCTGTAAGTTTCTCTACAATGAACCTAAAACTAACCCTGCTGTGTGGAGGCTAACCGTGTGTACTGGCAGCACAATAATCGAAAAACACTCAAAAATAAGGACTGACATGGTGAAGTCTGAAGAAAAATCTGTCCGATTGCTATGACAACTTGCAGCTGTGGAAAGGAAAGAGACCAAAAGCATGTTCGGTTTGAACCTATTTAAGTGCATGCAGAATATATATAACATATTACACGTTAGGTTGTGCCCCACTCTCACCTCCCATCATATCACAGGGTGAATGCATAGTAGACACATGGAATTCTTTGAAATGGACATTTTCTAAATACGGTGAATTAACACAATACGCAGTAGAAGCTCTCAACTGGAGTCTCTCGAGTGCTCTACAGCATACAGTCTCAGAATCCTCAGAATGAGGAAAGCGCTTCTTAACAATACGCTTTTAATGAGATATCTTTGTTTAAATGGCTGTAAAATTGGCTCGTGATGGATTAACAATAATACCTCATTCTTTCTGCTTCTGTGAAATGGGGACATGGATATGAGGAAACATGTGAGTGATATTATACTGGTGTGAAAGGTTTCATAAAGAACGAATTCGTGCATACATTATTCATTTTAATGATCCATATTATAGCCTGTACATGTGCAGCACTCAATCCACATAGAGCAGTGTGAAATTGCGAAGGTGAAAACCAATACAAAGGTGATTCTGACAGCACTCTTGCGTTGAATATGTTCCTATTGATAGCTCACATGCATAGTGGAGCCCTTGAGGTAGTACTATACTTAAGCACTAAGTGTAGGTTCTGCGTGGGCGTCAGGGGGGTGCATTGGTGGGGGGTGGGGGTGTATATGTAGTATGTAATAGGCCCTATAAAACGGCACAGACATAACAAAGGCACCAATGTGAGGACAGATTTTCTACCCCACCTCACTTCCAGTTTAAGCCATTGTTCTCTAGCGTATATAAAATGAAAAGAGCTGTGAAGTGTCAAGAAAAATGTAATATTGCTTCTTTTTTCTTGCTCAAAAGTAACTGTGTATGTACTATACTTTTTTTTTCCCATGCCATTATGCTGGTAGCTGCCTATCCCCGACAGGAAATACTAAGTTAGCACATTTTCCACTCGAGTTTCTTTTTTTCTTTGCCAGTTCTAGACATTTAACCACTTTCTTCCATTTTCATTTTCTCCTTTCTCTCTTTTTCTCCCCTCTGCAGGCCTGCCAGCCCTCGTTGTTGCTGTATCTGTAGGATTCACTAGAGCTAGAGGTTACGGCACAGCAAGCTAGTGAGTACCTTTTACTGCTCAACTTCAAATAAATCATATCTTGGCAAGTGAAAGCACTTTAAATGTAAGCAATATGCACTTAATGTCCAAAAGTATCCAGACATCAGCTACTTTAAGCTACACCCATTGCAGACACAGGCGTTCATTTGTGCACACATAGCTTGCCTAATCTCCCTAGAAAAGCACTGACCAATAGAATAGGATGCTCTGGAGCAGCCATGCATGAGTCCAAGGTCACCATACCCAATGCCAAGCCCCCCATCACTGGGCTGTGGAGCAGCGGAACTGCATTATCTAGAGTGATGGAGCTCCATCCAGTGCCTCTGGGATGAGTTGGAGTGGCATTTGTGATCCAGAATTAATCATCCAACATGAGCACTTGTCCTTACTAATGCTTGTGTGGCTGGATGCAATCAAATCCACACAGCAATGTTCCAACATCTAGTGTAAAACCTTCCCAGAAGAGTGTAAGCTGTTACTGCAGCAAAGAGGGAAAACCTCTACATTAATACTCTTGATTTCGGAAGAAATTATGGATGAGCAGGTGGCTACAAACCTTTAGACAAGCATCTAATATTGCACATTATGAGATAGTTGTAAGAATATTTTAAAGCGCTTGTATCACAGAAAACTGAATTTTCCTTGCTTTTTTGCTCTTTTTAATAAAAGAATTTTGTGCAATATGTAAACACTGTTTAAGTTTCAAATGCAATGTCTGAAAAATCAGTGCATTTCTGTATATAGTCATATGCAAAAGTTTGAACACTCACAGTTATATGTAACAATAAGTTAAGTTCCCTTCTACAGGGAACAAACTTAAATATAAATTTTTCTGCAAAGTTTACAATTTCTGTTCATTTTTTGAGCTTGACATATTGAAAAAATAAAACATGATACAAAACGTGCTGTAACTTTTGCACAGGACACATTTTATGTGAAGAAGAACCGTTTTGTCCTTTCAACAAAAATCAAACCTTGCAACAAATCCCAAACCCATGGGAGCCACAACATTATGTCGATTTTACCATCTTGGCTGTAAACATGTCATGTTTGTGCTTTGCTCCGCTTCAAGCTTTAGCTCAGCTATAGCCACTTTTCTCGCATCTCTGGCAGAAAACTTCTAATTTCTTATAAAATGTCTCACAATGTTCAACTTTATGAGGCTGAAGTCAGTTTCTCATTTACCAGCTTTTGGTGCGAATTTTCCCGTTCCACCTTAAATGGTGCCAGAGGTGTCAGACTGTAACCGCTGCACCATTTAAGGTGGAACGGGAAGATTCGAGCAAGAAACTGGCGAATGAGATTCGGACTTCAGCTTCACGACTTTTTAGTATTTGGCAGTTTCTTGTTGCAGATTAAACGTACCAGGAAACCAGCTGAGAGCTTATAAATGCAAATAAGTCCATTCGTCACCAAATGATCAATGTTCATCTTAAATCTTTCTCTTTGCCTTTTCGTTAGCTACTAACTAGGCGAGGTTGTTGTCTGTGTTGCTTTGGTGACCAGCACTCTGCGTGCCAACCTTCAGGGTTAAAGGGTGAATTAGCAGTTATCGGCTACATTAACTCCAGTGTTTAAGACCATTTATTGTTAAAACTGTGATGAACGATCAGCAGAGCTTTATTTTACTGCAAAGGATTATTTTATTTTTATCTAAAAATCTAATTCTGCTGTGGAGCTGCAACAGGGCAGTAAAAGACCCACCTGATGCCGACCCCTGATCTAAGAGATAAACAGAGGTTGGAAAATGAGAATTAAAAAACAAAGAACTGTTGTTGGTACATAAAACCACACAATCTCATTAGTGGAACCTACTTTATTATTCAGACTATTTCTAGGAAATGATCTGCCGGTGTAGTAAGGTAATTTCATTTTATGAGATCACTTTAAATAACTTTAACTTACCAATATGTCATTTTTTGGCAGCGTAACTCTAGCAACCTGGAGAAAAGTGAACGAAGGCTTAAATTCTGTCTTGTCCTTGAACTCTTAGCTGCCCAGTTACCAACTTTCTGCAGCTCTGTGAAGTGAAAGGCTTTTCTTTGTATTCTTCTGACAGGCCATTGATTTGAGCAAGTGCGCTACTTGACTAATCAGAGAGAGAGGTTGAAAACAAAATGGTCTTCTAGCCATTTAATTGGTCACGTCTGTCAAGTAAGGGCAGCCACAGAACTATGAGAAAGTGACGGGCAGAGTTTCTCCTCAGATGAACCTAACACTGTCCAACTGTCCCTCCAGAAAGTGTGTAGCCTACAGAAAGGACACTCAGCAGCATTGGCGTCCCTGTAGCCTTCACACTTTTTTACCAGCCGCTGCGTCCACCTGGGGGATGATATAGAGGAGCATGAGGAAGCATATTTCACCCTCTCTACACTGGACAAACAGAGAGAGAGAGAGAGAGAGAGAGAGAGAGAGAGAGAGAGAGATTGAGATTGAGTGACGGATGAGGGAGAATGTATCACTGATAATGATCAGTGTGGAGTCAAACGGAACAAAATACATTCTTTAGCCTCTCACTACTCACTCACTCACTCACTCACTCACTCACTCACTCACTCTCTCACTCACTCTCTCTTTCCCTTTTACTTTCTTCTCCTCTCTGTTTCCGTGACTCCCCTCTCTCTCTTTCGCACTCCCTCTCTCTCTCTCTCTCTCTCCCCAACAATTCATTTTCTCTTAGTTCCCTGTCTTTTTCTCACACTTTCCTCCCCAACACTCCATTCTCTCTCTCTCTCTCTCTCTCTCTCTCTCTCTCTCTCTCTCTCTCTCCTCCCCAACACTCCATTTTCTCTCTCTCTCTCTCTCTTTTTCCTCACTCTTTCCTCCCAACACTCCTTTTTCTCTCTCTTCCCCCTCTTTTTCTCACACTTTCCTCTCCAACACTCCATTTTCTCTCTCTCTGTCTGTCTCTCTCTTTCCTCCCCAACACTCCATTTTTTCTCTCTTTTTTTCATTCTTTCCCCCAACACTCCATTTTGTCCCTCCCTCCCCTCTCTCCTTTTCTCACACTTTCCTCCCCAACACTCGATTTTCTGTCTGTCTGTCTCTCTCTTTCTCTCTTTTTCTCACTCTTCCCTCCTCAATACTCATTTTCTCTCTCCCTCTATATCATTCTGTCTTTGACCCTTTCTCTCTCTTATTCTTTCCCTCATTATCTCTCATTTTCCCTCTCCCTTATTTCTCTCTCTCTCTCTCTCTCTCTCTCCTCTCTCTCCCCCCCGTTCTCCCTCATTCTTCCTCTTCATGATCTGAACTTGTTTAATTGCGCCTTTAATTGAAAGTATTCAGTTATTTGACAGCTGTTAATGTGTTTCTGATCTGTTGTTTTTTTGTCGCTCAGCTGCTGGTTGTCTCTGGAAGGGGGTCTGCTCTACGCTTTCGTTGGTCCTGCTGCTGTCATTGTTCTGGTAGGTGGCGTCATGCTCTGCACACTTTCATTGGTCAGATTCATCCAGTTTCCCGTCTTTGATGTTCTACAGTCTAAACAAGCAGCAGTTCTGACCTGAGGGAGTACAAACGGACACTAATGAAATTAGTCCAGTTCAATTTTGGATGTGTATATTTTCCATTAGTGTAGCCTGTTTTAATTGCTTGATTAAACTTGTTGAGCTGGGTGTGTGTGTTTGTGTGTAGTCTGGCCTCAGGTGTGAGAGTTATGAACGAGATGGTTTTGCGCTGTGTTTCATGGTCAGATGTGATTTGCATTGTTTGTGTCTGTGCCGTGGTAGTGCTGCTATACAGCCCACTCAGACAAACAGCTGTAAATGAGATTTGGGCATCTGGAGATGCTGCCCTCCTCCTGTGGGAGGCAAATTTAATTAATGGAAAAATAATTAATCTAGTTTTCAGCAAATAGCAGAACGATGTGATTGTCTCTCACCAAGCGTCTAACATGATCAGAATTTGAAAGCCTTGGCATTCGATGGACCTGCTGTTGTCTTTCCATTGATTCACTGAGGAAGCTGTAAACAGCTCTGTTTCAGAGCTGCACTTTAGAGCCTAACTTTACATCCTGGTGCTCTAGTGGAGATTTGCGGTGGTCATGTCTAAGTGGTCAGGCAGAGCTGCAAGATAATCAAAGGGTTCAGAAGGATAACACACGCTAAAATGTCACGACCATATGAGTGTCACTGCAGTGCTGAGAATGATCCACCACCCAGATAATACCTGCTCATTGGGGTCGTAGGGCTCCTGACCGTGGATGAACAGGGTAAAAGGAGGCTAATATATTGTACAGAGTAATTGTGTAATCATAGAACTACAAAGTGCACCTGAAAAAATGGTCTACACTACTAAATACAGTATATTGCTGCTGTTGGAACAAAACATTGTATCTACAAAATGACAACTTTACAGCAGAGGGAAAAAACATATCTTTCTTTCAATATAAGTCAATGGAACCAGACATCTTTACAAGCCATTTTGAGACATTTCCTTTGGTCCATTCATCATAAAATTTACACACAATGTAAAGGATAACAGGCATTTTCTAATTATGTCAAAAACTGAAAAACAACAAAAATGGAGATAGAAGGTTTTATTCTGACCAAAATATTAAAACAGTACCTTGTATCTCTGTTTTTGTGTTTATTTTTTGACATAAAAAGCTGCCTTTTACAGTGTGATGGACCGACAGAAATTGTCCAAAAGTGCTTGGAGTTAAATATCTTTACATTAACTTACATAAAAATTCATAAGTGTTTTTTTTCTTCTTCTGTAAAGTTAAGATTTTAAAGATATGCAGTTTTGTTTTGACAGCAAAGCTTTGCTACCTTATAGGTCCTCTATACAGGTGTACAGTTACAGACTGTAGCCACAAGTTGCCCTTTAGTTCATTCATCATTGACTGACACAAACTTTGCCTTGAAAAAGGCGCCGTTGTGTCTAATTGCTAACTATGTACATTCAAGGTGGAGCATAAAGGTATATGTGCCTAATAAAGTGGCCAGTCAGTGGACACAGTGTTTAAAAACCCCAGCAGTGGCTTTGTGTTGTCTCTGTATGTGCAGGCCAGGGCACCATCTGCTTTCCCCTACTAACCCCATCCTCATTCTGTAGTTTGCACAGGATCAGGAGTTTCAGCATAAGCGGGTGAGAGAGAGAGAAAGAGCGAGCGAGATAGATAGATAGCACAGGACAGAGGGATTACCGTCCCTCCATGATCCATCCGCTCATTTGCTCCCAGGCACAAAGCCAGAACACCTGTCACAGGCTGGTGGAGAGGCACTGCTGGCAGCAGGACACAGTGCCAGGGCTGGATCAGGGGTCAGGGGTTACAACACTGCTTTATTTTCCCTTTCCGCTAATTGTGTTTATACTATTTTGACATAAATATACCTGGAGACAGCCAGGGATTAGCCTGCCTATTTATAGACAGATACCTCCAATAGCATGAAGCACGGAAACAGCCTTGTATGGAAGCTTACATGCTGGCACCAAAGGAAGTTTCAATGGCATTTTACTTGAGTTAATAGAACCCTAAAAAAAGCAGCCGCTTGAGATATGGATCCCAGTGAAAACACAGATATAAAAACGAGAAGTTGTACAAATCAGCACATCAGTGAAATATACCTTTTATCTTCTAGGAGCCTTAGAAGCTACAGAAAGGTCACACCAAAAACAATTTCTGTGATATAAAGAAAGCTTAGAGATTAAATCTGCTGTAATTCTGCAAGAAGAGAAAAATACCTTTTACCATCTACTCCCCACAAGGCGACTGCAGAGTGCTAGCAGCTACAGCGTCATTTGGGGAGCCTAATCCTGCTTGCTTTGTTTTATTCGCACTGCTGGCCAACTGCCTATTGTTTTGTAGTGGTAATAATACAGTGTTCAGTCAGCTCTTGTCTGGCTGAAGGTTTTTCCTGTGGTGACTTTGTCATGAGTAAAGCCTCGTGCTGGTAGAACATTGTTAGAATGTATTTCTCTTTTTTATGTTGAGTTTGTACTGCTGCTTTGTATTGTTATTTAAATAAACAAGTTCTGTTGTCGGAAGAAAACCTTGGATCTCAAAAATGATTTTTCTCCTTTACAGGAGAAGGAAAAATTTTACTTTACTTTGAAAGTAAGTCAATGGAACCAGACGTTTTTCCAAGTCATTTTAGGTCATTTCTTTTAGTCCATTCATCATGAAATTTACATGCAATGTAAGGGGCAACAGGTATTTTTTGACAAATTATGTTAAAAACTGAAAAATGTCAAAAATGAAGATACAAGGTTTTCCTCCAACAACATATAATGTGTAGAGTAGGGGTCTGCACAGGTTATTGAACACTTGATTAAACATTCTAGGTGCCAGTATTCCAATACTATTTAGACAGACCCAGAGTAGGGCTCATTTTCAGACTGGGAGTACACCAGGCAACCTCATACTGAAAATTGCTGAATTTTCTGAAAATTGCTTATAGCTACAGTTTTACTTGCTACATCTAACTTATAAAAATGAGACTATATAAAAATCAGGGCTATATAACTTCAGGAGGGGGTGTGGCTGATTTAAGTCCAAAGTTACTACAAATATAGGCTTGGATGTATAATTTACAGCTTGTCTTTGCATTCTTATGTTTAAATGTGTGGGTTTATATATCGTTGCTGTCCAAAGAAAAACAAGTATCTCCAAAATGGCAACTTTACAGGAGAGGGCAAAAACGTTCTTTACTTTCAATGTAAGTTAATGTGAAGAGGTTTTATTAAAAGTGATTTTGGAGCATTTCTATTGGTCCAGTCATCATGAAATTTCAAATAGTACAAAGGGCAACTGGTTTGTTCAAAATAAGAAAAATAAAAATTGACAAAAATGGAGATACATTTTTTTTTCTTTGGACAGCAACGATATATTAGCCCAAAACCTGATCAGCCCACTGCAAATCCTCCTGACTATCCCAATTACCTGCTCTGGCCTGAATTGTGTTATTTGTTATGTTGCATCATGGAGAGTAAGGGAGAAACTCTACAGTGAAACACCAATTTTATGTTCTAACCAGGCTTTAAAATATGAAAAATCTAAAAATCTGCTCATATGTGTGATCATGTATTGCCACCATGAAACATAAGTAACCTGCAATGGCTAAAAGATTTCCCTTGGCCATTTACAAATAACGAAACATGGTTTCAAGCGCACTCTTGTGCCACATTTTCTTTTGTGGTAAAAGTAAGCATACAGCCTCGTTTAAGGTATTTATTTATTTATTTTTCATCATGACCCATTCTACCCACTAGCTAAGTCTTCCCCTATCACAAGATAGTACCAAGCTGAGAAGCTGAAGGCTTCTTCCAAGTCCAAGGAATCCAGTCGCTGCATCAAACTGCTGCTAATGCAATGTCATTGGACAGCTTGGTGTGCTTGGAGGACAGCACTAACTGCCAATTCTGTAACAGTGAGAGCGAGGTTATTTGGGACTCCTGGCCATGGAAAGCTGTGGCATCGCCAGGGATCGAACTCACAATCTCCCTAGGATAGAGCTAACACTGAGATGGTTGTACTGTGGAGCCTCCAGTGTTGTTTAATATATTCAAAACTACATTTGGCTCACAATTTTTTAATCTCCTTTTTTTTAATTTTCTCTTCAGTTAAATGAAGAGCTGTTCATTTACTGTTAAAGATACTCGAATATAAAAATGAATCAGAGTGCACATCCCTTATTTCCGTGTTTGTGTCTGTGTGAATGAGTTTAGGTATGAATGTCTTTGTGAATGCACAGCGTGAATTGTGAGTTCCTGTGTACCTGAAGCCAAATTCCTTGTATATGCAGACATACTTGGCCAATAAAGCCTGATTCTGAATTTTTGGCAGTAGTGCTAATGTTTGCGCTTTCAGCTGCAGGACAGCCTTATATTGCAGCTGTAAGCTCACACACTGTATCTCTCTTCCACAGGTGAACATGCTCATTGGAATAGTGGTCTTCAACAAGCTCATGTCTAGAGATGGAATCTCAGACAAATCCAAAAAGCAGAGAGCAGGGTGAGTAAAGCCAGAAAATACTGTGTCTATGCTTATGGTCTGCTGTAGGGTCCTCATTACCTCCCCCTTCCTCCTTCAGTGTTCATTCCCTCATGGGCTAGAAATATCCAGTCATCCGTGTAGCAAACTATGCTTTACATCACACGTAAATTCACATAAACACGAACACAAACTAGAGGCAGGAGGTATTCCAGTATAACAGTGAATACCAGTATGTAATTGTATGTAATATGTTAAACTTGAAAAACAGTGAACCAATCCAATAAGACCAAAACCAATAACCAATCGTAATTATTGTAACTCTCCAGGGGGTTCGCTTTGAGTGAGGAGTCAACTCACGACCCTTATTTTAGAAGTCGGGAGCGCTACGAGAAAAACCACCCGGCAGACACTAGAGGACAGCCTCAAGTGCAGAGCTACTGAGGGTCGGAAGAAAGGTGAAACTTAGAAAAGAAACCAAAGGGGCTAAGAGCTGGGAAAACAAACTAGACAAAGAATGAATTAAAAAGGGAACAAGGAATGAAAATGGTCACTTGGAGGAATTAAACCGTCAAACACTGCAGTGCTAGTGCGCTGTGCATTCCACTGCTATGCAGCATACCACAAAAGAGGATAATGGTTGTGCTAACTAAAGACTTAAAAGGATGACCTGAACTGAGGGCTCCCCAAAACCGAAACCAGAAAACTTTTTTTTAATCTCACCCTCGCCTCTCCCAAAACACACAGAGTGAGACACATTCAAGAGTTTTTTTTTTAAATACTTACAGTGGAGAACAGTTTGTGAAAAGCAAAGACTCAAAACTCAAGACGGATACCAAGGTTACTGGAGTTAGAGCAATGCGTGTGTGGTGGCGTGAACTCAAGACTGAGTGCTGAGCAGCATGTGAGCACCTTTTAAGTAGGGTGCCCACCGCTGCTACCGCTCAGACCTAATTACTCAGTCCTGGCTCTCCGGCCCCTCCTACCGGCCAGAGGTAGCCTAGCAGGTTGCCTGGACATTACGAATTATAATACCAAACCCAATTATTATTATTATGTTTTTAAAGATTTTTTAAAGCTGTTCGGGTTCATGCTTTCTTGGGGACAGGGCTGTTTGTGTTAACAATAATAATAACAATAATAATAATAATAATAATAATTCTTCTTCTTATTATTATTATTATCTTCAGTATCTCTACTTTCTACCTTCCTCTTAATAAGACTTAATTCTTAAGACTTTTTATCTCCCACCCCTTGACACAAACATACCGACTCAATCAGACACACTCCTGCTCACTGGAGTTATAAAATGACTTAACACAGAGGTGAATAATAACAGCTTCATTAGTGCACCTGCATCTCTATTGATCTGCTTTGCTTGTTTACCTGGAACTAGTTCTCTGAGAGACCCGTCATTAGCTTTCTGTTTCTTTGCTGTGTGGGTGATCTCTGCACGTACACTCACCCCAGTGGGACATCTCATGCAGTAAAAAGCTCTTTTCATCATGGCTGGGTTAGAGAAGATGGAGAGCAGAAGCGTCCTTTTAACACAGTTAATAACGTGAGTGAAAAGACATGGAGTATCAACAAAGTTCAGCATTAGCCTCCTCCTCCTACCTCTCCAGATCATAACATATTCTGTTTTATTTTGTGCAATGGAAACCTTGCTGTCTCCTCTTTGATTAACATAATGATGCTACTAGAACCCTGAATACATTCACAAATATAGATGAGAGCACTATGTTTTTTTAGCCAAACGCTCAGGTCTGCACGTCAAAAAGTGGAGCAGTGCTTTAGTGCGTGATCATTGATCTTGTACTGATAGCAATATGGGTCCAATTATATAGTGCTGCTGTTATAATGCGCTATGCATTCCACTCATAAAAACTGGAGTGGCACTCGTAACAGCAACAAATTACTTCTCCACTGTGGTTTATATGATACTAACACGATGAAATTGCTCTGTAGAGTTCCATAGACGAGTGGGTAGGAGACAATTGGTCTTACGTATTGAATGAGAAGCTAATCAGAGATGTGAGCTAATCTAATGACTGGATATTTCTAATTCTCCCTCCAGACAACAATCCATGTTGCAATTTCCCCCCCAAAATTGATTTCTGTTGTCTTAGTCTCTTGTGCTCTTTTAATGGGAATGTGGGGTTGATGCATTTTGGAAGCTACAATGACTGACTGGGTATTATCTTAGCCAGCACCTTGTATACAGAGTTTTGCTTTAGCGGCCAGTTGCCACACATGCAAACACACACAAATACACAGCAGGGCTCTACGATGTATATACAAAATACCAAGTTGTGATTATATTGCTGCATATTGTGGTTGGAATACGCTTTGCAATATGCTAAAGCACACTGGAGAGCCCTCAGTGTGAGCTGATTAAAGATGATTGTATTTGGACCAGAATTATTTACCTTGTAAATGAAGATGTTTTAAATTAGGGGTGCTGAAATTTTAATCTGTGAACACTTGTATGCAAAGGTTTGAGCATCCTTTCTCAAACTCCATGTTTTGTTGATTTTCTAAGAGAAACTAAGTTGACCCTCTGTCGTCTAAGGGCATCTTCTCAATTTTTGCATGTCTTCTTAAATTTGGCACTTGCGTATAACATGATATCCATATATTTCATATCAAAATGCTCTCTTCGTCGCTACTTTCCAAAACCGCTGCAGCAACTTCAGAGGCTGTAAACATTTTGCACCCCATTTCAGATGTATCTCCGATGAAGCATATCTGACATGATGGGTGAGTCCTTCAAGATTTCCTGGGTGTCCATTAGTCATGTTTACACAAAGTGTTGATGGACACACGAATCCACCAATTACACATAGTGAGAGACAGGTGATGTGTATCTGTACCCCTCTTCATAGTCTCTCCTCATAAGTCTCATTTTGGATGTGAGTCACGTATGATTTTGCAATAAGATTTTGCAAATCAAAAGGGCTCCTCTGCAGATTCAGGAAATGTTGGAACTGTATTGCTGCACTGTATTATGGCAAAGATAGAGAAACATATACAGAAACAACGATGCACAGGCATAGACTCTAGAAGGTTAAGGCACAACTAATGTTTATTTGCTAAATTTAACATATTGGAAAAACATTAAATGGGTGCCTGTGTAAAAGCAAATAGGTTTTTTCTTCATTTTTTCCTATATGTAAAACTGAACAAATAAAGAGAAACTGTGCAGTAAACTTTACAGAAAGTGCCATATTTACCTTTCTTTCCTGTAGAGAATGTTTTAACATATTTTCACTTAGAAAATCAACAAAGCAACAATTTGACCAGTGGCAACTTTTGCATATGACTGTATGTTGCAGAAACATTGACATCATGCATAATGATAAATAAACTTTTTTTTTTTCATTTAAATTTTTGGGATAAGTTACAATAAACAGAACATGCTCCAAAGCGGCTAAAGACGACAGTATATGACAACACATATATCTGGCACGTCAAACCTTTGATCAAACCCTGCTTTTCTCTCTCATACTGGATGAAATTTTGCAAATGAGCTGCGGACAATCAGGGCTTCCCAGAGTTTCCCAAAATCATCTTAGCACAAAGATGATTCTTACATAGTAGAGAATCACACCTAACACTCACTCTACCATGCTTTTGGAGAACTGGGCCAGACGGTTGGTAACCAGTTCTGTCATGTGCTAAAATCCGATACTCGGAATGCCCCCTGATTGGGAGATATAATGGTTGAAAAAACAATTAATGTTTTCAAGATGTGTGACATTATTACTGTGAAGCACAGTGGAGGGGAAGCATCCAGGTCTGGAGCTGTTTTTCTTACAGTGGCTACATTTACATGCAAAGATTTTAGCCAATCCGATTGAATACATTCCAAGTGAAGATTAAGACTGAGGTGTTTATATGCTCACTCTACTAAACAGTCTGATGGAAAACCTCAGTTTACATGCTCACTACAAGTAATCTGATCCAAAATTATGCGCACGTGTAGAGAACCACTTAGTGTAGATGTTACCATGACAACGAGCATCACAGTCCAGTCAGAGTGAGACGGGCAGCATTAAGCTGTGTTTGTGTTTTAATTGCTTTAAAATGATCTCAGACTCAGGAAAACCTACTTCACGTGTACTTATTAAAGAAGGGCGAGAGGAAGACGTCGTGTTCTGAGACACATAAGATGGACGTCCGTCCCACTGCCGTCTTTTAAAGCTCAAAGCATAAACTTCGTCTTCTCTGCAGACCAGTTTCTGCTCCTGCCATGCTGAACGTTATAAACTTTCACTATGACACGACGTACATGCAGAACGTACTTAAACTTTCTGATTGGGAATGTAATCGGATACAGACATTTACATGGTTATTATTCTATTTAATGGATTATTCACAGGATTACCCACCTCATTCAGTTGGATAGAACTTGTATTCTGAATGGCGTCAACCGGACTAGTCTATTCTGATTGAGGTGTATACATGGACATATTCTATTCCGATTGGGATTATTAACGGATTATTAGGCTGCATGTAAACATGGCTAACAAACGACATCATACAAATGACATTTTGGACGTAAACCTGTAGAAATCTGCAAAGAAACTGCTCAAAGGATAGTGATCTGAAACACACATGCTCTTTACAAGAATACTTTACCTAAAAGAAACTGACATGATTAGCAACACTAACTAACTAACAAACACTAACTAACACAAGAAACTTAATACATTTTTAAGTATGGCACAAAAGTCCAAATACTTTTTGCAGCCACTGTACATACATAGGCACAGGAGCACACAGACTGTACTGACATGCTTATTCAATGAAGAAAAAAAGGCATACATTCCCTAATAGTCTACCTTGCACCAGCATGAATTGTAAACGAGTAGTTTGTTTGCTCCTCTGTGGGGCTACAGCATAACCTCACTTTCCAGCCGTCACTCAGCCAGACCGTCTCCCTGCGGAATTACTCGACATTGCAGATGGACGATGCAGGACTAGTTAGTGTGTTCGTTGCAGTGTTTCGGGGAATTTGACTCCACCAAATGTGTGTAAATAATGAATTATTTGAGAGAAACTCCGGAAAACTTGCTTCTTTTACATCGTCTCATTCCTCGTCCTCATTTAGGTCGCCGGAACCCGGCAAAGTCCAGACTAGGACTCCATTTGCAAAATGGGTGATTCTGGCGGGTTCATTAAACACTGAAATCCATGACTAATGACCTGAGAGAGAGTCTGACCAGGATGACCTCACAGCACTTTCACTATCAGCACACACACACACACAGAGTAGGGTGGATAGAGAGGAGGTTTGAGTTTATCTTGGTGATCATCTCCTTCAAGTCATTACTCACAGAGTCCAGGCAGCCAGATATGTGGCTTATTGCAACATAAACACATACAGTACTGTGCAAAAAGTCAGACCACTTTTTCATTTAATTTCTGTTTAATACTAACATCAACTACAAGTTATTTTTAGCCGCAAGAAAAAAGGCAGAAAGCTGCTACGGCTAAATATAATATTAATTTTCCAGTATTTATACCTTTATTACAGCTTCCTTTCATTTTAGCTGACTTGCTTTCAGTTTTTCAAATAAATCTGCTGGGATATTTTTCCACACCTCCAAAGTTCAGTCTTAGAAGTTGGTTACATTTTCTGCTTTTCACAATGCAAGTAATCCTGAACACATTCAATAATGTTGATGTCTGGACTCTGGGGTGGTCAGACTGTTGTTAAAAAATAATTTCTGTTCAATGTTAAAAATGAATAACTTCAAATGAATTGGGGTCTCTCACTTTAGCACAGTTCTGTATAGAGATGCACCATCAGAATTGGGCGATTTGGGCTCCAAACATGCAATCAGTAATTTTTCAATGTATTACTTTTAATTTTGACTGCTGTGTTGCATATCACTGCGGTTGAAACAAAACCTTGTAACTCCATTTTTGCCATTTTTCAGTTTTTGACATAGTGTAAAAATGCCTGTTGCCCTTTACATTGTGTGCAAATTCCTTAATGAACTGACCAAAGGAAATGGCCCAAAAACACTTTATGGGCCTGTTTGGTTCCATTGACATACATTAAAAATAAAGTAGGTGTTTTCCTTCTCCTGTAAAGTTATCATTTTGGAGATGTGATCTCCATTTTTGTCGTTTTTCAATTTTTGACAGAATTTGAAAATGCCTGTTGCTCTTTATATTGTGTATACATTTCATAAAGAATGGACTAAAAGGAAACAGCCCAAAAATGACTTGGAAAAATGTCTGGTTCCATTGACTTACATTAAAAGTAAAGTAGGTTTTTTTCTTCTTCTGTAAAGTTACCATTTTGGAGATACAAGGTTTTCTTCTGACAACAGCGAAATGTTGTTTTGATTTAAATACATGAACAAGTAGACAAACACACAAACCAACAATACAGATAACCTCACAGATAACCAAAGTGGTTGGTCCTTGCAGCTCTCACATGCTTCACATATTAATAATGAGTTGTAGTCCAGATCTGCTCTCTGGGCTGGGTTTTCCCCTATTGTACCTCTATCCCTGTCTCTGTACTCCTCTACCTCATCCTCTCTATTAGATGTATGTTTACACTGTGCCACTACCATACGCATTAATGAGCTGTCATATATTGTCTATGCTACTGCTATTGTCCATTACAGCTACGGTACTTTATCATTGCTTTAATTTCTTTCTTTCTTTCTTTTTTCCTTTCTTTTTTTGTTTTACGATGTGTCATTCCCTCTCCTTGTGTCTTTTTGTCTTCGTGCTGTATTTTTTCCCCCACCTGAACTCGTCCCTTTTACTTTGTGTGTGTATGTATTGGCATGCCTTATATGGTGTGAGTGGTCTGTATGAACCCACTCTTTTCCATCTATATGGTCCTGTCATCATGTGTGTCCGTGTCCACAACCCCACCCCCTTCCCCCACCCCTTTGTGCTCCATGTGTGCGTGTGTGTGTGTGGTGTGTGTGTGTGCTGGGTCCTGAAGTCCACCGCTGGAGGCTCGTAGCAGACTGCTCCTCAAATGCTCCAAGTGTGGGGTCATCTCCAGCACCGCTATGTCCAGCTCCACCGCCAGCAGCGCCATGTTAGTCTCATTCCACTCTTTCTCTCTTTCTCTCTCCCTCTATCTCTCTCTCTCTCTCTCTCTCTCATTGTCTGTCTTTCTTTCCACTCTCTTTCTCTTTCTCATTGTCTACTCTTGTTGTCTGCCTCTCTCTCTTTCTCTCTCTGTATCACTCTATCACACAGGCTCTCTCTTTCTCTTTCCTTCATCTCTCTCTTCCTCACCTTCTCCTTTTCTTTCTTTCATTCTTCCTTTCTTTCATTCTTCTTTCTTTCATTCTTCTTTCAGCTATACTAACACTGCTGACAGTAAGAAACTAGAAATCTTCAAAGAGCTGCTCTCTCTCTCTCCCACATACACACACACTCACTCTACTTCTCTCTCACACACACAAACACACACACACACATGGTCTGAGATGTCCGTTCTTTGAAGAGATAAAGAACCAGAGAGTGGGTGGAAGGTCACCTCTTGTTCTTTTGGGATTTTGAGAAAATTGGACTAATCTGTGGCTGTTTTTTTGCCAGCAGAGTCGTGTTATTGAAATAATAATGGAATTACGGATATCTTTCCTCCATCATCTCCGTCTCTTTCTGTCATCTTCTTAATCATGTCTTCATCGTTTGAATCAAAATGTGTGTGTGAGTTGTTGTGTGTGTGGTTTCTTCATCTCTAACAATCCGATGTGGACTATTTAGCTTACATTTCCATACGTCTGTCTATCTGTCTGTCCGTCTCTCTATCTGTCTGTCTATTGTTTCGTTCTCTCTTTCTCTCTCTGTCATTCTCTCTCTCTTTTCACTTTCATTGGTAATGAACTGAAAGTGGGTTGTCTGTCCCCTGTCAGTTAAGCCCATTTACACTCAGGATATGGACTCAGTGCAGCGTGAACACACTAAATTGGTGTCAGACACCATGGCTAACCAGCATGAACCCAGTCCCGCAACCCTCCCCCCACTCTACCCCCAACTTCCACTGAGACAAACTGAGTGGATTTCTGTCCGACAGCCCTTACTGATGACGGACATTTACCTGAGCATGTTCCACGTCAAACTGAGGCAGAAATTAAGTATTGCATACTTAATTACTTAATACCAGGGATGTCTAATTGCCCTGCCTGTGCTCTGCCCACAAATGAGCTCTTACGGGTTGGACAAGCTTTACAGAACATGGGCAGAACTCTCATTTGACCTAATGAGAAATTGTAGAACACATCTTCGTTGTTGTTACAATATTTTGATTAGCTATTGCAACAGCAATTTTAAACTGGAAACAAGAGATGCCTGAAGGAGAGCGCATGTGTCTACAGTGGTGCTTAAAAGTTTGAATTGTCTATATTTCTGCATGACATTGACCTAAAACTGAAAAGTGAAGTCCTAATAGTAGACAAAAAGAACCAATTTAAACAAATGAGACAAAAATATTAGACTTGGTCACTTATTTATTGAGCAAAATGATCCAATATTATGTATCTGTGAGTGTCAAATGTATGTGAACCTTTGCTTTCAGTATCTGGTGTGACTCCTATGTGCAGCAATAACTGCAATGAAATGTTGCCAGTACGTGTTGATTAGTCCTGCACATCAGCTTGGTGGAATTTTAGTCCATTTCTCTGTACAAAACAGCTTCAACTCTGTTATGTTGGTGGGTTTCCTCCCATGAACTGCTTGCTTCAGGTCCTTCATCAACATTTCTGTAGGATTAAGGTCAGGACTTTGACTTGGCCATTCCAAAACATTCACTTTATTCTTCTTTAACCATTCTTTGGCAAAATGACTTGTGTGTTTAGGGTTGTTTTCTTGCTGCATGACCCAGGTTCTCTTGAGAAATCTCCTTTGTTCGTGCCATGATACACTTCCACAAACACATGTTGTGAAAACCAGACTGTGACTTCTTTAAATCAAACAGGCTGGTCACTCACATCTAATTGCCATCCAATTGACTGAAAACATCTAATTTTACCTTTGAATTAGGACTGCAGACATTAGTTAGGTCTTGGGGTCAGAATGTCTCTAAAAACTACACTTATATAAACCACATTGTTTACGCCACCTATATAACCACATTGTTTGAGAGGGTTGCCCGAAGTAAGCCTCTGCTGTCAAGTACCAACAAACTCGGATGCCTACAGTTTGCAAGACGTTACTGGAACTAGCAGTGACACCATGTTCTACTCTTAAATGAGACCAAAATAGAGGTTTTTGGCAACAAACACCAGAGGTGAGTTAGGGGTAGACATAAAGATAGCCATGCAGAGAAGTATCTCATCCCCCCTGTGCAGTATGATGGAAGATCTGATACACTGTGTGGCTGTTTTTCTTCTAAAGGCCCTGGGCAACTTATTCGCAAAACCTGACCGGGTCAGCCAGGAAGCTTAAACTGGGTCGTGGTCGGATTTTTCAGCAAGACAGTGATCCAAAGCACACCTCAAAATCCACACAAACATGGTTCACTGACCACAAAATCAAGGCTGTGCCTTGGCCATCTCAGTCCTATGCCCTTAACCCCACAGAAAATCTGTGGGATGACCTAAAGAAGACCTCAGCTGTGTTAACCCTCCATGCAGTATGTGAAGAGAATCTGAGAATCTGTACTGAGGAATGGTCTCAGTTCCATCACCATGTGTTCTCCAGTCTCATTAAGCATTATAGGAGAAGACTCAGAGCTGTTATCTTTGCAGAAAGTAGCTGCACAAGGGAGTAAGTGAAGGGGTATTATTTTTATTTTTTAATATTTAGAAGTCACAGATTTCTTGGTAAGATTTAGTTTTATTCTTTAAATCATTGTACTTCAAATAAAGCTTAGATTTTTGTTAATATTTTGGGTAACACTTTACTGTAGGGTTCAGTTCATAAGGCTACATGACACCTATATAAGTTTGGCATGACAACTGACATAACCCTACACAAATGTTTATAAATACTTATTCCAAAACGCATCATCTGTCACGAAGGCTACTTTAGAAAACTTTGATCAAAATTGGCAGATGTAACCTTCATAGCAAATTACACCTACTGGGATAAGCATTTATAAACATTTATGTAGGGTTATGTCAGTTGACATGACAAGCTTATGCAGCTGTCATATAGCCTTATGAACAGAACCCTACACTAAAGTGTTGCCATATTTTGAGGGCTTTATAATTTGAATGAAAGATCAAAAGGATCAGCATAAAGAATATTTTTCTAACCTGTTTTGCTCATGTTTATCAGGGGTGCCAACACATTAATAAGATGTAGAATTTAGGACGCCATCGACCTGGATTAGCCTTATCGAGAGGAGTGAAATTTACTTCTGCAGGGTTACAAATGCAATGAAATGAATAAAATGTATAAATTTTAGCACCATACAGTAAATAGATCAAAGAACAGTTTGAAATATTAGTGTGAAAAATCTTAACATCTACCTGATACTGATCTTTTTTTTTATTTATTTATTTATTTTATTTTTTTTTGGCAGTTGTCTGCTGATACTGATACTTTGATATCATTGTGCATCTCTAATGGAAACTCAATGTTATATTGTGACTCCAAACAAAATAACTGCCATTTCTCATGAGGTCATTTGTGTTCTGTAAAGCTTGTCCAGACTACACTCTCAAAGCATATGGTGCCACTAAGGGTTCTTTTCCTGATGCCGTAGAACAGGGGTGTTTAATTAAAATTTAATAAGGTCCAGTTAGAGAAAATTTCCTCAAGCAAAGGTCTGGAACATCATAGTGTCTAACTTGCATTATGATTCAGTGCCATATACTATACACTGAAGTAGCCTAGTAGGTATATCAACATCTTAAACAGTCAACAACTGAATGTCAAATCAAATAAAGTGAAATTTAGTAATATTTCAACAACATTTATTGTCAGTTTTCTCTTTTAGAGCACGGCATGTGAAATAACTTCCCTTTGACTCACTTTCTTCTCCGACTGCTGTTTCTTGCCTTGTCCCTCCCGTGTGTGCGTCACTCACTCATGTCTCAGCGCTCATCGTAATGCACAGATCTGATTGACTGAGTAATGTCACATGTGATATTTACAATGCATGCGATTGGTCTGAGAGTTTCCCGGGCCCCTAAAGCGGTACCGTAAAGGCTAGATTAAAATAAGACCACCCGGTCGAAATTAAATAATTCTCCATAGTTTACTGGTTATAGGTCCAGGTCCGCATAGGACAGCGTCTGGGTCCGCACTCGGACCGCGGTCCACCTATTAGTGACCTCTGCCATAGAAGCACCATATTTGTTCCTTAATTAACCTATTTTGGCACCTTTATTTTTAAGAGTGCTCTAACACACCAACTGGTAACTGATAACTAAGTGCTGATTCAGAGTTGAATCAGGTGTGTTTGAGCAGGAAATCACCAAACTGTGTTGGACACTCGCCATCCAGGCCCGTAGCTGGGTTCCTGTGCTATACACAGAGCAACAGATAATGGGGAAGTTAAACTGAATGTTAATCCAGTGCTCTAGTCAGATTTTGCAGACCACTAACTTTATATTGTTAACTTTAAATATCCCTATGAATGAGTGTTTGTGAAGATCAATAAATTGTGTAAAGGAGCAAAAAGAAAGACAGTTGTGCTTCGTGTTTATGTGAGTGAGTGATGTGTGTGCTTAGTTTTTGTGTTTTTGTGAACATTCACTTCACCAGTCATCACCTCCCAAACCAGTGCTGAATGCTGACGAATATTTGGAGCTAAAATTAGACTGTATCTATTACTGCAGGGGTGTAAATCTGTACCCTCCCACTGATTCAGTTCACTTATGAGTCATTATGAAATGATTCAGTGCATCATGAAATCTCAGATTTCACTATGTGTCATTTTTATTGGATTATTTTTGTATGAGTTAGAATTATTTTTAAAAATACTGAATATACAAACTATTTACATCTAATTCCTCCAAACATAGAAAATAGAAACATTTGCAAAATTTTATATATGAAAATATATAAAATGGCGCATACTTTATTGCATTTTATTATAATCAGTTAATCAATGTAATATTCCATAATCAGTCACAATACTCTGATTCATTTTTACACCCCTCTCTTTTAAACAGTTCCAGACTAATAGTACTTTGCTATGTGCTGATGTGTGGTGAATGAATATGTAGGTGGTCATGCTGTGTGCTGTGTGTATACAGGGCGTCATTATGGAGCTCGTGTGTGGTGCTCCCCCTGCTGGCGCTCACGTGGATGTCGGCAGTGTTAGCCATCACGGACCGCCGCTCCACTCTCTTCCAGGTGCTCTTTGCTGTCTTCGACTCTGTCCAAGGCTTCGTCATCATCACTGTCCACTGTGCCATGCGCCGAGAGGTCAGTGAGCGTCTTTTGTTATAAATCAGAAACTATATAAGCATAATCACACTGCCATGTTGGTGTGGATGATAAGGAGCTCAAGATAAGCTAAGTAATAATTTATGTCATAGTAGGTAGTTAGATGTGGGATATTAGTGGTCAAACTGTCTCTAGTATCAGATCTCAGAGGTTTGGGTTAGATAAGGATGAGAAGAGATGAAAATGTGTTATAATTTAATGTCTTAAATTTATAACATACGTAAAGACCACTGATGAGATTAATTTTGTGAAACACTGCCAGGATCTTCATAAATCACCTATCCCAGATCATATGCTGTCCGTTATGACTCATAATTTGAGATTTAACTTGTCCACTAATTCAAAACTCCAGGCTTTTTACTCTTTGATTATTATATTATGAGACCTGTCATCCTTGAATCTGTGTGTGGAAGCTGTGATTTGGGCCATAAATGGGCTTTTCTTATTAATTATAACCATTGAGAGTTCATTGAGGGCAGATTTGCTGTGGTCGTTTGTGGTCATATGTAGGCTTTTACATATCTGTAACTGGAGCTAATCCTTAAGAAGTGTATTTAGCAGTGAGGATCTAAGCCTACCACTGTAATCCTCTTGTCAGACAGTACTTATTATTTTTATAATTCAGCCGTAGATTTTAAAAAATGAACTACAGAGGACACAAAAACAGTCTACTTAATTCATTAAACCTTAAGGGTGCATATGTGAGTAAACACTTCAATTCCCAAGTTTCAGACAGAAGATCAGTGAAGTACACCTCTCTAAATATCTCCCTGTTTGTCTGTCTGTTATATGCAAAAGTTTGAGTGCCTATCTGATTTCTCAAAGAGATGTTTCAACATTAATAACTGTGTAATAAGTCTGGCGTTTAAGGGTTTACATTGATTGATGTGGCTTATGGATAATTCTACTGTAGTAAAGTGTACCAAACTCTAACAAATGATCCTGTGTATAAATCCATTGTGGCTGGTTTGGAAGCTAAAAATTTGTGTAATATCTCAAATAAAGACCTTCAGTTAACTTTCCCACTCAACCAAAAAAACCCAGTGAAAAGTTAAAAAAGCAATAAATATTCTTAACTTGGGTTTTTCTTTTGAAGATTTTGAGTTATTCGCTTTAGATTTCTGTGATCAAAATGATTCTTACTTTCTTTAGCACTCCAGCTGTGTCTGTCTGAACTGGACCTTATAAGTTATTTATTTGGCAGATGGGAAACAGCATATATGCGAGAAGTGCTGCATAGAACCACTGTTAAAAGAGTTCTTTAAAGAACGGTATATAAGTGGTTTTCCATCATAGAGAAGAGCCATTTGACCATGCATATAACTATTCATACATTCAGGAGTTCTTGTTTCTATATAGAATCATTGCTTTTACTAAAGAACACTTGAAGACCCATTTTTATAAGTGTACACAAGCCCTCTTTTAACCTTGTTTGTCAGGCCTACAGAATAAGCCAGATAAGTCTTAGGAAGGAAGGAAAGAAAGAAAGAAGGAAAGACAGACAAACAATAAAAATGACCTTGTGTAGTCTCTTTCTGCAGGCCTCCTCGTGGGCATTCCGCCAGCAGAATAGAAATCAATTTAGATTTTTTTTTTTTTATTAATATAATCAGGTAAAATCGCGTCTTATGGCTACTGTGAGAAAGGTTAATGGTGGCATCTTCCTCCTTCACTTTGACATCTGTGAGGGTATCCTGTATATTTGTTCTGTGTATCGATATTTATCAGGCTGCATGATGAGCTGCACTAAGATGCCCTGCTTACTAGTGCTTCAATAACTTCAGCCCTCCTGTCTCCTGTCAGTTCCAGCATAAAGATTTCACATACCTAGATGCTAAAATTCAGACATCACATGAGATGAGGAAGAGAACTCTCTGCAGAGAGTTTGCGGAGATGATTATGTTGGTCCCTGCATGGCAGAATATCATTTTAGGAAATAATCATTTTAGGAAATTGATTATTGATGTTGTTTCCCACTGTGAAATTTCTTCTTCGAGTCAGTTTACGTTTGTCACACTGATGCGAGGTGTAATACCACTTTTTTTTTTTCCTTTCAGAAGGCTAGGACTCTTTTACTGCCCTGTTGCGGCTCCACAGCAGAAATAGATTTTTATGTAAAAATAAAATAATCCACCTTTACAGTAAAATAAATCTCTGCTGATCGTTCAACGCAGTTTTAACAATAAATGGTCTTAAATGCTGGAGTTAATGTATAACTACTAATTCACCAATTTCAACCCTGAAGGTTGGTGAGCAGACTGTCACCATAGCAACGCAGATAACAATCTTGCCTAGCTAGTAGCTAACAAAAAAGCAAAGAGAAAGATTTAAGAAGAACATCAATAAGGACTCATTTGCATTTATAAACACTCCAGCTGGTTTCCTGATACGTTTAACCTGCAACAAGAAACTGTCAAACACCAAAAACCTGCAAAGCTGAAATCAGCTTCTCGTTCACCAGCCTCTTGTTCGAATTTTCTTGTTCCACCTTAAATGGTGCAGCAGTTAAGGTGGAATAGGAAAATTAGAACAAGAAGCTGGTGAATGAGAAGCTGACTTCAGCCTTGTAAAACGTCGAACATTGAGAGACATTTTACAAGAACCTATTCCAGTTTTGCGGAAAAGTTTTCTGCTGGAGATGCAAGAAAAACGGCTATAGCTGAGCTAAAGCTTAAAGCAGAGCAAAGATTTTTGTTTAGATTACATTTTTTAGCCTATACTAACAAACTAGCACATACTGAGACATATTTACAGCAAGATGGTAACATGGACATAAAATGTTATGGCTTCCAAAGTGGTTTCATTTTTGTTGAAAGGACAAAATGGCTCTTCTTAGCATTTGTGTTGCCAACCTCTGACTAAGTGTATTCATAAGCCCAGTGCAACCCAACTGAAGCTGTTAACAGTTAACACATACTCAAAAAGTCAGAAGCTTTTCAAATACTGTGGCTCTAAGAGTAAAGCATTCAGCACGCATGAAACCCGTGATCTGCTGTTAATGAGTACATGCATTTGCAGTCTAATTAGGTGATGTGTGAATGCTTGGTTTTCAGAGAAACTGAAAGTAATGGAATATCAGCAGCATTTTTAAATGTCCATGGAGCACATTGTAGCTCAGCTTAACCACAGAGGGATTATGAGGATTGGTGAATAATAATAATTGATTCAGATAGCGGCGGCTTCCCTTCATGGTTTTCCCCACATGCCACCGTCAGTGTGGCCTTACTCACAATGCACCAGCCTTTGATCCAATTCCCTAGCACGTGCTAAATTGAATTTCACATATCGGGCAAATCACAAAATACAGATTTAGTTGCGACGGGAAATAGAAGTGCTAAGTTGCGAGGCCTTATATGTTAAATCAATATCAAAAACTGGGGGATTAGAATAAAATAAATCCTGGAATTATTTTAGTAAATATATGAAAATCCCTCCCAAGGATTTGATGTAATCCCTAATAGCTTTAGCATAACAAGAGAACGGAGCGCAGCCTAGCAAGTGCTGCAGAATCACACACGGCCCACCCGGTTTGATGTGTGAATTACACACAGTTAAGTGGCAGAGTCAACAAAGGAGAGGAAGCGATGGCAATTAGCACTGAGGATGACAGAGAGAGGTTGTGAAATGGTGCAGTTTGGAGAGTTAGACAGAGAGACAGAGAGAGATACACTTTAAAACATGCTGTTGAGTATTCATCCTACAAGCTCAGAGCTCTGACTCAATAGGCAGTCAGTCATACCAAATGTTAGAGCTGAATCAGAGAATGAGACCGCCTTTCTGTGGCTGTGTAGGCTAGTGTTTCCTTCACATACTAATCTGCGCTGTGTGTGTGTGTGTCTGTGTGTGGTTTTTGGGCTATAAATTTCTGTCAGTGTTGCAGTCAGTGAATAGCACTGCTGCATCACAACCCATGCTAAATTAAGTGTGAAAGAACAGATTTCATAAAGGCTGGAGAGTGGATGTACATTCACTGTATAATTAAATGTATTTAGACTATGTGAAGGAGGGTGTTCACTGCTAAAAATGTGACATCTTGGCAAATTAAGCCATCTTAGTGGGGAATTCCACCTTTTTTTTTCAAGAGTTCTGCATAATTCAATCGTTATAATTTCAACAAAGTCATTCAGAGTGCTTTGATGTGAAATGCTCTGTTCTAGAGAAACTTATAGAGTCAGAATTGTTCACAGTGGTGGTGATAGGAACCAGACTGGCAATTTTAGATAGTAAGTAAAATGATTATATTTGTGTTGTAGACATCACGACCCTTGAGTCGTATAACCACCGTAGCAAAAAAATCTCAACAACTGAATTACACAGAAATTTTGCAAAATCAGTGGAATTCCACTTTAAATCTAGTCGATATATCTAGTATTTCTCATTATGAATTTGTTGTAAGATTATTTAAGATCATGGAGCTTATTTTTAGTTGTTGTAAATAATTTTATCTGGTGAAATGATCTTCAATTGCTAGAAAAATTGTGTCACTTTATTTGGATAGTCCCCCAGTATATGATCTATAGATGTTCAAATTATAATGATCTGTCTTGTGAAAAGTCAGTTGATTCTCAGCAGTGTTGGGGTGAGGCTTAGGACCTTTGTGAGGGTTAGGTATAGGTTTTAGGTTGAGGTTAAAGTTAGGGTTAAGGAAAATAAGATGAATTTAATAGATAATCAGCTTAATGTAAGTTAAATGCAGGAGAAGCATCTATGAAGCTTCTACAGTGAGCTATTCAAATAAAGTGTTACCAAAAATTGTGCTTGTTTCAGAAATGACATTGATCATTTCAATGATATTTCAATGGCAATCTCATAATGAGAAATATTCAATGTGTCAACTCAAAAAGATGCTTTTACTTGTGAAGATGCCATTTTTTAAATTGTAATGAAAAAAGTGGCTGCATTCAAAGCCATGTACCAATATGCTGTTCACTCTCTTTAATAATGGTTCTTCAAAGGTTCTTCACTGAAAGCAATGGTTATATATAGAACTGTAAACATGCAAAGAACTATTTGAATGCATGAATAATTCTTTGTATGGTTAAATGGCTAGTTCAAACTATGGTCCCAGAGTAAGAAAAAAACAAAAAACTTCATTTAAAAAATGAAACCTTTTACAAGGTTTTACACAGATTTTACAAGGATCAATCCAAGGATCATCCATTAGGGTACTTTCTATTTGAAGGAGGCTGTCCCAAACCCTAAACCCTCAACTATCAACTTTTTTAATACTTATTTTCATGAGTTTAATTTTTGAATAAAAAAAAAAAAACTTTTCAAAAAACACTTTCTTTTACTTTCTTGTGTTCATTACCGAAACACAGTTTTAGTCTTATTTTAGCCACACCCGTGCGTTTTAGAGCAGGAAGTGGGACTGCATCCCTGTCCCTCATGGCCACATGGTGAGCAGTTAGATCCCATTGTTCTGAAGTAAATGTATGCTAAAGTCTGAAAATCAGTGTGAATTAAGAATTGCCACTATTTCTGCAATTAATGTATTAATGTATGTTATGATTTTATGTGTGTACAATCGTTCAAAGCTTTGTTTGCTAGACTTTTTCTGGCTAGCATTTTTGAGTTCTGCTCAAACTGATCTAAAATTGTCATTAATGAAACAGTCACTACTGAAATGTGTTTTGAACTCCCAATTCATTAGGATGAGCCATATGATTTTATAAAGAATCTTTTTAAATGGTTCTATATAGCACCAACGTTCCAGCTGTTGTTCTGCTATGGGTTCTGGTACCTTTTTAGTTGCTGAACCGAACCTGTTTTGATAAGACCATACTAAATTAATGCACTTACAGTGGCATACTATTTCTGACGTGCTATTTATTATGGTATTATGAAGCTTTGGACGCAGCCATTATAAGCTATCGCCAGTTTAAAGCAGGATGAGGCTTATTAGTTACTCCACTGGCATTTTGCTTTATTATCCTTTAAGTGTTTCCGTGTCCAGTCAGCTTCCAATGGCTCTGTCGTTTATTTATCTTGGGCAGGAAAAAGACATTTTGTCACTGTGCACAGACCACAGAAACAGATTTTTATGGAAGAGGCCCAAAATCTTCATGCAAATAAATGGCAACCTGTTACTAGGGTTACGCCATCGTCACTGGATACCACTTGTTGTTAGCTCCGGCGGGGGGGGGGGCGTGTCCTTAGTTCTCTCATTATGTAAGATCTTAAGGGACGTGTAAACACTGACTATGTGAATTGTTTGCCACTCAGGAATATAAACTCATATCAGAGTTTTATTAGAAATCTCATCTGCTTGCCCTCCCTCCATTGCTACACTAACTAGATTAAAGTGATAGATTCTCCCGGGTAAGACAAGCCTGCCTCCATCTTAAAGATACTTATGATTATTATTATCTCTGTGTTAGCAATCAGCAGGGCTGTGGAAAGCATTGTTTATGCTTTTCTGTCTGCTGGTTATTTCCCTCTGTTTATTTGAGAGCTCCAGTAGCAGAATGTTCTGTTGCAATGTCCTGGTGGACCTATAACAAGGACAGACTGAAATGAATACAGGGTGTAATAAACAATGGATAATGAAAATATTCTGATCAGACGTAATTAGCAGATAGTGCCTGGAGAATAGAAAAGGGTGGGTGTCTTGCTCGGAGTACACAAGAAGCAATTATGCTCATGTATCGGCGAGAAAGGCAGTGTAATATTTTACTCCCCCTACTATTTAGGCTTTGTCCTTCTCTGTTTTTCGGATGTAGTGTGATTAAATAAAAGTAGTTTAATTGGAAAGACATTGTGTTCTGCCTGTTTCTGTGTGAAGTCTTGTTAAGACCTAAAAAACCCACCCTGCTCTATTGTGCTGACTAGTGTTTGGCAGTCTGCTTAATTCTGTGTACAGTCATGGACATGCTGAGAACTGTTGTAACGTCGTAGCCAGCTAAATCACTCTGGGCAAAAAAGTTGTTCCTTTGTTATTTATCCTCTTGCAATATTTCGTATAAAGAATTGTTGAAATACACACTATATTTCTTCTAATTAGCGAATTCCCACATTAGGCACATTGAGTTTGTACAAACAAACTTGGCTGAGGGAAGCTCTGGATCAGCCAAACATTAGCTTAATGTCAAGCGTCTAGGTATAAAGCCCCTTAGCACTGGGCTGTGGAGCTGTGTTCTCTGGAGTGATAGAGCTCTGTGGTCCAGAACTAACCATCCCACATCAGTACCTGAACTCAGTAATGCTCTTGAGGCTGAATCTAATCAAATCCTTACAGCAATGTTCCAATATCTGGGGTGAAGACTTCCCAGAAGAGTAGAGGCTGTTACTGTAGCAAAGAGGAATAAACTTACTATTAATATCCTTGATTTCAAAAGAAATTTTGGACGATCTAGTGTCTACAAACTTTGGGACATATAGTGTCTTGTTTATTTCCCGGAAAACGTTAACACTTTCTTTTACAATGCCTTAAGTTCTAAGTATCAATCAGGTAAGTGTGAGGTGCAAACTTTAAAGTACTAGGTAATTTTTTTTGGGAAACTTGATTATAGGATCCAAGATAGTTTAACTAAATGACACTGAATTGTCAAACACATCCTAGATATTATTTATGTTTTGGGGACCCAGTAAAACCACAGTAAGAATCCTTGCCTTCTTTTAGAGCCCAGATTCAGATTTGTTTGTAGGTAATAAACATATACACTGCGTTAGACTCGTTTGTACTTTATTCCTGTACTGTCTTTTTAAATCATAAATAGACCAAGTACTTTTTACCCAGAATAATTACACAGTACTGTAGAATTTGTACCACACACATGCTCAGTTAATGTATCAATCCCGTTGGGCATTTCAGTGTAATATAGTTGGACTGCCTTGGACAATTTTTAAGTATGTTATCCAAAATAATTACCTGTCCCTCACACTTACCCATGGGTGGTTTTAAAGGAGTGATCGGCATGGCCAGGGCCTCTCTGAAATCTGATTGACCACCCCTACATGCCACCCCAGAATTTCTGCCATGTCATTAGCTTCCACCTTGCTATGGGACGGGGGTTTGCGGCTTTAAGAGGAGACAAAACCTCCCCCATTCACACATTCACGTCTCTTCCGTACTATTTTGCTCTGAATTAACCCTTTAAAATCCCAGGATTATTACATATTAAGGCTTATTACAAATTAATCAGTACTTACAGGTACTTTAATGCAAACTGGTTGAGTTATTCTTAGGTTATAGAAGTGTGTAATACAACTGTGGGCCCCTCGCCATATAAGGGGTTAACCTACTGTTCAGAGTCCCCCTGTAACACAGCCCACAGCCCCCGCCCCCACCACTCACACTTTTTCATTGCAAGTACATCTCTTGTATCTGCGATCGGCAGATCTTGCGCTCCACCCCCATACACCGTTCACTTGTACTGCTACCCTAACAAAGCTCTGTGCCACCCCTTTGCCACCCATGGTAACATTTTCCAGAACCACCACTGCGCTTACCTGGTTAGTACCTCAAACTTAAGGGACTGGAAGAGGAAGCGTTACCTAAAAACTATATATACTGGAATTCAAACAAGAGGGCATCTAATTTGTTTTTATTTTGGGAGAAAAATAGCACATTATGCAAAAAAAAAAAAACAGATGAGAGGTGTATTAGCTGTCATCTAATGTAGTAATGCATCATCTAGTGTTAGTGTTGTTTGAAGAAGTGTTTTCAAAATGTAGCAGATGAAAGAGAGGAGCATAGCTGCAGTCCACAATTCGTTGTTAATGCAGGGGGATGTCACTGCTTTGTTGTCTAGATCTGATTTGCAATATTTGGATACATAACTTCTGGTTCTTTCTCTCTTTCTCTGTTCCAGGTGCAGGATGCAGTGCGCTGTCGAATGGGTGGCTGTAAAGATGACAGTGAGAACTCTCCAGACTCCTGCAAGAACGGCCAGGTGCAGATCATGGTGAATAACATCTCATTCCACCTCATCTCACGTAGACCTGCAAGAGGACTCCCTCATAGATGTCAACATGTCATGGGCTACTGTAGTCTCCATAGTGGAAATTTTGAAGTATCAGCAAACAATGTGCACATTTTTGGCTATTAAATGTCTCATTATCAGTGAAAACTTAAATGCATATTGACCATATAAAGTCAGTCATTACATCAATAGAACAAAATTCCACATTATCTTTGCTGCATCTCTGATTTTCTTAACCGTTTCCATCTGTCGTCGAATCTGTACCATGTAAAATTGTATATTTGTTATGTAAATGATGGTTGTAATGTGGCTGATAAGTTTTCCTCTCCAATCCCTCCGGTGATTGAAGATGAGACTAGGTTGTATCCACGGCAACCGCAGCAGCCCTCCACAGGGTGTGCAGTCTTGTTTTAAAGAGGAAGAACCACCTTGTCAGTCCTCTCCTCTGCCTCCCTCACTTTTCTTCTCTCTTTTCTCTCCTTTCTTCTCTTCTTCTCTTATTACCTCTTTTTATTCTTCTAATAATTCTGTACTTTCTCCTCCTCTTCTCCCTTCTCCTCTCCTTTTATTTTTTATCCTCTCCCTCCTTCCCTACTGCTCTCTTTTGTTCTCTTTTCCTCTTGTCCCTTCTTCTTTGTTCTCTTTTTGCTTCCCCTCCTTTCTTCTTATACATCTTTCTCTTCTCTTTTCTTCTCTTCTCTTCTCTTCTCTTCTCTTCTGCTCTTCTTGTATATCCTTCTTTTTCTTCTCTTCTGTTCTCTTTCCATCTCTTCTCTTTCTATGTTCCTTTTCTCTTTCTGATCTCTTGTCCTCTCTTTTTCTTTATCCTTCTCTTCTCCTTTCTTCTCTTTACCTCTGTGTTCCTTTTCTCTTTCTCTTCTCTTTTTCATGTTGCTCCATCATTCTGTCTTCTCTTCTCTTCTCTTCTCTTCTCTTCTCTTCTCTTCTTTTTTCTTTCTCCTTCCCTTCTCTTCTCTTTTCTTCTTTTCTCCATCCTTCTGTGTTTCTCCTCTTCTGTTCTCTTCTCTTCTGTTCTCTTCTGTTCTGTTCTCTTCTCTTCTGTGTTCTTTTCTTTTCTTCCTTTCTGTGTTCCTTTCTTTTCTATTTTTCCTCATCCTCCTCTTCTCTTCTCCATCCTTCTCTTCTCTTCTTTTCTTTTCTCTCTCGTCTCTTCTATGTTAATTTTTTCCTTTTTCTTTATCCTTCTCTTCTCCATCCTTCTATGTTCCTTTTCTCTCTTCTCTTCTCTTCTCTTCTCTTCTCTTCTCTTTTCTTTTCTTCTCTTCTCATGTATCTCTTTCTCTCTCTCTGTCTTCTCTGGGTGGGCAGCGATGTCCCCTGTACACTCAGGATCAGCGTGGTTCACTCAGATACACTCCAGCATGCAGCCAAACTTGCCACCCAGCCTGCCATGCACATCCTCCTCTGCCCTACAACAACCATAACCACAGCCACAACCACAGCCACGGGCCTAACCACAACCACTCCCACCCTCTCAACCACAGCCACAACCCCAGCCTGGAGCACACGCAGGCAGCCGTACGTCTGTCACACGCCAGTAGAGCTGCTGCTGTGTCTGTGTGTGCTGTAGTAGCAGCTGTGGTGTGGTGAATTCTAGAGTGTAATCGACAGCATAATGTGAACATATTAGATGGCTAATTAGATAAGTAGCTCGCTGTCAGCAGGTTTTACTTCAAGTTCATTTAGTGTAATATTATACAAGTGCACATTAGTTTCTGTGAATGCATGACGTTCTCTGTATCTGTCTCTCTCTCTCACATACATAAGAACACATCGCTTTAAACATTTGCTGTAAAATTGATCTTAGTGAGTAAAGCCTGACTGATTTGATTTGAATAATCTCTGAGCAATACCAAGCTAAAATTTTTCAATAACTAGTATCATTTTATATGACTTCAAATTTTAGTTAAACAGTGCATTAATGACTAGAATGATAATCAGTTGTCACATTTCTTAAACTCAGTTCATATCAGAAGCTCACAAATAGTAAATGGTAAAAATATTGTAGTGTGGGGGGGCGGAGCTTAGTAGTTTTGTTGTTATTAAAGCAGTAAGCCATGAGGTGAGCTTTACAGTGATTTATCTTGTCGAAGGGGTGTTGACCTGAACCATTGTCGCGATAATGCTAATTTCTGTTAGCACCTGAGTGTGATTTCCTGTGTTATATTAGCATCAAGCTAACAGTGTTACACGCTTGCTTACACAAAGTAGTTTAATACTGCTTATGGCAAATCTAGGCAAAAACACAGACATTTGAAGCTTGTGTCAGCCGATTACACGTTACATTTTGAAACTTTGTACAACATCAAACTTTTTAATTTAAAAGATTTAATTTAATTTAAAAGATTGTGAATATGGAACTCTTGACGGAATGTTCTGCTGTCCACTGGGGTGTGATGCCGATGCTGTTGCCATTGGCAGTGGCAGAATTTTGGCCACAGTCCCTTTGAAAATAATGGAATCTTCCCTGCTAGAAATACCAGCATAGACCAGCATAGCTGGTCACCACCGAAACCAGCAAATCACTGCTGTTGGAACAAAACCTCGTATCTCCAAAACGGTAACTTTACAGGAGAAGGAAAAAACTACTTTACTTTCAATGTAAGTCAATGGAACCAGACTTTTTCCTAAGTAATTTTTTTTACAAAAATGGAGATATGAGGTTTTCTTCCAACAGCAGCGATATGTTGTGTTTTGGACGCTAGTATAGTGGTATAAACATGCCAGGTGACCAGCTAAACCAGCACCAGGCCAGCATAAACCAGCTAAGACCAACATGGAATGTGTAATGTGTTTTTTAGGGCAGTTTGCCATCAACCATAGATTTACATGCATTTTACAGCCATCAGTTTTGTTTTATACAAGTAAACCCACAGTATCAGCTGATAGTGGTCAAATTTGTAGGACGTGCTGATGTTTTCTCCCAATTTAATGTCCTAGCTAAAGTTTTTTCCCAATTTAATGTCCTACCTGAAGGTCTGTGAGAGGGGCTTTAGTGATCAGTGGCAGTGAGGGTCTGAAGTATTGGAGCTTTGAAAGTACTGCCCCCTGGCAACCTTTTTTGTGCCCATTCACGTGACTTGAGTTTTAGGGTGTATGACTCTTGTCTTGGCCCTGGTCTTTAACTGAAACGGAGTAGTGTGTGTTATCGATCCACACTTTCTCCAGCAGCTATATGCTTTGTCCATTCAAGCAAGATATTGAAATGCTCCCTGCTGCTAAGGCATGTTTTTATTTTATTTTTTTTACTGCGGAGGTGTTGCAGAGGTGTTGCGATAGACTGGTTCAGGTTTGTATTTTCAAAGAGGACGTGACGATAGCTAAAACGAAACCTTTTTCGTTGAACTCCTCCACCCACCCATGTCCTGTGTGTCTTCACTCTCCACTCACCTCTCATCCTATGCAGAAATAACTGCTCAGTTAGCACCTCCGACATAACATAGCAATAGCCTATTGATGCAGCTACTCCATACAGGAGCTAAAACGCCACATGGTTAAGTTGTATTAATCTGTTCTCTTCTCTGCTACTATCCCACGCAGACCGACTTTGAGAAGGATGTGGACTTGGCCTGTCAAACAGGTAAGTATCCCTAAGTGCTTCTGTCCTTTCTAGCGTTGCTTCTTTCTATCTCTGCCTCTCAGTTGCCTCCTCTGTTGATTTCTTTTCACTTTCCATCTGTTCTTTCATATTTCTGTGGTTCTAACATTGTGGCTATGGCGATTTGTTTTGGTGATGTAACGCTAACCCCGCTCATCATTTTCTCCCCTCCCTTGCAGAGAGAGGACATCCATGTAAGTCTCACTCTGAGTCAAAGTGTTTCTCTTTGTTTTTTATTGCAATTAGAATGATGTTTTTTTTCATCAAACTGCATACAAAGCTGGCATGACTTTTTGTTTACTCCCCTCTTACCTTGTTTTTTTGGCCATCTGGGCTGTTTTGTGTAGAGCCCTCCAACAGCACTGAAACAACAAAGTTGAATTTGTTTTTTTGCTGTATACTCAAGCAGTTTGACTAAGGCCAAAATACAAATAGGAGGCAAAATTACATTGTTATTTTGGTATATTAGCACTGCATATGTTCAGCTCCTCTGGGCCTCATTCATGAAACCTTAAAACCTTGTAAATACACAAGCAAACCACAAGTAAATTACAAGTAAAAAGAAAAACATTCCTCCAAATTCACGTTCACAAATTTGGTAATAGTTTGGTAATAAATACAGTTCATTAATATACACATGTAGCACTTGCATACTTCTTTACATTTAGCATACTATTAATATTATCCATGCCCATGTATTACAGGTGACCAACCATATAAGGAAATCAATAAGTAGTAAGCTTTCAACGTGTCTACACAAAAGGATTTTATCAAACTTCAGTAGCTCAGATTATTGCTCTGTTAACTTACTACTATTTAAGGTTCAGCTAACTCAAAATTTTAAGGCAGCCAGGTCACTTTTTTAAGAACACCATATTTTAGTACATTAATTCTTAATGGCATTCTTTATTACATTTATTTAATTTTCTATTATCTCTAGTGCACAGCACCTAAGCTATACAGGGTGTCCCGAAAAATTGACATCATTTGAGATGTGAATGTCTGAGTAGCTACATGTCCTGGCAAATGAAATTAAAGAGGCTCCATGTTGAACAATACAAGATTTATTTATCAAAATTCGAACAAGAAATTCAGAGGGATGTAGACTTTATAACCGATTTCACAGCTTCACAAATGTAATATCTTCTGATACGGGTGGTCGTCCAGATCCCTTTGTCCTGCACAGACAGCCTTCCTCTTTGAATTTTTTGTGCCATGTCCAAATCTGCTTTCCAGTTGGTGCATTTTTATTGAATTTTCGAAAATGCACGCTGCACGCTCTTGTTTGACTGTGTTCGAGCATATTCTAACACACAAAATGCCTTTTCATTTCTAGTGAACTTGGTTAGTTTTTACACATTTTGTTAAAATTTGAGATTATTTGAGGGAGAATTGGCTGTTATTAGACTACGAAATTATGTCAATTTTTTTGGGACATCCTATATTTATCCATAATAATTTATGGCTCTGAGGGTTAATAAGTGGGGTGCTTTAAAAGTTTAAAGACATATTACTTTATAAAATAGTGTCTATAACATATTATAGTTTTAATAAACATTATAATTTTTATTATATTGAAGCTAATTAATGCAGTTGCAGGCTATACAGTGATGCTCCAAATGAAAAGCTTTAAAAAATGAAACTGAACATGCATGTGCTTTCATTCGTGTCCACTGTTAAGTTTACTTTTACTTTTAAAAGCATTAGTTCAAGGGTCTTATAGTACCAGCCCACAAGACAGCTTCATATGGCCCATCACATATTTATAATTTATCCTTAAATGAGGCCTGCAAAGTTTTTTTTTATTTGCTTTTCTCTGCAGCTACATATTTACATATATATTTAAGAGTGGATTTGCTTTACCCACTACACACTGTAAGTTGGTGTCTGACTTGGAAAATCTGCATTAGTTAGTTGATGTTTGTATAAAACGCTGTCATGTCAGTTTTCTACAATGAACAGAACACATTTGGCTGTGTTTTGGAAGGTACATACACTTCACGCATGGTCAGAAGCAGGTGTACATTTTTTATTCATACTTGCAAACATTTTCAGACTGCAGACATTTTGAGACTGCAAAGGTTTTCATGAATACAGAGTTTTATGTGAAAATTGATTTACACACAAAACTATTCTGCTCATGTTTCATAAATGAGGTCCAATGACTGCATTGGTGCTACAACCAAATCTCCAACGTTCTGCCTTTGGAGCCTGTCTTTGCAGACAGTAGGTACGAACCAACATGGACACTTAAGAGCTGTATGTAAAAAGATGAAACAGTCCTGGTGAAATCAGATAATGCAGAACAGAGACACAGAATTCATTCATAGCAAAATCAGCTTTGGAATATGTTTAAAAAAAGAAAGTATGTGCTAATTGGCAATGACCAAGTCAGCTGAGGTTAAGTAGCTAAATTATCAGAGCTGTGAAGAAAACCACTAAAAAACACTCACTGAAATCACCAGTGAAATAATCATTGACCTCCAGAGCACAGGAACATGTTTACTACGTATTTATTACAAAAATGCCTCCAGATGAATTTGTTATTGCTCGAGTATGCAAAGTTTCTGCCCAAATATCTTTTCAGAGGACCATCGTATGCAGGCTTTTGTAGACTATTGTACAGCTGTGAAACAACACTTTTGTGAAGATTATCTGGACCTCTGCATGAATGGATCTGATCTTAAATCCTAATCATCAATCAAGATGTTCTTATTGAACAAACAGTGCTTACATCACACACCCTACAGTGCCCTAATATTATACAGTAACACTTGCTTTTATGGTACTCCAAGGTCTAAATAATAACCAGGTAGGTGTGAGGCACAAACTACATCCTACAAAACAGAACATGATGGTGAATTCCAGAAGAGTCTAGCTAAATTACACTGAATTGCCCATGTGTGGAACAATATCCAGCATAGTAGGTCATCATTTTGGGTAAATATACAGACAGTCTAACAGTGAACAGTGAAATTTTGTGAATGTTTGAACTTATGAACTTAGAAAATTATCCAGTGCTGAGATGCTGCTGTTGGCCGTTTCAGTGTAGACTGTTAGACTGTTTTGGAAATTACCATCACGTTATTAAATTTTAATCACGTAGTATTTTGAGGGGTTGTATCTCACATTTACCTGTTTAATACCTAGAAATTGGGGGGCTGTAAAAGTGTTACCTGTTATTGAATGAATAGTTTAACCACTCAAGATTACTTATTGAAAAAAAAAAAAGTATTATTTTGTAAATTGCCGAACTTCTTTTATTAGTAGCTGTCTCACCCATATGCTTTATCTAGCTCCTAGTCAGTCCACTGGTTATGTTAATTGGTATTTTAACTCATTCCTCTGTATGAAACTATTTCAGCTCATTTGACTTGGCCATTCTAAAATGCAGAATTTTCTCTGAGTTGCTCTGCTGTTGATTTACTCCTGTGTTCTGGATCATTGTCATGTTGCATGACCCTAACTACCTTTAGATCACAGACAACAGTCCTGATACCTGATACAACAAGCCCTGAGACATCAATGACATTGACTTTTCAAACCACTGTTTCAATTAAGAAACAGCGCTGTAAAATGAAGTGTGGTGTTTGGTAACCAAGTTTGTCTTCCTTTTTGTTAAATAAGAAAGTTTTAGATGAAGCTTAGATGAACATCAGGTCACTTTTTTTACAAGCCATTCATGCTGAAATCCAGATAAATTTAAAAGGTTCAATAAGCTTTCTCACCACTGTATACTGTAGTCAGCCATAAGAGCCATGTGATGGCCATAGTAATTCTGTTGTACAACTGGTCCATTATTTAGACTGTCCTTGCATCCAAACTGGAGAGGCATCTTAAGATTAGTTTGGCATGCTCAGGCCTCTGTGGCACTAGATGAGGTGCCACATAGCAAGTGCTTTAACCCCTTAAAATCTGAGGCTTATTATATGCTAAGGCTTATTATTCAGTAACTACAGGGACTTCAGTGCAACTAGTTGAGGTATTCTTAATTTATAGAAGTGTGTTATAAACCTTTGGGGTAAGGGGTTAAAGCCTTGTAATAAGTAATTAGATGTTGGCTTTATTTTCCCAAATTCACGATTTGCAAGCATGGATGGTTTTATGTAAAATTTAAGGCAAACCAATGTGTGTGAACCGAGTGTCTTATTTTGTAGTTACTGTTACAAGGTTGGATAACTTGTACAGGAGTATGTGTGTATGTGTGTGTATATATATGTACACAATTTTCACAATGTATATATCGTTGCTGTCCAAGGAAAACCATGTATCTCTATTTTTGTTAAATTGTGAAAATTTCATTATTAGTGGACCAATAAAAATGCTCTAAAATTATTGCACATTTTAAACAAATATGCATACAGTTTTTTTTCCAGACACAGTACTTTCACATACTTACAAAACTAGACCTGAAGTTAATAATGTGATCTACATTTTGGTGCTACAACTTCTCATTAGGTTGAATGTGACATTCTGTAAAGCTTACCCAACCTGGCAACAGTTGCTATGAAAGAATGCATTTGTGGGACAGTTGACTTTGAACAGTGACTACAAGATAATGAGGATTTCCTTGAAAGTAAAGCCTGTTCTCTGGCCTGCATGGGGTTGAATAGGTAGCTCCTTTTTCTGCAAGATTAGTGGACTCTGTTCATGCATGCGTATGGCTTTCCTTCCAGTCCTGCGCTGCAATCTCACTTCTGTTTCTTTCTTCCAAATCTGCATGCAACAACTGACCACCAATCCTCAAACCCATCTGCATCTTGCACCCTTTGACCTCTGACATGCTCATTCTCATTCGCTGTAACTGAGCTCATTCTCTTTTGTCTCTCCTCTCATCTCTCTCTCCATGATTCACCCTCTCTTTACACACTCTTTACTGCCTCTGTCATCTTCTAATGCCTTCACACCTTCACGCTCTCACTCTGGCTTCCATTCATTCTGTCATACATCATTTTGTTTGCCATTTATTTTTATGGACCTTTTGCAATCATCCATGGTGCGTCTGTCTGTCTGTCTTTCTGTCTATCTATCTGCTTCTCTGTCACTGTCTGTCCTTTCTTTTTCTTTCTTTGCTCTGTTCTATCTCTCTGCTGTGACCTCTCTCTCTTGTCGGTCATTTGCACTCTCTGTCCCTCTCTTTTCTGCTTTTGTGTGCACTCTCCCTTTCTCTCTCTCTGCCTTTGCTCTTTTTGCTTTTCCTCTTGTCTTCCCTGTCTTTTCCCTACCCCCTTCTCTCTCTTCCTCCTTTTTGCTCTCCTTCTCTCTTTTCTGTCTTTCCCATCTATTTCTCTCCTTTTCTCCACTATCCCTTTCCTCTTTGTCTTCCTCTGTCTCTCTCACCTCTTTTCCCTTTCTTTTTTATCTGTTTATCTCTCTTTCCCTCTTTATTTCTCCCTTTTCTCTCTGTCTTTTTCTGCTCTCCGCTCTCTCTCTTCCTTCTCTTCCTCTCTTTCCCTCTCTCTCTTTCTCTATCACTCTCTCCCCCTTTTTTGTCTCTCCCTCCATTTTCTACCTTTTTTCCCTTGCTCTCTCTTGTCCTCTCTTTTGTCCTCTTTGTCTCTCTTTCTCTCTCTCTCTCTCCTGCTCTCTCTCTCTCTCTCCCTCCCTCCTCTTCCTCCCTTCAGTCATCTTTAAGGAGGTGAACACCTGTAACCCAGCAACCATCACTGGCACCCTGTCCCGGATCTCGCTGGACGACGAGGATGACCCCAAGCTGGCAGCCCATCAAGAAGGGGTCAACTTCAGTAGTCTACCAGGGAACATCCCACCCCCCAACCTGCTGGTGCAGGTGCCCCCTGTGGCCCCCCTCAACGAGCTCAGTGAGCAGCCCCTGAAGAAGGAGGTGAACGTGGAGCAGGGCGGACAGCAGCAGCGTCAGCGCTCCGGCCCCGTCTACCTGTGCACCGAGAGTGGCCTGGGCTGGGCCCGGCCGCCACCTTCTGCTTCAGAGCCAACGGGGGGAGGCGGCGGTGGGGGGGCCGGGGAAGGGGACTACATGGTCCTGCCGCGGCGGACAGTCAGCCTCAAACCCCCTCCTCCTCCGCCCCAGGACGAGGGCAAGCCCCTAAACATCACAGTGGATGACCCACCCTTCCCCCCGCCCCCTTCCCCCCTGACCCTGCACCCGGCCGAGAGCGAGGCCTACCCCGCGGACTTCGCCGCCGTAGACCACATCAGCATGAACCTGAACCGCTCCTATGGCACGCTCAAGCAGCTGCCCGCCCACGCCAACACCCACAACACGCTGCAGGTGAAGCAGGGCCGGCCATCCGTCCGGCACATCCTCACCTCGGGAACGGTGGAGCGCACCAGGACCCTGCCCCGCAACCTGGGCAGCACCAACACCAGCCTCTCTGCCGGATCCCTAGAAGTGAGTAAAGATCAGAGGGGTTCACCACTACTTTTGCTGTCATAAGAAAACCTTGTATCTCTGAAATGGGAAACATCAACATCAGTTAATGTTCACTACTATTCAAAAGCTTGCAGTGATTTGTTATATTAATAATCATTATTAAATAATAGCTTAAACAATGTAGAGTAAAATGTTATAAACTAAACACCAAATCATAAACCTTTGTTTTATTTACAGTTAAACATATCAGGGAAACAACAAGAAGTTATGATAAGTGCTTTTCGAATATGAGACAATCTGGGTATTAATTTAATTATAAGCTAATTCTTGATGCCATACTGGTTTCTCAGTAATTATGAAATCACCTACAGCTCCATTCACCTTTTTAAGTTTTCTTAGCTTCCTAGAAATTGAAAAACCAAAAATAATATTAGCATCATATTACAATCATATTAAACATGTAAACTTTGGTCTCGCTTTATTTGGATAGTCCACTATAGTCTCTTAGAGGCCCCTATAGATTATCTACAGATTTTCAAATTGTTAACAATCTGTTGAAACTGTTGATTCTAAACAGTGGTGGGGTTAGGGCAAGAACCAGGGTTAGCGCTAGGACCAGGGTGAGGGTTGGGTTTAGGTTTTGGGTTGAGGTTAAGGTTAGGGTTATAATTAGAGCCAGACTTAGAGTTAAAGAAAATTATGGTCAATTTAGTAAATATTGAGTTTATTGTAACTTAAAAGTAAATTGAGTATCAACAAAACATCTAAAGTGGACTATCCAAATAAAGTGTTACCTAACAGTACTGAAAACAGTGATTCCACTTTTGAATGAACTTTTGAATAGTAGTGCAACTTCAGAAGGTGAAAGATTTGCTTTTCAAATAGTATAAAGAAAATAATATAAAGATTTTCCTTAATAAAATGGTTTTCTTATTACAGCAATGAGTTTCAAGGTTTTCTTTTGACATTGATATTCACTGATTGGTGCTGCGAGCTAAAACAAACTAAACATATTGCTGTAGTCTGGAAACACTTTAAGAAGCAAAACGGAGTAGTGCCAACACAAGCCTCTGCATTTGCTTCCAAAGAATCAAAGCCCCTAGTACAGGGGTGCTCAGCTGCAGTTCTGGGGCCTTCCTGCCCTGCATGGACAGTTTAAAGCATTCTGTCACCTGAACGTGATCAAGTTAATGAAGGGCTTGATAATTA
Organism: Colossoma macropomum; assembly: GCF_904425465.1. Taxonomy (NCBI): domain Eukaryota; kingdom Metazoa; phylum Chordata; class Actinopteri; order Characiformes; family Serrasalmidae; genus Colossoma; species Colossoma macropomum. Next base: position 16,352,312 of record NW_023494787.1, on the reverse strand, counting down.
GCAGATGAGCTGGATCAGTTGTGTTGAGGGAGGGAATGGCTGAAACTGTGCAGGGCAGTGGGTTCCCAGTAAATGACGACTAGTCAATTAGTTAACAGTGTTTTTGAAGAACTCAAGTAGTTGACTTGTAAAAATGAATAGTTGTTCACTCTTTAGTTTGTGTCCAGTATAATGTCTGAGTTGAGTCAGGTTGCAATTGCAAAATGGCTTAATTAGGATAATGCAAATCTTATACTCCCAGCATGAAGTGATCAAAACACAGGCAGGCAATATCAGAGGCATATTCATATTCAAAAACCAGGAAGAAGACAAGGGTCAAACAGGAAATCATAAACACAAAGTAACACGGCTCAGTACTGAGTTAGAAAGAGCAGAGACATCGCAAGGCACAAGGCCAAACAAAGGGGTATTTATATGCCAATTAATGTCCATGAAATTAGCTGCAGGTGTGTGTAGTGGAGGTGAGTAGGTGGAGCCAGGGAGAGTTCAAGTGGGTCTCCCCAGAGATAGACATCATGACATCCAGCCTTTTCCTGTTTTAAGCCTGAAAAATGACAGTTACACCTACCCTGCAACTTGACATTTGTCTGAACCCCTTAGTAGCCTTCAATTACAGGAGAAAATCCAGCAAGACTATTGTATGGTAATTAGGACTTTAACACCTATTGGCTGATGACATTGGCATTAGCCATCAACAAACGCAGAGCCGAACAGTTCTGAGCACGGAAGGTAACCGTTCCAATGGCGTTTCCACACAGACACGGTTCAGAACGCTGAAAAACTGGACTCTTCATGGTTTTCTCAACATGGTTAGCTAACCACGTTCAGGGCCACAGAACTGTTCGGTGGGATGACGTAATGACGTAGCTATTCACTTATTGGCTGTTTCTGGTCCTACGTTGATGTCGGTATTGTGCCACTGCATTTTGTGCTATTTCAAACCCAAAAACAATAAAACAAGTTCAGTTTGCTCACAAATAAATAAAAGCAGTGCACGATTGTATATCCATTCCATTTTAAAGCCATCCGGTAAATGCCTGAGCTTCAATCTAACAACAGTTTCTAAAGCTGCTAACCAGGAGAGAGTAGCTGGTTAGTATTAGCTTGGCTAGCATGCGTCCAGCTCTGCTTACCACTGAACAGGTTTGATTCAGACAAACAAAAGCTTTACTGACACAAGTTTAGATGATAATGACTCAAATCTGGGGAAGTGAAGTCGAATGACTGATATTAGAGGGAAAGAAAGCTGAAATCAAACCTGTGCTCTGGTTTTTGGATCTGTAGCCTCCTAGCTAAGCTAATGCTAGCCTGCTCCTCTCTCCCAGCTAGCTTAGCTAGTGAGATCCAAACAGCCCAGTACAGGTTCAATACAGATCCAGTGCAGCTCTGAGAACCATTTGGCTCAACAGAGGAAAAGAGGCCATTGATTATAGAGAAAAGCTGTACTAGAAACATTAAAAGGCCTTATTCTTTGATGAGTCGATTAATTGGATAATAGTCTGTAGTTAAATTAATTATAGTAATTATTCGTAAATGATCTCCCAGCATTTACACCAGGATGAAGAGACTGGGATGGTAGAGGGCTGACATTGTAGTGCTGACTGTGGGACAATGAGCCTGCAGTGAGAGATTATTTGTAATCAAAAAGCATCAGTAATGAAGCAGATAGTGTGAAGTTCTTGATGAAACCATGCTAAAACATACACACACACACACACACACACAAACACATAGCACTGTAGAAGATTCTGAGATTACCCTTCATTTATTTAATTTCAAGTCAAAGCAGCCTTTGAATACTAAGTTATTCATTTGTCAGTTTCAAAAGGAAACAAAAAATCATTTATTTACTGGAAAACTGCAAATAAGGCTTAACGACTAAATATAATTTCAAAATTTTCAGTATTTAGTGTCCACTCTTAGCCTTTAGTATAGCCTCTGTTCCTTTCAGGAGACTTGCTTTCAGTTTTTCAGGTAAATCTACAAAAGTTCCCCCAAAGTTTAGTTTTAAAAATTGGCCTCACTTTCTGCTTCTCACAATCCAAGTAATCCCAAAAAACATTTAATGATGTTTAATTTGCAAATGTTCCCTTTTGTTTATTTCCTTTCCACTTCAACCACTTTTTGGCAGCTGTATGTCCTTTCAGATCCATAGCGTTGTGTTCTCAGAGTACAAAATCAGGTAAAAGGATAGACAGAAACATCTGGTGGCCCAACAGGTCTTGCATTGTTGTCAGGAATCCCATTTTCCTTATATATTATTCATTTTATGACCACCGGTTTTAGAAAATTCTGTTTTCCACTTATTTTCATTTGACTTTCCTATTCCTTGTGCAAGTGGATTATCTCAAACCTAATCTCCTCAGAAATATCTCCTGAAAAAATGTTTGACTGAAAATGAAATAACTGAGGGGTGGTCTCTGACTTCAGCACAGTACTGTAAAATGGTGTTTGACAAGAGTAATTAAATGGAAATACAGGTACAAACACACACGCATGAACAGGCTCTGATAGCTTGTGATGATCAGCAGCTCTGAATGAGACGTATTATTAAAAGAAGGTCACAGGAGTGTTATATCTAGTTGTAATCATCCTATCATCATCTATTTCCTTAATACCAGGGATAGATGATTGTGTACCATCTCCTGCACCTCAATCCCCACACATGCTTATCACCTAGCAACTGTCATAATTCTCCCCCACAGAAATGTCCTCGGTTTATTTAAGGTGTACCTTATCTCCGAAATCCATGTCAACATGGTCTTACACAACATGCCGTCTGTCTGAGCAGGGGTTGAGTGTGTACACACGTAACGCCTGTGTGTGTGTGGGAATGTGTGCCTATAATTACACTACAGCCCCATAGAGAGGGATGGCAGATGGAGGAGAAAGAGGCTAAGCCAAAGGAGATGCCCAGGAGATGCTCTTCCTTCATTAGAGCATAGACACACAAAAACTCTGTCCCACTACCTCTTTACTCTCACATGGACACACACACAGTGTGTGTTCTGCAGGGCTGCTGGTGGCAGGGGTCTCCTTCAGACAGCACTTTCTAAACTCAGTAGGTTAATTAAGCAAAGTGAGACTCTCTCTCTCTTCTCTCACTTCCTTTTTTTCTCTTTTCTTCTCTCTAAATACGTATAAGTAAGGTTTTGGAGGCAGGATGTTTAATTAAAGAGCATCTCACCCACAGTTTCTGCAGGAAACAGGCAATGTGCAGTGTGAAGATTTTACCTGATTCAGTACTAGTCTGACATTTACTTTAGTGGTGCTGTCGTTTGCTGCGTATTTGAAAATTAGAACTGTTTATAAGGTCATTGCGAATGACTTCATAAATATATTACTCATATAACACTATAAATATAATACTCAATAAAAATAAATGCTCACTTTTATTTAGCCAGCCTGACGTGGCAAGTTATGTGATATTATCAGCATTGCAGTTCACATTTTTCCTTCATCCCTATATGTTGCGAGTTGGGTTAGAGCAATAATATAGACCGTCTAGGAGGCCGTGAGGTCGGGTTGGGAACCACTCGTCTATGTCATTTCACCCCAGTAAGTGACACAATGTCAGGAAGTTATGTCAACTTGACGTCAAAGTTGACAAACGCAACCTTTATGACAAATGATGCCTATTAAAATGTGTTTATAAATGCTTATGTAGGTTTGTGTTAGCTGTCATAAAGGGCTTATGTAGGTTTCATGTAGCCTTATGGATGCTGCCCTATAGTAAAGAGTTACAAAGTAAATTAATTCCATACAGTATGTTTAATGTAAAACTTTAAAATCGATAAAACTTTGTGTATCATGCTACATTTTCTTAATATTTTGCTACATTAAAGGCAAATTTCACTATACAATATATATATATATATATATATATACATATATATATATATATATATATATATATATATATATATATATATATATATATATTCTTTTTATATAATGCAGTTGAGATGTAAACAAATGTCATTGAGTCATTTTATTTGAAGTGGTGGTGATCAGACGTCTGAAGAGTTTAATGCCTCTGAAAGCTCAAAAGGTATATTCAGTTATGAATATGCTGTCTGAGACACTGTTTGACAAAAGTTGTGAGATAAGCTGTTGGGCTAAAATGTATTTTTGCAATACATAAGTGACAAATGGGTACATGCAGTGTGTTCTAAAGCAAAATAGTCCACAAAGAAAAAATATTTTTCAGATTTACAGCTAATTTACTATTATTAACATTACGTAAAACTCAGAGGCGTGTACGTTCACTGGTCATTTTGGATAGTAAATAAAATGGCAATATTTGCATTGTACGCATTAAGACTCCTGGTTCCTGTCATCATCGCTGTAAAGAAAAGTTGAGTTAATTTTATCTTCAATGCAACATTTCACATCAAACCACTCGGAATGATCTTTGTTTACATCTCATTCCTCCTTAAACCATCCTTTTTAGTGAATAGTTTATACGCAAACAGTCATGAGTGCAGAATTACATAGAGGAAGTAGAGCACTGGGACTTAGAAGGTAGAAAAGTAGAGGCAGGTGTTAGGTGGTCTAGCACATGTCTCAAAACATCCCACTTCCATCCTCTTACCCCAGTTCAGGATTCCAGTCAGGTGGAAGCCTCACCATGTTCTGCTGAAAAGTGAAGGTGTAGAATACGTAGATTGACCCTCCACACACTGCCTCTCTGTTTTTTGCAGAAGCTGTGTTCTGACTGAGAGGTTGTGTGTAGAGGCTGAATGCTAGGTGGTCTGGATAAATGCCTCTGCATGTGCTGTCCATGTGAATGCATGTATAGACAAGTCTAGAGGATGGAGATGCTATTCACTCTAAGTCTGTCACAATTATTAAATTAATGAATTATTAAATTTTAGTTGATGATCTTAATACCCATAAAATAATTGGATTTGACCATTTAATTGTCTCTGTTTAATTGTTTGGTCATTGTATGCAACTATTAAAGGTAGAAGCCTAAAGGCTGTTCTCACTCTAACCTCAACATGACAAAACAAAATGCAAAACTTTCAAAACTTTCTCCGCCTCTTTCAGGGGCTTAAACTGTATTAACTATTTCACTCACAGCCTGGATCTCCATAACTCAGTTTGAGCTGATTGTGTTTTTGCACCAAACACAAATCAAACAGGCCAAATTCCTTCAAATGCAAATAAGATCTCATTTGCTCCTCATAGAATGAGCAAATGGTGAAACTGGGCTACTGTCCATTTTGGAAAAGTTTGAGTAGAATGAAGAGATTCATCGTTTTGTTGAGTGCTTCCACACAGGCTATAACTGAGATGTCTGTAGTCTAGTTTGAGGCCTGTTCAAGCTGCTTTTGGAGATTCTGTTTGCTGGAACACAGCTGCTCCGTTATCTTGGGTGTTGCCATGCCAACACCGGAGATGACCATGATTGGTCAGCAAGTTCTTATCACTAATAATATCAAAAATCAAACAATGGCTGAATGACATAATGTCATATATCCGCCATCTCAAAAATTGCATTTGGCATGCGAATTACAATCAATCAACCAATCAACCTTAATTTAAAACTCGCAGTACATTGAGTGAGCCTCTCATAATGTAGCCGAGCCAAAACAGAAAACAGAGATTGGAAAAATTGGATGGTAAAAACATATCAAATGCTAAAAAAACTAATAATAACCGTAATAGCAACAATATAATAACTTAATAATTAAGAGATCAAATAAGGATGAAATAAATAAAAAACATAGTTATTGAAATACATAAAGGAATAGAAGATGTAAAACTATAAGTTGACCGTAGCTAAGAAGTAAAAGCTGATAATAAAATAAATAAAAAGTAATAAAAGTGAAACAATAACTAAAACATAGCAAAATCATATTAAACATTAACTATAAACAAATAAAACAGTTGCAGGCTGTAAATACCATCAGTTATCATGTGTTCAAATTTATTTACTGTCATCTGAATAAATTACATAGATGAATCTTGCTTGGTGTGTAAAAGCCTTACAGTGGTCAGACTGGCTGATTATCTGTCTTGCTTCCTACCTGTTGATAATTAATAGTGCCCAACTGATGCCAAAGTAAGCTTGAGCTGAAATGAATAATCTTTACTTACCGTTTTTTCTAATGGTGTTAAAACACCCGTCAAAAGTTACAACTTTCGTTGCATTCATAAGACCCATGCATTTGTCTCAGCCTAACTAATGATAACACACCCATTTCACACTTTGCAACGTAATTATATGATTACGAAAACCAACAAATGGAAAAATGTGGCCAGCTTAAATAATTGCAGTTGTGTGTAGCAGGAAGACACTAAAATGTTGGGTTTATGGAGTGAGAGAATTAGAGAAAATGTACGGTTTCCTGGATTTTGTGTGTAAGGTGCTATTTGTAGACAGTAGTATGTGTGGCAGAACTGGGGGAGCAGATATTTAATGCCTTTACTGCATTAATCAGTAATTACAGAAGAAAAGAAGAAAAAGACTTTGGGCCTTTAGCCATGTGGACATTTAGCATGTGGTAAAATAAATTACATTTTAATAGGTAAAGTTATTTTCCATCAGATCAATTGAGCTGTGCACTGTAAATTAAATTCCTATTAAAATGACTTTGAAGGGGAACTCCACTAGTTTTTTTCAAATTTTGTGATGAGAAAGTCATTCAGAGCGGTTTGGAATGGTGCACTGTAGAGGAACTTACAGAATATGTAATGTTGATAATGGTAAAATGGTGGTAAATCCAAATAAAATCATTTTCTTTGGGTATTATTTTGCCTTACAACTTCGTGCATGGATCTCTCCACCATGAATGAATTTTAAAAAATACATTTAAGGCCAAAACCTTATCTCAAAAGTATTATGACACAGTGTCTCAGGGATCAGCTAATACTAAACCATTTCATGTAATTAGTTTTTATGATGTAATTTAGAGTCATTAAGCGCCACAGTCACCTGGTTCCTATCACCAACCATTGTGAACAATCCTTAACAATACACTTCAGCAATATAATTATAATACAGTTTGCACAATGATAATTGGAGGGGTGTATCAATGTAGCTTCTGATGTTAGCTACATTAGCCTTATAGCTCCAGAGGCAAACTTCACATACATGTCATGGCTGATCAGCTACGTTTGAAGTGAGGAGAAAACTGTACATTTGATTTTTCACCAAACTGCGGCTACAAGGTCTTCTGTGTTTTATCACTAACCGTGTATCATCAAATGACACAAAGTACAGTATAACAGAAACTGTAAGCTGGCATTAAGGTCAGCTGATGAAGTGGTGAACAGCTACTGTCATAACTAGAGTGTCTGCTTCTCTGCCGCTTTGAAACACCGCTACATTCTTGCTTCCTGTCAGAAGTTAGAATTATTATTTCTACAGTTTCCTCAGTGCCTAAGCTCACATGAAAGCACTGCACTCTGTTTGAAATGTGTTGACAACTGTAAATACAGGAAAGGGTTTAACTTCTTGTCCACACAGGTAATGCCCTGGCTGTAAGATAAGTGTGTTTGGACTGCATTCCCTCGATTACCCAGGGCAAATATACTTTCATATCTGAGGATATTCTAAATATGATCCCCAGTTGGCCTTTGCTGAACATCTCACCTTATTCACAAACAGTATTTGAAATTAAAATTTAAGTTCAGCACAGTTGCTGGCTTTACAGAGACAAACTGTGGGCTTATTATTCTGTGGTTAATAGCAATGTAACCATACAGTGTGACACAATACATCGCAATGAAAAATATGACAATGCATCTCATAGATGGGAGAAATCAGCAGGAGCTGCATTCTGTTAATCAAATGCAGTGGCATTGTTTAAACACCAGCGGTCACAACTTCACATTCAACACCATATGTCACACTCCCAGCAGGCGGATATAGCTTAAACCGGAAATGAGTGTGAGGTGCTGAAAGTGGGTATTTTATTTACTGTAATGGATTTTAAACTAACAAGAAGTGATAACATGAATAGCATGCTTACAGAATGTAATTTAGACAGCCAATCAACAGCCTAGATTGTGGAACAAGCATGCTTATTGGCTCACAGCTGCTAAGACTGACTACTTAGGTAATGTATTTTAGTAATTAAGTCTGTCCCATAATAGTACTGAATTCTGGGTAACGCATTATTTTAAGGTACACATACTGGGAGTTCATTAAGATCTTATGCTTTGTTAAGTAAAGCCCAATTTAGACACTTCTAAATGGTTTATACACTATGCAATATGCAATATGACCTATATTAGTATGTAACTAGAGATCTGTAATATGAAAATCACTAATGATTACATTATTAGTTGTAATAATGTGCAATAATTATTACTGTTAAAACAGTGTTATGCAAATTATTGAGCATGAATTACTAGCTAAATTTGCATCTTATGAGTGTAGAATTGGCAGCATACTGTTAGATGCTGAAAAGTGCTGAACAGTTTCATTAAGTCAGTTTGCAACAGAAATTCAATAAAAATTCAGGATATTTTGACTATTAAAAAGATTGAAGAGTTCATTTTATAGTTAAAACCATAAATTCTAAGCTCAAATATTTTTGGCTACCAAAAAGCCATTAAATTATCATTACGTTAAAATGCAATATGCAAACTGACTTGTGCTTTTTAGCTTCTAATTTGTAACTAAAAGTTACTAAAAAGTTACTAAAAATTATTATTCATTTTTAACTAAAACTTTAGACAGAATGGAACACATTTAAAAGTATTAGTGACTTATTAAATTCACATTAGCTCTAGAGCAGTAAACTCCAGAAGTCAACTGATGCTACCTAGAACATATAGGAATAAAATACTACCAACAAGATGTGACTTTAGTTGAGTACCTCACAATGAATCATTTCCATAACAACATCTTAATAATAATAGTGTCTTGGTAATGCAATTATGTGTTCCTTAAATTAAAGTGTCACTAAAGTATGATATTATAATAGTGATCATTCAAATTGGGGTTAAAGTATCATGAGGATATTGGATTGGAATCTAATTGAATCAAATTGTGAGCTAAGTGTATCATTATAATCCCTAGTTATTATTCAGTGACTACTCTATTACTGTTGCTATGTAGTAACTATGAAACTAATGTTTACATTATGTAGCATGTGATGAATTGACATGTGGGTCTATTTAAGAGTTCAAGCAAATTGGCTGCATTGATTCATCTGAGTTTGCCTAGTTATATAACTTGAATTAATTAATGTTGTTTTTACCTGAGTAATTATGTTTTTCTAGTGTTTTATTGAGATCAGCTGATAAAAGGACAACTCAGAAGATTAAATAAATGAGTTAATATGTCACAGACAGTGTATAGAAAGAATTTAGCACAAGCAAAAAAAGTACTGTGGAATTACTGACTTGCCCTGCAAACTACATGTGTAGTGGTGGGGTTTTATATGGGAGTTGTGGGAGCTAATTTTGGGACCCAACTGACCACAACAGAATGTTCCATAGAGTGAAATAGCAGCATTCAGTCCCCAAAGTACAATAGGCAAACCCTTAGTCATGTGGTGGCCACCAGTGCAGCTTGGATGGGCATTTTCAGACGTTCTTTGACGATGAACTGCTGTGATTGATCCTGTCTTCTCTCCACTCCCCCCTCCCCCAGAGGAAAAGAGTACGGTACTCTGAACTGGATTTCGAGGTAAGATCCCGCCCCCTTTTCTCCCCGGCCCAGTGTTTGTGCTTCTGTGTGCTTTTAGCTAAGGGTTTGACTGATGCCTAGAGGACCCAGTGACATTGCTGCTTTGGTGCTTGTACCCCTTGCATTTGACATTCAGATTAGTAGTCACCCGATTCATGGTGGACTTGTTTAGTGTTTCATCAGCCTTGATTCTTGAACTTCCTCTTGCATTCCTTTGGAGTGCTTGTCAACAGAAAATTCTTTCCATGTGACAAAAAGATACAAATGTTTGGATTGTGGAGGGGCCCCAAGGTTGAGGCTGTAGAAACACTGAGTTGTGAGAGTGAAGTGGGTCAGCGTGTGACGAGTGGGAGAGTATGCACATGTGAAGCCTGGAGAATGACCAAACTCTGGAATCCAGCAAACCTCCAGTCAATATTATGTTTACACTGATCTCAGACTTCCCTGCAAGTTATTTATGCGCTAGACAAATGGCTCTAAACTAATGCTGGGTGATATAGTGATATGAACATTAGAGCCAGGTGCGTTGGATCTGAACTCTCCGGGGTGGTAGATCTCCAGGACCAAGACTGAGCACCTTTGACTTAATGTGGACCAACAGCATGTTTCATTAAACAGAGATTTACCTCAGGCTCCCAAGTGACATAGTTTTTGTAAAATCATGGGTTAGAAGATTCCATGAGTCCAAAAGAGCATAATTGGTCCTGTTTAATTGGATGCAGTGATGCGCAGCAAAACGTTAGAAAAATAATTGTGTGCATAGTTTTGATAGCATTTTAAATATGCCACTGCATTGTGTTTGTTCCAACTTATCAAATCCTCCAAAAATAAGTATTGTAATACATATTGTGTATAATATGCATGTCCATAACACTTTACTTGAACTCTGCTACATAACACTGACATAACAATGCCATAAAGATGTCATGGCAGATGTCATTTACTGTCATGAGTTGTAAACAGAATTTATTCAGTAAAAAAACAGTGTTATGTTACCATCACTGATGTCATAATGGCAGATTCCATTATTATGTAACAGCAAACCTCCAGTCAATATTATGTTTACACTGTTTGATGTCATGACACCTTATATCACAGGCTAATGTTTCCTGTGCCCTCTAGTTTGTCATTATGATGTCAAACATTATGACATAAAGTCATATGTAAAGGCTTGAACACCCCTTGTCAAATTACTTGTTCTGTTGATTTTCTAAGTGAAAACAGCTTAACCTCTTACATGGGCCTGGCAGCAGGCCTCAAGTTTTATTACACACTTCTGTAATCTAAGAATAGCTCAATTCGCATTGAAGTCCTGTGTATTAAGTGTAGTTTCTGAATAATAACTCTTGGCATGTAATAAGTCTGGGATTTTAAGGGGTTAACACATCCTCTACAGGTAACACACTTGAATATGGCATTTGCACAGGACACATTTTTTTATGTTTATTTTTTTTCCAAATATATTAAATTCAGCAAATAAACCATAATTGTGCATTAAAATGTTCAGACGTTTGTCCCCTGTAGACGATAGATGATACAAAATCAACGAAACATTCCACTTGACCAGGGATTCCCAGACTATTGCATACGACTGCAAATTATGACAGCATGTAATATATGCAATGACATGTTTATGGCATGCTTATGTCAATGTTATGTAGCAAAGTTCAAGAAAATGATACCAAAATGTCCTCAAGTAAAGAGCGCTTATAGTACTCCATAAGAAGTTATGTATCAAAATTAAAATCTATTTAAAAGACGTTTAAGCAGCATTTAAAAAAACTGTTATGGCCTAACACATGGGTTTTAACTACCCTCTCGCGGCTCCATGGCAGATTAAGACTTTCATGTAAAAATAAAATAATCCTCCTTTGCCGTAACAGAAAGCTTTGCTGAGCCTTCTAACACAGTTTCAACAGTCAGTGATTCTAAACACTGTAGTTAATTCATAAATGGTCTTAAACACTACTAATTCACCCTTTTAACACTTAAGATTGGTGCACAGACTGCTGGACACACAGTAACGCAGACAACAATCTCACCTAGCTAGTAGCTAATGAAAGGGCAAAGAAAGAGATTTAAAATGTCAATAATTTAGAGACAAATGGACAGACTTATTTGCTTTTTTAAGCACTCAGCCGGTTTTCCAGTGTGTTTAATGTGCAACGAGAAACTCAACCACAATAAAATCACAAAGCTAAAGCCAGCTTCTTGTTCGCATTCTCCCGGTCCACCTTAAATGGTACAGCAGTTACATTCTGGCACCTCAGGCACCATTTAAGGTGGAATGGGAAAATTTGAAAAAGAAGCTGGTGAACGAGGAGCTAATTTCAGCCTTGTAAAAACTTGAACGTTAAGAGACGTTTTAAAATACACTATTCTACTTTTGTGGAAAAGTTTCCTGCCAGAGATGTGAGAAAAGCAGCTATAGCTGAGCTAAAGCTAAAAGTAGATCAAAGTAAGTCTGCGCTTTCATTTATATTATATTTGTCAGCCTATACTAGCACATTAGCACAAACTGAGACATATTTACAGCCAAGACGGTAAAACGTTACTTCAATTAAATGGACATAAAATGTAGTGGCTCCCAAGGTGGATTGATTTTTGTTGAAAGGACAAAATGACCCTTCGTAACATTTGGGTTGCCGACCCCTGTACTAACATAATGCTCTCTTATGTGTTATTCACAGTTGGTAGAGCACAATAGTGTTACAATGCATCACAACATTAGCATTTATGAACAGATATTATAATGTGTTATGGAGCTTTGTAAAATGTTATTCATGTAACTAAGTATGAGCAATTATACAGGCTTATGCTTGGCATTGTAAGGTATTATGTATGGACATGACGCATTACAAATGCATTTCTAATTCATTAAGAATGCAGGATTCATAAGAAGTTTTGCCATTACATTTTTGGCCATGTTGCTCACCCAAATTCTGAATATTCAAAGCCACATTTTCTGTAACACTGACTGGAGATTTGCTTTCCATTATGGAGGCATCCTCTCAAGTGAAGGTATGTTACTAACCAGTTGCTTTTAGAGCTTCATACGTTCTTCCATTCTGGTCAGCGCTGCATGGTATACTGCTGCCTGCAAAGCCCCCCCAAAAAGACAAAATAGCTCAGTAATTTGGCCACATAGCACATGTGCCAATATGGCTGTCATGGCACCCGGTGACAAGTGACTGGTGAGAGGGTGCGGTGCTTGTACAGTGGCAGGCCTAATTGGAGCTGGTATTCTCAGTGTGAGTTGGCCCAGGTCAGAGTGAGTTCTGTGTTCTGACCTTCTTGGGGAAGCAGCTGTATCTGTTAGACCACCCAAGCTCTAAACCCACCTCCAATTAAATCAGGGCGTGGGAGAACTAAGTGCCCCCCTGTAGAGAATGCCGCTGACCAGAGAGACCCTGCTGTGTCCCTGCTTTCATTGCCATTTAAACTGCCAGTGCTGTGGAGGCTCAAAAACCCAGAGGGATCTTTTAATGGGTGGCAAAATCTATGCCAGCTACTCGTCTCCCCCTCTTCTGGCTACCCAGTCTGTCTGTCCGCCACCCCCTCTGTGCCCCCTTCCCTTTTTTTTATTCTGTTTATTTTTGTTTTTTTGTTGTTTTTTTACCTTCCTTCCAGAAAGTGATGCACACTCGCAAAAGACACTCAGAGCTCTACCATGAACTCAACCACTCCACCAAGTTCCACACCATAGATAGGTATAACAGGGACCCTGCCATGTCCACATTCAAGGTAAGACTCTTAACCAGGCCTCGGGGGAATGGGGAGTTGACCCTTCTTTGAAGTTAGTCTTACTGCACTTGTAGCAGCACGTCTGAAAATGTAGTGAAATATTACCTCGAGTCACCACTTACTCATATCGATGACTTCACATCTTAACACAGTGATTTAACCCTTTCCACTATTCATGTGTGTAATATGTACACATAGATCACAATTTGAAATTTCTAAACTATAATATACATTAGTTTTCACTTGAAATACTAAATTATTCCACTGCACTTTGACACTTTAATGCATTTAAGGCATTGAGGCATTAAGGATTGAAATTATGTTTTCATATGCATGACACAGTATTGTGCAAAAGTTTCAGACGTCTGAGAAAATATGTAAATCTATTCATCTGAGCTGTAAACATTTATTCAAAAATACATTGTTACAAAACATCATTATTCTCTGTGTTAGCAAAGAGAAGTCCAGTATTTATAGTTGCAATATAATACCTAGTTTATCTAATCAATGTTTCATCAAATTTTAGCAGAAATATTATTAACAACACAAAAATAATGTGATTAAATATTTTAGTAGATTAACAGCCCTGGAATAAATACAAATAAACATGAATACAGTAAAACGTAACTCCAGCAGTTGCACAGATTTGTTCAATTCCATCAGCAGCACATTTAATTGCATTTGTCCTGTTTTCTCAAATTTTACCCCAAAGCTTCATTAGAATTTCTAGATTTCTGTAACATTACTGAATTATTGAAATGAACCCAAACATGTTTATCCATTTCAGTCTGCTGAAGGAGTCTTCAGTGCCAACATTGCTGATATAACTGGTATAGCTGACAATCAGTGAGAATTTTGCTTGTAAATGATACTTCAGACTTGATGTACTTCAGTGATAAACAAATTCACTGCAAGGCAGTAGCTGGAAATAACATATTTTATCAAGAGAGCCATCAATGGACCTTGCCATTTAAAAGCTGTATTTGAACAAGAGGGCTACAAGGTGAAGTGTTTCATTGCAAAACGCTTTATGGACCACTTTCAAGAATTGTAATTTCTTTCCTGATAAGTGTTGTTGGGTGTGGACTTTACATGTACAATAAATATCAATGTCATATTATTAATAATACCACCTTTATTAGAGAAATAAAGTGAGCTTTCCATTATACGATAGCTGTTGTTCTTTTTCAAAAAATCATTATATTCAAAATTGTTGCAAATGATTATACACTGTTTTGGAATGAAGCTCTTCACGTATTAAAGGCATGGAAAAATAGGGTGTCGTTAATTATATATGCATTGTTGTGACATTAACACATGGCTGCTGAAGACTTTTGCAAAATACTGCAGGTAAAAACGGACTTCATAGAAACTCAGAGATTGAAACTCAGTACACTGAAAACATCTTGATGTAAGACTATCTAAGCTACTTCACAAACTAACTCTCTCAATTTTTGTCTTCTTTTTCTCTAACTTGTTCAACCAAGTAAGTTGTAGAACAGAGAATCAGGCATTTATACAAACAAATGCAGTTTTGCCCTGACCTCTGTCTGTCAGTATCAGTCTAACTGTTGACTGCCTGGCAAAGATCATTAATACATTCCATGCCTGGCCAAGCCACATCACTGCCATAATATCTGAAATATTATATATACCTGATTTTGGAGGGACCTTTCCAGCCTCACTCTCCTTTCCCCTCAGCTAAATTTTATTGATGTTACGTGGAGCGGTGCTAACGTCTGAATCATATTCAATCCCATGCCTATGAACTTTTCTCAAGGACATTCCTTAGCTCTCCGCTGTCCCTGGAAAGAGTTCAGTGCTTCTTCCTGTTACTGTGGCTGCTGAATCTTTTATGGTCTATTAGCAGCAGAGGAAGGAGCCTTGCACACTTCCACACTCAGTATCCAGAGGGTTTTCATCATTAAGATTTAAAAACAAACGCCGTCTCCTCGGCTGAATCACCTACACGCAGCTTAGCCCTTTCTGATGGAGTGTACTCTCCAGAGGCACTTGCCACATGTTCACTCGCATTTAATTTGGGCCATGCTGTCTGCTCCCTGTCTCATGGCCCGTTCCAGGCTATTAACCTTCATTCCGCCGTTAAATGTTTGGAGGATGCCTGGACTGCACACCTCAGGATAGTCATCAAAGAATTGTACGTTCCTGCTATTCAAGCGCTTAGAGCGATTTGGATCACACACATGAATCATAATGGTATTAACTTTGCTTTTTGATTCCTAATGGGGGGAGATGAAGTCAACGCTGCTTTCAGAGAGTCATCTAGCAGATTCTGTAATCTCTCCCAGAGTTAACTCTGACAATGCAATAATTACAGTGATAATGGTGTCTGAGAGAGTGTGAAGAATGGAGATTATGCACTGGTAATAACTGTAATAACACAGCGCCTAAGCCTTGTGACAGCCAGTGATTTTGATCTCATCCTCAAGTCACCAGGTTAAGCGTAGAAAAGAGCTAAAGAGTTCTAATCTTTCTTTCTGAATGCATGTATTACCTCAGTGTAATTCTCTGATAAAGAAGTATTCTTCCGAAGTGTGATATCACTGTAATTCCTAAAAACTATAACCAACAGTAAGACATTTATTGATTATACAAGCACAGTACCAGATAAAAGTTTGGACATGCCTGCTCATTAAGGGTCATTCTTTTCTATTTTAAGACTAGGACTACTTTATACTTATTTTTCTTTATTATCTACATTTTACAGTAGTAGTTAAGACAAAAACTATGAGATAACCCATTTGGAAATACACAGTGACCTAGGCTCCAGATAGCCCCCCCTTTGTCGTAGAGTTTTCTTAAACTAGCTTAATGAGGAGCCACCTAAGTTGCTTTTCCAACTATAGAAGATACACGTTAGAGCTTGAAATATTTGTGTAAACAGGACTCGACTACTCATATCAGGTTCAGTCAGATTTGGATGTCATTTCTTAAACGTGTCAGGCTTGGGTTGGGCTCAAATTTCATGTTTGGGTTCTCACAGCATGTCTCCCACTTTTAACGGATTTTACCTGTATTTGCACTTGTGAAAAAACAGAACATAAACCGTGAATCGGTTCAGAAAAGTACTTTTTACCCCAAATTTTGTTGGTTATATATTTCTGTGGAATACGGAGCCCTGCTGGTGACATCCCATATAAATAAAAATTGCATGTGGCCACGCTTTATTAACATGTGGAAACTAGATCCTAATGCAAGGCAACGACTAAGTATGTCATGGAATAAGATAATTAAGTCGTGGCCACAACTTAGTAAGGCGTGGGATGCAGGATAGACAGTTTAATCAGACTAAACAACATTTGAGATGCTGTTCAAACAGAATTACTTAACAAATAGTTTTGTTAAAGCAGAATTAAAAATGTGGACAGTTGATTATTTTGTTGTAGCATATAATTTTATATTGTTTTAGATTTTATTTACTTGTGCTGTATTGATATTCTGTCAGGTTTTATTCTGCACTTTGGGTGAGGATGGGTTGGTTCAGGTCAGTGTTGTACAGATTTTGTTGTTCTCTGGTCACTTTTCAACTCAAAACATGAAAATGTGGTTTGGGACCTTGTTGTTGCTGAAAACTACCTGTTGAAAGGGCACTTTGAATGTGCTGTTGAATTTAAGAGGGCAATTATTTATAATTATTTTAGAAACAAATTTTAAGCATTTTAAGCACAAGCTTCATGATATCCAGCTGAAGATTATGGATATAAAAAACACATTCAGTCGGGTGTGCCTGAACTTTTGCGTGGTACTGTGTATAGCATGTTTCTGAATGAGGCAGTGAATATTCAAGAGTTTTATGTATTTCTTGATCATGATTCTTCTGCAAATTGTTAAGCTGTAAAAGGTAAACTTTGATTCTTCCTTCTACTTTGATAAGACTCTAAATAGCTCTAAAACTGACCTGAACTCACAACATTCTGAACATTCCCTGAAATGCAGCATCACTCTTTGACCCCTCTAATGGTCCAGCCCACTTCACAGGTCCCTCCTCCACCTCCACCACGACAAACCGAGCCTCTTTTAACGCGAAGAATGAGCTTCGTTTACAAAGAGAGCCAACGTAAGCATGTCCTACAGCCCCCTGACTCTGCTGGTGTTAGCCCATTTGTGAGAGGGGCCTGTGAGATAGAGGCCCCCGCTGGTGCTGGTGTGTAATCCCTTAACCCTTATGAGTCTAAAGTTATTACAGTTGTTTTGCTGTAGAATTTACATGTAATTACAAATTAATTGCCTAATTAGTTATGTATTGAATTACAAACTTATGTAATGAATTTATTGACTTACTGTAAATATGATTTGTGTTTTAACTTAGACATGTAAGTAACTGGCTGTCTAAAAATTTAATTTAACTTCAAATAAGAAGATTTTAAAGTATTTAAATCAACCAATTTTATATAGTTCAGTCAATTTCTGAAGTTTTTTCAGTTTTTTCTTTTTTCACAGTCGAAAAAATGATAAAAAACATGGGGAAAATGTCAAGGATGGCTTGTCTTTCCAGAAAATAAGACTAGGAACTATGAACTTAACACCCTAGAACTTGATAATTCTCCTCTTATACTTGCAAACACTGAATTGAAAGTTTAGAATCAGCACTGCAGACAGATGTTTTTAGCCTTAATTATCTTTCAATTCGTTGTTTATTACAGTTAATATTGAATTACATCATGCTTTTGATATCACTTGTGATAACTCTGACTTCTAAGGGTTAATCCTCCATGTAGAGTGGCTTAGTGAATGCAACATGTTGGGTGGGCAGTGCTGCCCATGCTATGACAGCATGGAATACTCTCTGTGCTGTGTTTGCTATGTGTTCAACTTTAAAACCTTTTTAACATTACGTCTGTAGGTCAATATAACATTTAAACTTGGTAAACTTAGTTTAAATGGTGATGCAGTGAAATGGTAATGGCTTATTGCATTTATAAAACAGAAAAATACAATAAAATGTAATAAAAAAACACCAATGTTCAATAAATAGGTTATTAATAATTATTATGATAATTTTTCTAGCAAAGAGTGTAATCTCTTGACAGTTTACTATGGTTGCCAGGCAACAAAACAGTCAAAGATTATACTGTTTTTCATTAACTTACAGTTGAGTATGTTGAGTGCTTTATAACAGCTTTGAATGTGGCTCAGCCAATCAGATTTGATCCATTTTGTAAAATCACTTGAATAGCGATGGTGAATTTATTGCAGCGAAATGGACGTGTTGCAGCAAAACTATGAGATCAGATTTACCATCATTGGTTTATAAAACCAATGTGATCATACTGGAGGTGTCAGAGGAGCATCACACGAACTGACCCTTCACTATGATCCCCCAGTGAACGTGTGCTGTCCCGTGTGTGGGTGGGCCATTGTTGAGATGAGTACTGTACATTTGGAGGAAAAGAACATCAAAGGCAGTTTTCTCTGATGTCTGTTTCTCCTCAGTTCCCTTATTTGTGTAACAGTGAGCATATTGTGGTCTGCCAAAAATGGAGCTGGCTCAGACGCAGTCCGTTCTTCTGAATGAGCTCTTGTTTAATTCGCCCTCCTCCTTCTCCAGCACAACTCCCTCCGTACTCGTTTTGTCCCTCTCCTCTACCCCATCATTATCTCCCCAATCTCTCCTTTCCAGCATAGCCGGTGGATGAATCTGCCGTTGCCTCTGAATGGCCTGTGTGTTAGCGAGCGAGGGGCCTTGATGCAGTTTGAAAGGCAGTTAACCTCTAAGTGATGATGCTGGTCGGGTTGATGGCTTTAGTGGAGGCGCCCCATATGCTTCCAAATAGATGAAGGACTGCTACCCTGTGTTCAATCTATTCATGGTAATGCAGAAAGCACAAATGAACACAGCAGGAGAGCCTGGCAGCAGAGAAAGGCAACAGTCTGGCTTCTGAAATATGGATCGGCCATAACTTCTGCTCCGTCGCCCACTCTCTTGCTTACATATGCTTCTCTTCATACATATGCATGTGTGGGTCATTTGAATTACAGAAGTGGCTTGTCGATTGTTTTAGAGCAACTTACGGTTTGTATAATATACATGTGTGTGCCTCAATGACCACTGATTTACCTGATCTGGCTATGTTTAGTGTAAATGGTCCATTAAAGGGGTCAGCTGACCCTCTAGCAAGCTAAAGCATGTGTAATGGTGGCTATCAATGCCAGAAGAGTGTTATAAATTCAGGATCGTAATTGTCACACTCTCAAGGTTAAGTGTAGGAGATGTAATAATACTTTGTTGAAATATTCACTGTGTAAATGTGTACATGTTTATGATGGAATAGAAACCTGCATATACTTTCCTACAGATGAGTTAAATTATAGTTATTTGTTATGTACAGTACATACAGACCATCTGTAGTTAAAAAAAAAAACATCCATTAAATACATGTTGTTAATTTTTCAGGAGATATTTCTAAAGGGATTAGAAATAAGATAATGCACGAGGAAGTGAAAAGGAAAATAAAAAATAAACAAATGCCCAATCCCATTTCTTATTTTTTAGAACTACTCCTTGTTTTTGCGTTTCACCTTGCCCCTTGGAACTGAGTTACAAGGGTTAGTGGTTGAAATCTTCTCCTACGAAATGGGACCCGCAAATAAAAAAGAACATTACTTCATTAACAGCTACTAGCACTGCTCTGTAGGCGACCCTGCCAGTCTGCAGTGATAGCAGTAGAGGGTAAAGTTCAGCACCTCACTGCTGGTCTTTAGTTACATTTAGGGAATCATACGCCTTCAAAGAGGGGGGATACAACAACTTTTATTGTCTCCCACCCCTAGTTCTTCAGTGATATGAAGCTGAAGTCAGCCATCAGCCAGCTTCTTGTTTGAATTTTAGCTAGCTAGGTACCGAGACATCAGCATACTACTAGTGATTGTTTTGTGCTTGTCAAGAAGAAAAGGACTATAATACATTGAAATGACATTAAACTAAGATAATATGATGTTATTGTATTTTTTAATGGAGAAAATACTCACATTTGTGGGTTTCTTTGGTTGCTTGTGCAGCCATCTTGCCAGTTTTTCTTTTTTTCCGTTTGGAGTGTGCTTATGAAAAACCTCCCTTTGGAGGGTCATGTAGCTCAACACTCCACCCTACCCCTCTGTCCCAACAACAATCGGGACATCCTACACCTAGGCGTGAACATGCCAAACAGAAGAGTAGGGCTAAGTGGTACAGGCAAAGGGTGAAATGGGATTGGGCAAAAGTCTTGCTTCAGAACTGAAAACATAAAAACTGAATGCTATGGGTCTGAAAGGGTGTGTAGCTTTGAAGAAGCCATTACTGAGAAAAAGAAATAAACAAGAAATAGAACATTTTCAAATCAAACAAAAAAGCTACGGATGTTCTCAGAACAATGGACTGACCACCCCAGAGCCCAGACCTTAGGATCACTGAATGTGTGTGCGATTACTACAATCGTCAGTAATTTGCAAACAACTTCTAAGACTGAATTTTGGAGGTGTGGAAAATATCCCTGCAGTTTTCTTTAAAAACTGCAATAGAGGCAAAATGGGGTCGCAATAAATACTGCATTTCTATGCATTTTCTGCTTTGTCCTGATGCTGAGAAATGAAAAACGTGTCCTTAATGGTCTTTTTGACTGGATATTAAAAAAAACAAAGTGTGGTCTCTGGTTTTTGCGCCGTACTATATAAACTGAAATTTTGGTATTTTTAGAAATGCTACAAGGTGCTTTTCTCCTCCATCTGTCCTTCTGCCTCCCTCTCTTTCTCTCCTTTTTTGCAGTTGTTGGCCTTTTAAACGGACCAGTCTGCAGCATAATAAGGCTTTTAATTGAATAATTGATTTGCCTCATTAACACGTTTCAAAATTATACCCGTGCCCTTTGTAGTTCGAGTGTGTCTGCATTTTTTTGGTTCACACAAATTAGCCGTTAAATTGTATTTTCTTACTGGCCACCGTGTGCTGAGCGCAGGGCTGACGCTCCATCAGCTGGCTTAATGAGGAAGCAGAAGCAGAGAGCCAGACTGGACAGAAGCGCACAAACACACTTTGAGAGCACAATGCTAATGCAGGACCTTGTGCCAATTAAGATGTAGGATGGGTAAAAGCCAGAGTCAGACTGTGTACAGAGTCTGCTGCCCCATTGACTCCATCCTGCTCTGCTGTAATGCCTGGTGGTTTAGACATTATCCTGTCTGTGTTTAGGTCGACTTTTATGGACTATTGTTTAATCATATTAGGGACTTTTTCCTTGCAGATGTCCAGATTATCACCTCTAGCATTTGTTTTCTGTATACCAAAGGGTGCCCAAATTGTTTGTGTTGGGGTCAAAAGTAAAATGTTTGTGGTGGGCTGAGGGCCAAAAAGACAAAACAGTATATGAATACTGTAAGTAGGTAAGTTTAAAAACAATAATAAAAATATATATTTATTACATTACATATTTTCGTACTAAAATACTTTAAAATGAAGATTTTAAAAGGAAAATAAAAATGTAATAAGTCATAGGCTTATATTGAATAAAAATACTTTTGGATGCATTGGTGGGGTTCTGTAACTTGTAATGTATACACATATATATATATATACATACATACATATATATATATATATATATATACATACACATATATAATGGATCCATCCATCCATCCATCCATCCATCATCTAAACCGCTTATCCTTCTGGGTCGCGGTGGGGTGCTGGAGCCTATCCCAGCTGTCATTGGGCGGAAGGCAGGAAACACCCTGGACAAGTCGCCAGTGCATCGCAGTATAATGGATCCATTTTTTCTTAATTTAGTTTTGTCTAAATAGATTTTCTTTTTGATAATAATAATAATAATAATAATAATAATAATATGTTATTATTGTTTATGATTTTATTGTTGAATTTGTATTTGTTTTATCATTATATTTTGTTTTATAGATCATGGTATATACAAAACAGGTCAAAGTGATATAGTAATAATTAATAAAAGGACAATAATAATAATAATAAGTACATTGTTATTTTATTAGTTTTGTAATATTTTGTTATCATTAATTAAAATAATTAATAAAATGACAAATAATTAATGAAAATCAAATAATAAAATGAATAATAATATAAATAATAATAATATGTAAATTGTTTATTTTTTATTATTTATAATTTTCTAGTAATATTTTATTTTTTAGATCGTGGTTTACACAAAGCAGGTCAAAGTATTATAACAATTAATAATGGTAATAATATGTATTTTGTTTATTATTTTACAATCAGTTTTATTATAATATTTTGTAGGTCATGGTTTATCCAAAGCAGGTCAAAGTGATGTTATAAGAATAATAATTAGTTACTAATACTAGTAGTAATAAAATAATAATAATGGATCCTACAGATGATAACAACTTGTTATTGTAACTTATGAGTAGCAACTGTAACATAAATAACTGCAAAGAAGCATCACAGGTTTCAGATGGTCCTTTGAGTTGTCATGGTTCTGTATATAAGCACTAAAGCACTCTTGAAGAGTGTAGAGTTTGTAGACTGTGTCAATGTCATTTTACTACTGAAAAAAACAGACTGTCCTGAATAGCTATGGTCAATCAGAGCATCGCATTAGGTTCTGTTGTCTATTCCATGTTAAGACTGCAGTGTTATACAGTGCTTGACTCAATGACCCCAAAGCTCACTGTCCACTTCTCCTGACCGTGTTATCCTTCACTAAGGCAGGGTACATACTCATCTCTAACAATGGACCTGTTTCTTGTGCTTGCTCTCTGTTCATTGTGATATGTCCACATGCTTTGGTCCTTTTTCGTTATCATTTTTATTCAGTGTTACTTTGAGTTTCATTCAGTGTTATTTTGTGTACTGTTAATGCATTATTTTTGTTGTTGTGTACTGCTGTGTGTTTGTGTCTCTTTGTTTTGATGGCTTTGGTTTCAAACTGCATGTTTTCTGCCATAGTTTGACTGTAGCCAGGCAGTCAGCAGACCCAAGGGCATCAAAGAGAGAAAAGGTAAAAACCACTCATCCAGAGAGCAGCAGGTGTGGGGCATGGTGGGACCCCCGCAGCCTGCCTGTGTCATTCGCCCGTCCGTTCGTCCGTCCGTCCGTTCTCTCGCTCTCTCTCCACTCCACTCTGTAGTCTCAGTAGAGAGAAACAAACAATTTTAGACCTGTAAATGACTCCCTGAGCTTCCTCTCCTGATCCACCTGCTGGCAAAAGTGACTGTGATTGCTCCTGTTTCATCTGTGCTGTTCCAGTACCGTAATGTCCTTCCTGCCTCATCTGTGTTTAACCGTGTCCTCTCTCCCCTTCGACTTCCGTAGAAAGTGTAAGCCGAACTTGCTCCTTTGTTTCTGTACTTTTCTCACCGTTTGCTTTTGCTTGAGTGCAAGCTTTCTAATCTTTTGCAAGAGGAGGGATCGTCATGCTGTTTGGCAGACACAAAGCAAGGGAAGAGAGAATCAGTATGCAGGGGAATGTGGATAATTTTTACACAGTAACAATGTTTAAAGGGCCCATATCATGAAAAAAAGTAAAAAAAAAAAAAAAACAGTTGTTTTGCTTTTTTGGAATGAATGAGTTTGATGCAGTATGTAAGCAATGTTAAATGTACCATTTACTTCCTGGTCCATACAGTCAATATATGGAAACTAAGCTTCAAAATGTTAAATTGGTCATGCCTTTGATGTCACAACCATGAACACAGTTACGTATGACCACCCTTTCAACCTACAATAGTTTGGCCTTGCCTATTTGAGAGTTATTGTAGTGGACGATTTGAGGAAAAGGATTAAATGTGCTGTTCATGGCTGTCAGGAAGCAAATGGATCACTACAGCCTTTCAAAGCATCCTTATATCTGAAAGGTTTCTATTTTCCTGACATGACTGAGGAATTCTGCTGGAATCCAACAGCCTGTTCTGTACATTTCAGCTTGGACTGAACAGGGTACATTACAGGGCACCCAATCATAAAAGAGGTCATTTACATACATCAGTCTTTAAGGTGCAACAGCAAAGAGTTCATGGAATGCCAAGGCATAAAGAGAGCTTGGAAAATGTACATTTTATTAATTATTAATTAATTATGACTTTTTTGGCAGATAAAACCTAAGAAAAGACATAAAATACATGAAAAGAGCATGTGCCCTTTAGAGTGAAGCAGTAATTACTGTTACATACATTTAAACTAGACTGCGGTTGAGAGCAGCCAGTCAGAACAGAAGTCGTGGTAACAGAAAGAATGTGTTTAATATAAAAAATGTCATGTGGGGACAAATTATGACTTTTGGTAAAGAAAATCTAGGAGAAAACATAAAATGCATTAAAAATGTAGAATATGGAAGTAATTATAGTTTGTTACATATATTTTTGACTGGACTCTGATGGAGGCACAATAAAAGACAACCAATTAAAACAGTAGGTATTTGCATATCAGTTATGATAACAAAAAGCCTGTTAGGTTCTAAAAATGTAATGAATTATGACTCTTTTTGATAAATAAAACCTAGGAGAAAACACAAAATGCATGAAAAATTTATAATATAGACCTTTTAAAGCAAGACCCTGAGTAATTAATGTTTGTTCCATACATTTTCTATTGGAGTGCTAAGAAAGAGGGCAGACCTTCAAGGCAGCCAACCACAAAGAGATCATTTACCATATATCAATGGTAAACGAAAGGAAGTAATTTAAAAAATGCTCATGTAGAAATTAATTATGACTGTTTATGTGACTGTGCCTGGGTTTGACCAGGGTCCTCTCTGTGTGCATGTTCTCCCCGTATCTGTGTGGGTTTCCTCAGGGTGCTCCAGTTTCCTCCCACAGTCCAAAGACATGCAGTCAGGCCAACTGGACATGCTAAATTACCCCTAGGTGTGAATGTGTGTGTGTGTGTGTGTGATTGTATGTGTTTGTGTGTCTGCCCTGCGATGGACTGGCGACCTCTCCAGGGTGTTTCCAGTCTTCCGCCCAAAGACAGCTGGGATAGGCTCCAGCACACCCCCGACCCAGAAAGATAAGCAGCTTAGATAGTGTGTGTATGTGTGTGTGATTTGATATATAAAAACTTGGAAATGTTATAAATACACCTACAATAAAAGAATAAAATGGATATGGGTACAAAACAAGAGAAATGCAGGATATGGGCCCTTTAAAAATAGTTTCTTCAAAGACATAGTTTGCCTCAGCACACATTTCGAATAGGTCTTCCCTAAAATGACCCTCTCCTCCACATTTTACACCCAGTTGGGTAGAGGTGGTAGCATGGAAAGGGAAGTGCTGAGACGGTCCCTATGGCAGAATTCCTGGAAATCAGCCTTCATGCTAAACCAGGTTCCAGGAAAACGCAAAGGGGTTAGAGAGTGCATTTGCATGTGCTACTGTCCTCTAACGCCTGCTCCTCCAGCAGCATTCAGTGCCTCCGATCTTTCCCTGCAGCAGCAGCGTAGACTAGCGGTGCTCCTGACCCCGCGGTAGAGTAGAGACGTGATGTCCAAACAGGTTCATGTGTGCTGCAGTGAGCAGGAAGCCTCTGCTGTCATATTGAGCGCAGTGCTGCAGATGGTTAGGTTGTCTTTTTCTTTCACTGGCTGAGGGGGAGAGAGAGATGGGGGGGAGGCACAAGCCTCTAAGACTGCGTACACCTCTGTCGAGGTAAAAAAAAAGAAAGAAAGGAGGAGGAAAAAAACAAATGTTGCCTTCCCCACAGACATGCCAGTGACTGTGATTTCCCCCTTCTTCTCTTTCTCTTCCCTCATTTTTATCACAACAGAGGGAAAAGCGATGGAGCATTTCATCTGCCGGAGGTGAAAAGAACTCTTCGAGTGTAAGTAGAAAAGAACTGACAGGGAGAGATGGGAGAGGAAGAGAGAGCGAGTTGGGAGACATTGCGAGAGGCAGAGAGAGAGAGAGAGAGAGAGAGAGTGTGGAGGGAACGGAGGCTGGCATAAGCAGCAGAATCACGTTAGCATTCTCTCAGGAGCGAAGTTGGGCTCCACTCCTGCATCAGCGGCTCTTCTGCATTACAAAATGTTCCTTCTCCAACATTTAACATGCAAATTGGCTCCCAGATTATGCTTTTTGTATTCATTTTGCCAACTGTCAGCCTGTTACGCCGGATGAATGATAATCAAGCTGCCATCGCCCCCTGGTGGTTAGAGTCAACATCACCGCAGATGCCCCTGTTTCAGTCACAATCCAGTGGACACCAAAAATTCTGAAGAGAACTAAAATAGAAACTGAAAAAAAAGTCAAAGCACTTAGTAGCTTAGGATTCTGTGTGCGTGTTGTGTGTGTTTGTGTGTGCAAAGGCATTCGTGCTTTTATGTCTGCAATTATGTCCTATTAGTATCCATCCATGTTCTTTCTGCATCCCCAATGAGAACAGACTAGATAAAACTAAATTTTAGGACTACCTTCCATAGCACACATGGAGGCAGACACACTGAGAGGTCAAAACATTGCTGTGCTTCACATAAGTCATTCCATTTGGAAGACATGCAGTCAGCAGGACCAAAGGAACAGAGTGACATGCAGTAATCAAATGCATTTTAAAGGCTGAAAAGAGTGAGGAAATGAACAGGGCCTAGAATTGAACCCTGTGGTAAACATATCCTGATAGTAGTGGGCTGGTTTGAAAGGTATGCATTTTGTCATAACCTTTATACCAGTAGGCCACAAACAAGCACAGATAACACAGCATACATACCACACAAAACGCTAAGGTTAGAGTGTTAAGCTGAATGACAAAAGGTCTATTTAGCTAATGGAGAAAAAGATGTTTCAATGATGTTTCAGCAAAATAAGGAAAAGCAGCAGTAGGTGTAAGCATGAGTGATGTAACAACTCGGACGTGAAACAACATTGTTGGGGTGATGAAGCTGCTTGCCATTGGTTTTATTATATATATATATATATATATATATATATATATATATATATATATATATATATATATATATATATATATGTAACAAAACCTCATATCTCTGAAATGATAACTTTACCGCAGAAGGAAAAAACATGCTTTACTTTTAATGTAAGTCAATGGAACCAGACTTTTTTCCAAATAATTTTGGGCCGCTTCTTTTGGTCTATTTATCATGACATGTACACAATGTAAAATTGTGACAAAAACTGAAAAATGCTAAAAATGAAGATACGACAGCAGCAATATTCAAGAAATGTTGTTAACATGTTAATTCTAGACACATTTTTCTACAGCATTTATTCACTGGGTTATTCTATAGGGACTCTTATTGTGAAGGTGGGGCTAGCCATAGTGTTTATGTGCAGATCAGAAAGTCTAGCACTGACAGCTGAGAGAGTAAGACGTAGCGAAAATCTGCTCATGTATGGCGCGGCTGTGGCCAGCTGGTTAATAAACCACCAGGAGTTGTGTGAATGCTGTGTCTGCTTTAGTACTATGGCAACACTGCCCACTTAAAAAAGTTTTGCTTTGAATTTACTCACATTTCAAATTGGTTTCAATTAAATAAAATACATTCCATCACCATAATTCTTGACTAAAAAGGTAAAATGCAATGAAAGTAATGGTGCTTACGTGGTTTCATGTGGAACCAGTGTACATATTTGAATGAACTAAATTCAAAGCAAAACTTTTGGTAACTCTGTTTAATGGCTACCTGCATCAAGACTTCATAACACATGAGTAAATATTGAACTATGTACTTATGAGGTTTGTAGTTGAGCATTTATGAACAGCTTTAAGATGCCGTTAATCGCAAGATGACAGGATGTTTTATGAAGTAAATGTAGCAAGCCTGGCATTTTAAGTGGGTAGACATAAAGGTGATAGACATTTATTCCTTTTGTAACATCTTAAAAACTAACCTTTTGTGCTTAGCCTTATATAAGCTCCATCATTTGAGAAGAACATAGTTATGACAGTGTTATAAATAAAACAACCTGTCCATCACTTTAGTTTAAGGTCCCTTAAGTCAGTACAATGTTATTTATTTCATTAAACATTTTATGTCATCTTGTGATTAATAACATAAGCTGTTCATAAATACTCAAGCATTGCTTTATAAATATGTTATTCAATGCGTATTCATGTGTAACGAAGTCCTTATGTAGGTAGCCTTCAAATGAAGTGTTACTCTTTTTTCAATATACAACGTCCTGATATGTATTTATTTATTCGTTTATTTGTCCGTTGGCATTAAATTCATCTAATTATTCAAATTAAATTTCTTGTAAATTGCATGCTAGTGTTATTTTAGTGTACAGGTTCTATCCAAAGCTGGAATGTTATCAAAATATTGCATGAAATGACAAAAACAGATTCTCAATTCCGGGTGACCTGAATTGGTCGGCTCTCAGAATTCCATTTTAAAATGCTTATTTGGCCGCTTTCTTACTTATCATAGCTGAACGTACATAATCTGATGGGAAAATGTTGATACATTTCCTTGAGGCAACAGTGTGTATTGCATATTACATATAAATCTGTATTACATATTACAGATTTCATGCATATTATGGCAATTATGTTTATATTACATACAAATAATAGCTTGGAGGAGACGGTGGCAGGTCTATCGCTGCCCAGCTACAGCTGTGGTGAAATTAGAGACTGTTCAAATAGATATTTCCCCTCATCCTTTTTTATTGTGTGTTTGTGGACACAGGATAAGTCCACCTCGGACGAGCAGCGCTCCTGGGACAGCTTTAAGACCATGACCCCCGAGCCTTCGTGTGGCTCCAGCGGTCAGAAGGACAGAGTGGAGCTGCACAGTAAGACATGGGACGCTTCCTCCGCAAACACTCCGGACACATCCGAGGGAGACTTCCAGACTGAAGTGTGAGGGAAAAAAACACATGCATTTCCAAACAAACACTCATACAAACACATCCATGGCGTGACTTTCTACCCAGAGGAGAATCTAAAGGATTATACACTTGTTTACCACTGACGGGACAGACCAGAAAAAAAAACAGAAAAAAGACTCTATTCTATTCCTATATTTTCACAAGGACGCTTTCAATGAAAGAGAGGGGGCTTGAAGAGTATATGGGGAGAATTTTTAACAAACTGTTTCTGAAATGTCTTGATTTTACTTCGGAAAAGGATTCTCTTTCACCTGTTTGATGATTTGGAAATTATGAAAAAAAAAGAAAAAAAAATATTTCTGCACCATTCTTTTTATAGAGGAAAAAAAAAAAAAGAAAAGAACTCTTACTGATGTTTCGCACAGTGTTCAGCACCGTAGGGTTTCGTTCCTCCTTTCTGTCCTGTCTTTTTCCTAATGGATGACTCCAGCTCTCTGCTTTTGGTTTTGGTTTTTTCAGGGGAAGGGGAAGGTTTAAAGTGGTTCATTAATATGTGCCATCATTTTTTTTCTTTTTTTTTTTTTCCCTTTTGTCCCCCAGCATAAAGCCTACTGTATTCACTCGAGCACTCTTTGAGTCCTCTTTTTGAACGTCGAGTTCCTTTTTTTCTTTTTTTGCAAGTTTCATTTAGACTGTCCCTCATTTTGTTTAATTCCTTTGCTATAAAATCGGGAGAACGACAGAAAAAAAAAAATAAGATGAACTAATTTCTTTGGTTGTCAAGTTTTCGTGGAAGTAGGTTTCTTCTTATTTCTGCTGCTGTGTGAATGTGTGCTATATTTAAGTTACAAAATGACTGATAGCAATCACATACTGGGTGAGTCAAATGCATAGGAACGATTTATGAACAAAAGAACAAAAAACACAACTCTCTCTTCTGTTATGTTCTTCTCCAGCTCGGCTGAAAGTAGTCAAATGAACCATGGAGATGCCGTTTCTTTGTAGATAAGATACAGCCGTTCTGCAGCATCTCTTTTATTCTCCAGCATCATCCACCCACTGCTTAAAGTGCGTATTGATTCCAGCTTGATTCAGTGGCCATCCCCTTAAAACGGAGGAAATAAAGTCTGTTGCCAGTGATCCTAAACTATCCGTTACCGCGAAAAGCCGTTCATAAGAGAGGCTCAATAAAGGAGTTTGTAAAAGACTAAGCTATGGCATAACAAATAACAACAGAGCTTGCATCAACAGTGCGGAGAGGGATTCATTAGTCCACATCAACAGCTTTATTCTGGCATAAACCTCATGGTTTAGGCATGCAGGCGTCTAGATCACCTTAAGCTGGAATGAAACAGGCAGCCCCCGCAGGCCTGCCTTCACCAAGTGATCGATATCCAGACTGAGCTAAAGCAGGACAGAATAGCACCTCTTTTATTCCACATGAAAGCCGAGAAGGTCAAACCTCAAACCAAAATAATCCTTCCCAACACAGATATGCACTCAGCAGTCTCCAGTGAGTGGATGGCTTATATCACGTCAGCTGCACTGGAAAAAGTGATGCGTTGAATTTACCTCCACATTTCCACATGAATAACATGTTACACAAGCAATTATATAAATAAACTGAAAGCAAAGGGAATGTAATACATGTAACGTATGTCCAAAAAGTTTGCCCCTCTGATGTTTCTCCTTATATGAGAGTATAAATAAGGAGTTCCCTTTGCTGCAGTAACAGCCTCTACTCTTCTGTGAATGCTTTGGAACATTGCTGTGATAATCTGATTGCATTCAGCCACAACAGGTCAGATTCTGGATCACAAACTCCACTGTAGCCCATCCCAAAGCTACTGGATGGAGCTTTATCACTCCAGAGAACACAGTTTCACTGCTCCACAGCCCAATGCTGGGGGCTTTATACCCATGCAAGGGGTGCTGGATGCCTGTCTTTGAGCATGGTACATCTGCTCCAAAGTATCCCATTCTAGTGGTCAGTGCTTTTATATAGAGATCATACAAGATTTGTGCGCACAATTAAACACCTGTATCAGCTGTATGGGAGCACCTGAAAGTAGCTGAGTTTACTCATTAGAAGGGGCATCCGGATACTTTTGGTCAATTTATTCCCATTGACCTCATGTAAATTCAGTGCATCACTTTCTTTAGAGCATCAAAGACAGATCTGTATCGCGTTATTTCAAATTACAAAGCAACATATTTGATTTGCACTGGGTTTTAGTAGTCCTGAACAGGGATGCAAACGTTTTCGAACAATAAATCATTAGTCAGTAGTGAATTGTTAACAGGCAAGCCAAAAATAAAGGACAAAGCCCATCAAAATCTGAATTATAATACAGTTACAGTTCTAAAATTGGATTGGTTGAGCCACATTCAACATCGTTGTAAAATACGTAATATATGCACACTTATAAGAACGTAATTCTGTAATAATGTATCAAGATATTAAAAAGTTCCTTATGTGGAGTGTAGAACACAGTACTGATAGGTGGGGCCAGCCGTAAGCATGTACATGGAGTAAACAGGACGAAACCATATTGAACATACCCTGCATAAGAATCCAGTTTTGTCCAAAACTAAGTGGCTGACAACTGTATGTTCATGATTATGCATCCAAATACTATTGAGTTAACTGGAATCTATAATGATGAGCTACTGAAGATACTAAATTTACCACTCATTACTAGCCCAAGAGATCAGAAATGCCATGACTGGGGCTGGCTTTGACTGGTAACACTTTAGGGTGCTGTTCAAAAGGCTACATGACACCTCCATAAGCATGTCATGATGACTGACATAACCCTACATAAATGTTTATAAATGCTTATTCCAATAGGCATCATTTGCTATGAAGGTTACATTTACCAATTTTGATCAAAGTTAGCTAAAGGAGCCTTTATGACAGATGATGCCTGTTGGAATAAGCATTAATAAATATTTATGTAGGATTATGTCAGTTATCATAACAAGCTTATGTAAGTGTCATGAAGCCTTATAAAGAGCACCCTACAGTAAAGTGTTACCCTTTGACTCAATGTACCTCTATAGCTTTTGAAAGCCTTCACCACATGCTTCTCTATATGTTTCCACACTCGTGTGATTTCCTCACACTGCCGTGAATCACACTTTCGACATGGTGTGCAGCTTTTGTCGTAGTTGTGCTATCATCATCTCAAAAAGTAGTGCGGACACCACTATTTTTAGCTGCATTTTAGTAGGCCTATGTGGCCGAACAAGAAACTCACCTGTTCAATTAGGATCTGTCGTTTATTGGAAATAAATTAAATTAAATTAAATTAAATTAACGTTTTTTAACCTAAAGCAGTGATCAAACGGTTTGTCAGCTAAAACTACACCAACATTCTCAAAATGTGGAGAACTGGTTTGAGGACAATGCTGAGAGAAACCATTACTCCGCTTCGAACTGCTTCTGCTGCTGTGTAGTCTTACATTCAACATTAGCGTCAGTGCTTGTGCTTCCTGATTATCTGCAAGTTTGCTTCCATACCTGCCAGGCTTTAGCTGACTCAACTTTATCTGTTTATGCCAAGAGTCCAGTGCCGAAAATGGGTTTAAAGCTGAGCGGAGCGTAGAGGTCATCTTCGCTGCCTCCTTTTCATTGTCTGCGACTCATACCAATTAGGCAGGTTGAGTAGGATGATGTAACTGCAGATGGAGGCTCAGGGAGGAAGGGAGATAATTACCTAGGGGCTGACAATTTGTCCTGACATTTTCTAACTTGGCGCAACAACCATCTGCTAAAAGATCCCTGAAGCCAGCACATCATATAGACACAGACTCCAAGACAAGATCATGCCACTTTAACCTTTGGAGGTAATCTGCAGTAATGGAGAACATGGCCGACCCTTTCATCTCGCAGGAAATAAATCTTTACCACCACTGTGATTAAAACTAATTCCCACTCTATTTTCTCAACAGTAAGTCCAGAAATTGATGGTGTTGCCCGGCCTCATTCATTTTGGGCTATAGGTTGTCAAGAGGGCCGTATTATTCAAGTACTTTCAGTCTTTGTCAAGTCAAACCACTTAGGTATCGTTAGCATTGCCTTGAGTTATAAGTACCCTAAGCCAAACAGGTAAGTGACCCATTCTTTTTTAAACTATGCTTTCATCTATCATGGAGCCAGTACACGCTCCCCCTATTTCATAAGCAGTGCCTACCTTTTTTCTCTTTGCAGTTTCTTTGCGATCTCTCTGCTCTTCATTGTCCGAGGCTCAAATCACTCAGACCTGTACGTTAACTGATGGATACTGACTCCACCGTGTAGCCCTCCGTCAGTGTTCCTTTGCAGATGTGTAGTTTTTTTCATCAGTGGCTCTGTTACCCACACGAACTCCTCGTTAAAAGTGTACTCTTGATGACCATGACCTTGCACCCAGACTGCCCCTCCCTTAACTGCATTTTGAATATATGCTTGTATTGCTCTTGAGAAAACTTGACAATTGCCTTACAGTCAAATTTATTTTATGAAATATGTATTTTGAATATATGTGTGTGTGCGTGTTGTGACATGTATGTATGATTGACACAAGTATGCAAAGGCTAACATGAATTTAGCCTACGTGACATTATACAGACAGTTCAAGGAAATACGCGTTTTCCCAGGAGTCATAGGGATTCTTCCACGTTACATCATGTTTGAAACTTTTGGCTTTTCCACCAACCAGCAATCACATCTTTCCCACAGGCTAGAAATGTTGGCTGTCACAGAAAGCCCCCCTTTTACCCCATTTATGTTTTTTTTTTTTATACACAAGATTGTACAAAGTAGTCCTCTACTGTTTTCATAGAGTGTCTTTTTATATGAAAATAAATTTTCAATCTGATGTATCAGTGTCTAGTGATATTTTCTTATTTAAAAAAAGATGTCAGTCATTGTTGTGTGTGTTTTAAAATGGGATTCCACAGATGTTTCTGCATAGTTAGATCATTACGATGATTCAGAGTGGTTTGATGTAAATGTGCCATTCTTGCCGCATCAGAACTGTTGATAGTGGAGGTTATAGGAACCAGACGTCTGAAGCCTTTAAAGGCACCATTACAGAAAGTTATGTTAAACACGCATATGTTGCATGAGCCCCTGAGACGTTGTTTTGCAATAGTTCTGAAATAAGCTTTGTGTCAGGCAAAATATTACCCAAAGAAAAGTTTTATTCAAATGTATTACTATTATATAATTATAAACATTATATATTGTCACTGTCAGAACAAAACATTGGACCACCAATATTGAAATTTACACAAGAAAACATTTCTATTGGTCCATTCATCATGAAATGTTGATGCCATATAAAGGTTAGCTGGTGTTTTCATTCATTCATTCATCATCTTTAACTGCTTAATCCAGATTGCGGTAGCAGTTGGGAGAGCAGAGAATCCCAGATGACCCTGTCCCCCGCAACTTCCTCCAGCTCACTCTGGGGGACACTGAGCTGCTCCCAGGCCAATTTAGAGATATAATCCCTCCAGTGGGTCCTAGGATGACCCCTGGGGTCTCAGCCCAGTAGGCTGTGCCTGGTAAACCCCCACCAGGAGGCGTCCAGGGGGCATCCGGATCAGATGCCCAAACCACCTTAACTGGCTCCCCTCAATGCCCACCCTATGAATAAAGCTAATTTCTGCCACTTGTATCCTTCCTCATCACTACAGTCTGGTACAGTGACCACATTACTGCTGCCACCTGTCCCAGCCTGCGGCCGATCTCACGATCCCTCTTCCCATCACTCATGAACGAGACCCCGAGATACATGAACTCCTCCACCTGGGGCAGGTCCTTTCCCCTTACCTGGAGTGGGCATGCCATCCTTTTCTGGGCTAGGTGGTGTTTTCAAAGCATGGAAATAATTAAATGAAGGGGGAAAAAAGTAAATAAATAAATAATTCATAAAAATGGAGATATAAGGTTTTGTCCCATCAGCGAGAACATAAAAACTTGTGTAGGTTCGCTGGTTATTGACATCGCGACCCCTATCACCACCACTTTAAGGAACTCTGAGTTAGCTAGATTCTCTACAATAAATCATTTCACTGCAAACCACTCTGAATGACTCATTTTGAAAAAAATGATGGAATGCTCCTTTAATACTTAGCAGAGCACATTTTTAGTTTCATACATTTTACAAAAAAGTCAAATTATGCTATGACAAGAGGCAAGAAACATTTGTAGATGCAAAGAACATGAATACAGCGATTTTCACCACCCACACTCTTCCTAGCTAAAGCGACATTCTCTCATGGAGATAACTATGTCAGCAAAAATGGATCTCTGATTTGACTACTGAGCTTTACAGCAGAAGGGCAAATACATTCCAATGATGCTGTTGATGATGGCATCAGAGATTGATCTTACATCAGCTATGCTAGTTTCCTAACCAGACCAACTCAGTGTAATTCTGCATGATAGTAACACAACATAAGAATAATGTTATTTAACATTAAATTAAAAATGAAAGACCACTTTAACATAAACACATTGTTTTAAAGAAAAGTGGTCAAAAAGTATTTCTTGGCCAGCCTGAATGATTTATTTTTGCCTGCACACTTAACACTTAGTAGTTAATCATTAAAAGGCTGTTGGTCTCAATGATACAAAATATAATGATCTCCATTTTTCACACTGGTCAGTGTGTGCATGTGTATGTGTGTGTGAAAAAGAAAGACAGAGAGAGAAAGAGAGAGAGCCAGTGTGTGTGTGTGCATGTCTTTGTGTGTTGGAGCGTCCGCAGGGAAGGGGTTAGAGAAGGATCTAAAATGTTGAACAATGAAAGTGCATTCGGCTAATGTAAGTGTTGTGTTCTTGTGATTTGTCTGATCCCTCTGGTTCAGTATGCACGCCATTACTGCAAAGTGTTGGTAACAGAAACGATGAAGGGATGGGATGGGCAGATAGGGGAAGTGAATAAGCTTTAGTCTAACTCAGTTCTAAATCCTTTAAATTAACCCTCACCTCCT
Source organism: Colossoma macropomum (assembly GCF_904425465.1). Lineage (NCBI taxonomy): Eukaryota > Metazoa > Chordata > Actinopteri > Characiformes > Serrasalmidae > Colossoma > Colossoma macropomum. The sequence goes on along the minus strand of NW_023494787.1, from coordinate 16,316,161 downwards.
GATAAGAAAGAGCACTTGATAAGCTATTCCCATGCCTACAGGACTTCTTACAATGAATAGTGAGTGCAGTTTATTAGCAGTACTTATGAACAGAGGTCTTAGAGATGCATTTAAATTGGTGGTTTGGCCAAAATTCTACACCAGTGGTGAATTGTTGTGCATAGTTACAGGAATAGTTCAGCAAAAAATCTATTGTATGATTTTTGACTTTCCCCTAATGCACTAGTCGAGACATGTTTGGTGTCAAAGTTTTAGAACTGGAGCTACAAGGCTGATGTTGCTAACAAACACTGAAAGTCAATAATCACCCAAAAACACATGCAAATGAGCCTCAACCATATATGTTTGAACCTGAATATACACAAGAAGAGATGAATCAGTTGGGTGCTGGATGGACCACTATCTCCATACACAAAGCTGAAGTTAGCTTCTTATTTGAGATTTCCTTTCCTTAAATAGTGCAGCAATTACATTTTGGATGCTGAGACTGACTGTGTGACTGTGTCATATGATAGTGAATATGAGCTCTACAGTGTATATGATCTCTCTCATACTTTACATCTGATACTTTAACTTATGTCTAATATATTATTTCTGCCTCATTTATGTCTATTTTTATTTCTATTTTTATTTCTGCCTAATGTACCGCTGCTGTCGGAACAAAACCTCATATCTTTGCTTTTGTCATTTTCCACTTTTTAACATGATTTGAACATGACTGTTGCCCTGTACATTGCATGTAAATTTCATGATGAATGGACCAAAAGAAATAGCCAAAATTACTTTAACAAAAAGTCTGGTTCCATTGACTTGCATTAAAAGTAAAGTAGGTTTTTTCCTTCTCTTGTAAAGTTACCATTTTGGAGATACAAGGTTTTGTTCTGGCATCAGCGATATGTAGGTTTATTTGCAATTATATGTGTTGTTACTCTAACACTGCAAATTTCCTTTGGGATCAATAAAGTTCTATCTGTCTATCTATCTATCTATCTATCTATAGCATGAGTGCATGAAGCATCTATCTATCTATCTATCTATCTATCTATCTATCTATCTATCTATCTATCTATAGCATGAGTGCATGAAACACTGTAAACTTGGCAGCTAATCATGCTGATAAGAAACAGATAAAGGTCTCCACAGTAAATAACACCAAACTCTAACCCCACCTTAACCAACCAGACTTGATTTTCTGTTAGGAATGTCTCTTTATGCATTGCATTTTATTATTAATGATTTTATTTTGAGATTTTTGTCTGTTTCTCCTCGCTGATCTTTGGGTTTTGGGTTAGCATTAGTCATTCATAATGAGGTATAGTGGCTGGCCTTTTATATATTGTTTTCTGTGATTTCTTTCTAGATAAAGTACTGTAAGGACTACTGGGCTTTCCCTTGCACTTTCCAGTTGGAACAGATTTGTATGGGATTTAAAGACAGTAATGTAGGAGTAATGAGTGATGAGATTACCTTTTCTAGCGAGTAGTAAAATCAACTCATTACAGTTTAAAAGAAGTAATCAGTAATTTGTAAAGGATTCTGTTTGTAAGTAACTAATGTCTGGTTTCTAGAAGCTTGCATTATATAGCTACATTAGCTCCGGTGCAAACCTAAAGAAGCAAACTTCACCAAACCTGGGCAGGTGCTAGGTGTAAAGTAGTTGCTACACAGCCCATTGAACAAGTTCTTGAAGCCCATCAAGGCCCTCTGGAAAAATCTGACGTGGCCTAATGCATGGATGTTGAGCATGGCCTGCAGGGTTCCTGCGCTGCTGTGTGGGAGTAGGTGTGAGGGAGAAGCTGTGTCCCCTGTGGAGGAAGCTGGTGGCTGGGTAATGAGATGTTCCAGCCAGCCTCCCGGACAGCTGCCTGCTGATAGCTGCCCGGGCCCAATCAACTCCCTCTCCCTCTCCCTTTCTCTCTCTCTCTCATATATGGCACTGCTCTCTTATTATTCCTCAAGGAATCTTTTGCTCCCTCTGTCTTTTTTCACATTTGATTTAGCAGAAATTATGCCCAGAGAGCTGCTCTCATCTCCCTGTAACTTCGGGTTTGACCTTAAAGAAGCTAAAGAGACGAAATTAACTTAATGGCACTTTTTTCTTTCTTTCTTTTTTTTTGTTTTGTTAATTGAGGTCGTACATGAAAACATGGCACTTAAAGCATCTCGTCACGTCTTGGTTCTCTTGCTAAGCCACGGCTAATCATTGGTTAAGGTCGGGCAATCAGCTTCTCTGGGTTTCTTGTTCTCTCGTTCTGTCACGCCTTCCTCCAGAGGCGTCCTCGGCTCAGTTCAGAAACACTGTTTCATTTTTTTTCTCTTTTTTGCTTTATCAAAACTGGCCCTGCTCGCCGTTCAGATTGTCGGTCCGGCAGGACGTACGCCACACGTGTTCATACAGGCAGGGCGACGCGTACCGCATGCACAAAAATGAAATCCATCTTGCTCTGCACCCTCCTCCCTCGCCGCGTTATGGAAAAGCAGCGTCGCTCCTCCGCTCGGGTCTTTTGAAGCCGGAAGAAAGCAGGGCTTCTCCTAACATGCAGAAAGCACACATTTCATGTGAGTGCTTTTGCATTTCATCGTGCTGTTAACTAGATGAGCCTCCTCCTCCGGCTGCCTCGAGGATGGCCACGGATAAAAGAATATGCATTTGGAAACTCACGCCTTCAGGGAGCAGCACAAATTTCATCCAGCTCAAAGAGCAACCCTTCCAAGCCCAAGGCGAGACCAAAATAGATCCATAACAATATGCTCAAAGGCTCCAAACTGGGAAATGACTTTTTGATATTTTAAGAAGGGAGAAGTGTATGTACACATCAAGGAGCCCTTATGGCGTGTAGGCTTTGGTGAATCCATATATTATTCCAGGAAGAGGCTGTTAATAGCATGTAATGTTCAAAGGAGTTTTTTCCACTTCCTCTTTGATGCAGAAGGACACCACCAGCGGTGGTGATTTGTGATGACAAAACGTCTCATTAATATGTTAATTTCACGCGTTTTCAGTCATGGCAAGTTTCAGTCATGTGCACGTCTTCTGTCTTCGCATTTTCAGTGGTGGAAGCAGACCTGCATTTGTTTTCTGGTTTTGAACGTCGCCTGCGCATGGAAGATGTTGTGCTCACCCAGGCGACCCACCAATGACATTACGCCTACAAAACAGATCTGCTGTCTCCTTCAATATTTTATGCAAGTTCCCAGCCCGGCTCATTCCACCCAAATAGCCATTTCTCCATTCTGCATTCAGACCAAATACAGCCACATAAAAGCCACTCCCTGCTAAAAGTATTTTCCTCCGCATTAATATTTCACACAATGACGGAAATGTTGTGCTTTTTCAGTGATTGAAATAAATCTCTAAAAACAGGCAAATGGAAGAAAAAGGGCTGATCCTGAAAGCTGAATGCATTTCCCTCCTTCCCTCTTCCCGTTTTTTGCAAAAAAAAAAAAAAAGTGCTCCAAAGCACGACTAATGGATTTACTCAGGACAGGCCTGCGTGCCTCAAAGATGCTGCCGGATTGACAACTGCCCTCAACGCACATACAGACTTCTTCAGGAAAAGTCGAACCCTTCGGTCAGCCAGAGCCAGAAGTCCTTTTTTTCAATGTTTTCTTTCTTTTGAAATGAGTTTCCGTCCAGTCTAGTGTAGTTCACTCCAGAAAGAAAGATATTGTCAAAGAAAGGGCACTGTGAAAGATTATATCTGAAGGCAGCAGCTTATGATCACAGGCTGTTATAAAGAACAGAGAGTGGAGAGGTTATGAAAGGAAGAAGCAGATGTCCTCTAGCTCCCCTTGCTTTCTTTTGATTTGCGCGCTGTGTTCTTGCTCTCGCCCCGGCTCGTAATGATTAATCGCGTGTTTTAAGGTGTGATGTAAATACGAGTTATGATGGAGTCATAACATGTATCCATGAATTATTCCCTTAACCAAGGAACGGATCATTACTCGTCTTTTTTTTTTGGCACACAGCGCCCTGAATGCTGAAAAGGTTTACTGCATTTTTATGGCTAAATAACGTGTGATTTTCATTGGAATTCCTTTGCACCCTAATTCATTTTGGTTTTCGTTTCCAGGTTTTATTTCCTTTTTTCTGTACATCTCAACCCCTCCGTTTACCCCCCCACCCCATCTCTGTCTGTTCCACTCTTTCCTGTTCTCTCCCATTACTTTTCCTGTCTCTTGCCCTGCTCTTTCTCCCTTTTGTTCTCTCCCTATTCCCTCTCCTCTCTTTCCTCTCTCCTGTCTGTCTCCTCTCTACTGCCTCTCTCTCTCCACTCTCTCTCTCTCTCTTTCCTTTCTTCTGTCTTTGGTTCTTCCTTTCTTCTCTCTCTATTTCCTCTCTTCTGTTTCTCTTGCTCTCTCTTCTTTCTTTCTCTATCTTTCCTCATTCCTCTTTCTTCTCCCTCTTTCTCTTTGTTCTCTCCCTTTTCTCTCCTTTTTTCTCTTTTTTCCTCTTCACTCTTTCCTCTCTCCTGTCTCACTCTCCCCTCTCTCTCTCTTTCCCCTCTTCTTTCTTTGATCCTTACTTTCCCATCTCTCTCTTTCTTCTCTTCTGTTTCTGTTGCTCTCTTCTTTCTTTCCCTATTTTTCCTCATTCCTCTTTCTTCTCTCTCTTTTGTTATCTCCCCTTTCTATACTCTTTTCTCTTTTTTTCCTCTGCACTTTCTCTTTCCTCTTCTCTCTCCCCTCTCTTTCTTCTTTCCTGGCTTTCTCCTCTCTCTTTCTTCTCTTCTTTCTTTGGTCCTTCCTTTCTTGTCTCTCTCTTTTCTCTCTTCTTTCTCTCTTGCTCTCCCTCCCTGTCCTCTCTTCACTCTCTTTCCTTTCTCAGCTCTCTCTCGTCTGTCTCCTTGCTAACCCCTCTCTCACGTACTGTCCTCTCTTCTGTCTCCCTCTGTCTTTTTCCTTCTCCTCTCTCTCTCTCTCTCTCTCTCTCTCTCTCTCTCTCTCTCTCTCTTTCTTTCTCTGAAGGCCCTCCAGCTCTGTTGCCTGTGCAGAGCTCTCTGCACTGGGCTTTGGGAGCTGTTGTTTTAGTGCAGTGGAGAAGGGCACATCTCACAAATGGAAGTGTAATGCACAATGACTCTGAGGCGGGGGGCTGAGGGCCCCGGGGCCCAGCCCATCTAAAGCTATCTCTGAGCACAGACGCATGGCTGCATCCTCTGCTAAAGCTAATGGTGCAGTAAGATCCAGTTGGTTTATACCTCAACTCTCTCTCTCTCTCTCTCTCTCTCTCTCTCATGCCCAAACAGATTCAGAGATCATTTCATATGAGTGTTCATATGTGATAATCAAATGTGGTTTGATATAAAATGTGCTTTGTAGAGAAACTTAACAAGTTGGGTTTCTTTGCAGTGGTCATAATAGGAGCCAGAAGTCCATAATAGGAGCCAGATGATTAAGTCGTGGCCATGACTTAGTAAGGCGTGGGAACAAGATCACGGCTTACTAAGTCATGGCCATGCATTAGGATCTTGTTCCCACGCTTTACTAAGTCGTGGCCACACATTATTTTAATTTATACAGGATGTCACCAGTGGGGCTCTGTAGTCTTGTGATCTCAAGATAACAAAAGCTGTTATCTTGAGATAAAGAGTTAACCATCTTGTGATCTCAAAATAACAAAGTCTTGAAATAACAATCGAGAAAATTCTAGCAACAGCTCATGGCCTGTCTGGACTTCCGTATATAATCATTTTATATAATAGCTTTTCTAGAGGTGCAGAACCCTTAAAAGACGTCTAATTCGTATCGCCACCACTGTAAAGAATTCTGACAAGGTCAGTTTCTCTAGAATGGAGCATTTCACATCATCCACTAGGAATGACTTTGTTAACTCTTTTTCTTAAAGAGTGAACTAAGATGCAGCAAGCTTTACACAGCAGATTGTCGCTGCCATATCAAAACCTTATTTTCCTTCTATAAGGTTACCATTTCAGAAAGGCTTTGTAATCACAGCACCATCATGCTATATGCAGAAAGAGCAAAGCTTTAGCTGCTGTAATGCAGTGAGCATTACAAAGCAGAGAACAAGATCAAATCAAGGTTTAACATCATGAAAATGTGCATGTGCTAGCATTCTTCCATCATCAGGCTCAGGCAGTGCAGAGATAGTAATGAAGGTCTCTCACACCAGGATACATTCCCTCACAGCAGGTGCTGCCACGATGCTGTTGCTTGTGTTACCTGTGTTGAAAATCAGAACTAATATGGACAGAATTTAGGTGCTGAAACCCAGAAATGGATTAGACAAGCACATAATGGGATTTCAAAGCGTTCAGCCCAAATTAAAGAGCATGGGTGTTATAAATAAGCATGAATTGGAACAAATAGTTCTTATATATTTATAAAAAATCCTCTTCCATTTTATCTTTCTCTCTTTTTCACTCTTCAACTCTCTCCCCCTCTGCTACATCACATTCTCTACCTCTCTGTTTGAAGTGCAGGTACCATAACTCCAGTATGATTAAAACTCAGTACAGTAGTGAGATTATTACCCAGAGCAGATTTAGCAGTGCTGTTGCTGTGAAGGTTCAGCATAGTAAGAGTAGTTACTCCCACTTTCAGGCTCAAGTGGAGAGAAAGCTATCTACTTTAAATCAAGCACCTTTTCTGGCCCAACAAGGTCTGATGAGGCCATGAAGATAACAATACAATGAAGAACACTTTTATGGACGGACAGAACAAATTATGGTCGCTTCAGTTCAGACATTCAGTTATCCATGCATGATCTAGTTGCCCCTGGAAGAAGGTCCGGAAAGAAACAACATGATAAAGATGAACATATACTGTAGTATCTACAACCCCGTTTTCAAACAAGTTGGGATGCTATACAAAATGTAAATAAAAACAGAATGTAATTATTTAAACCCTATATGTAATTAAAATAGTACAAACACAATGTATCAAATGCTAAAACTGAGAAATTTTATTGTTTTTTGAAAAATATATGCCCATTTTGGATTTGATGCCAGCAACATGTTTCAAAAAAGTTGGGACAGGGGCATGTTTATCCCTGTGTTGCATCACCTCTTCTTAACAACACTAAGCGTTTGGGAACTGAGGTGACCTCTTGCTGTAATTTTGAAAGAGAAATGTTTTCCCGTTCTTGCTTGATATGATTTCAGCTGCTCAACAGTTTGGGGTCTAGCATTTGTGGATGCAGTGATGAACGGTGTTTACATACAATGGTTTTCAGATGTGTTCCTGAGCCCATGCAGTGATTTACACCGCAGAATCATGTCTGTTTTTAATGCAGTGCCACCTGAGGGCCTGAAGATCACAGTCATCTAAGTTTACAGCCTTGTCCTTTGCATACAGAGATTTCTCTACATTTTTTTTAATGATATTATCTACTGTAGATGCTGAAATATCCCAAGTTCTTTGCTATTTTATGTTGAGAAAAGTTATTTGTGAATTGTTGCACTATTTCCCTGCACAGTTTTCACAGAATGGTGAACCCCTCCCTATCTTTACTTCTTATCTTTACTACTGACCTGTTGCCAATTACCCACTAGGTGTTTTTAGCATTATGCAGCTTTACCAGTCTTTTGTTGCATCTGTCCCAATTTTTTGGAAACATGTTGGCAGGCATCAAATTCAAAATGGGCGCATATTTAAATAAAGGAAAAGAAATCTCAATTTTAACATTTGATATGTTGTCTTTGTACTATTTTCAATTAAATATAGGGTTTATATGCACAATGCATTCTGTTTTTATTCACATTTTGTATAGCGCCCCAGCTTTTTTGGGTGCAAAATTTATCATGAAGGTCCATGCATAGAGAGAAAGTATGGATCAGTAGCGTCCATTGTGTGAAAGTCAGCATGTACTGTTGCATAATAAGGTCCTGTTTTAGAGTCATTTCAGCCGGAGGAACCAGATTTTGTCCAGAATTCATTCGGTCATAGGAATCAGGAACTAGACATTCAAGGAGTTTAATGCCTCTGAAAGCTACATCACAAAGAGATATTACACAAAGTAGTTATGAACATGTTGCCTGATGCCTGAGACATTGTTTTACCATAGTTTTCGTGATTAACTTTTGACCTAAAGGTACTTTTGAACTACATAAATGGTGAAGAGGGTGTTTTGAGGCAAAGTAGTTCACAAAGTTTATTTTTTTCTGATTTTCCTCTGTTTCATCATCATCAGCATTGTAAAGCAAAACTCAGAAGACACATGGAGGTTCACTGTTCATTTTAGATAGTAAAATAGCCATAAAACTGGAATTTCTCAGTTTGCATCCAGAAGGTCTTGAAAATATGTTAAGAGGTAATGGTGAAATGAGTTTATTAAAACTAAAATGATGTGTAATACTGTTATTGTGTGGGTATGTGTGTATGAGAGAGAGAAAGGTTACTTCACACTGCATAGTCTACAACTTCATATACCCAAACACATTCTAACATGGAATTCTTAAATTTTTAAGGATCTGAGTCTGACACACTTCAGTTGGACACAAAGTACTGAACAGATAACATTGGGAAGGTACAGAGAGTTATCAGAGAGTGCTCAAGGCACCTTTCACACCAACCGTTCAATATCCCACTGACTTCCTGAACACCCTCCAAATATCCTTTGAACACCAGGAGCCATCAGCAGCTTGCCTTACTGGTCTGAGGTAGTGTTAGGCCAACACAGAAAATGTATTAAACTAAGATTTAGAACAATGCTAAGTCCTAACAAGCAACGGGAATGTTATATGAGGAGTCAAAACTACCACCCATGTATGTGTGTGTGAGTACTGTGAGAGTGTGTGTGTGTGTGTGTATTTGACTGATAGCCTTCCAACCAGAATACAACCCACACCCTTAAAAAAGGTTCCTAAATGGTTCTTGGGTTGGATGCATACTAGAACTTTAAGACTGAAATTTGGCTCCCAACCCAAATACAGCTTGTGAATTTTCTGTCGGAGTCAGACCCGACCCAAACCACATCAAGTTTTGAGTATGAAACTAACCTGAGCCCAACAAAATTTTGTCTGAGAATGACCTGAACTACATTAGTGAGTTTTGACAGAAAAATCTGTCCAAATCCAACCGTAACTACATTATCAATTCATAAACTTGACCCAAACTTGAAAAAATTGTGTCTGAACCTGGCCCAATATGTACCACATCATCAAGTTTTGAGTGTGAAACTGACCAGATCCTAACAAAATTTGGTCCAAACCTGACCCAGACTGGCCTATTGTCTCCCAAAGTGCCTTAAAATAAAGCCTGATATTTATAAGGCGGTTACCTTAGTGTGTAGCAACAACAATAGGTGTCTTTGGATCACATATAAATAAAATGTAAAATTATATAAAATAAGATGATATAATAATGTATAATAATCAGCTGTCTACTGCTGAGCTTTAATGCCACCTTAACAAATGTATTAATCAAGCAACGTTGATTAATGTCTGGATAAGCTTTCCATGCTGCATAGTTCTCTGTGTAGTGCTGCTATAGTGAGATGTTGAAAGTAGAGAGGAGGAATAAAGTAAAAAGAAAAACTAAAGCAGAAGGAAATGCAGCATAAAATCTTCAAGTGGATGACATCCCGGGAGAATTTCAGCTCGACGTGAGCATATTTGGGGTGTGAGCATTTGGGTCCCGTCGGTCTGAAGCTCTAGTATACATTGCTGGGAAAAACCTTTAACTGGTGCCAAATCTTTACATTATATGGATGTTCTTTAAACTTTATGGTTCTTCATGCACATCCCTTTTACAAGTATTCTTTAAAGAGCTATCCAGTGAAAGTTTCTTTGGGGAACCCAAAGTGTTTTTCTGTGGCATCCCTCTAAAAAACCCTTTTTGACACCTTGATTTTTAAGAGTGTATCAGTGAACTGAGAAGAGAGAATGCTGTTTGAGAGTAAGTGCCTTAGGCTATACCCTGTTGCCTGTCCTAAAATGGTGTCTCCATTTTCTTGGCCCTGTTAGAGTGTGCCTTCAATTTTCTCATGCTGTAGTGGAGTCCAGCACTAATAGCCTAATGCTTCTAACCCCAGCCTGAGGAGCCAAGGACACAGAAGCACTGAATGTTACTTTGGGAGAAAAACGGTAGGTGAACCAGCTCTCATCCCCTTTGCTCCGAAATAACATCCTCAAGGCTTAAAAGGTTCAGGATTAATTTTTGTTGATGTTGGTTCTTTTGGATGGATAGACTACTGTTCCCCAAGCTTTAGAGAATGATAGATGTTTCTCTGTTGCACAAGCCTCTCCCTTGCCCATAGTCATTTTCACGATCATTACTGCTTCCCGCTTCGGCCCTGCTGGCTGTTACAGCTGAGCCTGTGGAGGATCGCTCCAGCGTCTGCATTAGCCCCATGCTAGCACTCTCACACAGTCTGGAAATGAGAAATTACCTGAACACCAGTGGAGTCAGGATATGTTTCTGCATGCTTTTCAGTGCCCACTCTTATCATAAAGGGTGCTTTGAAGTGTCTTTTGCATCCTTAGAGGACCTTTCAATTGAGTGGTTTCAGTTTTGTTTAGGGAAACGCAAGTGGTTCCTCTGTGGAATCACCCCAAAAAACCTTTCTTGGCAACTTCATTATTTAAGAATATAGATACTTTTTGCAATGTGGGCTTAGTTACACAAAAAGTAATCCATTACAAATGACTTATTACTTCTCTTAAACTCTTATGGGATAACTTTTATTACTTCCTGCAGAAAGTAATCTCATTACTCATTACTTTATATTGCCCTGTAATACCCTCACAAATCTGTATGAACTGGAAAGTATGCAGGAAAACCCAGTCTGTTCACTAGTAGTCCGTAGTCTTACATAGCTTGCTCTGAAAGCTTACACAGCTCGTCCTAAATGAAAATCAAGTTTGGTCTGTTTAGGTGAGGTTGTGGCTGAGATTGTTGAGTTTATGGGTTTTACACTCATACTGTGCTACTCATATTCACAATGAACAACACACAGCCAGCTGTCTTAACCTCTTATTCTCCAGGGTATATTTTGGTTTGTCCATCTGCATTTACATGACCTAATCGTAAAGCAAATTATTCAGTAACTGCATCAAATAAATGTAAATTTTTATTTTATTTATTTATTTATTTTTTGCAAAGGTTTCCCTCAAATTAACTGTAAATGTGTTTTATGATCATACACACATTGCTATATGCTTACAATTTACTGCTGAAAGCCAAAAATCTTAGACGCTCTTTGTATTATTTTATAAAAATAATTTTTAAGAGCAGATCACTGAAGAGACGCCATCTGTTTATAGTTTATAGCCCAGATTTGTGGAAAAATGGGTCGACTTTCAGTAGACAAAATTGTGAGTTCAACTTCTTTTATTATAAGGGTTTAAAATTGCATTAGCCATCTATTTGACTGGAAAGAAGACAGTTACAGCTCTTATATGACACTCACCTTTTGAATGTAGCTTATGAAATATGAAAGTTATGAAAAATATTACGAAGTGTGTTTTGGAACCACCAGTGGTCTCAAGGAGCTGAAGAGGATAAGTAGTACATACACACACGTTTCCAACCAAGATAGGCACAGATAATCTGTATAAAGCAAATTCATAGTTTAAATGCAATGCACATAATTAAGTTGGCTTGAAAAAAAAAAAAAAAACTCAATGTTCTAAATTTTCTTAATATTATTATTCTACAGTCAAAAATTTGCAATGCTACTCCTCAACAGCTTTCAAGCTACCACAAAGCTCAGCAGGATCAGAGAGCCTATACCCAAGTAGAACCAAGTAGACTTACATAGTTCATACTGCGTTCATTCAAACACAATTTTCTATAGGGAAATTTTCCATCTTGGTCATTCCACTTATGTAATTTATAATGCTTATGATGCTTATAATACATATCCACCTGGGATAGCATTGCAATGGCCTAGCAATACCTTAGCAACCATGTGAGGATAGCAATGGCCCAACAACACCTTAGCAACCACCTGGGATAGCATAACAGCAGCCTGACAACACCTTAGCAATTACTTGGGTTACCATAATAAAGGCTTAGCAACACCTTAGTAAGCATTTTGGCTACCATAGCAATAGCCTAGCAACACCTTAGCAACCACCTGGGATACCATAACAGTGACCTAGCACCACCTTAGTAACCATATGATACCATAGCAAACAACACCTTAATACCATAGCTACCACATAATACCACACCTTGGTACCATAGTACCATACCTGGAGTACCGTAGCTACTGCCTGGTAACACCTTATTAACCACCTAACAACCACCAAGCAATGTCCTAACAACAAGCTTGTATACAATAGCAACCTCTGAGCAACAAAACCATCACAACTATCGCAAACATTCAGTTAAAAACAACTGTGTTCTGCAACTGCTTTAACTTTTGAAGCCTTATAAGTTTGTCAAGCCAACTTAAAGTATGTTCACAAACTTTCCTTTTCTTTTTTAATATTGCTTAAGATGTAAACTATAATGTGTTACACTGTTTTATTACAGGAAAGTCATTACATTACTGTAATGTGTTGCTTTATACCACATTAACCCTTACACTGCTTTTTCCATGTTTTGTGTTTCACAAATTGAAAGGCATGACATGTTTGTCCAGCGCCAGATGATCTGCTATCCTTTGCAATGTACAGTGGAAGTTCATGGTCTTCTTTTTTGAGCACAGCCATAAGCACAGAACTTGTTGGAGCTGATCTGCAATTCCTCAGTGGACATGTGGAGCTTTGAGATAAGAATGAGACAAAGAGAAATGCAAGCCTTTGACCTTCTAATGGCTTTTCAAAGACGTTAGAAGGCCAAATGGCTTTTCAGTGCAGAAACCTTACTGCTAACATAAACTGATGTCAAGGACAGATGTCAAGTAGAGACAAGATGGCACTCTAACAGGTATAAGCGCCACTGAAAAGGAGCTGTTATCCTGTGATGAACCTAAACTAAACACCCCCTGTCGCTAAACACAGTATAAACACTTCATGTCTGTTAAAAAGCGTTCTCTCCCTATCATGACATCTCTTCTGGCCTCATTTCTGTTAGTCATTCAGTCGTCAGAGGTTGGACGTGGTGGCCCACTTGGAGGTGTAGAAAATAGTTGTTCTTATTTTAGTTCTCAGCAGGACTCAAAGTACTCAAAGCGTGCAAGTGACAAGCAGAAGAAAACTTGCAGTGGCAGACGGTTGCAAGCCCCTTAGCGATAGAGGGTCTATCAATATTATGTGCAAACATCTCCTGTAATAAATGAAGAGTGCTTCATGTTGGCTAAAAGGGAGCGACAGCATTCAATGAATGCAAATAGAAGTTGGTGAGGATGCTACATCACTGTATTTAACTGAGTACAGTCTTTACAAATGTAACAAGTCTGTTAAGAAGAGCCATAATAAAAGAGATGGAGTGTCTCTTTAATGAACACATTATGGTGGATTCCTCTTTACCTCTCTGGTATAACTGGTCTTGACTGTGATAAATACCTCTGGCTGAACATTATGACATTTTCTGTCTGAAGCAGGAGCTGATCTCAAAATGTCAGACTGTCCCTCCCTTTATTTCCCTCAACTCTGCCATTCTGTCTGTCTATTTCTTTCCGCTGTCTCCTGAAAAATGAAATGCTGGACTGACGGTCTGCCCTCCTGTCCCACCCTCTTATTGCACCACAGGTTACATTACACTGATTGAGAGCAATGTTCATAATTACAATGAGTTGCCAGTTCCTTAGTTACACCGACCTTGTCTATATACTTATTGGCCATTTTATCTGAAATACCTGCCATACTGGTGCACTTTGTAGGTACACTCTTAAAAAAATATGGTTCTTCAAGGGTTCTTTATTTTAAAAAAATGCTTATATATAGAACCATGAACACACAGCGAACCCTTTGCATGATTAAAATTTTCTTTGCATAATTAAAGTGTTTTTCATATGAAGAATGTGTGGTAGATGGTTTTTTGAAAGGGTTCTATACACAGTTAAAAATAAAGGTGCTGTGCAGGTACATTTTTCATTCTTAAAGGTACAAACAATATAAATGTACCCTCAAAGGTACAACAGTGATTTTAAGGTCCAATTGTTTACCTTGAATAAGTTTTTCCAGGTGAAAAGTATGTATTTATACCTTTTCATAACCTAATATTTTAAAACAGAACAATCAAATAAAAAGCCTGGAGACGAGAAGGGGTGTGTGGAGTCAGTACAACTTAGAAAATATAATTTCAATGGATTATGGTACAGTTATGTTCCCTGACTAAAGGTACTGAGATGTACCCTTGAGGGTACCACCCCAGTGACAAGAGGGTACTGACCCAGTGACAATTTCATACCTTTATTTTTGAGAGTGTATAGTACCAGAAATATTAATAGTAGAACCCTTTTTGATGCTATATAGAACCCTATTCAAAAGGGTCTATATAGAAAAATCTACTGACAGTTCTGTATAGAACAAACACACACACACACACAAACACACAAATTATCAGCTCCCATTTAGATGCATTACTGGGATTTCTAATCACCTCAGTGTCACAACTGGCTCAGGAACAACCTGCCAACGAAAAATATCAAGCCAACAAAGGTCATGTGGTTGTTGAGAATGACTGACACTTACTGTGCGAGTAAAAATTTGAGCTATAAGGCCAACACACACATTAAATTATACTAAACCCAAAACAAGGCCAAGAAAAACAATCATACACTCTCAGAAAAAAACTGTCACTGGTGGTACTCCTCACATCACTGGGATGACCTTCAAGGGTAAAACTTCAGGGAACATAATTGTACCTTACTGCACTGCTGTTATGTATTTTAAGGTATTGACTTTTTTAAAACATTAACTTCAGTTAACCTGTCTGAAAGGTATAAATATGCACCATTTCCTGGATACTCAAATCTAGTGTACCCTTAAAACTCATTTAAGACACGATTAACCATTATTTTGCCTTGGATGGTACATTTACATTGTTTGTACCTTGATGAACAAAAATGGACCTGTGCAGTTCCCTTTTTATGACAGTGTGACATGCGGCTCGACATTTACATCAAGAAAAGTAGTCAATTTGAAGTCTTTAAAATGATGATCATGTGTTACCTCAGCTAACATTACTAGTGTAGTTCTGTTGTTTTCCACTTCATAAATATCAGCTCAAAAATAATTTTGTGAAGAGTTAGTTAGCTGATACCAACTGTGATACATTCACTAAACTTCTTTAAAATCCAAACAAATATACTATAATCAATGTAGCCAATGTAGCTATAATAAACACACACACACACACACATTTTCTAAGCTGCTTATCCTCCTGGGTCACGTGGGGTGCTGGAGCATATCCCAGCTGTCATTGGGCGGAAGGCAGGAACATAGTAAACACCAAAAAATATTTGAAACTGTTCTTACTAACCCACTGAGATGACTAATTCTTTGTTGTTTGGCAGCTACCAAGGGCTGAATGTAGTTAAAAGTTGCAAATGTAGGTCTGGCTCAGATACATATTTACTATGTTTCATCCCCAAGTAATAGCATAATTTGTTTAGCTTCAGAGCTTCATTCGAGACCTCTGAGAACTCATTTTCAGTTTTCACAGGTTGAAAACCACTGCGCTAAATGATGTTTAATTGCACAATGTTTGAAATATATGATGTTTAAACCTATATAAGTACAACGTAAAATGAACTTCAGCTTATCAGTGCACTTACTGCTATGCTTCATATATAGTATAGCTGTGCTTTGTACCGTCTGCCACAATGTGCATCCAGTGGCCTATAGCCTCTAACTGTACACCTACAACATGCACCAACAAGGTAGGTGTTTCTAATAAAGTAGCCAGTAAAAGTTCACAGTGATTAAAACCCTTAGCAGTGCCGCTCCGGCTCCGCCTAGTAACTACTGTGAAGCAACATGCCACAACTGGGGAAAAACATGCTGCCACTGTGTTGGTGTCACTGCTGTGCTGAGAATGGTCCACCGCTCATGTAATATCTGGTTAGCAGTGGTCCTATATTGCTCACCATCCATTGATGGACAGGGCAGAGTGGGGGTAATAAATTGTGCAGCAGCAAATGGGCTACAGTCAGTAATTGCAAACCTACAATTTGCAGTTTTGTGGTAGGAGTTTCGAATAAAATGGCCAATGAGTGCATGTACACTATTAGGTGCACTAGTGGTGTACCTAATAAACTGTTAACCCAGTGTACCATGACTATAGGCCAGTGAGGTCAAGCTAGATGGAATCATTTTTTATCCCAGAACAAGAATATAGATGTGTAAATATGAATTCCAAGAACGCTTCCTATTGTGATCTTGAAAATGGGCTGAAAGCGATTGCAATTGCTGTCAAATGGGATGATTATGGTCATTTATTGTTGCAGTTCTTCCGCACTGACAAGGTTGAATCTTTGTCTAAAGCTCAATTAACCTTTGCTTTACCATTAACTGAGCAGAGGAGTCTATAATGCCATCGTGGAAGGGAGATGAGGGAGGGCTTGAAGGGTTGTTAGGCGCCGGACTCTCTGATTGCCTGCTGTGGCCTCGTCTCAGGACAGCCAGTGAAATGAGCAGTGAACTGGTGTGAATTTAAAATCAGTTCGGGGTCAGCAGCCTGTCTGCAGCAAGCTCCGTCATTACTCCAGCTGCGGCTCAGTCTAATGAGTCAGACACGCAGGGCAAAAGGAGGACAGCTTTTTTATGGAGAGATGAGTCAGTGGAATTGGGAGTAAGTGTGAGGTAGGTACGTGGCAGGTCGAAAATCGGCTAATTATCATGAAGGTGCCTGAAAGAGATCCAGTTTTACCCAGTCATAATGGTCACACTGCAAAATCTAAGGTGCGTGAAATACCCAGCGTGTCCTACCCTCCCCTGTCTCTCTCTCTCTCTCTCTCTTTCTCTCTCTCTCTCTTTCTCTCTCTCTCTGTCTATTCTTCCTTTCAGCTCTTCGGCTCATGTCATGGCTAAGAACAGGCTACATGGCCTGGCATGAGTCAGATCTCCAGTGACAGGCTGGAATAACCGTTAACAGCTTCTCTGCTCTTGCCCCTGGGCTACAGAGGATATGCTGTTATGGGTCACAGAGGGGCTCCCATGTCCTAAAACTCCTCCACCTGCCATCACCTCTGCTCTTCCATTTCACACACAGAAGGGAAGAGCGCAGTATGCTAAAATCATGTTCAGTCAAGCACTGCATTAGATTCATAAACCCTACTGATGTGCATATAAGCATTTTAGGTTAAGCTGTGTGGCCAGTTTATTGGTTACACCTACCTTGTACTTAGAGGTGAGCAATATGACTATATTTTATCGTTATCGTGATACATCTTATTATTGTGATACACACAGGGTCGTAGCTAGAACATTTAAAATGGGGTAGTCCAGAGATATTGGGGTGTCGCACTGCAAGGGAAAAAAACAAATTATAGTGACATAAACAGCTTCCAAGTGGCACAACCATCTTGGCACTGACCCTATCTTCAGGGGATTGCAAGTTCGATCCTTGGTGATGTTACAGCCGACCGTGGCCGAGTCCATGAGGGCACAATTGGCCTCGCTCTCTCTGGGTGGGTAAGATAGCCCCCCCTCTCCCCAGTCACTCAGCCGCACGCTAGCCAGCACATGCAGCTGTTAGCTGATGTAGCAGAACTGGCAGTTATTCTCCTCTAAGCATGTTCAGCTGTCCAATGATGTTACGTCAGCAGCAGCGTGATAAAATGCAGTGACTGGCTTTGCAATGATGTTATGTTAACGGCAGCTCAATAAAATGCAGCGAATGGCTTCGCACGAGGCCATGATGTTTGCCTTTCCCCTTCCTAGCACTGGTGGTATGCTAGTCCTAACAAGTGGGTGGAATACGACTAAATTGGGGAGAAAATTGGAAAAAATCTCCCCCACACCAAAAAAAAAAAGCGATGCATTGGTTTTTCTTTGCGCATAACCAAATCTGTCCATCATTTCCACATGATGAAAAATTACATCAATACAAATATAAGTAACCTGAAAGGCAAACCCATGTTGGTAACATATTTTAGTCATTCATGATTTCATTTTCATACAGACAAGCCATACAAGTTATTTATTTAGGCTGCCTTTGCTGTATATGAGTCTATGATTAGAAAACTAGCCAGACAGCACTGCATAAGGTAACCTACAAGGTAACATGTATTCAACTGAAAACAGTAATTACTTAGCATGATAAAGGATTATTATTGACTAACCTTTGAATAGCCTACTTCCTAATGTAGCTCACAGAGCAGCACTGCTGAAGGGACCCAGTGCACATTCACTCGCCTGTTTACTGAGTAAATTAGCCAGCAAGATACACTAATTGTCAAATGCAGCATCATCAGATTCTTATAATTGATGCCTTATTAATGATGGCTGACTGATGATGGTTGACTATCTCAATTTCCATAACAAGGCAGGCCAGAAGGGTGGCTATGCTTCATGCTAGGATGCTAGTGGTCACCTCTGGCCACCCTGCTGGCCTCTGGATGCACAATAGGCTTTACTGAGCATATCATGGATATCAACACCGAACAAATGCATGTTTCATTAATTAGTGCTGTTTAGTTTTAACAGGGGCTGCAAAATGACAGTTTATTACAGTGTATTATGCTTTGTGATAAAAAATATGAGTGCCTTGAAGTCAACGCATCATCAAAGATGCATTGTTAAGAACACGATTGAGAAAGCAAAGGTGGTCATGCTGTAGCTAGGATAACTAATCTATCTGCCCTTGATAACACACAGTAAGGCTACATGAACTGAGAGTAATTAAGACATTTACAAAAGGAATATTTCATCAGAAAGTTAATAAGTAGTAAAAATGAATGAGTTAAATAATAACAAGTAAGGTTAAAGTACTCAGCACTAACTAATGCATTACTGAAATATGACGATGAAGGTGATTAAGGCTTTTTTCAATGTGTAAAATTATCAAGACCTAAAGTATTAATAAGTATGCAAAAAGCACATGTCTAGTCCAACCACTGGAAGCTCAGTTCATTTCAATCTATTTATCTAATTAATTTATGCCAAACTGCAAAGTCATATAGTTACTTCTGTAGCTTATATGACTACCTAAAGCAGAGCTTCAATGAATGCTGTGGGTGCAGTGTAACCATGACTAACTATACAGACTGACCTTTATAACATAGTGATATTACTTGTAAAATGTCTATTCGTTTACACTGAATAAATGTCTTATAGACACTGGCCATTTCCCATCAGTTAGCCTTTAGATAATACAGACAGCATCAATTCATCAACTCTGTAGAAGCTATATGATCCATTTCCATGGAGACATACAGTGCGGATTCAAGCTGCAAACAAAATGTGACAGGCACGTAATCACATCCTCAGAGAAAATGGGTTTATAGCTACTTAGCAGTTATCTTAACACATAGATGTAAAGAGTGTTGAAGGTTTGTGGTCAGTGACCAAATATTAGTGACAGAATTGATAAAGAGGCTGGAAAGTCCAGGAGAGATTATGTCTGAAGCAGGTTCCTATCTAAACTGAGTCATGTTATCAGTTTAGATAGGAGTCTAGTTTGAATATAATAATTATAGTTAGCTAGAAAATATTAATCTGGAGAAATATTCCAAGAAATGTAGATAAACGATAAATGTTCATGATGCTTGTGTGTGGTGGTCTTGTATCTTGGATGTGATTTATCTGACCAAGGTGATTTTTATGTTATAGCCTGTGCTGTATATTGTTGCTGTCTGATAAAATATATATATATATATATATATATATATATATATATATATACATATATATATATATATATATATATATATATGTACATTCAAAAAAGTAACTTTACAGAAGGAGGCAAAAACATTGTTTACTTTTAATGTAAGTTAATGTAAAGATGTTTTATTTCAAGTGATTTTGGAGCATTTCTATTGGTCCATTCCTCATGAAATTTTCACACAATGTAAAAAGCTGCTGCCCTGTTCAAATGATATAGAAAGAAAAAACAGAAAAAATGGAAATACATGTTTTTTTTTTGGACACTGATGACATGCAGTATATACTGCATATATGCATATATGCATATACATATACTCTCTTTTGCTGTTGCATTTCAGATTTTTCACTAACTCAGGCTTTCTTGCTTGCACTCATATACTTAAAAAGCAAGCTCCACTCCACAAATGTGAATTGCTGTGGGTTTTTTCTTCACCATAAAAGCCATTTCTCAATTAAAATTGTGCACATTTACTGCTATTCCCACAGCAGGAAATTACAGCTATTTTTCTTTGCCAGTGGGAATGACATTCATTTATTCCTGCTTATTGACTCATTACTTTCAGATTAATTATTCCATAGTAAATGCTTTAATTACTGTCAGTTCATGTACCTGTACAATAAAATGTTTCTCTGCCCTTAGCTAGAACCAGAAACAACAAGAAGATATTTTTTTTATCTTTTCTCAGTGTTCCTAAACATGTTAGCATATCATCAGCATATCACATCCCCTGAAGAGAAAGGTTTTGTGAAAAAGACACAGTTGTCTCATTCTAGTGCTGCACAGAGTAGTTCTACTGTTAGCTTTAGCTCATTAGCTTATCCAAGGCAACCTCACTCAAGGACAGTGGCCAAAAGATTTCCCTTGGCTATGTTTGAATAAAAAGACATGTTTTCACCAGAGCACCATGTGTATGCATTACCATACTGTGAAGTCAGCAAGGAAGAGGACGTGTCTTGGAATGGGAATGCTCTTTGTTTGGGTTGCTAGCACATACTTACAGCATGTAGCTCCAAAATTGCTAGCTAAAGGGCTAAAGGCTAGGGGGGTTATCTAAAGCTGCTGGTCTTCCTCTGATGGTAAACATGGAACTATTCCAGAAACTGGAGGACAAACAGCAACATTAAGCTTACAGTTAGAGGCGCTTGCAGGGGCTCATGGGAGAATGCAAATAAGCTGGCGACCATGTAGAGCTCAAAGTCGCCACAGTGCATTAATATCCACCATAAAGCCTGTTTTTCTCTCTTCACCATGATTAACTGGATATCCATTCAGTAACTCTACAGATTTACAGGCACTTGAATATTACAATTAGTGAGAATTAGCACATTTCCAGTACACTGCTGTGAAAATGTAGTTGATATCTTCTGTTTTTGCATATTTGTCACAGTTGTTTCAGATTTTCAAACAATGCAACCTAAATAAACACAAAACACAGTTTTTTAAAAAATCATTTCATTAGACTCACCCAGGCTTAATCACTGCCAGCCCTGTTAAATCTTAACATAACATTTTAAGAACATTTCTATGTGAAGTAGATTAAAAGGTATCAATAAACAGCACACTATGCCACAATCAAGAGAAATTCCAGAAGAGATGAAAAAGGTATTGAAATGTATCAGTCTGGAAAGGGTTACAAAGCCATTTCTAAGGTTCTGGGACTGCAGTGAGCCACAGTAAGAGACATGTTCTCCAAATGGAGGAAACCTGGAACAGTAGGCAGCCTACCAAAATCTCTCCAAGAGCACATCAAAAACTCCTCCAAGAAGTCACAAAAGGATAGAGAAAACAATGTAAGGAACTGCAGGCCTCGCTCGTCTCAAAAAAGGTCAGCAGTCATGATTTTACAATTAAAAAGAAACCATGGGAGTGTTACAAGATGAAAACCACTGCTAACCAAGAGTATCCATGGGAACCAACTGGAACATAGAGGCTTGTCTCACATTTGCCCAAAAAAATCTTGATGACCCTTAAGTCATTTGAAATACTGTTCTCTGGACTGATGTGTGACAGGGGTTACATATGTTACATCTAGTGTGAAGCTGACAAAGCATTGCACAATGAGAATATCATACTGCAGATGAAGATCCAGTCATCAGTCTTCGATCCAAAGGTGAATCACAATTGGATTATGTAGCAAAACAACGATATGGCACATAAGAGCAAGTCCACCTCTGAATGGTGGATTAAGGTCATTTAGATGCTTTGACAGGACATTAATTGGGTAGTTTATGCTCAAAAGCCCTCCAATATGACTGAATTCTGAAAAGAAGAGTGGGCCACAATTCATCCTCAAGGAGCTCTAGTTATAGGAAGTGTTCGGTTGCAGTTACAGTTGCTGCTACAGTTGGCACAACCAGTTATTAAGTTTAAGTTTACTTTTAAACATAGATAGAGGTGTTGCAAAACTTTCTTTCTTCAATAGATTATATTAATGTATTAGTTTAATAGACTTTTACAACTTGGATGAAGATCTGAAGCCATTTAGTGTGACAAAAACAGAGGAAATCATTAGGGGGCAAATACTTTTTCACAGCACTGTGTGTGTACCTGATTAATTGACCAGTTAGTGTGGATATGAGGTAGGCGTACCTAATAAACTGGCCACTCAGTGTATATACACAGTAGATTACGAATCCTACTACCCGTTTTTGTGGTCAGAATCATTTGTGTGTGGTCTTGATTTATAGTCCTGCACTTCTGGGCTCCGTAACACCATATAGTCTCCGTCCCTCGCCATTTCTACTGTCATTCCTCATTATTGAAGTCTTTCCAGCGCTTGCCTTTTGAGACTTCCCTCAGATGCAAAATACAGAGACAAATGAGGGATATTAATCATGGCGACGACAAAGGTAATGATGATAGGTAAAATGATAGTCGACAGTGAGAGAAGAGAAGCTGTCAGGGTGAACGTGGATGATTAAGGTCCAATCATTGCTCTAGAATCCACTTCCAAGGCCTCCACTGAAGTTTGCCGAATGAACAGTGACAGTGAGGCTGCAATTAGCACTGTAGCTTCAGTGGCTACACTTATAGCAGATAGTCTCCACCACCATGCATTCTGGGGCACAGCTGCATGTGGGCTCCTGAGCTGGGTCCTCCTGATCAATGTGGGAAACAAGGAGGGAAAGTAAAAACAGATGGCGAAAGGCCACAGTGATCCCTCTTCCCTGACTCGCAGTATCAGTATCCTCTCAGAGCGGTGCTAAATTAAAACAACCAGCGTCCCATTGATTCCATCAGTGACAGGAGCTATGCATCACCTGCACAGGGAAGGAAAGAGGGGGGCTACGAGGTGGAAGGAGATTGGGGGTTGGTTGGTGGGGTGGAGGGGTGGAGAGAAAGCACTTGGGAAGGGACATTTTATCTGAACATCCTTGGCCGCAGTGGAGCTGAGGCTGGTATCTATTCCAGTGGTGGAGGCAGAAGGGGAGGGGCCCAGAGAGTCTCTGATAGGGACATATATTAAACAGGGGAGGAGAGCACTATATAAAGTGAAAGAAAGAAAAGATGAGATTGAAGTAAATGGAAATCTGATGAACACCTAGATAGAACAGGGCTGTTGTCTTCAACTTGCCTCTTTCTCCCCTTCCCTCTCTCTCCTTCCCTATCACTCCATAGGTAGAGAAAGTGGGGCTACCATGGGAACTGAGCCATATGAGCTGATTGCCTGGCTAATGACTCACTGATCTGGTCCAATCACAAAGCTCTGGAGTGAGGCTCTTTGATTTGAGGCAATCAGCTCAAATGGTCTAATGGAGCAATCAGAAACCCTGAGTCCATCATTAGCTTTCACCCGGCGACCTGAGAGAGAATGCTATTGCCATTCTATACCCTCAGCAAAATGCATCCCCCCATATGCATTATTTTTCTGTCATTACCATATACTTGTATGAAGACGTGCACACTAATAGAATATATCTGTTCAGAGTCAAGGTTCAAGATCCTGTATAACCTCACAACACTGGTGGCGCAGACCTCTGAGTATGTGTCATCATTTTGTAGTTGGCCGTTAACACCCGGAAGTCATTTTTGTAATTTTGGGGAAAATGAATGGCATTTTTGAAAATCACCCATCATACTCGTACATTCATTTTCCCCTGAGAATCACTGTGTGGTTTAAATGAAGTCATTAGGTAGTCAAATAGGAATATTGCTATGTACAGTGCCTTACAAAAGTATTCAACCACCTTAAAAGTCATTACATTGATCAATATTACAAGTAACACGTTGATACTTTGTGTTATTTTATTTTAAAAGACTGACACTCAAAATTAATTAATTTAAAGTGAAATTAGTTTTATGTATGAAAATATTCAGTGACAAAAATTACTAACTGAAAAATGCTGTTTGCATAAATATTCAGCTCCTGTGCCACAGAATTTTACACAGATGAAAAACATTGCCAAGCGAGGGCACAACTTGTGAATTATTAAAAACGATCACTTTTTTGGAAAAAAGACCACCTTAATTCAAGTACCATTGGTTAGACTGTGAATCTACAGGAAAACTGTGAGCATAAAGACTAAAGCTCATTTTACAGAAATTAGAGACAAAGTTATACACATACACAAAATAGGAAGAGGCTACAAAATAATATCCAAGTCTTTGAACATCCCAGTAAGTGCTGTCAGTGCAATTGTGAGGAAATGGAAATGGCATCATGCCACCCAGGCGCCATCAGAGCTAGAAGGGGACTTGAGAGGGAAGCAACAGAGGAGCCAAAAATCACTCTGAAGGAGCTGCAGAATCCAGTGGCTGAGACTGGAGTGAAGGTGCACCAGTCAATGATAGCTCTCTGCATACAATTGGCCTGTATAGGAGGGTAGCTAGAAAGAAGCCATTATTGAAGACAGAACACATCAAAGCATATCAGAGTGACCAGGCTAAGATGTGGAATAAGGGTTTGTGGTCAGATGAGATGAAAATCAATTCTGGCCAAAATTCAAAACGTTATGTGTGACAAAAACCTAACACTGCCCATTCCCCAACATACACCATCCCAACAGTGAAGTATGGGGGTGGCAGCATTCTGTTGTGGAGATGCTTTTCCTCAGCAGGGACTTAGCATCTTGTTAAAACTGAAGGATGGATGGATGGTGGAAATTAATGGGAGACAGTCTGATACAGTCTGCTAAAACTCTAAAGCTTGGGAGAAATCTTACCTTTCAGCAGGACAATGATCCCAAGACCAAAGCAACACAAGCGTGGTTAAATAACATAAAGATGAATGTTCTACAATAGTCAAGTCCAATCCAATCAAGAATCTGTGGCACTGTTTGAAAAT
The DNA here is from genome assembly GCF_904425465.1 of Colossoma macropomum. Lineage (NCBI taxonomy): Eukaryota > Metazoa > Chordata > Actinopteri > Characiformes > Serrasalmidae > Colossoma > Colossoma macropomum. Next base: position 16,291,191 of record NW_023494787.1, on the reverse strand, counting down.
TGAGGTCGACAAGTGTCATCCAACCAACCTGAACTACCTGGAACAAGTATCCCCAAAAGAACAGGTGAAAATCGTTTCCAAATAGTATGCAAAGCTGGTAGATACATATCCAAGCAGGCTTAAAGCTGCTATTGCAGCAAAAGATAATTCTACCAAGTATTAGTCTGAGGGGGTTGAATACTTATGCAAGCAGCATTGTGACATATGTTATAATATATGTTGTCATGATGGCTAACTAGAGCATGTTTAGTAAAAATTAGTGTATGATATAAGCTATCATGACATCAAACAGTATGGCATTCACCGACGTAAAAAGAAATTTCTTCTTAAAAGCCACTTTTCTGACATTCGCCAATGTTTTCTTATTTGGGATTTGTTCTTAGGTAAGAACAGAGTCTACACATGCTCAAGAGCAAAAAGGTGCGAACAGTTCCACATCAGAAATCTGACATAGACTTTCTCTTTGGATCTTTCTCAAGAATAAATAAAAAAAAAAAACTTAAGGAGATATTGGTAAATGAGGCCTATTGTTGTAGTGATGCTGGCAACAACTAACTAGCCTACATCGTTGCAGCTATCATACAAAAAAGCTGTTATTTTGTGCCTTATTGCAAAGTTAGTTTAAAACTATGATTACATTTTGTAACATTTTCATTATCAGAGGACTTTTTTACTTTTAAGCAGTCAGAAATCTGGTAGAGCCTGGTTTCCAAGTGAGGTGGTCTAGACCCCCTAAGGCTCCCCTGTAGCTAAACCCCTGATGTGCAATAGTGTTAGCTTGCATGTAACATATATGTAGAAATATTTGTCATTTGGTTACTTAAAGTTGCAGTATGTAAGATTGTTTTTGTTAAAATGGGAAGATGTAGCATTACTGAGTCAGGAGAAAACAAAAAAACAAAACAAAAAATAGATAAAATATAGCTGCTGCAGGTCAACCTGTAAAGCCTGAAATAATCATTTAAAAGTCAGAGGTGTCAGAACAGATTTATTGGGAGTTTTTCAGACCGTGTCGTATGTCTTTACGTGCAAACGTCACATATACAGGATCGAAAAGAAGGTCTAGCTTGATGTTTAGGTGTCAAATGCAAAATCAACATTATCCTGATGAAGATGTGATGACAACAGCAGATAATTCACTCACATCCACTGAAGACGTGTCCTTCACCAAGTTTGGACTGAGTGCTCTTTGAATACTCTTTCAATGTGCTCACAATCATCAGTTTCATCCACTTAGGGAAGGGGTCTGAAGTATAACCAATGTTTCAAAATGTTCTTCCGCACAGTGCAATTACACATTTCCACCAGAGAGGTCTCCAAATCCCCCAAATTTACATAGTGTAGCTTTAATAAAGGTACCCAGTGAAATTCAGGGGAAAATGTAGATAGAACAAAATGTATTGGCTTTGGAACATTATTGTTTAGCACAGGGAGCAATAGGGTGACATTCAGTTTTCCCATAGAGAACATGGCTTAGACTCAGAGTTGTTATTTGTGCTTGTGGCCACCTGCAAAATGGCACAACAATCTCAGATGTCTATGTGTAAACTATAAACAATAAAGTAAACAATAAAGGCAGGACAATGCAGATGGTGCACAAACAGGAAGACATTAGAAACACCTCAGAAAATGATAAACAACAACATAAAAGATACATAGAGGTGTAACAGAGAGCATGAAATGCACTAGCAATCACCTGTGCCTACTCACAGATACCAGCCTTCTCCAACACAGGCACACACACAGACACGGGAAGTGGGAAATAGCTGACAAAAGCGAGTGAGCCCCCAAAAGGCTTAGCCCTGGGGAGACTGAGGTACAGAGGGAGAGAGTGTGTAAGTGTGTGGGGTTTCTCCCTCCACCTCCAATTAATTAAAGCAAGTCCTGAGTTGAGTGGCAGGTGGCCTCTAGGCTGGGCCTGGGTGGAGAGCTTCAATGAATTATGGAGAAGCTGAGTGAGCTAGCCAAATCCAGCACCACTCAGTACATCAACAGCACACTCCAGCTCCTTTCCTACTGCCTATCTTTCTGCCCAGCACTGCCTCTGTGGTCATCCTGTCCTCTCCTGACCCTTTCTCTTTCATTCCCTTGCTTCTTCTTTCTCTGGCTGATCCTCTCTGAAGGGCTCTCCTACACTGTATCACAGAGCTACACACACAAAGCCCAACTGTTCTCCTTCCCCTCAATGTTCTCCACTGCAGAAGTATCTTTGCATTTGTGGACAATGTTGTGATGCTGCCACATTTCTAAGTTGAAATACCTTTGTCTGCCTTCTGAAGGTGATTATGATCTTCAATGTGTTTTTGTAGGCTTTGGTGCCAATCTCACTTGATAATTGAGGCTTATTTTAGCGCTTAATTTACCTTTTCTTAACTTCTTGTAGAACAAGGAGGGGAAAAAGAACAAAGGGGGTTTTCTTTCTTGCTTGCTGATATCTGTGGAGGGGTGCTCATGAGCGAAGGAGGGGGATTTTCCACATCGGGGATCATTTTTTGACCTGGGAATTGGTGAGATAATTTTTTTCTAGATCATTATTTTTGATTTGCATGTTTTTTTTTCCATTAAACATATAGAAAAGTTGGATTTTTTCTCTTCATTTTTCCTACATTAGTACATTTTTGTGTTCTTGTTTTGAGACTTACTGTTTTTATTTTGTGATTTAAACTTTTTTCCTACTTTTGACTTGAGCTGAAGGCCTATACTGATGAATTTCAATGAAGACTGGCTCACGCTTGCACATTTGGTATGTATGGACGTTGGCTTAGGCTGGAGTGTTTGGTCTCTGTGGACATTGTCTCATGCTGGAATGATTCTACTGTAAAGTGTTTCTCTAAATATTAATACAGATTTGGGCCGATCATATATTGTGTTAACTGATTCCTTTTCACTACTTAAGGCTATAGCATTCACCCAACAGGCTGTAGCAAGGGAAGAGTTGTATTCCAGTAGTTACAATACAACTAAGATGTCATATTTTGAGACTGTTATAAGAATTCAATCCATTTCTAGACATTTTTCTTGCTTTAAAGCCAACTTGAAGTCAAAATTTTGACCTTTTACCTTTAGTTAATGTCTGTGGTCATATTGAACACACTTCATCTTGTCATTTAAAGGGCAATATTATTGTTTTCCTGTTATCTTTGATCAGAATGTAATGACTTTAACCTGCCTCTAAAATGTCTTCTGTGATTTAAATACATCATCGTGCACCAGCAGCAGGGAAAAATACTAATAACCAATAATATCATGTTTTACCTCCTCCTCCTCCTACCATCCCTTTCTATCATCATGATATCATCGCAATAATATCACATGCTCAGCTACCTCTGAGATCCTCCCTGATACTGTGTTGCACTGAGGAATATGTTACGGGATAGAAGGAAGATGCATTATGGTTGCCAATTCATGTTGACTTTAAGTCATTTTTTGAAGTAAATTATCTCACTGCACTTGCAGATAATTTACTCGTTCCAACTAATTATGTTTGAGGAAAGTAAAATTATTTACTTTGTTAACACACTTAAGTTAATAAAGTTGTTTAAAGAGTTCTTTGAAGCGATTCTATAGAGGAACCACTCTTGGTTCTCTTAAGAACCTTTCAGTAATGGCTACTTAAAGATGCATTTCTGCGCTGCAAGAAAAGGAATTTTGACAAGTGAAATGATCTTGAATCTAGTCAATATATCTAATATTTTTTATGACGTTGTAAGTTTTTTAATATTATAAGATTTACCTTTTTTTTTAGACATTTTTACTTGAAGTAGTTTTATTGAGTAAAATGATATTACTATATTGGCAGATGTTTATTTTGAGATATATGCAAATTAAGCAAAATTATCTGCTCACATAGGAGAGAACACTAACTGCCACTTCTGTTATGTTAGTTAACACCTGCCCATCAGACCATCCTACACACGCAGAGAGAGAGTCCCAGTATGCTGCCCTGGACTCTGAAGCATGGACGGCTGTGGCATCAACAAGAATTAAAGTTGCGACCTCCTGAAGACAAGGCCAATGCTTCTTTCAAGCGATCCCATGGAAGAACTACTTTTGGCCTAAAAAAACTTTCAATGAATGGTTATTTAAAGACCCATTGCTGTACTTGAGATCAGCAACTGTGAAGAACCTTTTTAAACTTTAAAAAATCTTACAAATACCAATTATGTAACAGTTTTTTTTTTTTCTTGATGATAAATTTAAGCCAAGAACTATTTGGGAACACCTTTATTTTTATTTAATATAGGTACAGTGTTTAGAAACAGGGCAAATAAGCTTATGATATTCTTGCAACGGTCCCATACAGTGAAATATTTCATACATTGCCTATATTTAAGATGCTTTCACATGCCAAGATACCGTTATTATGCTCAGGACAGTTCCAGTTCTCTCCCCACTAAATCACTCTGCCAGCATTTCTCTATCATGGATTCCTCCCTTTTCCGTGAGGATTTGTGGTTTGTGTTGACTGAATAAATATTTAAAACCTGCTTAACTATGTCTGCTGTTTTGAGGAGGGTGTTATACGGCAGAGACGGAGCAGGCCGAGGCAGGAGATAGTGGATTATGCTGGAGCAGCCTGCCACTCTTCTCCTGCGCTGGGGAACACGGCAGCACCTCCAAATCTCTTTAGCTGCTGCGCTCTGACTGAGCCGATAATGTCAGTGATAGTGTGGGCAACCGCTCGTTGCCATGGAAAAGAGATCCCTCTCTGCACTCCTGCCAGTGAAATGAAACGTAATAATTCAGAATTTCCACAAGCAAATAATCTGAGATTTGAAAAATGGCTGCCGTGCCATGCCTTTAGAGAAATCTTGATAACCCGCACATGTGTCGGCGTGAAAAAGTGTGCATTCACCCGCAGCAGCACTCAAACACTGAGTCGCATGCAAGCCAGTGGTGGCAAGGAAGACCGTTAAGCTTTGTGCCTCCTAATAACTGAGAGAAACCCTTGCATTATGTATCATTTTTTTCATTTTAAATCATTTACAGAGCCAGATGGTTTGAAGTCAGATTCCTTTCAAAACAAGTGAAAAAAATGTCCACAGAACCGCTCTTACGCTCAATAATGCATGTCTGTCTTACAGACTGGCTGGCATGAGGAGGAGCCTTCGCATATCTCTTCACTCGACAAACAGGAAAAACGCAGAGCTGCGCTAACACTCTCCCTCTTTGGGGAAGAGCTACTGAAAAAAAAATTGTTGGCCAATTTTCAGGCACATGAAAGAGCAGCCTTGGAGGGTCCTTCAGCATGTGTGCAGTGGTGCAGAAGGTGCTGGCCTTCATCTTGTGTTCCCTCACTTTAATTAGCCTGGAGAAAATTGGGCTTTTCTTTTTCTCCTCTGCTGATGGCCACTTTGGTTGTGACGTGGCTTCGATGCGGGACTGAATTGCTTATGTGGACCAAAAGAGGCTGGAGCGAAACGCACAACAACGCTACGAGACCCTAATGACAAAATGCATTACGACTGAGGTTTCCGCCATGAAGGCTCTCACTTGAAACATGTCCCATCATTTAGTTTTGCTAAGACATAAGTGCCCACCTGCCTCCTGTAGAGCCTGTAGAGCCTGTAGAGGTAAAGTAAATGCACTTTTAACTCCTGAATGAAATGCTGTAATGCACTGCTGCGTTATATAAAGCACATTAACTGAGTGACATAGCAGGAGAAGTGGTCAACTGATCATCCTAATGCAGGTATACACTCTACATGTTTTGCACAGTAATGCCGTTGCAGAAAAAAACAAAAAAAAAACATCTAAATGACAAAACAATAAACGTTCTCCAACAAACCCAGACGCTGGGCTGGTGTACCATACCTGTGTAATTGTTGGGAGGCTCTAAAACGTTCTCTTCATTTTACAATGTTCTCCATTATTCTACCACATTCATACTGTTCTAAAATGCTATCTTATATTCACACTGTTCTAGAATGTTCTCTCATTGACACTGTTCTAGAATGCTCTTCCACATTCAAACTGTTCTAGAATGCTTCGCCATTCACACTCATTCAGTTCTTCCAGGTCACGCTGTTCTAGAATGCTTTCCTCCATTCTGACCATGCTACAATGTTCTCTCATTCACTTTGCTCTTGAGTGCTAGCCTCCAGTTAGACTGTTCTAGAATGTTCTCATCTCAATCTAGAATGTTATCCCTATTAAGACTGTTCTAGAATGTTCTCGTCTCATTTTTACTGTTCTAGAATGCTCCCCCCATTCACACTCATTCAGAAAGTTCTGCCTGTTCGCACTGTTCTAGATTGCTATCCTTCATTCAGACCATGCTACAATGTTCTCTCATTTACACTGTTCTTAAATTCCAGCCTTCATTTAGACTGCTCTAGAATGTTCTTCCCTCATTCTTACATTTCTTGCATTCACACTATTAATATGCAGTATTTGTCATTCACACTGTCTCGGAATATTTCCCTCTCATTCTCAGTGCTCTAGAATGCTCTCTGTCATTTAATGCTCTCCCCCATTTGCATGATCTAGAATGTTCTCACTGGTTCACACTGTTCTAGAATACTATCCTCCATTTGCATATTTCTAGAATGTTCACTATTCATGCTGTTCTAAAGTGTTGTTCACTATTCATGCTGTTCTAGAGTGTTGTTCACTATTCATGCTAATCTAGAAAGTTTTCCTTGCATTTACACTGTTCTCCCCATTCATGCTGTTGTAGAAAGTTCTTCTCCCCTATTCACGCTGTCTTAGAATGTTCTCCATTCATGCTGTTCTAGTAAGTTCTCCCCTTCACACTGTCCTGGATAGTTATCTTCTCATTCACACTGTTCTAGAACGGTCCCTCCATTCATGCTGTTCTAGTATGTTCTCCCCCTTTTCACACTGTTCTAGAGCAGTTGTTTTCTTATTCACGCTGTTCTAGAATGGTCTCTCCATTCATGCTGTTCTAGTATCTTCTCCCCCTTTTCACACTGTTCTAGACAGTTGTTTTCTTATTCACACTGTTCTCCCTTTTCATGCAGTTGTAGAATGTTCTCCCCTGTTCACACTGTTCTAGAGTGTTCTCCATTAATGCTGTTATAGTATGTTCTCCCCTTTCACACTGTTCTAGACAATTCACACTGTTGTCCCCATTCATGCTGTTGTAGAATGATGTTCTCCCCTATTCACACTGTACTAAAATGTTCTCCATTCATGCTGTTCTAGTTTGTCCTCCCCTTCGCACTGTTCTAGATAGTTATCTTCTCATTCACACTGTTCTAGAGCAGTCTCCCCATTTACACCATTCTGGAATTTGACCCCTATTCAGATTGCTCTAGGATCTCCTTTTCTCATTCCCATTGTTCTAGAATGTTCTCCCCATACACATTGTTGTAGAATGCTACTCATGCTGTTCTAGAATGTTTACCCCATTCATGCTATTCTGGAATGTTCTGCCCCATTTCACTGTTCTATAATGTTCTCCCTAATGTTCATTCCATTTACACTGAATCAGAAAGTTTGGATCCACATCTCACAATGTGACACCTGCAATGATGCCATCAATACAAGTATCATAGATCGTCACATGGCTTATCCAAGTATAAGAGAGAGCTGTTGATGGATGACCCAAGCAGAATGTGGTCATTTTCATGTATTGTAGGCCTATTGTCAGATAATCTTTATCGTATAATCTGGCCTGCAGCACACATGAGCATAAATGCTATCACACAGTCTGCCACAGAATTACGCCAAGATTTTATTGGCATCATCTTGTTCAGTGTGACGTCCAATAAACTTATAAGACTGCTGTTATCTCACAGTTTGCACCAGGCTTTAGACCATACGACCTCCCACTGCGACTTCTCACTGGCGTCTCTTGCTCGCTCTGTTTCCAAAGGAAATGGCGACTGCTAGAAAAAGCCTTGTTCCATTTTCTTCCAGGAGCAGACTGAATGATGATGGCCATAGAAAGCAAATCATACTCAGGTGCATTCGCGCTCTTCACTGTCTATAACTATGGTTATGGCAGCATGGAATATTTTGTGTGAATGCTTCATGCTGGAGATGATGATAATGGTGATAGAGACTGTGATTCACAGAAGGATGTGCTCTAGGCCTGTTCCCTTTTCTCCGATGCTGGAGGATGCTTTTGTTGGATTCTCAGCATATAATGAAGATCTACTCCATTCTGTCGTGTAAGAAGCCACTCTTATCGTCGCTGTTGTAACAAAATATTGTATCTCAGAAATGGTGAATTTATAGGGAAAGGATTTTTAACTTTAGTGTAAATTAAATAGAGGTAATTTAGGACCATTTTACTGGTCCGTTGTTTTCAAATAGTGTAAAAGAAAAATGAAAATGGATGACCCTCAGGTATTTACTTGTCTCTGCTTATCAAGCGCACACAGCTCATATACCAAAGCGCAGGAGAAAGAGGCTAAATGAAAAGGAGAGAAACAGAGATCATTTCTCAGTCTGTCAATATGTATATATCTCATGCTTGCAGCAAGAATCGATAGATACTTCACTATTCACATTTTTTTTTATTCTATGCTACTTCTAAATACAGCAAAAATCAGTAGATATCTTTATCACTTGTATTATTTTTATTTTATGCTATTTTACTCTTTATGTCCCCTTTTCTATACAGCAGAAATCTGTCTATACACAGTTTTAATATGCTGCATGCTCCAGCACTCGGCAGGCTGGCTTTGCAAATTTGTGTGGTCTACCACTTTGCGGCTGAGCTGTTGTTGCTCCTAGATGCCTCACAATAACAGCACTTACAGTTGACAGGGGCAGATCTAGCAGGGCAGAAATTTCAAGAACTGACTCGTGGCAGAGGTGGCATCCTGTGACAGTGCCATGTTTAAAGTCTCTGAGCTCTTCAGTAAAACCTTTCCTACTACTGTTTGTCTATGGAGACTGCATGGCTATGTGCTTAATGTTTTACACCTGTTAGCAATGGGTGTGGCTGAAACACCTGAACTCAATAATTAGGTGGGATGTCCACATACTTTTGTCCATGTGGTATATCTTAACTACGTGAATTATTATTTTGCTGGACTGCCCACCAGCAATCCTACGAGAGTATATCTCCTACTGACTGATTGATTGACTAACAACCATTGTTAAACAAGCATACACTAGAATCACCTGAGAGCATCAGGTGGCACTAAACACAAATTAACGTTACCCTCTTTCCCTTCCAACACATCCAGTATAAAGCTAACAAATAATGGAAGAACAGCTTGAACAGCACATTCACTAAAAAGCGCCATGCACCTTACAATAACAGTGACATAATAATGGGTCAAATAACACAGCAGTGAGTACTTCTGTTCAAGCTCAAGCTGTGTCTGAACTCAGCTGGATTTTATTATGATCCTTCGTCCTTATTTAGCTGTTTTTTTTTACTGTTCCACTGCATTGTGCATTAACATCTTTTGCACAGGCCCAATTTATATTTTATTTTTTATAGCTATTTTTTTTTCCAATTTTCCAGTACAGTAACTTCAGCAAATATAAGGTGAAAAGTCACTAAGCACCACTACATCACCAAGAAGTGCTCCGGAAGGTAAGTTTGAATGATAATTTGATGCGTTAATCATTATTTTTAGAATGATCTCTTTGTAAAGTTACATTTGTTTGCCAATGACATAGAATTAATCAGACCATTCTGAAATTAAATATCAATCAAATCCATGGAGATCTCTGTTCTTTGCTAGCGCTGGGTAACAATTGCAAAGCATAGTGCCATGATTGCCACTGCTGTCACAATAAGAGACCTATATAATTGTATTATTTAAAAAATGTGACTAGATTTTTTTTCTTCATTATCATCATTATTATTATTGGTGCTATTATTATTGTAGTAAAAGTAGTACTAGTGGTAACAATAAAATAATAATTAAAATTGTGTGTAGTATATATGTACATATGTATATAAAGCATTTCATGCTAATTTTAGTGCACTGCTCCTCATTATTTGCTGAGTTTAAAAATTGGAAAAAATAAAATATAAAATATGCATTAATAAGTTTTGCACAGGCCCCACCTTGTGGTATTTTTTCCAATATGTGAAATCCAGCAATGAAACACTAATTGTTCATTGAAATGCGCAGAAGTGAATGTTGTCTTACAAAAATCAATGAAGCATGTAATTTTGTAATTTGTCCCGGCCAAATATTTACATATTGACCACTGCCATGCAACTTACACTAAGGTTTCCTAATCTTTTATTATTTTATTTTATTACATTTTATGCATTCCCCATATTCATTTTTTCCTATTTTAAACTGGTTGATTTATTATATATCTTGATATCTTGCTCAGTAAAACTGATTCTGATTCTTTATCCCCTCTACACACACACACACACACACACACACATACACACACACACACACACACAAAATCTTGATTCTGTAAATTGTGGAGCCATTACATAGAATTCCATTAATTTTCTGGACACTTATCCAAACCTTGACCAGAACTACTACTAGCCAAATATTAACCCTAACCTTAACCTCGCCCTCATACCCTCACCTTAAAATGATTTACACAGCTGGTCCCCAAAAGGAAGAAAGATCCCCACAACATGAGGGTGTGGATCGGTTTTGGTCCCCATAATGTGGAATAAACCTGGTACACACGTATATACACACACACACACACACACGCACAGTACCCTGTTGATGTTTAGGCCTAAATCTTAAGGCAGTCTATTTTATTCAGGGCAGTGATGACATTGTTCTAAATGCTTTGAGAATGGGAGTTAATTTTTGCAAATGAAGAGTCCCTTCCAGCTACACTGCTGTGTTGAACAGGGCCTAACTAAAATATTCTTTGAAGCTTGGAATATTTGTGCTGTTTTTTTCCCCCACTGAAAAGGATTTACACTATTTTCCACTTTCCCTAGCCAAGACGTGTCCAGATTTGCTTCTTTAGTTTAGTGTGAGAACTAATACTAGTACTGAACACAGAGCTGTTTAGATTCTGGTGTATCAGATTCTGATTCCTTGCAGAATCCAAAATTGTGAATGTAAAATAGCCACAGTATGCCTGGGTGACATGCATGCACACAAAGGGGTGTTGGAATTCAGCACAACACCTGTTGTCTGAAATGGATGTCCCCTGTGTTCAGCTACACAGTGATGTTAATTTTTATAGCTTACAGTAAGTCACACTATGTCTTGACAATTCTGACCATTGACAAGTCAGTGAAAAATACTGAATATTGGAAATTTTAAGCCTTCTGTGAAGTTTCTCTGTGCAGCATTTTTAACAACTTAAACCCTCATAATTTGCCTGGCAGTTCAGTTCCTTACACAACTTACATAACGGTTTCATATAACGGTTTCAAATAATTCACTGGAGTTTTTGAATGGTACTTTTTAAAGGAATTTTCACTGTAATTACTGTCTGCTGCATCTGAGTTGGCTACCATGCACAACGGGTTTTCTGTACTGAGCAGGATTAGTTTGACGCAAGTAAGTGAACCTGTTGACTCTAAGCATTCTTATAAGAGAAGGCTGTGGACAGAAGCTGTGTCTGAGAGGTGCATTTTGAGTCAATAAGTTTTCTGTTCATTTACCGCGTACAGAGAAGTCAGACTGGTAGAGAAAACATATTACCCATGGTAATCTGTAACCTGTAAAAGACACAGCAGATAGAGATTAGGCTGAAAACGCCTGTATTCCTTTAAAGGGGAATTCCATTGATTTTTCAAAATTTCTGCATGATTAAGTTATTGATATGTCAGCAAATTCATTCAAAATGGGAAATGCTATGTTCTGGAGAAACTTAGGGAGTCAGAATTGTTCACAGTGGTGGTGATAGGAACCAGACATCTAAAGAGTTTAATGCCTCTAAAAGCTCCCTCACAGAAAGCTATTACATTAAATTGTTATGAATATGCTGCCTAAAGCCTGAAACATTTATTTCTGATAGTTTAACATAAAAATGTGGCTTAACACATATTTGAGAAACCCATTTATGTCAGGGAGGTACAGAGAAAGAAATACTTTTTTTCAGATTTTTTTCAGTAAAACAGTCACAGTGTTGGGATATATGCCACTTTAAAGGATAGTAGTATAATAATGGAAAACAGCGGTTGAGATAGTGCAGTCCATGGCAGTAGAAATGGACTGCACATAGAACAGTATGTGCAGATGTGTAAATGTGAAGGTCCAGTACAGTTAAAGCAAGGGGGTTCATATAAATTAGTATATTGCTGCTGCCGGAACAAAACCTTGTATTTCCATTTTTGTCCGTTTTTATTTTCAGTTTGTGACATTTGAAAATGCCTGCTGGCCTTTACATTGGATGTAAATTTTACGATTAACTGACCAAAAGAAATGACCCAAAATCACATGGAAAAATTTCTGGTTCCATTGCTTTACATTAAAAGCTAAAGAGGAACACCACCGATTTTGCAAAAATACTTCAATAATCATTCAACCGTTTAGATGTAAACAAAGTCATTCAGAGTGGCTCGGTGTGAAATGTCGAAATTGTTCATCATTATAGTACTAGGAACCAGACATCTGTATGTCTACACTACAAATATCACCATTTTATCTGCTATCCAGTATGACCAGTGAACTTACATGTGTCATAAGGTTTTAAACACCCCTCTGATAATGGTAAAATACTGCTAAATTAAAAAATGGGTACTATTTTTGGGTACTATTTTTTTCTTACAACGTCCTGTATGTACCTTTGGGTTGGCGATGTTGTGTCACACTTTGGCAAAACCCAGAGCTTATGTGAGTAACGTTATTCATCAGAGGAGCCGCGATAGATCACAGTTGCACCTCGCTGTCCTACCCCATTAACAGGTAAGCAGGGTAGCAAGTAGTTTGTTGTTGATACCGTCAATTTCCATTCGCCCTGGGTTCTTCTGTTTCAGCGCTGGCGGATTCACTCTCTCTCTCTCTCTCTCTCTCCCTCTCTCTCTCTCTCTCTCTCCCTCTCTCTCTCTCTCTCTCTCTCTCTCTCTCTCTCTGTCTCTCTCTCTCTCTCTCTCTCACCCTTGTTTGCTCTCTCTTCTTCAAGTTGCTGCAAGTCATTTGTGTATTCCGGTTCAAATCAATATGGCTCTACATTTTGGAAAAAGACCTCCTCGAAGCCCTCCACACACTTTGCCATCTTTCAAAAAAGCTAAGAAAACTAAAAATTAACTAAACAAAAGCTGCTGCCGTTGTTATATCTGATTCAGTTTCCCCTTAAATTCACATTCCCTTTGACAAATCAGGTCCTCGGGCGGCGCATTCATTGAACAGAAAACAATGCCAAGCCGCAATGGAACTATGGAAAGTGAAAAGCTTCAAAAACAGATCGAACGGCGTTTGTGTTTTCACCCAACCCCCAATATAAATTCACCATAATTGAGATTCTGTGATAAATATTATTTTAAAATCGATTAAACAATAAACAATCGTACTGATAAATACTTTTTGTACTGTTCGTCGCTGATTGGGTGAATACAGCTGCCGTACAGACCTTTTTTGAACCTTTCTGCTTTCCATAGTTCCAGTGTTGTTTGGCATTGTTATCTGTTCGATGAAGACGCGCCCAAGGACCTGATTTGTCAAAGGAACGTGAATTTGAGGTGGAACTGAATCGGATATAACACCAGCATTAGCCAGGTAACTAGTAACTACAAAAGCATGTTAGCTTGCATGCACTGATCTCAGTTGAGAATGAGGTTTTGAGAGGAAACTCAGGAGTAATCCTGGAGTAATAGTTTATTTTAAAAATGCATTTTAGGCCAAAACTTTACAACAAAACTATCACAAAACAATGTCTCAGGTATCAAGCAATGCTTTTATAACCACTTTGTGTAACAACTTACTGGGATGAAGCTTTTAGAGCCATTAAATGCTCCAGACGTCTGGTTCCTAGTACTATAATGGTGAACAATTCTGACTCAGTAAATTTCTCTAGAAAGGCGCATTTCCCACCAAACCACCCTGAATGATTTTATTTACATCTAAACCATTGAATGATTAAGTAATTTTGCAAAATCGGTGGGGTTCCCCTTTAAGTAGGTTTTTTCCTTCTTCTGTAAAGTGATCATTAGCAATATATAGTATATAGTATATAGTATATACAAATACTCAATAATATATATAAAAACACATCAACACGTAGTTTTCCTGGTGATTTTGTATAGTATATAAAATAGGAGTCAGTTTCTCTACACTGAATCATTTCACATGAAACCACTGAATGAATTTGTTTACATGTAAACAACTGAATTCCTCGGAAATTTTGAAACATCAGTGGATTTCCCCTTTAAGTTCAGTGACTAAATAATAAGCTTTCAGTCAAAGGAATTAATACTGCACTTTTATAGGATTCACATATATTTTTTTTCTTCACCAAAACAGAGTGAAAACCTGTCCTGACTCAGTCTAGTGTCCCCTGTAGTCAGTCGCTGTGAAAGTGAGTCGTGCTGTCATCACTCATAGTTAGCAGTGACCAAATGAAATCAGGGCTTCTGTCATATCCGCTCTTCACTCGGCTGACAGCCGCGCGGCAGTATCCGTGCTGCAGTTAATGGCCGGTGATGGATGATTTTTTCCTGGGTCTGTTATTGTTATTTTCTCTACCTCCCTCACATTTTTTTGCCTGTTTTCCTCACAACTGTCTGTAGACATCACTTCTTCAATGACGCAGCTGCTGGAGAGTGAATGTCTACCGGCCTATGATAAATAATCAGTTTGCTGGAATCTGCTGAAATGTTTTGCTCTATTGACTGACCAGCTGCCGTCACTTACTCTGTGTTCCTCTTTCAGACGGAAAATGTTTATCTTAATGAGTGACCCTGGCTGTATTCATGACTGTGTCCACGGCTGTGCTTACCATTCAGGCTAAAACACAGAGTGAGGCGAGAGAGGAAGTAGTGGTTACCTTTAAGCCAACATTCATTACTCCAGCCTACCTTTCAAAAGAGGTGAAATGACTGGAAAATTGGGCACATACATTCTTTACGGATTTATTCACGTCATAGACTCTGCCTTGCTTTGGAATGATTAGAAAATAAACTTTCATGGCCACGAGTGTGCCTTAAAGCAGCTGACTCTCTCTCTCTCTCTCTCTCTCTCTCTCTCTCTCTCTCTCTCTCTCTCTCACGTCGTGCCTGGCAGGCTGCTCCCTCTCTCCCCCCTTTACTCCAGATTGGATATTATTCACCAGGCAGACGTCTCACCAGCCGTGAATTAAAGCATTCCGCACAAAGCGCACACAAAAAATTAAAGCTTATTTATATCTCACAGGAAGTATTCATCATCCCCACCCCCTGTTTCCCTCTCTGTGCCCCTCTCTCTCTCCCTCTCTCTTTCTCTGTACCTATGCCTCTCTCTCTTTTTTATTTCTCTTCCTCCTCTATCTTTTTTCTCTTTTTATTTCTATCTCTTCTTCCTCTTTCTTTCCCTATCTGTTTCTCTTTGTGTCACTCCTCTTGCTCTCTCTCTTTCTCTCTCTCTCTCTATTGTTCTCTTTTGTCTTTCTCTCTTTCTCCCTTTTCCTCTTTTCATTTCTCCCTCTCTCATTCTCTTTTCCTGTCCTTCTTTCCTCTCTCCCTCTCTCTTTCTCTCTCTCTCTGTACCTATGCCTCCCTCCTTCTTTTTTATTTCTCACTCTCTTCCTCCTCTCTCTTTCTTTTTTTACTTATGTATCTTCCTCCTCCCTCTTTCTTTCTTTTTATTCCCTTGTTTATTTCTCTCTCTTCCTCCTTTGTCTTTCTTTCTCTGTCTATTTTTTTCTCTGTCTCTTTTTTTCTCGCTTTCTCTTTTTCTCTCTCTTGTTCTTTTTTCTTGTCTTTCTCTCTGTCTCTTTTTCTCCTTATCTTTCTATGCCATTCTATATTCCATTTTTATCTATCTTTCTTTTTTATCTTTCTTTCTTTCTTTCTTTCTTTCACTTGTCTTTCTTTTTCTTCTTTCTCCTTTGCTCTCACTCACTCTTTATCTTTCTCTTCCTTTCTTTCTCTTCTCATTTCTCCCTCTCTCATTCTTTTATCTGTCTCTCTTTCTTCACTTATGCTTTCCTCTTTTTTATTTCTCTCTTCCTCCTCTCTCTTTCTATCCTCATTTTTCTCTTTCTGTCTGTCATTTTGTCTTTTTCTTTCTTCTTGCTTTCTCTTTTTTTGTTCTCTTTTTTGTTTTGTTTTTCTCTCTCTTTTTCTCTTCATCTTTCTTTTTTCTCTTCTTTCTTTCTTTTTTCTTTTCTTTCTTTTGCTATACTATCTTTCTCTCTTTCTTCTTTCTCCTATGCTGTCTCATTCTTTATCTTTCTCTCCCTCTCTTCTCATTTCTCCCTCTCTCATACTCTTTTCCCATCCTTCCATCCTCTCTCTCTCTCTCTCTCTCTCTCTCTCTCTCTCTCTCTCTCTCTCTCTCTCTCTCTCTCTCTGTGGTGAGTGGTCAGCTGATGGAGGGTGATGCAGCGTGGTGTTGTGTTGAGTGTCAGTGGTGTAGCTGTAGCTGTATCTGTAGCTGTGTTTCGGTGCTGAAGGGCGCTGTAATGTGCGCTGACGGTGTCATTCAGGAATACCTATTCATGGCAGCTAATTCATCAAGGTGCTGATGGCTTACATACGGGCGGCATAATTTGCCCCCACCGTAAACAGGGCTCGTTGGCAGGTGATTTATGAGTGTGTCACCATCCTTAAAAAGGCTGTTGGGTGGGAGGGTGAAGGGATGGTAGAGTGTGACCTGGATTCAGTAAGACATCATCTGGTTTCTTCACTCCTCTGTGGTGGGCACCATGCTGAACATCTGTGGTTTTGAGCCTCTCTCTGCTGTGTGGAGTGAGTAATAAATGGTGTGAAGGCTACACTCCAACAGTTTGTAGACATGTATGGAATCGAGGCTCATTGCTGTCTCTACTCTTCTGGGAAGGCTTTACACTAGGTATTGGAACATTGCTATGAGGATTTAATTGCATTCAGCCACAATAGTATTAGTGAGGTCAGATACTGATCTTGGATGATTAGTTTTGGATCACAAATACAAAGCCAACTCATCCCAATGGTAATGGATGAAACTGCATCACTACAGAGAACGCAGTTCCACTGCTCCACAGCCCAGTACTGGGGGGCTTTATATCCCTCTAGCTAAGCCCTCCTCTTGCTGACGCATGACATTGGACACGTGTACCCCTCTAGCTGACTCTTGGCTCAGGTGTAGCTGCTCCATTCTATTGGTCAGTGCTCAGCAATGGGTGCATTAGAAGTACTGAAATCTTTCTGTGCCATTCCGTATCCCTCTCTCCTTTTTCTCTTCTTTCTATCTTTCTTTCTTCATCTATAATGTCTCACTCTTTATCTGTCTCTCTCACTTTCTCTTTTATATATAGAAGATGATGACTGATGATATATATATATATATATATATATATATATATATATATATATATATATATTTCTATCCCCCTGTGTGCCCTGCATTTCATTTATGTACCTCATAGAGTTGATCTAACTCACTAATTGCATATATATGGAAATGTGTACACCTGTATGTATCATAATTTTTATTTTATAACCTTACAAAAACTGTACATTGGAAATGGTGCAATTAATTAGTAAATTAATGTGTACATTTAAAGTTTAATCTGTATATGTTTATACACTTTTTATTTACTTTTGTATTTAAGTACTACAAGGGGGCAAAGCTCCTAAGATTTTCACTCACTTTCACACCTGTGATGTGATAATATACATGATTTGATTAAAATACATAATAAAAGAAAGAAAGATAAATGGTGCATGAAAATATATCAAAGTCACAAAAGAGAAAAAAATATTAAAAATAGTAAATTTACTTTAGAATAGGTAACTGTTCTTCATCTAAGCATGGAAGATGCTCTCAGTCTGAGCCCAGGTCACACTCCCCTGGGTAAATTTACCTTTTCATTTTTTCCTGGACGCTGAAATGTTCATAGCTCTCAAGTGATGCAACTGTCTAACTGCCCTGTTGGCAGATGGCCTTTTACATAGTGAAGAATCATTTTATAAATACATCTGCAACCGAGTTAGTTTTACTTTAATGAAAACAGTTATTTCAAGTTTTTAGACAAAAACTTGAAACACAGAGCAAGTCAGCTAGAATCTAGAGCTGCCACCTTATCCATTTTGTGCAGGCACAGATGACATTCCTGATTTAAACAAACAAAGCAAAATCCCCAGCACTAAATTAACTCCTACAGTGTAGATTTAAGTCTTACAGTGCTCAGGTTTGGCCGACTGGCCTGATATAAACCCTGTAGGTGTTAATTCAGCACTGTAGGTGTTCATTCAACAATAGGGATTTTACCATGTAGGAACATATTCTATTATGCTTCAAACAGGTGAAAATACAAAGCTGGTGGCACCAGCAGAGCAGAAAAATTCCAAAGTACAGCACCATTTCCTCTGAACCCCATGCATCTGCTGCAGTGCAGGGCTAATATAACTGTTAGGCTCAGCTAAGCCTTGCGCAGTGAGCAGTAATAGCAGTCACTGAGCACACTGTGGCAGCTCCTTGCTCCATTTCTCAGCCCAGCAGTCCACAGTGGGCACTGGCCATCCACTGACTCCTTCTCCAGGGCTCTGTGTTATCCATTGGTTCATGGCCTTGGGCTTCTGATAGGCCTAAACTCTGTTGTGCCTGCAGACACTCAAACACAGAGCTGTACAAATGCATGATGCCCCATTATTGACCCTGTGAACATTGATTGCGACTGCAGCTGTAATTTCATCCCCAAGCAGGGCAATGTGTTGATCTATAGAAGTCAAGGGAGCAGTTTTGGTGAAACACATAACAAGTGAAAACTGAAACTAGATTGAGGAGCTCACATTAAGCTGTCTTAATGGAAGACTGAGGAATGAACCAAGACAGTCCACTATGCATATTTGTGATTTTTATGACCTCCATTACACCACAAGAGAGAATATTTAGCCGAGCGAGCTAAATATTTAGCACAGCCTAATTATAAGACCTGGAAAAGATGTCAGTCCAGGCCTTCTGAGAACTGTTAGATGGAGCTTTAAAAATCAAGTCATATTTGTGGAAAGGTTTTTTTAAAATAAAGAATTCAGATGCAGATAGGACCTAGCATTAAAGGGGCATTCCGACCTAAAACTGGCATTTATTACATTATTTGCCATGTTATATAATATTCTATAGACAATTTGAGACAATTCAGTCTTTTTGTGTTGTCATCCAGTGGTGTTCTCCCACTACAATACTCAGAGTGCATTATGCAAACATGTCATACATTTTTTTGGAATTTTCCCCCATGGTGATAAAGAAAGCCTGACTGCTAGCATAGCCACTGATGTAAATGGTTATGTGGCTAATAAATGCAGATGTGACATTTGGCAGTAAACACCAGCTATCTGGCTTCAGCAAACGGAAAAAAGTGCCAGTCTTCAAACTAGAAAATCTCATTCTAGGACCTGTGGTGCTGGTGTAGGAGGCAAGCAGGCATGTTTACAACAGATGTAGTAACAGTTACATTTTTCATTTTGGCCAGAGTGGTCCTTTAACCTCGCCTCCAAATATTCATTCTATGAGATGTTGTGTGGTGAGAAGTGAACCATAAGTAAGTGAGAAGGGGGAGGCAGGGGGCTCAGAGCTCAGGGACCAGCCCTTTAACTGATTATAGTGTGAAAGACAGGAGTGAGTTGAGACTTCCATTGCACCATAAGAAGGAATATTTAGTCTGCCCCCCTAAATAGACAGGACCCACCGGCACACAGTTCACACTTGTTTAACTCAGCCAGTTTGCATTGTGGTGCATGTAGTTACCAATAGTAAGCATTAGCATTAAGTAAACTTGAGATATTAAGGGGTTAAAGGGTCAATATCATGGAAAATTGATTTTTTCTAAATTATTGATGTAATACGTAAATGTTCACTACCTAATGCATACAGTACATACATGGGAACTGTGCTGCAAAAACAGCCTGTTTTGAATTCATTGTTTCTGCAAGGTCTTGAGAACCAACTCATTTACATCCATCTTCAGCCTACAGTAGTTTTGCCCCGCCCATTTACATTGATGTTATGAGGAGTGTTTTAGCTCTAAATGCTTTTTGAATGAGGCACAATACAGCCAATCAGAATGGAGTTATTCATCTTTTATTAATCTTAAAGGGACAGTAACAAAAACAGCCTGCTTGGAAAAAGAGGTTGGAAAATGGTCAGGTAAAAATTAATTATGACCATTTTTGGTACATAAAACCACACAGATGTTACAAATGGACCTCAACATATTGGGTATAAGCTTTTTAACATGTTATTGTGGCAAATTACAGGACCTGAAAGAAGCAAGGCAAAATTTTGATGGGTTTGTGAAAGAATGAGAATCACGTTTATTCACCATACATTAACATGCATTAGGACTTTCTCTCAGTGCCCTGTCACAGCATGCCACATTCAACACAGTTCACATTTATATACATCACCTTTAATTTAAAAATTAATAAAATGCATGCATGCAGATGCAACAGCATCATTATTTATAATAAATGTAGTGTGACCCAGTACCATGCCTGCTGCGCCTTTAAGAGACTTCCACAACATTTCCTTTAGTTGCTTAGTAAAGCCTGGAGGTCTGGTGATCACATGTCTGCTCCAGGACATGAGAAAGTGAGGGAACGCAAACTGTGGAGCAAAACACGGAGATTTATGATGGCCAGACGTCATTCCCCATCACATTCTAAATCACCATAAGATCCCATCACAAATCTTCCTTCTTCTCTGCTTCGTATCACTGTGAAGCAACACTGGGGCATGAGTTCAAAACTGCAGAAAGTAAGCAAGGTTTTTCTCTCTCCGGCTCTTTCCAGAAATATCTCCTGCTCCCTCTCCCTCCTCCTCTCTCTCCTCGTCTCTGTCTCTCACCTCTGGCAGCGTCAGGAGCTAAAGACCTGCCTGTTTGCTTACTCTGCCTTTTTTCCCCTCTTTCTTATCCATGCCCCCGGATCTCTAGTAACCTGCTAGTGTTTTTAATCAATGGAGTTCAGTGAAGGCCCCGGGGGAGCGAGGCACGGCGGGTGAGGAGGTTAATGTGCTGGCAGTTTGAGATACGCTTGTGACATTTCAATCCAGCATCTGTTTTTATCTGGCCTGATTTAAAGGTGGCTGACAGCACGGTGTGGCCGGCCGCAGAGCGGGCGGCTACCAGGCCGGTGCGGCCCTTTCGGCCAGTGACTCATTTCACTATGGAAATGTCACCTCCAAGTGGACGTCGAGGGAACTGCAGCTTTGGCAGCCTGTTTGATCTGATTCGAATTTGACACGTACTGTGGAGTAATATGTTCAGATAGAACCCAGAGAGTGATTATCTCAAGTCTGTGTAGGAAACTGCCCAGCGGTACAGCTCTACAGTTCCCTCTAAGGATCAGAGAGAGGCTTCCCGTCACATGGCCGCCAATGGCTGCGTCATTATTTATATCACACAGCAAGTGCACATGAAAGCCTCTCTCTCGCTGGGTGTTGAAAAAGCCCGCAAATACAGAGAGGACAAAGTCGGGATAAAAGAGAGATGGAAGATATAGCGAAAGGAGGGCCATTATGAGATAAGAGGGTGGAGGACTGAAAAATGACTGGCACAGAGAGGTGGACGACGAAGGAAGGTGGAGGGAGAAAGAAGGAAACTGGAAAAAAAGGGGGCAAAAGAACACAAAAGAAATGAAAGCAAGTGAAAGAGTGAGAGGAACTAACTAAATCATTAGAGTTTCAGTGCAGACGAGCAGCAGGGATAGCCAGGCTGCCACCTACATTTCATTTGATATGAATTCAATAAGCAGTGGTGATCTTTTCGCACCCTGTGTAATTACCGCAGGAACAACAGGCACATTGTGAATAGACTGCAGCTTAAACGCTCCCTTTTCTTTCTTCTGGCTTGGTACTGATCTTGTCTAAGAATGTCAATTATCAATAAGGGAGAAGTGCGGAGGAGGAAGAGAACGAGGAGAAGAGAGAGTGAGGCTGCTCTAAGGAATACTAATGCGACACTCTGTCTCCTGGAGTTTTGCATTATCTGCATTAGAAGACGGCTCAGCTCATCGTGGGGTATTTGAACTACATTTACAGTAGTAGTAGAGGTTTTCCTCTCCCGACCACAGAGCTGAGACTCTTCACAGTCTGGACAGTGAGCTGAATGAGGCTTGTGGGGTTCTCACCACTTTAAGTGCTCAAAAATTCCTCTTTTTATTTATTTATATATTCAATGAGCTACAGATTTGAAGTGATAGTTTGACAAAAATTCAATTAAACTTTTTTTCTAAATACAGCACTGTGTAAAAATCAGAAACCACCCTTTTAGTCAGTCAAAAAGGCCATTAGGTACAAGTTCTTCTTTTTTTAGCATCAAAAAAAAAAAAGCAGCAAACATGTATTTAACTGAGAATTAAAAGGGTTAATAGCTAAATATAATATCACATTTTCAGCATTTAGTGTGTCCACTGTTTGCCTTTTTACAGTTTCTATTCTTTTCAGGAGAACTGCTTTTGATTTTTCAAAGAAAAGGGATATCTTTCCACTCCTCCAAAGTTCTTTCTCACAATCCAAGTAAAGCCAAACACATTCAGTGATGTTGAGTTCTGGACTCCTGGGTGATCAGTCTGTTGTACTAAGAGCACCATAATTTTCTTTGTTTGATTTGCAAATGTTATTCTTTTTTGTCTGTCTCATTTTCTCAGTGAGGCTTCTTGACAGCTACACATCCTTTCAGCCCCATAGTGTTGAGTTGTCTTCTCACAGTGGAAGGATGAACAGAAACACCTGTGGAGTTTTTCAGATCTGAAGGCGGAGTGGAGCTTGATTTATCCTCTCTCTCAAAGATGAAAGCTTTAAATGCTGTTTATCTGACGGTGTCAGTTTTGGTGGTCTGCTAGGTGTTGCACAGATGTTAGGGGTCCCATTTTCTTTGCATTTGTAATCATTTTTTTAACAAGTTTTGAAAACTCACGTTTTTTCACTTGTTTTCCCTTTGACTTTCCCTTCCTTATGCAAGTGGATTATCTTATATCTAACCTCAGAATAACCTATACTTAAAGGCCATTTTGACTGGAAATCAAATGAATGGCAATGGCAAAGAAAAAACTCTCTAAGAGCCAGATGAATAAACCGTGAGAGGAACCAAGACTCAAAAGCTGAACCCATCCTCCTCTGGTCAACACTGGCTAACAAAACAATAAAACTACAAAAGCAATAACAGTTATAAGAATAATGAATAAATAAACAAAATGAGGCTAATCATTAGGCATAATTTAGACATAATTAAACAATGAAACAAACGATTAATGTTAGAAGCCCATCAGAGCTTATCTAAAAAGAGTGCTAACTAGAATTAAATCCATGATTGGATTCAATTCACTTCATTAAAATCTTTATTAAAGTCCAGCTGAGGCTTTCATTCACATCAGGAGGGCGATGGTGCACACAGGTGAGGCTTTCTGGTTAGCAGAAGGGTGAGCAGTGCAAGCAGGTGAGGCTTTGTAGCACCACATTTGGGTGAGTGTTCTTCCCAAATGTTACCCCAAATGTTGTTGGTTTGAAATTGACTTGTTTATGAGGTTTCTGGGGCTAATATTCTGTTATCTATGAAAATGGAATAAAGTATGTTACATAGCTACAAACTGTAGGTGGCAAATCAAAGCCTAATTTTGTCTGTACATTTATCCACTTTTATAGCTAACAGTATGTCATACAGGGTCATAAACCACAAAAATCACAAAAGGTACATATAAGCATCAGTTATATTGCTGCTGTCGGAAGAAAACCTCGTATCTCCAAAATGATAACTTTACAGGAGAAGGAAAAAACATGCTTTACTTTTAATGTAAGTCAATGGAACCAGAATTTTTCCCAAGTCATTTTGGGCAATTCTTCTAGTCCATTCATCATGGAATTTACATACAGCGTAAAAGCCAATAGGTATTTTCAAATTATGTCAAAAACTAAAAAACAACAAAAATGGAGATACAAGGTTTTCTTCTGACAGCAGCGACATGTTAACTACATTAATCATGTAACTAATGAAGTAAACTAGAATCAAACCTCTGATACTTGACATGTCTTAGCTGACTGACTACATTTGGGGGAGCGGGCAGTTGTGTAAATGTGATTTGCTGATGGTGGGGTATTTGAAATGCATTTCCTGTAGCAGTAAGTGTTTTCCTCTCTCTACTGCAGAGCTGAGCCTAGAGACTTTTCACAGTCTGGACAAATGACTGAGGCAGGGCCTTCTAAGTAGCTTTGCAGAGTCATGGACCTGAAGGCAGATCTGATAATGGGCGATAATAAATAAGTGTTAAAGAGCTTATGCTGTTTAAAGGTGTATTACAATTGATGGAATCAAACAGTAATGGGCCCCGTGATAAAGTTTAATAAGTTATTAGTTGTGTTAAGCAGTATTCTGTAGTGCAGCATTATATTCCTTTAGCCTTTAGGTTTGACAGAATTTGTGATTTTATATCATTTTCCTTGTTTTTTTCTTCATGTTCTCTCACTACAATACCCAGCATGAATTGTACAAATACATCTTACAAGAACTGGGAAACCCTATGGTTTCAGTTAGCATGAATGTTACTTTGAGTGTGACTTTTACCTCAGTTGTCAAACAAAGTCATCAAGAAAACAGAGATTCTATCTTGATTTGGCGTGAAGTGGATGCTAGAGATAGTTTTTAACCTTTCAGCCAGAGAAAAGAAACCAAACTGAGGTCAGGTGTTGAGACAGCGAGGTAGCTGTAGCTTTTAGCTTGTTATTCTTCTCATCTGATGAGTCTTTTCTGTCATTTGAGTAATCTGTTCTCTCCATTATAATGATGATTTGAAGACAGTTACCACAGTTATACTGCTGCAATATTCGGCTTTCTAGCAGTAACATTATCTATCTGTCTTCCTTCTGCATAACCCAGTATTTCAAGACAGTTAGCCCCCAAAAATTCACACTAAACCACTTGTAGTTTTCCAATAGTTCTTCCCACCTTCAAGATATATCACCAGAGAGGGATTTTCCTAGTATTAAACATTTTGGAGTTTAAGGTTGTTTTCTTGATTTTTGCATATCTTCTTATATTCACCTTTAGAGACACTTGCATATAACATGACACCCAAGGTGTGAAATACAAGGGGTCCTGGGGGGTCCAGGATCCCCTGATTAACTTCTTGGACCCCGTGAATATTTTCAGGGACCCCACAGAATTTTGATTTGGAGACAGAGTTATCAGAATGTTATGCTGTCATGGTTTAGCTGTTTCACCCACAGTTGGTGAGCTTCTGTCTTTGGTATTCTTCACTAGACATGCAGCACTGATCTGCCTCAGGGTGGTGCTGTAGCAAACTGGTTGACCCAGTTGGTCCTTCAAAGCCTAGCAAGTGTAACTATGCCAGGGATATGTCTGGAAAACTTTCCAATATGCTGTTACATATTTATAAATCTGAAAACTTGCCAAAGAGTTTAATTAAAAGCGTGAATCACTACTCATTTCTCAAACCGAAGACACAAGACGAGATGTGTAAGATCTCAATTAACGTGTGGAGAAAAGCAATACCAAACTAGAAAAAACATTTCCAGAAAAAGAAAACATTTTGTTGCCAATGATATGTCAAGAGAGCAGCTAGCCAACACTGGCTTAGTGAGCCAACATGGAAACCCTGAAAACCAGGGGGTATTTCGTGCATTAATGATACCCATATATTTCATAACAAAATGCTTTGTTTTCTTCGTTCCTTCTTTCCAAAACTGCTGCAGCAACTTCAGTGGCTGTAAACGTTCGGCACACTATTTCACATGTGTTTCTGATATCGACTGAATGAACACTGAAGGGTTTTTGATGTGATGGGAAAGTGCTTAGCGACTTCCTGAGTGTCCATTGGTCAGTTTTCACACAAAATGTAGACGGACACACAAATCCATCCACATGGTGGGAGGCAGCTAACTGCTATCTCAATCCCTCTTCATAGCCTTAGAACTCCAGATGTACAATCTCATGATGAAATGGAATCAAAAGTGTAGGCTTTACAGATTCAGGAAATGTTTGAACCATATTTTTGCACTGTATTATCACAAAGATCGAGAAACATATGTAGAAACATTGAATTTGACATGTGGGCAAGTTTGTGGACCCCAGAGGACTAAACTGAAATCTCACTCCAGGGACTACTGTGGCGCTGCTGTAAGATGTGAATAAGTTTACAAAAGATGTAGCGAAGATTACATTTTCCATTTTGGTTGACTATACCTGAAAAACAGTACAAAAACCAAACACATTAGTAGCATTTGTGTTTCAATGCAGGTAAGTTCAGCATGAAGTGGGGTATCAACTTGATTCTGAAGCCGGTATATTTAACATGACAATACACATCAAAGAGTGACTGAAGGACATAACAATCTAAAAAAAAGAAGCTGTGGCTGTTGGGATATCAGTGTTAAATAAGTTCTAAAGCCCCAGTCACCCAGTAACTAGCTTTAGTTTTCAGTGATGCAGAACCAGATCAATGCAAATAACAGGAGGGCCTGTATAATAATGTACATTGGCTATGCTGTCAGTTAGGAAACTCTGAGCCAATTCTAGTCCTCTGACAATTTCTCAGTTCTTGAGACTTTAATAATCAAGTCGTGTCAGTGAAATGGTTTTATTAAAGTACAATATCAAGACGCATGTAGGGCCGTCTCCTGGCTTTAACCTCACCTCCAAATATCCAACTCCCAAACCATGAAATGCGGTGGGGGAAAAAAGAGTAATAAATATTTCCAGCCTCCGTCAGAAAACGTCGCCTTGATCTTTCCCTAAAGTACAAAGAGCTGGGTAAACATCATGAAAAATTGAAGTGAGGAATCTCAGCTGCCTCGCTAATGTAGCAGCTGCTGAGAGACCAAACACTGCACGGCTCTCACAGGCACCCTTCCCACCGCGCCCACCGCAAGCTGCTCCGCTTGCGTATGAGTGACAATAGCCGAACCCCTGTACTTACTGCACTGTTTCGCACCTTCACAAAATGCTGCGACAGGCTTGGAATCGAACAGGTGGCCGAGCCCACCAAGCTGAACATCCTTTGCACAGCAATGAACCAGTGTTGGATTCATTCGGTCCAGCTCATCTGTGAAAGCCCTCGAGACTCATATGTTAGCCCAATTTCAGTGTTTGCTCAGCTAGCGAACTGACGCAGTACAGCATGTAGTCTGCTATAAGTCAACATCTGTGGTGGCTGCTTGAGTGTCAGTTACACAGTGCTTTTGGGGGGGACATTTGAATTAATCAGACCTGCCTTCATGTGCTCACCAGATTGTTGAATCACACCTGTGAAGTGATAATTATGAAGTCATTTAAGTGCTTTGCAATCAGATACATTGAGAACGTATGGAAATTGTGCACATTTAGGAAACTTATATGACTGCTGACACTGTTTAGTTGAGCTGATCTATTTTAATATTTTCCCACGTTGTGAAAAATGTACGTAAAGCAACCAGCAGTTACAGATGTAAGCAAATGTCTGTGGCCTAATCAGTAACTACCATCAGCCACTGAAACGGTCTTTTCTGCTACCATTCTCACAAAAACAGGTTCTCCAGATGTTTTTCGTTGTTTTTGGTAAAGACAATGGTTTTGCAGTATATAGAACCATGGTAACTCAGGGAACCCTTTGAAAGTTTCACTGGTTCTTTGCACAGTTAAATGGCTCTTCTCTATGATGGAAAAGCTGCTGTATAAGGGTCTTTAGAGAACATTGTTTTAAAAAATGGTTCTATACACTTTTAAAAAGATGTTTCTTCAAATGTTCTTTAGTAAAGAATGAGTCTAGATAGAACCAAGAACACTCAAAAACCATTTGTAGAGACTATGAAAAAGGACAAAGGTATGTTGCATAGCTAATGAATTTTGTGTGTAATTTTGAGAGTTTTTAGAGCAAACAGTGTGTCATTCAGTCTCAGGAACCAGATAAGTAAATTATATTTGAGATTACTGAACAACTTGACCCAGTTTGAGGCAAACATGCAAAGATACAAGCATACTGTTTACACCAGGCTAATTGGTGGGGGCATACAACTTGAGTAGAACTATAAAAGTAAGAGGTTAAAGTAAGAGGTTCAGAGGAAATGAAAGCTTTAGCACAAATTCTGCCAGGGAGACTCCAATGCTACATCACTCAATATTCTGACCAATCAGAAGCTTCCACTAAATGACTTAATTTACACTTCTGCTTTGCTGCTATCAGACGATGACATTTTGTCATTCCCCTCCTTTCTCCCCACCGCCTCCAATTTGGTCCCCACCTGGTTGCCCAGGGGGGTAGGCTCCGCCCCTACCATCCCTATATGGCAGGATCTGCGAGGGTCAAAACATTTCAAGACCTGGGCCGACGACGGGGCCTACGTCAGTGACTTTGACTTACAAAAAATTGTTATCTATCAAATTATTTAAATCCTATTTTGATTAAAATTTCTTCTTTCATGCTCGTCTCTGGAGTCTTTCTGGTAGTACTTCTTAGTATACGCAGTATCTATCATCATAGGAACTGAAGTTTCTGAGGCTCTATTCTTCTCTTTTTTGGATTCTTTTGATCTAAACTAAAAAGACAAACTTCAAAAGTCAGAGGCTTGATCAGTTGATAAGTAGTAATGAAGCTGTCATAAAAATAACAATGAAATAAAACACAAACAGGAATTAGTAACTAAATGTTAAGTTAATGACTAAAAGACTTGAATGATGTAATGTAAAATTCCCATGCTAAATGTTGTGCCTTTGGGAATTTTAATAAGCCTCTTTATAAGACTAGATACAACTGTTGAAGTTTACGTTTAAGGCTAACTACACTAGATTTGCTTGCATTCCATGAGAGTTTTTATAATTTCCTTTTGTATTTTTGAAAGCACTATACTTCAGATAGCATTCTCACAGTTCTCAGTAAGATTTTCTACATGCTCTGAAAAACATTTGTACATTTGCTCATGAGGAAATATCAGAGAAGATACAGTTCTTATGAGGACAAAGTGCATTTGGTTTTTCAGAAGATTTTTCAGTGCTGTGAATACCCTCAAAATCCAGTAAGTGTCGAATAACATCCTCGGGAGATGTTATCTTGCACACATTCCTTTGCAAGTCTTCTAAACTCCACAGGACATCTCTAGCTCATAGCTGTGTCCTGTTGATCTCATTGTGTGTCCAGTATTTGGCTAGAGGTTATGGCGCAGTATATTATTTACACTCTTGCAAGCCATGTCCTCTCATTACACCCCCCCACACGCATACCCGCATACCCCATGCCTCTTTAGCTTATTTAGAATACATGCTGAGATCAGACGGCCTGAAGTCTACTGAAATCCCCCAGTGGCCGCATCCCATTTCATCAGACATGAACACAAATATACTGCAGTTTGTGTGTGTGTGTGTGTGTGTGTGTGTGTGTGTGTGTGTGTGTGTGTTTGTGTGTGTGTGTGTGTAAGAGAGAGAGAGAGAGATGATTTCTGGGCCTCTATAGCTGCAGCAGTGAAAATGAAAGCAGTTTCAGAACTAATGAGAGCTGTGTCAGACCAGGAACTAAATGCACTGAAGTCATGTAGAGTGGAGCTTTTCCTTATTATGAGTCGAAAATTGATCTGTGCACCACATACAAATGCATTCTTTTGTAGTAACTGTTACAATGTTGGGCAGGACGTTAGCAAAATCCCATCCAACCTAACCAAACACTGTATCTCACAATTCCTAATGTTTTGATGTACTGAATAATTCTATCAAAGTAGTTAAAAGAGTTAACTATTAAGACTAGACTGGTTAGCTATTATTATTAAGAGTTAACACACTTAGGATGTGGACTTTAGACTAAATTCCTTTGCTTTGAGTGACCCTATATCTTAATTATGTACATTTAATCAAAACAAAAGACTGAACATTCCATTTTTTCACTTCCAATACAATAAATCAAAACTTTACCAAATATTTCAGTTGTGCCTGTTTTGGTAATGACAATTTTAGCTAATTTTGAGTGCAACTCAAAAACATCGGCCAGCGTGACCAACAAACACAGCTTTGAACAGTTGTACACACATAAAATCATCAATATTTTTCATTAAAACACATAAAAAGTTCACACCATTTTAGAAAATATAGTTTCACTTGTGACAATTCTTAAAGTCACACACACAAATACTTTAGGGCACATTTACTTCAAATCAATGGGATCTAACTCCTTACCATGGGGCCATGAGGGACAGGGATACAGTCTCAGTTCCTGCTGTAAAATGCAGGCGTGCGGCTAAAATAAGGCTCCAGTTTTGGACTGAAACTCATCAAACTGCATCCCTGTCCCTCATGGCCACATGATGAGCAGTAAGATCCCACCCATTGAAGTCAATGTGTCCCCAAGTCTGAAAATCTGTGCGCAACATTAAAAATCGTCACTACTGAAACAGATTTTTTCTGAAATGATGTAAACTTTTTGTGTTTTAATGAAAATATGTGTTTCAGTAGTGACAATTCTTAAAATTACGCACTGATTTTCAGACTTTGGGACACATTTACTTCAAATCAATGGGATGTAGTCTCACTTCCTGCACTAAAATGTAGGCATGCAGCTAAAATAAGGCTCCACCTATGGACTAAAACTCTGTGTGTTTCAGTAGTTTCATGAAAATATTGGAAAAAAGCTACATTGAAAAAAAATGTAATGTATACCATCCTCTTTATACCAATAGAATGTTTACTATCAGAATAAACTCTCACTAATGTGAGGAGACGCAGTCCGAAATGTGCCATGATGTCTGTTATCATTTCACAACTGAAGAAAGTTCTGGTAGAAAACAACTTTTTTTATCAACACTTCCCTCTCTTCAGCACTTAACTTTCAGTTGTTATTTTGTCTTGAGCTTGTTGACAAAGTTCTTCCTTAAATTACATTTATTTTGCATGTGGGCGGAAGGTCACACTGTCAGGGTAGATCGGGTAGAGTTTTGTTGTGTAATTGAGCTAAAGGTCGGTTTTACCTCTGATATTTTTTTTAACTGAGGGCTCCCATCCAAAACCTGCCTGTTGACAAATAAATCATGTCATTTTGCCAGCTGCTCAGACGTAAAGGGTTTACAATATCTTTGAACTAATAGCAAAAGTAACAGGCTGTAAATTGTATTATATTAAGTTGTACTTTTAATTTGTTTGTTATTGCACCAAATAAATGTTATAACACTTTTTTCTTTCGTATGAGTTTAAGCTAGCAGGTGGATTACTTCACTCCTCCTCAGCGCTCTTTTTCACTCTGCAATCTAACATTTTGTGGGCTGAGGTACATTTTGACAGTAGCCCAAAAAAAAAGCATGGGGAGGAAGGTGGGAAATCTGTGAACCTGGCGGCTCTGTGTGCTACAGTCAGTGGTTTTCAAACTGTGTGTCGTGACCCACTGGTGGGACACAGTGTGGAGACGAGTGGGTCAGGAAAAAGCCACATCAATGCATATTTTTTCTTCAGAGGACCATAATGAGCTACAAGTGTTTGTAAAAGTTTAGGCATCGTTGGCCAAATTATGTATTTTGTTGATTTTTGAAGTGAAAATAAGTTTATTTTAAAAAATAACAGTTTTTGCACATGTAAAAGTACAGTTACTTTATTGTAAAAAAGTTGCAGAGGGTGCAAAAGTTTGAACAGCCTACTTAGTACTTAGTAACACCCTATTTTGCAGAAATCTTGCAAACAGCTAAAAATCTTACTGTTTTAAGAAATTTTCAACCTTACAGAACATTACTAGTTCTTATCTCAGGTTGTCTTTACTGTCTTTAATGTTCACTTCAAAAATTAATAGAATATGTAATGTAGCATGATTTTAAGTCATGCTATTTATAACTAGTATTTCTACATCAGTTCCTGCAGAAGCACCAGTAATTATTAAGACTGAAAGCAATGGTGACTCAAATGCTAGCTGTCCTATTAAGTAGACAACATGGACCAAAACAAATATAATTAATGTCCAACAAATTCATCCTTTTAATATTTTCTGTGTCTTTAAGTATGTAAAAATGTAAGCATCTGCCTGGTTTATTCTCAGACAGCACTTTCATCAAAATGACAACAAAGACGCTACATTTCATAAACGCACTGCGAATACAGAAACACATACAACTTCAGAAACGCTGATAAACCAGTCGCAACACAATGGAGATGTTTTTGGAGGACACTCAAAGAGGACGGAGCCAGTCAGACTTTTAAATTCCATGCAGCACAAACATTCACCGTTAAAAAAAATTAACTTTGATTTGAGCAGATTACGACTGTCACTGTATCTTAATGGGAATTAGCTGCAGATTGTAACTGTAAAACTGTAAAATTGTTTATACCAGAGAACTACAGTACAGCTGTGACATGTCAGATAGCAAACTAGCCAGGCAGGTTAGCCATGAACCTGGGATGTGAGTGTCTGTGGTCTTCTCTACTTTTCCATCATAGATATTCCAGCCCCTTTGAGTCTTCCAGAAACATTTCCATTGTGTTGTGCTGGGCTTTTCAGGATTTCTGAAGTTGCCTGTGTTTTCTTTATTTGCGGTGCATTTGTAAAATGAAGCTCTGACGTAGTCATGTTGATGAAAGTGTTTTCTGCATTTGCAGCATGTTTGCAAGATGCATTTCAGGTTTAGTCATTCAGTGTTTTCTGTGTTTGCAGCACGTTTATGAGTTTGCAAAGTGTTTTTAATTGTACTATGAAAAGGGTCTTGTCGGCCACCGTATGTTTAGATCAAAAGAACAGGAGTATTATGTAAAAGTGGACTGAAAGCTTAAGGACTTTCTTTTATCATTTCATAAAATATTTGGTAGGTCTCAGGACAAGCAGTACGTCTACATGGGGGTCCTGGTGTAAAAAGTTTGGGAACCACTGCATATAAAATTAACCCCTTAAAACCCAAGACCTATTACATACTAAGGCTTATTATTCATTAACTACAGGGACTTCAATGCAAACTGATTGAGATATTTTTAGGTTATAGAAGTGTGTAATAAAACTTTGGGCCCACTGGCGGGCCCTGACCATGCAAGGGATCAATAGACTTGAGAGGAGTTCATAAAAAATGGGTAAGAGTGAAATAATGAAAGGATTGTGGTTTAATGATAATCGAGGGACAGAATATGTGTTATGCTTGTAGTTACTTTATTAGCATATATCAGTCAGATGTTATGCTTTTTTCTTATGTGTAGCCCCCCACCTCCACCCCACCCCCTTTCCACACAGGGATTGTAAAAGCTCATTCCTCAATGGCAGTTTACACTACTGGAGCTAACGTTTGCATGATGGCGAAATTGTCATTTCAAACCACCCTATACTTGTTTGGTAACAATAACACAGTCTAACTCTATAGCATAGCATTTGGAAACTCAGCACTAACGTAGCAGTTTTAAAGAAAGTGTGCTACAGTCTCTCATTAGGTAGAATGGGTTTTTGCCAACATTGTGTAAGCTTATCCAGCTTAGCAACAGCAGCTATGAAAGAACAAGTTTGCGGGCGGCGTACTGGTAGGTCAATTAGACGAAATCCAACACAATTTCTCTTGCTAAGGGAACAACAATGGTAGACTTATCAAGGTCCAACTAAAAAAAATCAGATCATTCTCGCCTTCAGAACAATAGACCACCTGCACATCTCCAATAAAACTGCTGCGTTCTCAACTTCTTTTAAGCCACGCCAGGGACAACTACTTAACAGTCAGCTCGATGTGATCAATAGCTGGGAGAAAATCAATGATGCCTTGATCTTGTGCGCAGTTGGATTCTCCTGGAGATAAAGAGAGTAAATCTGCTCCCTCTGGAACTCACAGTGAGCAGTAAAATCGGAGAGAACAACAGCCTCATAAATCAGATCCTCTTACACTGGCGAGAGGGACAGTGCTTGGCCAGGCCGGCGTGCTTTTAGAAACGTGAGACTGGCTTTGTATGCTTTAGTCTGGGTTGGCTATATGTGTACATGTACTGCGTACATAATTAACAGGGTTTGCAGTGTTCTATTGCAAACATTAAATAATGAAATGATACACTAATAAATACTTCATATGCCACTTTCCTATTCACTTGTTCATTGAACATAATGAAAGCAATGGCACAGGAAACAAGCGCGTTCCTTATGTCCTCTATGCCCACCCTCCAAACCCTCTCGCATTGTTTGGATATTTACCTTTTCCTCCCGGGGCATGAAGGGATGGCCCATTCTCCTTCAGCAGAGCAATCTCTCCTGCTTTTGTCACAGTGATTACATGCTGGCTTTGATCAGGGGCTGACAGGTGTGCTGCTTGTGTCTGGGCTGGAGTGTGTGTCTCAGAACTAGGCCAACGCTGCAATCTCACGCTGGAGTGTCCCAGTTCCATCCGGTGCTCTAGAGGGAACACCACACTCATTTAAGAGATGTTGCTGTTTATATAGTGCTGTTCCACACACAGCTTTAGTCTAGCATTATTATCACCTGTCTTAAAGCCTGCTGAAGTGTAGCATGAGCTGTACAGCCTGGCCATGACTGCATAGGAGAAAGTACAGTTCAGATTTATTTTCTACCTAAAGGTTTACCATTTTTATTAACATTTTGCTAATATTGAAATGTAATAACATCATAATTGCATAGTTAATTACTTGATTATTGGAAACATGTTTGCACTCAACTTACATTCTATTTTTTTCATGTTTGAGTCTGCACAGCTGGCTGTTTTGATTTGTTTGATGTCAAAAATGCATTAGATAATACAAAACAAGTTTTCATCATATTCATTTTTTGGGAGGAGGTTACTTAGTAATTTATTAATTGAATTATTTATTAATAACTTATCAATGCTTAGTAATATTACTATAGTTAAGTCAAGTCAAAGTTTATTTATATAGCTCTTTTTATGACAGGTGTTGTCACAAAGCAGCTTTACAGAAAAAAATCCAGGTTGAGCCCCCATGAGCGGCGCCAGTGGCGACAGTGGCAATGAATAACTCCCTAAGAGCAAGAGGAAGAAACCTTGAGAGGAACCAAGACTCAAACGGGGAACCCATCCTCCTCTGGTCGACACCAGATAGCAAACAATAACAGCAGAGAATGAGAGGTGACCATTAGTATTAGATAGGAAAAGCAGGAGAAGCAATGCCTTTGACTAAAAATATAGCAGTGTCATCAGGAGGGTCAGTTCATGCAGGTGAGGTTTGCACAGTGTTACACAGCAGAAGTTCAATGGTTGTCAAGGTGGTCCAGAAGGCTGTCAAGCAGGGGGCACCTGATCAAGGCAGATGAAGCAACAGCATCAGACCGCACAGGATGGGCATCTGTTCAGCTCGACAAAGAAACACTCAGGCCGTTAGTTAAGCATTATTTTGCAATATATTAAGTATATTGAGAATGCCTCACTTGAGAATTATTGAAATTGAATATGTGTATTTTTACTCAGTCATACATCCAAAAGAACAAAACATACTTTTCCTTCTTAGATCTTCATTTAGACCTTCAAATTCGTTCAAAGGTCTAGGAGACTTTCTAGGAGATTTTCCTCTTTTTCTCATGCCGATCAGTCGAGTTTTTGAACATTTGAATTCATTGCTTTTATTAAAACATGCATCTAGATTTAATTCATTTTTTGTGATGTCAAATTTGTAACAGTACATACATAAAAGTGATGGTTCTTCAAGGGTTCATTAGTAAAGAAAATGACTCTATGTAGAACCATGAACACTCAAAGTACGCTTTGCATGATTAAACAGTTATTGCATCATGAAAGGGTTCTTCAGTTTGATGTTTAATGTGCTATAGATGGTTCTTAAAGAACCCTTGAACCATCTGTTTTAAGAGTGTAGTTAAGCAATGTTAAGACACTCCAAGTAGACAACTTTGTTACAGTGCTCTTGACAGGTTAGTCCAATTTTAATGGAAAACCGTACTAATATTACAGTTTTGTCTGAGTTTCTGTGTTCAAACAAAGGTCTGTTAATCAAGGCAAACTGCATCATCTCAAAGGCTACAGCTTTTCTTATGCTTTTTCATCTCTTTTGTCTTCTTGACCTTCCATTTATCTACACAGTACAGTCTATTGCCTGGAGCTCAGCTGCTGCTAACCTTCACCGTGACCTCTTAACACCCGAGCTCTATCTCCAGCCCTGTACACACATGGCCTCTCACATGGCCTCTCACCCCGGCAGCACACACCACAGCGAATTCACAGCAGGGCCAAATGCTCCACTTCGTAAGAACATGGAGGAACAAGGAGACGAATGCTAATGAGCACATGTTCTACTGCGCAGAAAGTAATATAATGAAATATAATATAATCAATTTATTCCAATCGGAGTGGTTATCTAAGTTGGTTATCTATCTGGACATTCTCTGTTGACCTCTCTCATCAACAAGGCATCTCCGTCTGCAGAACTGTTGCTCGTGGTATGTTTTTTCTTTATTGCACCATTCTCAGTAAACTATAGAGACTGTTGTGTGTAAAAATTTCAGCAGATTAGCAGTTATCAAAATACTCAAACAAGCCCGTCTGACACCGACAATCATGCCACAGTCAAAATCTAATCCAGACCATCTCAACATCCCCAACACACTGTGATAAACATGCTGCTGAACCCATTCTGTAACTGGAGTTTAACTGGATTAGGTTTTGGTTAAGGTTAAGTTTAAGATTAGGGCCAGGGTGAGGGTTGTTTATATTAAAAGCATGTATTAAAAGCATGTGTTTTTGCTCTCTCCTGTAAAGTTCTTTGGACAGTGATGACATTTTTCATACAGCAACATATAAATAAAAAACATATGTACAGCCAAATCATAAAAAACAGAAATGTACGACAATATTGTTTCAACACACAGTCACATCCAAACCTTTACAAATTGCAAGATCGATAATCTAAAAATTAGAACGATATTAGTACAGAACAATCCTGTTTGGTTCAAATAAATCTAGTCATCATCTGTAACACTACTCTACATATCTCATTGTATGAAAAATGTATACGTCCTTATATCACAGACTTTACTTAATTGTTTACAAATGGTGGCTTATGTTTATAAGGCTCTGATGAACAAAAAGACATATCAACTAGGAGAAAACATTGAGAAGTGCCTGCCCAGCACACACAGTCAAATACACAGATATATATGGACAATTTAGTTTAAACTGTGGTCCCACAGTAAAAAAATTTTTTTTAAAACAACGAAGTATTCAGGCCTCAGAAATGTACAAGGATTATGTTTGATTTATTTAAACCCAATTGAGATGGTAATAAGCAAAATATATGCAAACATCTATATATAAAAAATCTTCATTTATAGGGTGCTTTCTATTGTGGCTGTCCCAAAGCCTGACCCCTAAATTTCAACATATGAAAAACTTTTTCTCAGTTTTTTATTTTTTTATTTTTAAGACCTTTTTGGAAGAGATTGAGATGAATCACGAATTTACTTTTTAAATAATAATAATAATAAAAAACTTTATTCAAAAACTGCTGTCCCTACATTTTCATGTCACTACTGAAACACAGAGTTGTAGCGCATAGATGGAGCCTGATGTGGTGAAAATTAGCAGGAAGTGAGGCAGCATGCCTGTC
The DNA here is from genome assembly GCF_904425465.1 of Colossoma macropomum. Classification (NCBI taxonomy): domain Eukaryota; kingdom Metazoa; phylum Chordata; class Actinopteri; order Characiformes; family Serrasalmidae; genus Colossoma; species Colossoma macropomum. The sequence continues at coordinate 16,253,706 of NW_023494787.1, read as the reverse complement.
CCTCATGGCCACAAGGTGAGCAGTTAGATCCCATTGTTTTGAAGTAAATGTGTCCCAAAGTCTGAAAATCAGTCGGGATTGTCACCGAAACATATATTTTCTGCAATCAAGTAAACTTTCTTGCGTTTTAATAAAAATATTTTGATTTTATGTGTGTACAACTGTTTAAAGCTGTGTTTGCTAGTCATGTATTGGGCAGTCTTGAGTTCTGCTCAAAAGGAGCTAAAATTGTACTGAAACAGTCACTACTAAAACTTTTGGTAAAGTTTGCTAGTGTTATGATAGTTTTGTTAGTCACAAAATTGAATGTTCAATCATTTGTGTTAATATAACAAACATAACTTACCATTAAAAAGTCATTCAAAGCAATAGGATTGTAGTCTAAAGTCTAAATCAGTTAAAAGTCTGAAATGTGTTTTAATCTCTCAGTGACAGGCTCACAGCCCTTTTGTTTATAATGTTTCTGAATATGTTGGCTTTATTTTTTTATTAAAAATTTAATAAGATAATAATTCTTTATTTTTTATTACTTCTTTATTACTGAAGAATTCCTGTCTGGGGTTAATAAAGTGATCTATCTATCTATCTATCTATCTATCTATCTATCTATCTATCTATCTATCTATCTATCTATCTATCTTGTGCTATGCCTGTGGTGGTATGTGTAGAAATTAACAAAAATAAACCAATTAAAGTTGTTTATTAATCAAGCAATTGACCAATGATATTGTGCTCCATGAAACTCGAGTGTGATGTTTTTGCTCTCTATGAGTTATGAGGCATTTTGAAATAAAACTAAAATAAGTTCACATATTCAAAAATGCATCTTTAGATGATATGGAAAACAGCCTGGTAAAAAGCCTGTGTGGTGTATATTACACCACTGATGCTAATGACTTTGAACTGTGGCTCAAATTAGTGTTTTAATCAGAGTAACAATAGATACACAATTGTCCATCCAAAACTGAGAATCTCGCTCCAGTTGCCTCAACAAAGTTGGCAACTCTGCATACTGTTCTGTATAAAAACTGACAAAGTACAGGCTTCGTGATGGCAGCTGCTACTAAGTTTAGCTGTGCAAGATACTTTTGTCCAAGGCAAACATTGGATACTAAACATGTTTTGGCTGGTCAGCTACCTGAGGGATAAGAGGGAAATTGTCAGTTTGATTGTTGGCCAAACAGTGGCTTTAATTGAAATGTACCAATGAGAAAATTCAAAAGAGGGTAAGGTGTCCTCATTTAGGACACCATTGTGATTTAGGAGGAAATCAGCCCAGGATTGCTTTCATTCCCTTCCCTGTTTGTTTAATTTCCCAGCACATGGATTTCACTGTGCCTGTTGCTTGGCAGCTGTCCTACTGCTGAGACAGATATGGAGCTGACATGAGCATTCACACTGTCCCACTCGCTCTATAGCCCACGGCTGAATCGGTCTCTGCGTCTCTCTCTCTCTCTCTCTCTCTCTCTCTCTTCCTCCCTCCAGGGCTGCTGGTTTTCACTCATTTGCACTCGTTTATTGCAGTTCTGGTGGATGGCTCTGCATAAGACAGGACTTTAATGAAAAGCATAGTCTCCTGGTGAATTCCACTGCCATGCCAGCGGCTGCTTGCCATCAAAAATTGTTTCAAACGCATGCCCTGAGCTTATTTACACACAAGACACTTCAATTAAACGAAAAGCTTCCGATCATTTTTCTTTCACTCACAATATGTTTTACCGTTGAAGTCCTCTGAAAACAGACACCTTGTCCAGAACAGGATCTTACCCTTCCTCATGAGTCAAAACTGAACTGTAACATTTTAATATCCGTTTTATACCGGTCAATTATGATGACAGGGTAAATAACCTCATCTACTATAGATTCAGCCCAAAAAGAGCCACAGGTTTCAAAACACACTGACCTTGATTCCTGATTTACTCTCAAAAATTCATGGAGCAAACACTCTCTGCCAGCGTCATAAGATTTGTTCAGACAAAGATGATCATGCAGCCTTCCAGGAAACAGCGTCATTTGTAGGCTGCTCATGCTTCACTTAATTGACGTGCACTGAATACTAAATCTCAATTCCTTTGGAATAAACGTGACTTTCTAAGAGATCCTACGCAAAAGAACATTCCTCCCTAGGCACTTACAGCTGTAGAGCTATGAGATGCATATGCAATAGCTATCTTTGCTTACATGCAAGCTATATAGAAGCTGTGCTTTTGAGCACTGTGACATGTATAGTGTCTTCCACAAATATTGGCACTCCTGGTAAACATAAGCAAGTGGGCTGTTAAAAAACATTCTTTATTACTTTTCCTTTTGATCTGTCATTCAAAACATTAATAAAAAGTTAATCTTTGCTCGAAGCACAACAATTGAAAGAAACTTGTTAGCTATAACTCCATGTTTCACTGGGGTGTAAATATGAGAGGACACATAGGACAAATTCCTCAGTCCTCCCATCGCTATAAGAAAGACCAGAGAATACAGCAATAATTTGCGACAAAAGGTTGTTGAGCTGCATAAATCCAGAAATGGCTACAAGAAAATAGCTAATCTGTTGAAAATTCTCATTTCAGGCAAAAATGATGAAGTATAACCCTTGTGTGGTTTTGGGGTATGTGGAACCCATTTTCAATGTATGCCAAAAGAAAAAATTATGCGAATTTATTATTATTTCAACCTCAGATTTATTGGCCTTTGGGTTGTAGTCTAATCCTCCAGCAGGACAATGATCCAAAACACGTCTCAAAATCAACACAAAAATGCTCTACTTATCACAGAATCAAGGTTTTGCCATGGCCTTCCAGATCCCCTGATTTAAACCCCCTAGAAAACCTGTGAGATTCTGTCTGCAAGAATGGTCTCAGATCCCTCGATATGTGTCCTCCAGTCTTACTAAGCGTTATAGGAGAAGACTCAGTGTTGTTATCTTTGCAAAGAGGGGCTGCACAAAGTATTAAATGAAGGGGTGCCAATAATTGTGACATATGTGGATTTGAGAAAAACATAGATTTCATGATAAGGATTTATCTTTCAGTCCTTGTACTTCAAATAAAGATTTGATTTTTGTTAATATTTTGAAAGAAGGATCTAAAAGACAAGCAATACATAATATTCTTACAGCCCATTTTGCTCATGTCTACCAGGGTTGCCAATATTTGTGGAGGGAACTGTATTTTTTAAGTTTATTTACACCCAGAGTGCCTTCAGTCTGTGTAGGTGTTATGTTATTGAGATTACTTCAGTTGATTCCAAACATTTTTCAGCTGATGTATTTTTTAAAAGAAAACAGTAGGTTGTAGGAGGAGGCAGTTCACTATCAACACCATCTTAATCTGTAAGTGATAGTATCATTTGGACTCATATGACTGAAGTGGAATGAGGCCTTTCATGCTAGAGAAGGGGGGTCTGTTGCAAATACAACCTGAACTGTATCAAATAACCATGGACATATGGTCAAATATATGACTCTTTAGAATTTACTAACCATGCAGGTATGACTGAATACTTGGTTCAGGTGAATCGAATAAATATGGAGATATGTCCGTATACATTATTCTAGAGCATCAAATAACCATGGAGATATGAACAAATACAGGATTCTGGTGACTTAAATAACCATAGGGTTATGGACAACATACATGATTCCTTTGAATCAAAAAAGTAAGGAGTTATGGACAAATACATGATTCTAGTGAATCAGAAAACTATGACATAATGGCCAAGTACATGATTCTATTGATTCAATAATTTACTAGTCGTCGACTAATACATGATTCTAGTGAATCAAAGAACTAATGGTGAGGAGGAGAGTCCACGAGTTTAGACCTCGGAATCTGAATGATCTGGAAAGATTCTATATGGGAGAATGGTCTAAGAAACCTTGTCATATGTTCTCCAGTCTCATTCAGCAAATGAAAAAAATATTTAAGTAAACCAAATAGCCATGTAGTTATGGACAAATACATAATACAGATGAATCAAATAAGCATGGATATATGGCAAAGTACATGATTCTAGTGAATCAAATAACAATGAATTTACAGACAAAAATATGATTCAGGTGAATCCAAGAAGCATGCATATATGGCCAAATACATGATTCTAGTAAACAGAGTAACTATGAAGATATGGCTAAATATGTGACTACATATATGGCTAAATGGTGAATCAAATAACCTGGGAGATTCATAGAAATTCTAGTGAATCAATTAACTATGGAGATATGACTAAATACATGATCAAATACATGATTCGGGTGAATCAAATAAGCATTGATATATGGCCAAATGCATGATTGTAGTGAATCAAGTATGCATAGATATATGGTCAAAAACATGATTTAGATAAATCAAATAAGCATGCATTTATGGCCAAATGCATGATTCTAGTGAGTCAAATAACTATGGAGGTATTATTTAATACATGATCAAATACATGATTCGGGTGAATCAAATAAGTATTAATATATATCCAAATACATGATTCTAGTGAATCAAATAAGCATGGATATATGGTCAAATACATGATTCTAGCGAATCAAATAACTATGGAGACATAACTAAATACATGATCAAATACATAATTTGGGTGAATCAAATAAGCATTGATATATGGCCAAATACATTATTCTAGTGAATCACTAAGCATGGATATATGGTCAAATACATGATTCTAGTGAATCAAATAAGCATGAATATTTGGCCAAATACATGATTCTGGTCAATCAAATAACTGTGGATTTATGGACAAATACGTGATTCGGGTAAATCAAATAAGCATGAATATATGGCTAAACACATGATTCTGGTAAATCAAATAACTATGAAGATATGGACAAATATGTGATTCCAGTGAACCACACGACTATGGATATATGGACAGATAAAGAATTTAGGTGAATCAAATCACAGAGACGTAAACAAATACATGATTTTAGTGACTCAAAACACCATGGAGGTATGGCCAAATACGTTATTGAGGTGAATTAAAACACTGTAGAAATATGGCCAAAAACAGAATTGTGGTGAATCAAGCTACCATAGAGGCCTTGTTGACTGCTCTGGGTTGGCCAATCGCACTTACTCCTCTCAGACCCACAGTAAAGCACACTGGTAAAGATGATGCATTACATTCACCTGATTCAAGTGTGTACATAATTTCCACATGAATGAAGTTTAGTACATCAACAATTACATCACAATTACTGCCAAAAGTAAATAGTAAAATTGTCTTTGCATGATATATTTTATTAATATGGAAAATATTTAAATTAGCTTTAAGTTGATTTCATTCCAATGTGTACTTGAATCAGTTCAGTGCACTGCTATTGTTTTTTTCAGTGTGCTGGTCCAGATGTTACTGTAGAACTCTTGGTAGCTGGAACTGGAGCTACATCAATGTAAAAGCCAACATCTCCCCAGAGTAATGAAGCATAAAAAACAATGCAATAAGCCTTAAACTCAAACATTAGTAAGTCATCAGCTTGTGTAAAAACACAGCAGGCTTGTGTTGCTTTACCAGAGATTTTACATTTTCATAAAATAATATCATTTCTCATGATTTGGAAGCCGCTCGGTTACACTTGGCTCCCTGAGATTCCATTATAAAGACAAACTTCAATAGATATCTCATAGAAGAAGCTGCTCATGTCAAAAATCTCATTATATGAGGCATCTTTCACAACACGTAAGTGAAACTGGAGACTATTTGCCCAAAATGCTGACGTTGTCCTCAAACTTAAGAAAAACGGTATCACAGGGTTTTGGTGTTTCTCCAGTATGTTATTACAATCAGAAATTGTAAATGAGCATTTTTACATGACATTAGGATTGTACATCTCTCAGTCAATCTGGAAACTGCGCAGTATCACAGCAATCAGTTCAGCAAGGAAAAGTAGAATAAATAACAATGAAAAGCTTTTCCGGAGGACAAGAAAAAAGCAATAACAATAAGCAGCCCTTGGCTGTCATTCATGGTTTAGACTTTAAACCTTAGATTACATCCTACAGCGTCTGGAGAAGGTGACCCTTCATCAGGGCCTCCGTTTGGAGGGGGTATCGGAAGCTCTGCAGGACTGAAAGAGCCACCAGCAGGGCAGGGCCACCCAAAGGGGAGAACAAAAGGAGACAGGAAAGCGTTCCTGCTGCACTTACTGAAGTGAACACATATCGATTTGATTAAACGCTGTCTGTAAGTTGTATATGCTGCAGGACAGAGATGGACAGATGCACTCAGACCAGCGGCCCCATGACTGGTGTTTCAGTAACGTTTTATTACAGGCTTTCATTCATTGTTTGAGGTTAAATTTGTTTTGTCTGCGCAAACGTGTGCATGCATCTCTCTCTCTCTCTCTCTCTCTCTGTCTTATTCTGCCTTCCACACCCTCTGTCTGTTTATCTCACTCTACCTTTCTCTCTTTCTCCACCTCTCTTCTTCTCTCTCCCTTTCTTTCTTTCTTTCTTTCTTTCTTTTTTCCTTTTCTCTTTATTTTTCCTTCTCTCTCTGTATCCCTTTATCTTTCACTCTGTCTGTCTGTCTCTATTTCTCTCTTTCTTTTTTCTCTTAATGATTCTGTTTCTCTTTCTCTCTGTCATTCTCTATCTCTCTTTTTGTCATTCTCTCTGTATCTCTTTTTTCATTCTTCCCTCTCTGTTTCTCTCTCTCTTCTCCATCTCTCACCCTCTATCTGCCTCTTTTTCTTTCTCATTCTCCCTATCTATCCCCTTCTTTCTCTATCCCTTTCTCCCCTCTTGTTTTCTCTTTCTCCCCTTCTCTCTCTCTCTCTCACTGTCTCTTTTCTTCCTTTTTCTCTCTACCTTTTTCTCTTACTCTCCCTCCCTCTCTCTCCCTCTCTGTTTGTTTTCTCTCTCACTCTGTTTTCTCTCATCCTTTTTCTCTCCCTCTCTTCCACCCTTCTTTCCTTCCTTCTTTTCTCTGTTTTTCTTTATCTCCCCTTTCTCTCTGTATCTCTTTTCTCTTTCTTTCTCTACCTTCTCTCTTTTCTCTCTTGTCATCTCTTTTCCTTTCTCCCCATATTTTTTATCTCTCCCTTTTTTCTCTTTCTTCCCCTCACTCTCTCTCTCTCTCTCTCCTCATCCATCTCTCTCCCTTTCCTTCCCTCTACTTTCTCTCTTTCTCATCTCTCTGTATCTCTCTTTCTCTCCCTTCTCTTTTTTCTTTCTCTTCTTCTCTTTCCCTTTCTCTTCATCTTTTTATCTCTCCCCTTTTTCTCTTTCTTCCCCTCACTTCTCTCTCTCTCTCTCGCTCTCCCTCTCTCTCCATCTAACTCTCTCTCCCTTTCTCTTTCCTTCCCTCTCCTTTCTCTCCATCTCCTCTCTCTTTATATCTCTCACTTTCTCTTTCCCTTCCTCCCCCTCTTTTCACCTCTGCCTTTTTTCTGGCTTTCTTCCCCTCTCTCTACTCCCCCCAACACCCCCACCACACCCACCCCTCACTGCATGCTTCTGTGTGGTGTCCACACAGTCACATTAGCTCATCCATATGAGGGAGATCTGCTTACTTGGAGAGCCAAAAGCAGCTCTGTGCATTCCAGGTGCGTCGCAGTAATTCTTTTAAGTGCAGTAGTTTTGCATTTTGAAGATGATTGAGTGTTCACGCTGCCTCCAGGTAATTAGGGAGGAGCATCAGCAGACGGCTTCAGCCAAGTTTTTAATTTCAGCTGGACAGCTAAGTTGTTTAAGGCTAACAGGTGCCTCATAGGGAAACAACATGGAACTTTTTCAACTGCTTCAGGTTTTTTAGGGACAATTTCAGATGTTGGGAGATGAGCCAAAGTAGTGTCTTACAGTGAAAAGTTACAGGAGCCGACAAGTTAGAAGGCCCACTCTACTCCTGTATATCGCAGCTGTCTTGTCAAAACTTCATAACTACATTTATTTTCAATTTCTATTCTTTTCTTCAGTTTTTGATAATACAAGTTACCCTTGCGATTGGTAACATATAATGATGAATGGAGCAACAGAAATGGTCCACGATTACTTTAAATTACATCTAATTTTAGTAACCATAAAGTGCCATAAAACATAAGCCATAAATCTGTCATAAACACATCGTCCACCTGTGTGCTTTGGTCTTCCAGATCTCGAGTGGCTTTTCAGAGTTTTGCTTTCTCTTTGTTTTTGCTGACGTGTTTGTGAACAGTATTTATTTAGGGTATAAAGTGGATGTGAGAAGGAGAAACTTTTCTTAAAAGCGTAGTTTCACAGGGCAGCAGAAGCACATTTGGCAAGTCAAAACTGGTTTTGTGTTCTGCTTTGATGAATATGTGCACTAAGACACATTTTTGGACCTTTAAGGCTTTTTTATTGGTATTGCAGTGGGGCAGCAAGTGAAGTAGACAATTTATAGTCTACCAGGATAGGGCAAAAACAAAATATCTGGCAGCAGCAGATATGAGATTCTGTTCTCTTTCCCTTCGCTATTGCTATTTTCTTTCACCAGCTTTTCTCCATCTCTCTTTCGCTCTTTTCAGGGAGTTAGATGAGAGAACAGGCGTTGGCATAGTCCTCTCCCTGTGTTCTCTCTGTTTGAACTAAGGCTCAGACAGGTAAGATGGAAATAGGCCAGCGTTCTCCTGATACCATCCCTACTTGCAGCATGTTATGAGTATTTGGTCGCTGTTGTGTTGCAATTGACCTCCATGCACCACCCACAAATGCGTTCTTTCATAGCCACTGACTTTCCAGGAAGTTGGCAAACAGTCCTATTCAGTGTAGTAAGAAAGAGGTTTGCAGTGTAACTCGTTTATCTAAATGTAGTCGTGTAAAAGCCTACATTTATTGCATGTTCTTAATTTCAAAAGAAGTTTTTATAGTTTTGTTGTAAAGATTATGTTAGCATTGTGGCAAATTTGTCATTGTTTTAAATCCACCTACTTTGAATCAGTTAAAACATGTAGTTCTTCTCAGTATGTAGCATTTTATATTGGAAACTCAATTGGCCTCATTCACCAACCGCTCTTAAGATTTCTTCTTAAAACCCACTTATGGCAGAAGATTCTGGCACCAACGTTTTCTTATTTGGGATTTGTTCTTAGGTAGGAACAGAGCACAAGAGCACAAAGGTGTGAACAATTCTGCAGTTTAAGAATGCGTCATCAATCAGATGTAGACTTTTTCTTAGGACTTTTCTTAAGAACAAATTTAGGAAGAAACTTAGGAAGACGTTATAGAATAAGACGCAACGTTACATTCACTACAATTTCTCAATAGGTTGAGCAAGCTAACAACATTCTGTAATGCTTCTTCAAGCTAACAACAGTTGCTAATTTATAAAAGAATGCTTTAGTAGGAGGTGCATGGATAGGCGCCTCTAAGACAGTCCCACCTCCTTTAGTTATTTTTGCTACTTCTCTCAATCTTTCAGCTCGGGCTACCTGGTAGCATCTGTAGTACTTGTGCTAACTGACTTAAACATTCAGTAGTGGAAAGAAAAAAAATGAAGCACACAGACAAGTACCTTTAAAACATTTTAAACTTAAAGTAATCGGGATAATCTGACTGCATATGTGTGAAAACTGACAACATATAAATGTTGGTCAGTTTAAAATGAGCACAGAAAGGATTCTGGAAACCATGTACATTAATCACACCTGGATAACCATTTAGGTTTTAGCAGTGGAAGCTGCCTCTTCAGATGTGCTAATGTTAAAGCTAACACTGGAGCTAACCAGAGCAATGTCAGGTGCTGATGAGGACTCACTGTCTTTTGCACAAGATCTTCTAGCAATCTTTAAAGAACCAATACAAAGAATGGCGTGTGTTCAAGTGCATTAATATATATCCTTATACAATTTTTAAATCAGAAATGTGAGCTTTGTACAGTCCCAATTATCTGAATGATTCATCAAAGTAACTTTCAGTAGTTAACCTAAAAAAAAGTGAACTAGTTAAATAACTGATTTTCTGCAACATTATTGTTAGACATTATATCAAATGGTATAGTGACCCAGATTAAGCTTATCTTTCCTTGCTAGCATTAGTCTGCCTATTCATGATTTTGACATTAAGCTGACAATTTGGTCTTCAAATTGATTCATGTGTGGTTTTAAAGGGGTGGCCAGAGCAGCAGCGTTTTTTTTTTTTTTGGCCTTTGGCTTCCACCTCACTGTGGGGAGGATGTTTGTGCTTTTAAGTGGAGAGTTGTTTCACTATCAGTGATGGGCAGAACAACTGTCCAACCTCTCTCCAAGCCCCCACTTGCACATTCACATTGCCACCCTGCTGAAAATTGCTGCCACCCATTTTTCCAACCTGGTAAAATGTCCTAGATCCACCTCTGCATAGATCCAAAATATTTTCAGCTTCAAGAAGTGAAATACACCTCCCTCCAGATGATCAGGTATTGGTATTAGACATCACACATTCCTTAGTAACACCTTTCCACCACTTCTTAGTCTAATGATTCTGACTAATTTATTTTCACCGCTGTCATTTACAGAATGTTGGCAAAAATCTCATTCAAGCTAACTAGGATTGTAGCATGAGACTCAATATTTATAAAAACACCTAAACAGACTGTGTTATTCATTTCAAATTGTATTTATTCCGCACGTGTGTAACAAACACATACACCGTACATCCAAAAGTGTGTAGACACCTGCTTATCTAATATTTCTTCTTATATCAAGGATATTAATTTTAGTTGCAGCCTCTGCTTTTTAGGGAAGGCTTTACATTAGATGTTATAACACTGCTTTGATTTGATTTGATTGTATTCAGTCACAAGAGTATTAGTGAGGCCAGGTACCAATGTTGCATGATTAGTTCTGGATCACAAATGTCACTCCAATTCATCCCAAAGGTACTGGATGGAGCTCCGTCACTCACACTGTTTATACCCCCCTAGCCATGGTTATTTTCGGCTCATGTCCGGCTGTTCCAGAGCATCTCTTTCTACTGGTCAGTGCTTTTCTATGCTGATTATACAAGTTGTATGTGCACAGTTGAATTGGTGTCAGTAATAGCTGGACCTTAAAACAGCTGACACAAAATAACTTTTGGACATATAGTGTAGATGTATTAGTTTCATCATATAGTTGAGCTAACGCTTGTCATTAACCATGTCCAACCTGCCTAAAACGACATAATTCATTTCGGTAGTGTGGGATTTTAAACTGGAAACTCAAAGGTACTGTATTCAGTATTCAATGTGCTCCCTGATTTTTCATTAGGCTGAATGAATGAACAATACTCCGTTAAGCTTGTCTATCCTGGCAAGAAAAAAACGAATGCTAAGCGGAGCACATGTAGGTCAATTTGAAAATGATCTTTTTTAAATATACTTATGTAAGATATGTGTTACAACTTGAGACGAAGAGAAAAAGAGGTTGTAAGGAATGCAGGCTGTTTTATATCTCGCCTGGAAAATGCATTTAGCGTGGAGGAGCGGGGATCCATGTTGATCTCAGCTCGGCATTGCGGTGCATGTTTGGAGAGCTCTGTGGAAAGTGGAGAAACTGTGAGTGAGTAACCAATTCCCAGAGTGGCTGTGAGGGGATATCTGGCAGTCATGTGATTTGTTTCCTTCAGACTAAACCTTAAGCCCCCCTCCCCTTCTCCGGCGCCTAGCAACACATGTGTGACACATATTGCATGGACTGAAAAGATCATTTTCATATGCATAGACAGACAACCACAATCAGTCATATACAGTGCATCAGTTTAACTGACGTGTTCTATATTTTTCATGCACACTGATTTTCCATGCAGAACAGGTCATGTGCTGTAAAGTTTATGGACTGTCAGCGATTTTTTTCCAGCCTGTGTGAAACCACTTCAAGATTCTGACATGTCGTAATAGGAGTAATCCAGAATCTCTAATATGTAATCAGGGAATGCCTCAGTTGTAATTGAGCAATAGAACTCTCAAGGTTGTGTGTTACCACATATTATATCATGGATGTGATGATGTAGGCCAGTGATGCAACTAGAATCTCATGGTTATTGGCCTCAGTGAAAAAAAAAAAAAAACAATTCTTCCATAAAAATGACCAGGTATGTATATTATTTTACAGGTTGTGAAGGATCCTTTTGAAAATAGTTACCATGAAAAGCTGCATTACGAATAAGAGGGAGATCAATAGATGTCATTGCTGTCTGTTAAGTGCTGATGGAAACTAACTAGTGAGGTATGTTGTTTAGAAAGTGGGTCTATCTGTGAGTCATGGGTGTATAATTGCATCCGTATCTATATGAGGGGCACAATAAACATTTAGGCAACAGGACACAGTGTGATTGTCCCCTGCACCCCCATTAGTTAATGAAGTAATGTTCTTTTTTATTTGAGGTTTGTCCCATTTTGTAGGGAAGATTTCAACCAATACCCCTTTTAACTCAGTTCCAAGGGGCAAGGCCACACTCCAAAACTAGGAGTAGGGGTAAAAATAAGAAATGGGATTGAGCCTTTGGCTTCTTGAGTTAAACACAAGAAGAATATAAGATATGGCCCCTTTAATGCAACAGCTTTGAAAGATAAAGAAAAAAGTCAATGTATTGTTCAAGCCCATTTGAATGCATAAGTGGTTCCTTGCATTTTTAAATGTTCTTCTCAATGTTGTGAAATCTGTATATGGTTCTTTAAAGAGCCTATTGAAAATGGTTCTATGTAGCATCATAAAAGGTTTCACTACTGTAAGTCATAGAACCTTGTTTGGTATAATATAAAACCATTTTTGAGAGTGTAGTTGAGTCACTGGCCTCGTAACACAGTGATCTTCTAACTGACGCAACTCCAACACATTTTACTGCTGGCTTCTGCCTCGTACTGTACATCCAGACCGCTTTCCTCCTACTCAGCATATTCCACAGTTCTCTCTTTCTTCTTGCTCTCCGCCTGGATGGATGAGTGGAAAAAAAAACAGCTCAGATCGCTGTCAGCCTGCCATGAGAGTCCCATGTTCCGCTGCTCTGGATGTGGACCATGCAGCTGAGAAGAATGGGTTCTAGTTTTCCTTCTCTCTCTCTCTCTCTCTCTCTCTCTCTCTCTCTCTCTCTCTCTTTCTCACTCCCTCCCTCCCTCTCTCTCTGTCTCTTTCACACACACTCACTTCCCCTCTCTCTCTCAGTCTCTCTCTGTCTCTCCCTCTCTCTCTCTCTGTCTGTCTGTCTGACTTTGTGTCACTCTCTCTTCCCCTTTCTTTCTCTCGCTCTCCTTGTGTCTCTCTTTTTTAATCTTTCTCTCTCTGTCTGACTTTCTCTCATTCCTTTTCTGTCCCTCTCTTTCTTTTTTTTTCCTTCTCTCTTTCTGTTGCTGTTTTTAGCCTCTCTCTCTTTGACTTTCTCAGCCTCTTTTTATCTCTTGCTCCTTCTCTCCCTTTCTTTTTCCTTCTTCTCTTTTTCTGTTGCTCTTTTTCAGCCTCTCTCTCCTCAATTCTCCCTCTGTCAGACTTCCTTTCCTTTTCTGTCTCTGTCTTTCTCTCCTTTTTTCTCTCTTCCTGTTCTCTCTCTCTGACTTTGTATGTCTCTCTCCTTCAATCTCTATTTTCTCTCTATCCTCATGTTCCTCTCTCTGTCTGTCTTTTCCATTCTCTCTTTGAACTTCTCTCACTATCTTTCTCATTATATCTCTCCTTTTCTCATCTTCTCTCTCTTTCATTCTCTTTCCATTTCGGCCTCTCTCTCTCTCCTCATGCCTCTCTCTGTTTGACTTTCTCTCTTTACTTCTCTCTTTTGTCTCTCTTTCCTTTTCAGCTTTTCTTCAACTCTTCAACTCTCTCTATCTCTCTCCCTCTCTCCCTTTCTCCCTCTCTCCCTTTCTCTCTCTCTCTCTCTCTCTCTCTCTCTCTCTCTCTCTCTCTCTCTCTCTCTCTCTCCCCCCACCTTCTTCGTATTCCCCTCTTTCTCTTAATGCGGGACCACACTGCTTCGTATGGGCTGGCTCTGTGGCTGCTGGCTCAGTGTTGCTTTGGTGCTGCTGATGTTGTGCTTTGGCGGGGAGCCACCGTGTTAACTGCTCTGTCTGTTGGTACAATAACTCAGTCCACTGAGCTGCAGCATGATCTCTTCTCCTTTACCGGCAACCGGCCTGTCTTAGTTACACAAACTCACCCAGCCATGGCCACGATATTGATCCCAGGGTTTATACAGCAAGCCTTATGCAGTTTCTCTATTTCTATTCCGCACTGGCTCTCCGTTTGCTTCTTTTTCTTTGTGATACTCTCACGCACTCGTGTCTGTGTCCATACGAATCGATCATGCAATTCATATCCTGTGCCGTATGCTCACTCTCAAAATGAAATCCCAACGAGCGTCAGCTCAGGTTGCTTGGTTCATGATCTTTTGACTACTATGTGAATCCTATTTTGAAATCCATCAGAGACTAAGAACCCTTCCCTCCTCCTTTCACTTTTTCCATCTCCTAATGCCCTCACCTATTCCCATGTCCCCCATCCCTCATCCTCTTAAGAGTCCAAAACTGCATGGAATGAAAATAAAGGGCCAATAAAAAGACTGCCAGGATCTATTCTTTCAACTGGGAGTGGAATGAGTGAGAGAGGGAGGATGTCTCTCTACATGATACAAAGCAAAGGGCTCTTAACCAAGAACACCCCCACAGGCTCTTCACCTGTGGTCCACATGTTATTTGGTCAAAAGCAAAGGTATTAATTTTAATGAAATTACACTGTAAAAAAACTATATAAAAAACAAATATTCGATTAACTGTTTACAACAAAACAAATTATATCTTTATGTATGGTTTCCTCAAGATTACATGAATGATGTTTTTTAAGAATTCAGTTCAGTCAATAGACAGTGTTCTTTTACACAGTGGAGAACATGAAAATGTGATTGAAACAGAAGGAACATGAGGGAAACAATCACTCAGGAGAAACTTTGGGCTGTAAAAACTAGAATGACCACTTTTTGGTTGGGGGGGTAGGGGTGCGGGAAAAACTCGATTCTTAGATGCATCGCGATGCGGGCGTGAACGATTCTGAATCGATTCATTCAACGTCAAAAATCGATAACGTAATGTTGACGGAACGCAAAAGGCTGAACTGGAAGTGGGAAAGTGCAGCGCCCGGACAGTCTGTGGCGGCACAAAACAAAAACATTACTGGATGAGCGAGAAATCCGACCGGCTCCCTCTGCATTAAAGCCAGGTTAGGTCAGGAGTCACAACCCAAATGATAAGAAGAGCCAATTTGCCTTTCAACGAAGTCAAACCACCTTGGGAGCCACAACATTTAATGCCCAGTATGTCTCAGTGTGTGCTAATGTCCTAGTATGGGCTAAAAATATAAAGGAGAGCGCAGATTTACTTCGCTCTGCTTTAAGCTTTAGCTTTAGCCGCTTTCCTCCCATCTCCGCCAGAAAACTTTTCTTCAAAACTAGAAGAGTTTCTTGTAAAATGTCTCAGCTTCTGGCTGTTTTACGAGGCTGAAGTCACTTCTCATTCGCCAGTTTCTCGTTCTAATTTTCCCGTTCCACCTTAAATTCTGCCTTAAGCGCCGAATGTAACTACTGCACCATTTAAGGTGGAACGGGGAAATACGAAAGAGAAGCGAGTTTTCGCAACTTTTTAGAGAAAGACAGTCTCTCAGCAGATTTAACCAACCGCGATGCTTATAAATGCGAATAAGTCTTCCAAATGTTCATCTTAATCTGTTTTTTCGTTCGCTACTGGCGAGGCCAGACTTCGGGGCTATGTGAGCTGCTGTCTGCTGTCTGTTCTCAGTCGTTGAACCAGGGCTTTCGCGCTATGCTGCACACTGTGGAGCCGAGATTCAGCGTCCAGTCTCGAAAATACCCCCCCCCACTCTCTACAACGAGACCAAAAGGGTGGCTGTAACGTACTGCGTGGACACCCATTGCCACTGGATCTTATTTCAGGGCAACAGCGCATTTTATCGCAGATGAGTGGCAGCAGCGTCTCTGAATGAGAGCCTTCTAGTTTCACTTTCCACATCACTTCCATTTGATTTATTAATAAAAGATATTTTAGATAATTAAAGCAAAGTATTTGTAATGATCCGTAATAATAATCGATAATCGTTTTATAATCGCATTGCAGCCCTCTGAATCGAAATTGAATCGAATCGTGAGGTGCCTAAAGATTCCCACCCCTAGGGGGGGGGTATGGCCCAAAGAGGGGGATGTGGCCCAAAGAGATCCAGAATTTCAGGAATCTTATTCTCCATAAGACACACCAAATGAAATAGCAAGAAACCATATGAAGAAAAAAATAGCAGTCCTTTATACTAAAATGCTTTAAGGTAGAAAATTACAGAAATTCAGTTGCACCACAATACTGTTAGAAATAAAGGTTCTGTGCAGGTACATGTTTCATCCTTAAGGTACAAACAATGTAAAGGTACAACAGTGATTTTAAGATCCAATTGTGGACCTTAAATAAGTTTTTTCCCAGATGAAAATTACATATTTGAACCTTTTCATAATCAAATTTTTTTAAAAACAGAACAATAAAATAAAAAGCCTGGAGATGAGACAGGGTGCGTGGAGTCGGTACAACTTAGAAAATATAATTTCAATGGATTATGGTACAATTATGTTCCCTGACTAAAGGTACTGAGATGTACCCTTGAGGGTACCACCCCCGTGACAAGAGGGGTACTGCCCCAGTGACAGTTTGGTACCTTTATTTCTGAGTGTGTAGCCGTAACTGAAAGTTGTTAGTGCTAAGTGAAAGCAACATGTCAATAGACCTCTGGAAACATCATATTGCATCATATTAGGAACTTCAGGTCTAAATTACTTTTATCCATGAGAAAATGTCATTTTTATTCTTTAAATCATAATTCAAAGCTGATGTTTTGTCTCATGTACATTTTTTTTCACTGTCACTTCACTGGATCCTCTGAAATACAAGGTTGGTTAGTGGTTGAAATGAACACTGTTTGCTACACACATACTAAAACAAACTCTTGCGCAATGTGACATTGTATGAAAGTAAGGCTAATACTATATCACCATTATTCAGCACCACCAGCTACACAAACTGAAGGTTACTATTGCTAAAGACTCTTAAAAGCACATTTGACAAAGCTTGCTAGTTTGTGTGAGGTATTTAGTGCACAGCAATGTTAGTTTGCATGTAGCCACGATTCATATTTCGGCTCCTTAACAGCTTCGTAATTTAAAGAATCCAGTGAGAGTTGGAGGAAGAATATCTAAATGTGAAATCTTATTGAGTTTGGAACATTTTTGTTTAACACAGGGCACAACAGCAGCAATTTTCAAAAATAATATTCATTTTTCTTATAGAGAAAACTATCTTTAATTAAAGAATCACAACGACTTGTAAGTCAATAGCCTCATAAAACACTACGCTCATTCATTTTGAGAGGTACACCACTACATATGCTCAAAATCCAATGTTAGATAAGACTAATAGATTACAGGCTAAAATGAGGTTTTTCACTTCACTGACTATACAGCTACATGCAAACTCCCATGTCTCCTTTTTTTCATCATCTTGCCAAAGCTGTGGACCGACATCTAGAAGTGTTCAGAACATTGGCAGACTCGTAAATCAGTCCCTGGAATATTTTGTGTGATTGAGGCTTTTAACCGTCTAATTAGATTTGTGAGTCACAACAAGCTTGGGGACAGTGTAAATGATTAGAAATTTAATCTTGTTGACTTGTGAGTGATTTTGAAGGACACCGATTTCATTGCAATGTGTTTTAGTGATGATCTCTGTGGAAAACCTTCACACTGTGAAGACGGCAAATCCCACCCACCCTGCTTCAGCTTTCTTTTAATGGCGTGCTGCCTGGAGACGATGCCAGAACTTTGGCATGAGAATGGTGATGAAAAACTTTCATCTGTAGAAACTTGGCAGAATGTGGAGGATTGTGCAACTGTTTAACCAGGAAAATCCTTTTTTCCCTCTTAATCTTTCCTAAGGGCCACTGACAGTCTAAACAACCATACCAGCCTTGGAATCATTAGAATAGTCTCAGAGAATTCTGGAAGATGTGGCTATTAAAATGTGGCAGTAGCGCAATGGAGATGTATCTCGTCCATACACTCAAGAGAACACAGTTCCACTGCTCCATGGGCCAGTGCTGGGGGGCTTTATACCTCTCTAGCCAATGCTTGGTAGTGGGTAAGGCTCATGTATGGCTGCTTTAGAGTGCCCTATTCTATTGGCAGTGCTTTTCTGTGGAGCTGGGTATACATGCATCCAGTGCTTCGGCAATAGATGCACATTAAAGTAGCTGAATTTGCAAATTAGAATGTTGTTTGGAATCTTTTATACTGTATGTTAGACGCAATACAACTATATATTAGACCAATGCTGGCACCTATGATGCATATTACCTCACATATAATGCTAAGATGATAAAATCAGTCGAATATTAAGCATCATGCTGATATTTGGATGGTTCCAGACTTTAAACTCAACCCACAGAGTCAGCCAAAGCAAGTGAGTTTATCTGTCTTGGCAAAAATAAATACGAAATGCACCCAGTTATCCATGCAGGGATGACGCTATAAAGTTATAATGGTTTTAGTTGTTGTTGTGCCTCCTCCACATCTCCTCCTTTTGTTCTCACTATAAAGCTTAGCTCCTTTAAAGGCTCATTTCTTTGGCACCTCTGAAGGAACAGGTTTGTACAAACAATATTACATTACATTGTTTGATTCCATTCGCTCTGATTTCCCTGGAGATGAGCAGTATCAGATACTGATGTGTTTGCGTAGTACTGTGCAAAAGTCAAAACCACCCTTCATTTATTTAATTTCCAGTAAAATGGACATTAAGTACCTGTTATTTTCCTTGAGATATTTCTATTGATTTAGGGATACAGAGAAAACGGGACTCCTAACAACTGTGTAAAACCTGGTAGACCACCAAAACTGTCCCCACCAGATTAACAGAACTTTTCATCTTGAAGAGAGAGGAGAAAATCACTGTTTTCTGTTTCTGTCCATCCTTCCACTTTGAGAAGACAACTCAACACTCTGAGTCTCATAGGATGTGTAGCTGCGAAGAAGGTGTTACTGAGAAAAAGAAATAAACAAATAAGTAATTTTGTAAATCAAACAAAGAAGCTGTTGGCGTTCTCAGAACAGTGGATTGACCACCCCAGAGTCCAGACTTCAACATCAACATCAATGAATGTTTTTAGTAATGTGAGAAACATAAAATGCAACCAACTTCTAAGACTGAACTTTGGAGTCTTTGGAAAAAATATCCCTGCAGATTTCTGAAAGCAAGTCTCCTGAAAAGAATGGAAGCTTTAATATATATATATATTTCTGCTTTTTTCCTGACATGGATAGATTAATAACTTGTACTTAATTGCTGTTTTGAGTGGAAACTAAATAAATGAATGGTCACTGACTTTTGCACAGTGTTGGTTAGTTTAAAGATCTGCGCTCTTA
Organism: Colossoma macropomum; assembly: GCF_904425465.1. Classification (NCBI taxonomy): domain Eukaryota; kingdom Metazoa; phylum Chordata; class Actinopteri; order Characiformes; family Serrasalmidae; genus Colossoma; species Colossoma macropomum. Next base: position 16,234,339 of record NW_023494787.1, on the reverse strand, counting down.
AAAATAAAAGGGTTCTAAGTGTTTCTCGGCTTGGATGTAAAGAGTGATTAAATAATCGCTCCAAAGACACCTTTTTTTTTATAAATGGAGATAAAAATATCCTTAGGTCAAATAATTTGAATATTTTGTTGATTTTCTAAGCAAAAATAAGTTAACACATCCTCTACAGAGAACACACTTCTGCATATTTTAATACACATTTTGGACAAAAATAAAACAAAAATGTGGCTTGTGCAAAAAGTCTGGCAAATTTTACATTTTAGGGTTTATTTTTTCCAATATGTTAAACCCAAATCAGGAGAAATTGTGACTAACATTGCATAAAATGACATATTTAAGTTTGCCTGACGTGTTAATTTATTTTCACTTAGAAAATCAACTCTGAATGTACTCTGAACCGGGGTGTTCAAACTTTTGCATATATATTTTTGTTATTTTTGTTATTAATGATGTTGTTTATGTAAACACTGGTATCCTGTCTGAGGGGGTGGGAGGGGGAGCACAAGGCCACTGTTAGGATGTTGGAGAAGGAGGGTAAGGCACCGGTAATGGAAATTCCATGTACAGCTGGTAAGGTAGTTGGGCATGTTAACAAGGCGTTGTACTCCCACCTGAACATGAAACTTTATGAGATGTCAAAGTGCTCAGCTGTGCACAATGTGCTGCTTGGATTAAACAGAAAATCATCAATGCTGACACCTGCATCCCCCCCCAACACTTTCTGCAATTACTGTATATGCAATAATGTAATGCCAGGGGGCTCTGATCTCAAGGCTACCCTGTCCTCATGTCTATTGTTGAGCATGTTTATTTGGCTTCTATCACAAATAGGTTCTACACACCCTGCTAGCTGAGGTGCGTCACCTTTACTCAAATGTAGACGCATTTATGGAAGTGCTATGGTTCATTATTACAATTCATTTAACTGTGAATTCTACACTGTAGAGCTGTGCACCAAGGTCTGTGTTCTATTAAACATCTTTCATTTATTCACTATTGGGGTGACACAGAATGTCTGAGATTAAATTAAAGAAAAATTGCACTCATGTTTGGAATGCCCACCATCTAAAGGTCTTTTTATAGGCTACAGGAATAGCAGTGGGGTTCTTTTCAAAGTGAAATAGCGAAAGTTGAAAGTTTAAAAGGTGCTAAACAGCTAAGAAAAAGTATTGGTTGTATGTGTGGAAACATATTACTGCATGACAACCATAATTTGGCTTAAACTAACTGACTAACTAACTAACTAACTAACTAAATAAATAAAATATTAAAACTTTTCACTTTTCTCAAAACAAAAAAACAGTTGATATTTCAGTGCTGCCGTTGTACCTTTTGAATGCTTTTCAAAACCATTTGTTCGTGTCTTATTCATAGTTGGGTTTATAGCAGCTGCCATGTTGACTCATGTTATCCAAACCTGAATTTATAAAGAAGATGCTGTTACGTCGATACACGTAACAGATATTCTGAAATTCATCTTATTAATATGCATTCGGTTTAGTGGTGCATCAAAGAGTCTGATAATAGAACGAACTGTCAAATTCAACAACCAACCAATCAACTTCACTGGTAGTTTCTTCCACTTGTTGGAACTGAGCAAAATGGTCTTCACTAGTCATAACTACAAGACCCCTTGGGTCAACTTGCCAACCAATCAGCACTCACAGTTGTGCAGTGCTGGTACCGTACCCTCCTTTAAACTCTTTTATTTCTATAGGAAAATAGAAAGATCTTTTAATTTTTTATATGATACTCTGAGAGTTACGTGTGACTTTGAACAGAAGTATTGAGATGGGTTCACAACGAACGGACTGCGCAGAGTTCCAGTGCTACTCTTCATTTATTGACGTTACATTCTCATGAAGAGTTAAAAACAAAAGTGCAGCCTAGTGACTCTGTTGACTCCCCAGTAAACCTCTGGCAGTCACTTGAGCAGTAAAGCTTTGCTTCAGCTGTAGTCTACAGGTCTTGGGCTGCAAAGCCACAAAGACATGATACACTATTCAGCCTTCTTAGATAAATCAGCTGATGTCCCCTCTACACTCCATTACCATGCTTTTAAATCATTATCTAAATCTTTATCTAAATTATTATCAATCACCCTAAATTGGGCCTGGACTAATCCAATGTTAAAAGAGACTAACTGCATAAGTTACAGTTCTACAGTAAACTTATTGTCATAGTTCTCTACATGGCCATTTACTATTCATATTCTCAGTGGTAAGTATTATTAAGCTAGCTTAAATCTTATTGCATTTCTTAGCAATTGTAAAAAACTGCAATTGGCTTCAAGGCTTCATTGGCATGATTGTCTTATCTTTCTCACCTTACAATGTCATGGTTAATTTGGTCAAAACTATAAACTATGAGCCCAAATTTCACATAGAAATGACCTGTGAAAATAAAGAATAGCTAGAGGCCACTTTATGAACTTCAACTTTTGAGGTCTACTTTATAAACCTCATAAAAATCAAATGCAGGGTATGAAAAATTACTGACATGGGATCAAAAGTAGGCCTTTGGAACATAGTGAGCTCAGAATCTTAATAAGCAATATGCCCACCTCTTCAAGTAATATTTCACCAGTTGACAGCTAAACTTCATATCAGTAGTTCAGATATGAAAAGTGTATTTGGCTTTTCTAACAGAACAGGAAAGTTGCAATGTTATCAAAAGGTTTTACACAACTGCATAAAGCTGTCAGTGCTCTCTCATGCTTGTGCCCTACTCCCTGCCAAGGCTACGCCGTCCACAGTGAAAACTCAGGAGCCATTCACACACTAATAATGTGAACAGATACACCAGGAGCAACAACTGAGCTGTGCTGCCATCTGTCTCTACCTGTTAATTTAGCATTAACCTAGCCCATTATATCGTACTTCTACCTTTAGTCATGACATACTGAGCACTGTATTAAGAGCTGACAGATTCTGTAGAAGTAATTTACAATTGTTCAGTCTGTGTCTTCAGACGTTAAATGAAGATGTGACTTTGTTTTATGTGTTTGCTGCCAGCTTTGTTTTATGTGTTTATGTGTCAGCTGACATAAATAACATGCACTGAGGGGTAGCTTTTTGCTGCCAGTTTTTAATTCATAATAATAATAATAATAATAACAAAAAAAGACACCTTAGGAGCAGAGAGTCCATCAGTTGGTCCTTCAGTTCTTTATTTAGGACCCTTAACATCCGACACTAACATGCCAAAGTGATTGCATTACAGAATCATTCATCAGCCAAATAATACCTGCTCAGGGGTGGGCCTGCTCAGGGGTGGGCCTACTAACCATTGATTAACACAATGGGGGGGGGACTGCATCTATACAGTAAGTGGACAATGTCTAAGTAAAAAAAAAAAGTTAACTCATCTTCTACAGAAAACACACGGCTGTACATTTTAATGTACAATTATTGTTCGGATTTAACAAACTGTGACAAAAAAATAAAAGGTATCATGTGGTACATGGCACATTTAGTATTTTAAGTTTTTTTCCCCCAATATGTGAAATTCAAAAATGTTTAATGTATACACATTATATACATGTATATAGTCAGAAGTTTGGACTCCCCTCCTCTCTCACAGTTGCCCTCCCTCCGCCTCTTAGAGCTGAGCTGTGCTGGGAGAAGCTCCCGTTCAGTGTGTGGCATGAAGAGTTAAAAGGCCTATAAAGTCACCGCCTGCCGATGTGCACATATCAGGAGAACATTTTTCACATGTTAATCAAGATGTAAAACTGACACGAACACACTGAAATGGACCGTTTTGTATGCACCAGCGTTCAAACACTTGGAATCATGTCAAAAGTTCACTGATTTCAGTTAAAAAACAGATGCAGATAAATGTTTTAAATGACTGTATTATGATGCTGCTACTCTACAACTTCAAAAAAACAGACTTTAACTAATTAGTGAGAAGCAGTGAAAACAGAAGAAATGTTAGATGTATTCAGTTTTTTTGCATTCCCAAAAGAACTGAAATATTAAATAAAACATCTTAAAATATGTTCGTGTGTCTGGCTTGAAATATTTTGATCTATTCTGTTTAATCAAATAACAGCAGTTTTTAATATGACAAGCAATTCCAAGTATGATATGAATGTAATACACCCCCCCCCCACACACACACACACAGTCAAAAGCTCATTGGTTAATTTTATTCTTTTCTACATTGTAGATTAATATTGAAGACATCAAAACTATGAAGGAACACATATGGAATTATGTAGTAAATAAAAAAAGTGTTAAACAAACCAGAATGTTTTATACTTTAGATTCTTCAAAGGCGCCACCTTTTGCTTTGATGACAGCTTTGCACACTCTTGGCATTCTCTCCATCAGCTTCATGAGTCAGTCACCTGGAATGGTTTTCCAACAGTCTTGAAGGAGTTCCCAGAGCTGCTGAGCACTTGTTGGCTGCTTTTTCTTCACTCTGCAGTCCAACTCATCCCAAACCATCTTATTTGGGTTTAGGTCAGCACTCCATCACTCTCCTTCTTGGTCAAATAGCCCTTACATAGCCTGGAAGTGTGTTTGGTGTCACTGTCCTGTTGAATGAATGATGGTCCCACTAAGTGCAAACCAGATAGAATGGCATGTCACTGCAGAACGCTGTGGTAGCCATGCTGGTTAAGTGTGCCTTGAATTTTTAATAAATCACCAACAGCGTCACCAGCAAAGCACCCCAACACCATGACCTCCTCCTCCATGCTTCACAGTGGGAACCACACATGTGGAAACCATCCGCTCACCTTTTCTGCGTCTCACAAAGACATGGCGAGTGGAACCAAAAATCTCAAATTTCGACTCATCAGACCAAACGACAGATTTCCACTGGTCTAATGTTCATTCCTTGTGTTTCTTGGTCCAAGCAAATCTCATCTTCTTGTTGTTCTTTCTCAGTAGTGGCTCCTTTGCAGCAATTCGACCATGAAGGCCTGATTAATGCAGTCTCCACTGAACAGTTGATGTTGAGATGTGTCTGCTACTTGAACTCTATGACGCATTTATGTGCGCTCTAATCTAAGTTGCTGTTAATTTGTGGTTTCTGAGGCTGGTAACTGTAATGAACTTATCCACTGCAGCAGAGGTAACTCTTGGTCTTCCTTTCCTGGGGTGGTCTTCATGAGAGCCAGTTTCATCATAGCGTTTGATGGTTTTCGTGACGGCACTTGAGGATACATTCAAAGTTCTTGCAATTCTCCAGATTGACTGACCTTCATGTCTTAAAGAAATGATGGACTGTCATTTCTCTTTACTTAGTTGAGAGGTTCTTGTCATAATATATATTAGAAAAGTAGCCAAGTAGGGCTATTCACTGTATAGAACTGTGTACCCACCCTACTACCGCACCACATGACTGATGGTCTCAAACACATAAGGAAGGCAAGCAATTCCACAATTTAACTCTTGACGAGGCACACCTGTTCATTGAAAACCATTCAAGGTGACTTCCTCATGAAGCTGATTGAGAGAATGCCAAGAGTGTGCAAAGCTGTCATCAAAGCTAAAGATGGTTACTTTGAAAAATCTGAAGTAGAATCTGAATCTGTATGTAGAAAATAATAATAAAAAAAAACACTGAACAAGAAGGTTTGTCTTATATAGACACCAGAACATATTTTAAGATGTAAGATGTTTTATTTAATAATTCAGTTCTTTTGGGAATGCCAAAAAAGTTATTAAACGTTAAATAATGCGGAAAAATAATTATTATTTTTATTTTTATGTATAAATTAAGTTATCTGGCTTTCAGGCATTCTGGATATTAATACTTCTAACATTTCTTCTGTTTTCACTGCTTCTTACTAATTAAGAATACTTAGAAAAACACACATCTCTCTCTCTCTCTCTCTCTCTCTCTAACTTTGTTGCTCTGTTCATCCTGCTGAACACATCTAACATTTCTTCTGTTTTCACTGCTTCTCACTAATTAGTTCCAGTCTGTGAAGTTGTAGACCAGCAGCATCATAATACAGTCATGTAATACATTTATCTGCATCCTGTTTTTAGTTGAAATCAGTGATCCCAAACTTTTGAATCGTCATTCCAAGTGTTTGAACGCTCCTGCATACAGAACGGCTCGTTTCCGTGTGTACGTGTCAGTTTTGCATCTTGATTAACACGTTAAAAATGTTCTCCTGCACATCAGCAGACTTCACAGGCCTTTAACCCTTCACACCACACACCGAACTGGAGCTTCTCCGGCACAGCTCAGCACTCAGAGGCGGAGGGAGGGAGGGCGGGCAGCTGTGAGAGGGGAGGGGAGAGAAGAAGTTGGACTAGGAGAAGTGCTGGTCTATAACTTTCCCCTTCCCCCCTGAAGACGACTCGGGGAAAGTTTTGGAAGAGCAAATTGTGGATTACTCAAGAACTCAGACTGGGATTCTGGACGGATGGGCTTTTGATTTGGATTCATGTTGTGGTGATTGAGAGGAACTATCGTTGCTTATAGGTATGAACGCACTGTTTACATCACTGCACGGCTGGAAAGCTTTACTGTGCGCTTTTACCTGCGCGAGGAGGCAGGACTGTCTTTACCGTGTAGCGCTAACCGGCAGACTTTTCCTTCTGTTGACCTGGACTTTCTGATCCTTGCATCCCAATTTCCTGTAATTTGGAGCAGAAATATGGGTTATCCTTCAGTTACAGCCATATTATGCAGTACTGGCGTCACAGGTGTTGCTTCAGCAAACATTGAGTTCACTGAAACAGCCCTTCAGCAGTGAGACTAAGGGTTTTTCAGCTCTCTGTGTGATTATCCGTGTCATTAGGCGCCTTATTCTGATCAAACTTAGATAACTTGTTGCTCACAGTCGCGCCCTCCAGTGGCGAAATGCGATACGGCACCGAGACAGCGCTATAGAGCAACTTCTATACAGCCTATTGAAATGCATGATACGTAAATGAATAAATAAGTAAGAAACAGAGCGATGTGTTTGTGGTTGTTGTCCTCTGGTGAGGTTCTTTGAAAGATGACCTAGACTCTGCCCCTGTCCTTCGCCTCCTGGCAAAACCATTTTCAGCACATATTATGCCTCAGGGTGAATCTGTTCATAGGCTTATTCCTGATATATGACTTTTCCCCCCGGTGTGGTGTGGGGGTCACTAAGGTAATGGAGGAAACATGCCCTGCTCTTAACGACTCCACCATCCATCCGCTGGAAAAGGTAATGAGGCTTAGTACAGACTTAAAGGAACGGTTCACTATTTTTTAAAACAATATTCACAATTTTCCCCTTACCCCAAACATAGTCAATTGGCCAAGACATTGGTGTCTGAAGTTTGCATGTTTGATTTTGTGCTGAAGCAGTGAGGCTAATGTAGCTAACATATAATAGAAGTCTATAGTCACCCAAAAGAGTCTTCTAGCTTTGTTACTTCTGTGTAAACCTAAAGAAGCCACCAAACATGGCTTAGCCATAGAGGTGGGCGATATGGCAGATACACAATACTGTTACATTACTTCAAGACATTTTCATGATACACTATATGCATCATGATATTTAGTTTTTCTGAAGTTTGAAAAGTGCGAAAAGACAAAAAAAGTAGCCACTAGTGCCACATTTGAAAAATGCTGTCAGAAGCAAATTAATTCAATGACTTTCATTCAATGTTAGACATACCGCACTGCCCTAACTCCAGTTTTCCAGGCTCACTATGAAACTATAAATGCAGTTGATTGGTGTTCTTTAAAGCTGCAGTATGTAAGATTGTTTGACGAAATTGGAAGAAGTAGCATTACTGAGTCAGGAGGAAAAGCATGCTAAAATGTGGTGAGTCATCCCGTAAAGTCTGAATAAATGATATTAAAAATCAGAGGTCAGACTTTGGGGGGGTTGAGTTAAGCTCAGGGAAGGGGTCAAAAGCATGGCCAACGTCACAAAATGGTCTACCGCACCTTGCGTGCAGTTACACATTTCCATCAGAGAGGAGATGGAAACAAAGAAGCTTTATGTGTTACAATAACCATCAATACCATCAGAGTGCGTACCCTTACTTGGCCAGTCATCTACGTGTGGGGTAAGGTGAAACCTTCCTTTAAGCAGAAGCTCCTCAGTTCTAGCTTTTGGTGGAAATAGGAAGATGGAACAGTTAAAATGCTCACCAAGTCAGGATTTCTAGGTCTAGTCTTGATGAATGAGACAGAATGTCTAAAGCATTTCACTGTCTTTGCACTCACATTTGATAGACATGCTAACAAAACAGAGTTCCTTTGAAAGTCGACACAGGGTAATAGTTGCATGAGTTACCTTTATGTTGCATAGAAGCAGTTTTCTCGAATCAAATACCTGACGGTGCCTGACTTTTATACTTGCATGTCATCCACGGTTAAAGGTATTTTTTGTGGTCCTTGTCTCCAGGTTTGTCAGGCATGCATTTTATATGTGGAAAGTGTCTACGATAGAAGGAATACAGCACTTTAAAGCCAACGTGCAGCGGGTGCGCTGTTGGGTCTCGCAGAGTGCATCATTGCCTTTAGCCTCAACAGGAAAAGGTGTTTCTTCAATGCTGTGAACCTTCAGTTAAACTGCTGCATGTCTCCAGTTAAAGAACAGATAAAGCCCACACATCCAGATAATGATGATTCTAAAAATACATTTAATTGTGGAATACTTGTGTAGGCGTGAAGCCAGATGCCGTCAAATAAATGGGAGATATGAATGGAACAATAATGTAGTCTCAGTGCAAAATGGAGCCTCCTCATGCAGCCAAGGCTGAAGTGACGTGTCCCTGGAAATGAAAAAGGGCTGCTTCACATTCACTTGCACCTCACTTGGCCTCATGCTTCGCTAGCCATACAAAAATCTGTTTTCATAGTGATTCACATGTGGATTAGATCCTCCATTTGTGACTGAGGCCTTATCTGGGTCAGTTCTCTTCCCAGGACTATTTTCATTTGCTTTCAGTTCGTGTCATAATGTCTCTGAGACTACTAGACCATTTTTACCCTCTTTTTTTCTTTTTTTCTATGAGTTCCATTTATGATGTTTGTGTGGTTTTATGTATTAAAACAGTCATAATTCATCTTTACACGACCATTTTCCACCCTCTTTTTATCCCTTAGAATTAGAGAGATGGTTCGGCAAAAAAATACATTTACACAATTTTGCACTTACCCGAAATGTAGTTGATTGGCTGAAACATGTTTGGAGTCCAAATGTTGCTTCTTTAGTTTAGGACTGGAGCAGCGAGTCTAACATTGCTAAGAAACACTAGAACTCAATAGTCACCCAAAAAGCCCAAGTTGTTTCTGTAAAATGATGTCACCAAAACTTCTCTCAACCCTGTTTTCACAGACCACTTTAAGAATAGAAGTGCTGATCTACAATCAGTACATGTGAATGACCATTGTAAGTACAGATGAATCTTCTTCAAGATCAGTCCTGCTTTGTAAATACCAGCCCTGGGTGTTCTGTGAAATGGCTGCCTGTAGCGGTGAAGTTTTGTTCTGTTTTTAAAGCTCACAGTAAGCCATAGTGTGCTCTAAACCACAGTCTGCACAACCTTAATGAACCTGGACGAAGTTTTAGGGATGTATTTTTACAGAAACGATTTGGGCTATTTGGGTGACTATTGAGCTCTAGTGTTTGGAGCCTAGTAGCTCCAGCTCTAAACTAGGGGAAGCTTGACTGACTACATCTGGGGTAAGTGGAAAATTGAGGACTTTTTTTGGCAAATTATTCCCTTAAACGTGCTGTTTTTGTTATTGTGCCTCGATAAATGACTGAATGAATATATGTAAATGAAAATGAGCTCTCCTCTGATTGGCTGCTCTGTATTGTGCCTAATTCGAAAAGCTAAAACACTTCTTTTAACTTCAGCGTGACTAGGCAGGGCTGGTGGATGTATGCAAATGTGCTGGTTTTTGTGACATCACAAAAACAGCTCTTTTAAAACAGGCTGTTTTTGCAGCTTAGTTTCATATATAGACTGCATGCTCCATAAATGGAGTGAATGATATGTTTTGAAACTTAAATGTTTGCAGACTACATCAAACTCTCTTAAAAATGAGGAAAATTTAGTTATGACATGGCCCATTAAAGATTTATTGATATTTCAGGAGTGTCTCAGTGTGTGAATAGTGAAGCTTTTGATTATGGATAAACAAGCCTTTTTCCTTTTTCTGCGGGTGCTATTCTGCTTTGCATATTCTTTTGTGCTGAAACCCATCAAAATTACAGAGCATTCAGAATAAACAGTGTGCGTGAAAGTGCTTTTTTTTGTATTTGCTCGCATTTGTCACCTGGCAACAAGTCAAGAGCGCACCGAGTGATGCTCACGCTCCAACACGAAAGCGACATGCACGGCAGGTGCATGTGACGGCCAACTCCCTGCAACAACAGAACCAATGCATGAAAAAAACACTGCAAACAGCAGCTCATTACGTCCTACCGCTTGTTTATTGATTGAACTCATTGTTGCTTTTCTCGTCTGTCTCTTTGAGGGTGCTGAATCATTGTTTTTAAAGTGGTTTCTGCGTGGAAGTGATCGTTTTTAACTGTGGGGTGGGAGCCGAATGGTCCTGCATTGTGGTGGTTGTGCATTTGGAGCCGCTGACTAGACGCCAGCGTGCCGGGCGGAGAGCCAGAGCTGTGTCTGCGAGACACTCCTCTGCTTTATCTGTGCAGACCAGCCGCATGCTCCTTTACCTCTAACATGGCAAGTAGAGTGAAGGAGAACAAAGCGGCCATGGGCTTTTATTTCAGCTCATGGAAGCGAAAGGTAATGAAGAAATGGCTTAGAGGCTCTGAATGCAGGTGATAGGCCGGAGCTGCCTTTCACCAATATAGCGGATGCTGTCTTGTTTACACGGACCAGCGCCGACTTTGAGGTGAGGAGTGGGGAGTTGGCCTATGAATAATTGAATCTGAGTGGCATATACGAACTACAAAAGCTACGAGAGCTGACGGGAGGTCACAAAGTGAGGCGTTTCTTAAGATCAACACATTGAGTTGGAATTGGAGAGGCCTGCTCTCGGCCAGCGCAGTTTGATTTGCTGCGATCGCATTAAGTAGGTAGTTGTATACCATCTCCCTCAGGCGGTATGACTTCAGTTAGAGAGATGCAGGTTAGATGTCCCTCACAGAGCTGTCCCAGGCAGGCTGAAATATACAAGAAAGCCATAAAAGCTTCGGCAAGCTATCATGCCTCAGGGTTTCGTGGCCATCCTTCATTCTGACAGGTGTGTGTTGAGACATGCTGGTGCATTAGCAGGGGTCACTTTGACTGCCAGACTGCTAGTGAATGTAAATACCAAAACATGTGCTCAGACTTTGAAGAGGAATTCCACTAGTATTTTAAATGTCTGCATTATCCAGTTGTTGAGATGAAAACAAAGACATTCAGAGTGGTTTAATGTGAAATAGTTAATTGTAGAGAAACTTACTGACTCTGGTTTCCTTTCAGTGGCACTGATTGTAACCAGCAATCACAATGTCTGCAACACAAATATAGCCATTTTATTCACTAAGTACTGTTCAACACAACCAGTGGACCTTCTAATAATACAGTGGTGAACAGGGACTGCTTGGCCTTCAATCTGAGGCAAAAATGTCACAACTTGGTCAAAGCAAGGAAAAAAAAAACAACTAGAATGTTAATTTCTGCTAGTGTCCCTATGGGATTCTATAGCTTGTAGCACTAAGCCAAAGGTGATTTGCATGGACATTTTTGAACATTTTGGATTAAACACAGACATTTGATGCTTCTAAAAGACATTCAATGTTTTAGTTGAAGCTTCTGAAAGATATATTAGCATATTTTTACCTTATAGCAGTTTCAAAGTGAGTTTTTCAGTGGAAAGGTCTGGAATAGCAAGAGCTGCCGCTGCTGTTTTCCATTTCTAATGACGCTTCGATTAGGCTTCACAGTCAGTGACCTATCCAGGACTTCCAGAAGGCTGAGAGTGATGTTTTTTTTTTTTTTCCTCACAAAATTGGTCCTGCCTATTGGAAAGCAAAATGTGATTAACTGACTCTTGTAAATTCCTAATTGTACTGATAGTTAAGCTATGCATTCAGCCTCTTCTTCAGCTCTTGAAGTCCTAACCAATAGGAGAGCTCACTTAACTGTGCCTACCTAGATACCCGACTGACATAAGAAAGCTACTGTAATACCTGCATAGTTTAAATACAAGAAAGTTTCCAGAAATCATTAGGATGTCGCTGAAGAACCCCTGAGGATTTCCCATTGACATAATGGTAAATAATTGTTAAAGTGTTTATTGGGCATTTTTGCCTTAGAACACCCTGCATTAAATGCTTTGGACATCTGGTTCCTGTGACCACCTGACTTTGTAAGTTTCTCTAGAAGAGCCTGTTTTACCTCAAGCTACTCTGAATTTTTTTTCACATGTTTTTCCCATTTAATTGTGTGGCAACTTTGAAAAATAAGTGGAATTCCCCTTTAAGAGGAGTATCGGCTTTTGGATTTGAGTTTAAAGATCCAAGATGTGAACAAAATACTATGGTTGTGATTATATTGCTGCATATTGCGATGGGGATATACCTTAGTTAATCAAAAACATGGCATGCTTAAAGATTGTACTGCATTATTTTGGACAGAATAACTTGCTTTGTTGGATTACATGATTACCTTCATTCATCCAAACACCCAGAAACTCATCTGGAACTGTGATTGTTCAGGATGCTCATGGCACACACACAAAAAAACACATAAAGGCCTTCTGCAATATCAGCATCGCAAAGGCCAGAATTGCGATAACCTTTAACGGAAAACGTGTTGTACAGCCCTAATGGACTTTTTGACTGGCATGTGGTAAACGCGTTGCTATGCTTTGAACTGATTCTGATGTATCTGTAAGACATGAGGCAAGAGGCAGATGTTGCAAGTATGTGCACATCTTTATGACATCTTTATGACCCTTTTTTTTCAGGGCAGTTTATTATTAGTTCCATGAGATTGTTATATGGTGTTTTAAACAACCATTCCATTGAAACATACACCAGGTGTTTGTGTGTGCCAGGCCTAGCTGAGATAGTCACAGAAAAGCACAGATGGACGTTGTAATGATGATCATCAAACCACATGGGTTACAAAGCTTTATTGGAAACACTATGGGCCATTAGGCCAATTTACACATTGCTAAGGGCTCATCTTAAGCTTAAACCCAATATCATTATTTCACCCTCAAATTTCCCCTTAGTAGTATCCACCGCGTGAAGCACATAGTATTAGCAGTTATGTCCTTGAACGTTGGCAGTTATTTTGCCGTAACCCAGCATGTTATCAACTTTAATCTTCCTCTTTTCTTTGATTGACTGCTACAATTAAGGTTTGTGACTGATTCCGGTGGTTTTGATCTCCTTATGCTGCCTCCAACCCTGCCTGTTTGACTTTGCAGTGTTCACCTGTGCCCTCTTTCTTTCTCTCTTAGGTAGGAGGTGAAAGGGGGAGCCATGAGGGTCATCTTGTCCTCCCTTGTGCTGCTGACCATCTGGTCAGGTCAGGGGGGTCGACTGGCATCCGCTGAAGGTGAGAGGCTCTAGTTCGAGTGATGGATCCCTCAGATACTTACTTATAAAACAGATCAATCCAGTTCTAAATAGGGATGTGAATTCCAGATAATTTTGAATTTGATCATAGTTCTTGCTCATAACACGCAAACAGGGTAAACTGGTGCTCTGGTGCAGGTTAAAAGTCAAAGGACACAAAGCACAAAGGAACATTTAACAGCAATCTGAGGTACATTTGTATAGGTTTATTATTCATGAATAGCCAAGGACAATCTTTTGGTCACTATGGGTTAAACCAGTAGTTTTTTTGTCAGGTAAGTTGTGAGTAATAGAGGCTGCCCATTGAAGTGAGTTGATGTGCTAACACTAGAGCTAATCGATTCAGCGGTAGAAAAAAGTATCCTTTCATTGTATTTTAGTTGTAGCTAAGGCAGCTAGCCAATCCAGAGGTAGATGGTGATGACTTTTGCACTTCGACACAAGTTTTTCTCTCTTCATGTTAGTTTGTTGAGCTAACTTTGGAAGAAGAAAGACCCTTTTATTATATTTTAGTTGTAGCTAAGGCAGCTAACATAATTAGCTTTGCCAACCATTTCAGTGGTTAGCGTTGCTAACTATTTCATGATATTGCACTCACATTAAAAACATTAAAGCAGACATGTTTCCTACTGGCAAAATACAATGCAATATACTGACTTAATCATAAATATGAGCAAAACTGTAATTATTAAAACTTATTAGGCATCCTGCTGAATTGCTGGCCTGTATATTTTCTCCTTGATTTTGTGTGATAAAGAGTATTGAATATTAGAATAGTATTTGAAGTGATTGATAAAGAGTTTTGAATATTAGAATAGTATTTGAAGTGATAGAGTATTGAATATTAGAATAGTATTTGAAGTGATAGAGTATTGAATATTAGAATAGTATTTGAAGTGATAAAGAGTATTGAATATTAGAAAAGTATTTGGCACATGGAACAGTTAATCCAGTGTTGCCAACTACTTTCAAAGGAAAGTAGCTAACGCCTGCTTGAAAAGATCCTAAATGTTGCTAGATGATGATGATGACATGCACTAATTAGCATACTTGTGACATCATCATGTCGCATTTGCATTCTGTCTAGTGTCAGACAGTGCCAGTCCTACATCAGGTTGCTTCTCTCCTACTCTCTGTGCTCATATATATTGTATTTTAATACAGCAGAATTCCCAGTAAAGCTGGTCTTATTTACATATTTTTTTTGTTTCTGCTGTCAGACAATGAGACAAATATAAAATAGTCACTGAAACCTGGCCATTAAGACTACAAGTTAACCGGCAGTCACTTCAAAGCTGTTTCCAAGCTGCTGCTCTGCACTGCTAAAATTCTGATTTTATAACTGCGTCGTCTGACAAAATCATCATACACGTAATTTAAAGACTGTGGCTGTGATTTCAGCTGTATTTACATGTAAAATGATCATTCTGAGAGAAATTAGAGAAGAGAAAAAATTAGAAGCGACAGAATATCTTTCTTACTTTTTCTCTCACACAGCGCCCAGCCTCCGTCTGAGTAACAAACAACGAGAAGGATGATAGCGAGTGACAAGATAGTGATAATGGTCAAAACAATCAAATTAAATGAGCAAACAACAGAGATTAGTGACTGATCCTTGGCAACACATGCGCAGCTCATTCCCGTCTGTGTCAGCTGCCATGTGGGATAAATGTGCTTCTCCTACTCTCTGCCAGTCACTGAACAGAGCAGATGCAGAGAGAGACGCGCCTCTCACTCGTAGGGCAGTACTGGCAACTTCTGTGGAAAGTAGCTAAGCTTTGCCCAAAAAGTTGCTAGATTTGTCACAAGGTGCTTTTCTGAAAAATAAAGTCACTTAAGGGTCTGAAAAGTCGCTAAATCTGGCGACAGAGTTGCTTAGTTAGCAACATTACGTTGAGCAAATACTCAAGTACCCATGCACATCTTTAGTTCTTGTAGCTGATTGGCTAAGCCTTGTTCAAATCGATCCCTGTTTTAATACAAGATATGAAAAATTATTGCTCTGTTCATGGAATTCATGGAATATATTGCTTGGCAACAAAACCCTTCTGTTAACAAACTGTGTTGCTTGGTGGAAGAATAGTTTATTGCGATTGTTATTATTAATAAATCAGATTATACTGTTGGAACAAAATTTCCTCTCTCTGAAATCGTAACATTGCAGGAGAAGGAGAAAACTTTCTTAACTAGAATTTTTAGACTATTTCTATCGGCCTATTCATCACGCAGTATGAACACAATGCAAAGGGTAACTGAAACTTTCATACAGAGCATAAAAGTAAAAACGGAAAAATGGAATGGACCATGGTTTTTGCATGACTGACAATACATCGGACATTAGTCAGTTTTAACATATTGAATTTTTTTGCTGTTTTTCTTCAACTTTTCTCTCTTCATGTTAGTTTGTCAAGCTAACTTTGGGAGAAAAAATACATTTTAATCATATTTTAGTTGGAGCTAAGGCAACTAGCCTCATTGGCTTTGTTGATTATTTCATGATATTGCACTCACATTAAAGCACTCACGTTTCCTGCTAGCATGTTCATACATCTTGTATTAATACAAGATATGAAAAAATATTGCGCTGTTAAATTTTCTAGTGTATTGCTTGGCAACAAAACCCTTCTGTTAATAGAGTGTGCTGCTTGACGGAAGAATGGTTTATTTTGATTATTATTAATAATAAATTTTATTATTGCTCTGAAATGGTAACATTACAGGTGAAGGAACACAATGCAAAGGGTAAGTGGAACTTTCATACAGAGCATAAAAGTAAAACAGATAAAAATTGAACAGAGAAGGTTTTGCATGACTGTCTGTCCACCCCCTCATATCATTCTGAGCATGACACCATAACCATAAAATCACTCAAGAGCACTGTACACTGCAGCAGCTCTGTCTGTGTCATCATTTGTTTTGAACAGAATTTATGTATCTGGATGTATTTCTTTCCTATTGTATTACTTCATAGTTGAGCTATTGTAATGCTGAGCTGCTGTTTTAATGCACTGAAGCTACAAATGCACTGGGACTACAAAATGCTATGCTTTTAGTCACTTGAGGTGCAGCTCTCTTACCAAATCTGTCTTTTTTGGGGAAAGGGACTTCAGAGTGGCCCACGGGGGATTCCTTCTTATAGGAAATCCTTCCCTTAGCCATATCCTCTATGGGCTAAGCGTGTCTATGTGGCCTCTGGAGAGCCTGTCTGGGCACTGAGGGCAGCTTTGACTAAACTCAAGCCAACATGCAATGTCACAGTGATCATCATCTTTCAGAATATAATTCCCTTTCCCATGCTGTACTTTCTCAAGGCCTGCTAATAAAGCGCATAGAAGAGAAAAAGGAGAGCAGGGAGGAGGAGGGATTGTGGAAAATGGCTTGAGGTTTAGAATGTAGCCAACCTGTTTCTTTTCCATGGACTCTTTTGCAGGAATCTTTCCAAAGATGGTGGTTTGCTTACATAATCTAGTGCAATTAACTTCATATACAATAAATAATATAATAAAGAACATTTAAAGTTGTGTGTTTTGAGAGAAAACACACAACAGATTGCAAAAATAAGTAGTGGAAGGTTTTGGGGGAACAGCATGGAAGAAGCAATGCTGTTTGGTTTTGTTTGCCTCAAAATGTGTGGTTTCTTTGTGCAGCGTTGTTTTATTCATATAAATAGAGTCTATATGCTGTTGTCCAACATATACACTGCCTGTAGACACTTTGTCTTCTTTTTAGTAAGAAATATGAAAAACAACCTGCAGAAATTTTATCATAAAACAGCTATTCAGGAAAATGTGGGGTATAATTTGCTTCCACACTCAGCTTCATATTCATCAAAGTGTCTTGCTTGGTATGAAGTGCAGGATTTTCTTAAAATAATGATTGAATAATGGGAAATTCAAAAAATCAGAAAATGATTTTTCTGCACAATTTACACCTTGAGATATAAACAATCATTCAGATTAGTATGATATGAAGTGATACATTGTACAGATTCATTGTACCTACTGACATTGAGCTTACTTACAGTGGCAGTGATAGGAACCAGGTCACAATGTCTACAACACAAATACAGCCATTCTGTTCAAAGTGATATGAAATGTTAATAGTGGTAAAATAGTGGTAAATCTGAAAATAGTTTTCTTTAGGTTCTGTTTTGACTTATATAAAAAAAATCTCAAAACTGCCATTTTCATCCAAGTATTTCTTTTAAAACCATTTAATATAATAACTTTATATGGTGTAGCTTTAAAAGCTTTGAACTCTGGTGTTTGACATGGTTGTGAACAATTCTGACTCTGAGTTTCATTAGAATTGAGTATTTACATTAAACCACTATGAATGACTTTGTTCAAATCTTAGCCTTTTATATATGTGAATATCAGTGGATTTTCTTTTTGATAGACAGTGTAAAAGTAATGTGCCTCTGCTAACATCTGTGAAGCCCTCCTATTGATCTGTTTACATGTAAGGCAACAAACAAGTAAATCAAGCAAAAAGGTAATTGAGGTGAAAAAAACTGTCTAATTGGCTATTATTTGAAAAGAAGAGCCCAAAACCACTGAAAGCATCACATAAAAGTCAGTAACATTAGGGGTGAAGCTTTGATGGTGAAGTCTGTGTTGAGTGCAGTTAAAAACTAATGATGACTTTCACTTCTTAAAGTTCATGCCGGTCAGTCTCACTAACACCAAGAAGCAGATAAATCAGACAGAGCGTGGAGGAGAATGGCTGCTGAGGAACCTGATCTCCACTCTAACCTTTGTAGGAGGCTGTCAGTCAGCTCCTCATGCCTCCAGGTCGGGCTCTTTCTTTGTCTTTCATCAGGTTTGGCTCAAACTGGTCACGTCTCCTCTGGGCTCTGAAACAGAGGCGAAAAAGACATGCCTGAAGGCGTCTGTCGGCACGTCCACGCGTTTGTGTATTCTAGATATAATAACAACAGACCTGCCTTTTCGAATTTAGCCTCCCTCCCATTAACACATCAGCAGGTTGACTTTAGCAGGGATTACCGTACAGCTATGGAGGTATGTTATGTGTATGTTCTGGGTTTTTTCCTGTCTTGTTCAGTTCTGTCTGGATTCACTGAAGCGATTTCAGTGAACTGATGTTTTTTGTTTCATGCATGCTTTAGTTTCATGAGAGACTTTATTAAAGCCAATGTGAACATGTAACTTCTTCCTTATGGGTGAAATCTAAGACTTTCCTTTCATCTTCCACTTTGTCATGTTGAATGCCCTTCGCTATTTACTGCCTCAGCTAGGATGTACAGTTCAGATCCCAGTAATGCCACAAACAAGCCTTCCTCCACTTCTGGAACTCAGTCAAATTAGCCCTCAAAGTTGTGCCGATAAAGCTGATCGGACATTTCTGAAGCTCCTTTTCGCCCCCCCTGCTGTGCTGAGCACCCATTGACCTTCTCCATAATGACTCTATCCAGTCAGCTATGGAAGTAAACAGCATGTAGCCTGGGACAAATAAAGCAGAGACACTCAATTCACAACCCCCAGGAGTGCTGTATTGAACGAGGTTGGGCAAAGTTCAGACCGAACACAGTCGTGACTGTATTTTTGGTTATGTTTGTCCTTAAAAGGATCTTTGCCTCAAATCTTTGAGTCAAATGAAGGTTATGGTGCAAATTGTGGCCTCAAATGTCAATACTCATGAAAAATCCCACCTCTGCAGTATTGCTAATGTCTGCTAGTGCCCCTGGTGGGTTTCTAGTGGTATGTTAGCTCTATGCTCATGCTAACTAATGAAAAAAATCATTACAAAAGCTTTTAAAAAGTTTTTGCTGGTTCATGGTGGTGTCCAATAGTCAGTAATGGTATTTTGTGTTTTCCTGATGAGTTGATAATACAATGTGAATGATTTTATGGTTTAACAGGTGTTCTGTGACTGATTCCAGATGCATTTGATGGTTTCAGAATAGGATCGAAAGGTGTTCTACACGAAAGTGGTCTCTAATGGTAACAATGAAGCCGATTCCCATAGAAAACAAAACCATCAGATTTTAATCCAAATAGTTCTGCTAGTCTTTTTTCAGCAGGGAATGTGCATAAACATTCTTTTTGACATTCTAGATTAAACACAGACATTTGGAGCTTGTGAAAGACATTCCATATGTTTTATTTAAAGCTTATAACAGACATATTAACATATATTGACCTTGTATGTAGCAGTTTGGCAGTGGCTCAGTAAAGAGCTCTGGCGTAGAGCTGCCACTGTTTTCCATTAACAACTGAGTGAAACTTGGTTGGGCCTACCACTTGTAGTCATGGTCAGTGATGTATCTAGGACTTCCAAAAAGCCTGGAGTCACATTTTTGTCTCACAAAATTGGTCTCATCCTCTAGAAATAAAAATGCAATTGTTTTTTTCCACTGCCGCCTCATGATTAAGTTGGTGGTTAATTTAAATGGTAGGCCTTACTCCTAACCAATTGGAGGGCTCGCTTGCCTCTATCTACCTAGATAGCATAGGAAAAAAATCTGATTGGACAGTTGCCCATTGGGCAATAACCCTTTTGTTTCTTACCAAAACTTAACGTAAGACTACTAATACAGTACTTACTACTATTCATATAGTAATATAATATTATTAATACAGAGTTTCAATACAGTCAGCTTGATAATGCAATTAAATAAAAATGACACTGAAGTTATGGTGTAAGACCTTCCCCCGTGGCTAAGGACTCTTTCTGAGCTAGCTTGGATACAAATCTGATCTTTTCAAATCTGACCTGTGCCACTTTCATATGTGGTCCTAGATCGGATATGTATTTGATTCGTGACCATGCGACCGTAATGTGAATGCTCAGATCGGAATGAATGTGCTTTTTTTCACTGTGTGTGCACCATCATTCAGCGTTACCATGGCAGCAGTGCCGAACAGAAGTTAGAGCCTGTAAACAGTGGAAAAGCCACGCATGTCACCTTTTTCGCCTTGTCTCGCTCTAATGATGCAGCTGAGAGCTGATCAGAGTTAATTATCTTCGCAGCGAAGCTCGTTCTGCTCGTTAGTTTGTTTCTTGATGATGCACGTGATTCATTTACGTGACGTTACTGAGTAGAATGTGCCGGTTCGTTCACATTAATGACAGATTTGAATCACTTACCTAAACGACTGTGAACCATTATGTCAGAGAGATCGGATTTGAACAATGAGGCTCATACTGTGAACATAGCCTATACTGTGGTCAGTGAAATCCCCTACACTAGTTGTGCGAACTCTGGAGGTGTGTGTGCCTTCTGTGTTATGTATTGTTGATTTTTTGTTACTTTCTGATTGGAAAGCGTCCTTGAGCACTAAATAAATAAAAGTGATGATGATGATGATAAAGATTGCCTGAAATCATTAAACCTTCTGGCCTGCGTTCTAACTGTGGTGCACCCTCATCAATAGACCAAGACTACAAAATCATCAAAGCTGTTTTGTTCTTAGTTATCCAAGTTTGTTCTCAGAATATTTCAAATGTTTTCTTGCATTAAAAACCCGTTTTGGCTAAAACTGGCAGAATGTCCATTGTTAATGGAGCTCACTGACATTGGAGCAGTGAGATCACTTGGTGCTCTAAAGTGTGTAAATATTACCCATCAGCCTTCTTCAGACACATAGTCCCATCTGTCTGTTGTTGGAGCTTACGAAACCTGGAGTGGCTCACGACTCTCTTCCTCTCCCCCCTCCTCTTCTCCGTTTAGCTTTCCATGGTTCCCTCAGGAGCCACTCAGCCTTCAGGCTCCCTGGCTCCTCCCCGACAGTGCCGCATCTTAATTCTGCCTTCCGCCTTTTGTGAAAGCGAGGAATGAGGGAGAGCTTTGTAGAGATGTGAAGAGATGGGATTTAGCCGGGTACGGTTCGACTTCAAAACACTTAAAATGTGAGAAAAATGTGCGATGAATTCTTTGTCTGTCAGATAAGTTTTTTTGTGAGCGAGAGATTTCCCCCTCATCTGAGGCTGCTGAGTTAGCTGAGAAGAGATTCAGGTGTCTCAAGTTTAGAAGGAGCTTTATGGGACTTGACAAGGAGACGCAGGTTGGAGGGGGTTGGAAGGCGTCTATTTCGTACCCCCCTCTTTCATTTTCTCATTATTTCTCCACTCAACCCCTGTTGAAAACCTCACCTACCTGCTTGCTCTCAGTTTTGTTGCTGCAGTCTTTCACATTCATCTGATCTTTGAAACATCTAAGTGACAGCTGCACTCAGAGCATTTCTTTGCTAACACGCTAACACTCGCTGACTGACGGACAGGGCTTTGAGCTCATCAAACAGCGCTGATTAAAAAGCCCTCTGGTCTCAGACGCATTGAGCAGACGTGCTGCTTGAGACAAAGGAATCAAGTGGTTTCCAAACAAGCCATTTTCTGTAAATACGAACTCAAAAGTCGGAAATGGGCAGGAATGTAGCTGAATGCTGTAAAAGTCCAGCTCAGATTTAGATCTAAGGAACTGTTTATGTAGGTATACACCAGCTGAGAAACTCCACAATCAGTAATAAAAGTGGCTACACAGTTTCCTCAGAAGAAATCTAGTATATCTGGTGTACATATTTAGTCTACACTATGTGATCAATATTTGATGATTCATGTGTTTTATTGTTAAAGGTTTTAGCCAGTGAGCTCATTTTAAAATGTTCTCAACCAATTAGCATGTTAGCCAGTGAAAACTGAATGTAAGGTAATGATGGTTGTTAAGCTAGCCATCCTGCTATAACCCATTCACTGAGAACTAGCTAAAATTTTAAATACTGCGAACTAGATAAATATTTACATATATAAAAATGCAACCATATGGACACTGGACATTTTTAACATTCCAGCTAAGCAGATAACGTTATGCCCGGCTCTTTGTAGTCAACCTTGTTCAATGGGGACCATATGGGAACTGTGGGCTGATGCCAGTATCTGATATTTTTCATATATGTGTATGTATATATCTGCTGCCAATTGACAGCAGCAGATTTCTGGTGCGGTCAGTTGTGAGGTGTTGATGTTTTTGTTACTCAGTGGTCTGGTGAACCCACCGCATTATTATTTTAAATCAATACAGTCATAACAATTTATGTAAAAGTACACCGATGTTTAAAATATCGCAAGTAGCCAGCATAGCGTTCTCCTTTAGCAGCTGTAGCCAGTCAGCAGCCTGTCCATGTTGTCCACCCTCTCAAAAAGACACACACAGACACACACAAAAAGACACACACAGACACACAAAAAGACACACACAGACACACACACACCCACAGCAGGTCATGTAAGAGGAGAACAGAGTTAAGGGACGCAGCACCTTTACGCTTTTATTCCCCGCGGGTTCGCCCAACACCACGTGTGTAATATAAATGTGTAGGTGTGTAGGTGTGTACAGTGTGGTCATTGAAAATGTGTTATTTTATGTGTTCTTTACAGAAAATGAGTAAAGGCCAAGGAAACTGGGGCTGAAATAATAATAAATGCCATCATTTTTTTCTTTTGGTAAACATTGAAAATGGGTCCCACAGACTCCAACACCACACAAGTGTTAGGGATATGTATTTTGACTAATTTTGAAATTCCAGTATCCATAGGAGTTTTCACACATCTGGTTAACCGCAGGGAAGGAAAAATGAACAACAACCAAAAAAACGAACTTCAGCCGAAGTTAGCACAGGGCTATAGGCTTACATAGGTGACAACAGCACTGGAGATTCAAACTTGAAGACACTTTTTATTATTCAAACACAGTGTTGGTAAATTGGTAGGTTTTTATGTCAGATGAGTAATGGAAGCTTCCTTTTCCTTTTTTCCTTTTGCTAATTAGCAAATACTTTGTGGTACAGTGTTGGATGCTGATGAGAACGCATCATCTTCTATGTGAGGTCTTTTCTCCTCAGTGGACTATGTGCCAGAGAATATTTTTACTGTTTCTTCTTTTCTATACGTCTTATGAAGCAGTTGAGTTAATATTTGGCCATTTCCACCTCTGTCTATAGTGGTTTAATGTAATGCTAATGTCATTTTCTGCTACAGTCGTTTTTAGTTCTTGAATTTGTGATGTTCCTCCACAACTCTCTCTGAGGTAAAGCCTTGCCTGCATGACAGACAACACTTTGCACCACAGTGGTGAGTGGCAGCATGAGTAGATCCATCATGTGATGTCCACTGGTCGATGGAACGTCAGGCCAGCTGTCAGAGACCTTGTCTCTGGATTATGGAGCGATTCTCGCAGACAGACTGAATTTATTTTTAGCTTCGTATCTGAGATGGCGTCTGTCTCCTGCAGACGAGCTTTGATCACCTCTACACTTTCGCCCTTTGCTGAGGTCCAGCATATGACAGAAATGTCCTTGGCCAGATATTCAACTTGTTCTATGGGGAAACTTTTACAGTGGAAGTTCTCAATAGTGGATGTGCTACAAATGACATGTCTGTCTGTCTGTCTGTCTTTTTCTTCTGACAGGTTTGCGCTGCCCATCACTACAGGTTGAAGAATGGAAGTTTCCTCAGACAGCCAGACACAACATTACTGGTACAGTGCTCTTATTAATGTTTTGCCTTTAGGACTGAGTGATAAAGTAATATCAATATTTATTGAATATTATACCTTCTCAGTGACTCTTTATGAAAGGTAACTTTTCCATAATGGAACATATGATTAATGGTTGTAGTTGACAGCCGGATCAGTGACTGTTGGCAAGCATATTGTTTATACTCTAAATACAGGCTTCTGTTGGACTTGCAGGCCTTGTAAGCCTGAAACTGAACTGTAGTTTGTTAGAGGGGAATATTTGTGCATGATTTTGTATCGTTGAGATGTAACCAAAGTTATTCAGAGTGGCTTGATGTGAAATGGTTCATTGTAGAGAAACGTGTCGATGTCTTTGTGATGTCTGCAGCACAAATATGACCATTTTATTTTGTATTTAAAATGGACAGTGAACCTGCGCGTGTCTTCTAAATTTGTATATCGACACTGTCCAAGAAAAACAAGTATCTCCAAAATAGTGGCTTCACAGGAGAAGGCAAAAGCAGTCTTAACTTTTAAAGAAAGTTAAGGTAAAGAGATTTTATTCTAAGCAATTTTGGAGCATTTGTATTGCTTCATTTGTCATGAAACTTTCAGACACTGTAAAGGACAGCTGCTGCACTCAGATGATGAAAAAAATAATGTAATAAATACAAATAAAAATAACTTTTTTTTTTTGGACAGCGACAATATGTAATGTTGATAGTGGTGAAATGGTGGTGAATCTGAAAAAAAAGTTATTATTTGGGTACTATTTTGCTTCCCCTCCACCATGAATGGATTAAAAAATAATATTAAAAAAACATTTTAGGCCAAGATCTTATAGCAAAAGTATCATAAAACAATATCTCGGGCATTGGGCAGAGTATTCATAACTATTTAATGTAATAACTTTTTGTGAGGCAGCTTTTAGAGGCATTACTCCTCAGATGTCTGGTTCCTATCACCACTGAAATCTTACTGAAATTGCTTTGTCCCTGTAGAGCATGTCGAGCAAACCAAATGCATTTGAGTCACGCTAATACACGCTTCTGTGATCTGCCTGGCTACCTGCACTAACTGATGTTGTGCTGTGATCTGATACAAGGCTTTCTTATGTTGTTCTTGATGTGTGTTTACAGAAGTACATGCTTTTAATGTTTTTAAGCTACAACTCTCACTGGGGAAAGAAATGAACCAACATCCAACAGCTTATTTAAAGAATTTCCAGGAAATAAGGGGTCGAGAAACACGTTTCTTTGTGGGATTCTGTTGATGCCAGTGTTGAAATCAGTGATTCCTGCTTGGTTTTCTGTATTTGCTTATTTTTAAGTTGCTTTAAATTAAGGAGAGGTTATTCTCAGGGTGCTAAGATAAACATTATTATCCAAGATATTTTTCTGGGATAACTAGGTCAACGTTATCTATGTCATCAGCCCTAATTTTAAGAACTTTTTACCCTGTATATGAATTTAAGCATCCTGAATCTGAAGATAACTGTGATATTCAGTAATAGTATGATCATGAATTTTACATACACTACTGTTCAAAAATTTGGAATCATTTTCCAAATAAATACTTTTTTTAATATACAAAAATAACTTATACAGTGTGGATTTCATTCCTGCAAACTGGTCTTTGTTATTTTGTTTTGAATACTGTAAAAATTATTAAATGATTATTAAAAGAAATGAGTGTGATAACACTGTGATGATCTATTTACATAATTTTTTGTCAATTTTCTGTCTTGAGATTTGATATACACTTAATTTTTTTTTTTGTAAATTTGTTTATTGATGAATTTTGTAATATTAATTTTATAATAACTTCTCAATGTTATACAGCCTTTTCAGTCATTTTAGAGTAATCCACAGCTCTGTTCATCATTTTGGACACATCTTTTCTTAATTTTTGTTTTATTTTATCTTCCTAGTGTCTTACTGAATATTGGGAACTGGTAAATTTGGGCAGGACTGGCATTTTAGAATCATTTTATACATTTACCTTCAACCAAACTGGTTTTATATTGTTAAAAACATTGATACCAAAATTTTGACTTGTAGTGTATGTTTGATTCCTGGTGCTGTGTGTTTCCTTTAGAAGAATGTGTGTCTATGAGTGTTTGTTTCGGCATACATTTGTCTTAAAAAAGACTCCCGCTGTTTATGAAGCGTTTAAAATCTAAGCTCCCTGGGGGAACTGCAGCAGAAACACTCAGTATTGTAGAGTTCTGTCTTTAGAGATCTTACTGTGATCTCTTTGTGAGTTAAAGGCTTTTCTGCTGCAGCTGAGCTCCTGCTGTGACACTCCGGGTGGTGTATGTGTGTGTCACCTGGTAGACGGCTGATTGATTAGCCTGCTGGATGCTTAATGAATTGATCGATTGATTCGCAGGTTTCAATCTGGTGCGACGTTTCTCCCTGCTGAAGAACAGCGAGGTAAAGAAGATTCGTAATCCGCGAGGGCCCATCATCCTTCGCCTCGGAAAAGTCCGCCTCATCCAGCCCACTGAGTAAGCCTTCATCCTCCCTCTCTTTTTTCTGTCACCATCTATCTAATTTTTCCTAAAATTTCTTGGTTTATTTCTTCTTGAAGTTACCATTTACACTTACCATTTTCCCTCTGCTTCTGTTCTTTGTCCAGTTAAACCTTTATATGTCCAGGATTCAGTAAGCCAAAGGACTAAATCAGCAAGTTCAACATAAAGGGCTTTCTGGCCGAAAACTATTTTAATGATGTTTGTTATGTTGTGTAACATACTGTATCTTTGTGTTTTCGTACACCATTGTTCTCTTACTACAATACCCAGCATGCATTATGCTCACAGCATGCAATCATCAAGAATCCTTCCACAGTGATTAAGCAAATCCTGAAAATTAGCTTAGCTTCTGACATAGCAGCTGATGAAACTTGATATGATGTGATAATCGGCTTCCTTGCAGTATCGTTAGCTATCGAGCTTCCACCAGCGTTAGCCAGCAGTGGGCAATCAAACTGTGCTCTGTGCTCATGTTTCCATCCCAAAGCCCTTGTACTTTTTCAAACGTTCCTCCTACCTTCAAGATCACCAGAAAGGGTTTTCCTAGTATTTAAACTGGGAAATCTCAGCCTAGAGACTTATATGTAGGAGCTTATGTAGGAGGGGTCGGAGGAGAGTACTAAGGGGGCCACAGAAAGATCTCAGAGGTCGAATTCAGTTTATTCTGAACTCTAATAAGTCTGCTAGAGCTATGTCTTAAAAAAGTGGTGGTTGTTTAAAAAACACCCATAGGGGTGGCATGGGTGCAGTGGGTAGCACTGTCACCTCACAGCAAGAAGGGCCTGGGTTTGATTCCCCAGCTGTGTGACCATGGCCTTTTGTGGAGTTCTCCTGTTCAGGGTATTTCTTGCCTTCCGCCCAATGAGTGCTGGGATAAGCTCCAGCACCCCCTCCTGACCCAGGAGGGTATGTGGCTTAGATGATGAATAAATGAATATTTAAAAATGGTTGAAATGTGTGGTAGAAAATGAAATAGGGTCTTCTTTAATTTAGAAACAACTCAGCTAGTTTGTACTATTTTCCATGCAGTTACTGATAATATGACTTAGGTCATTTTTTTGATGACATTTACATGAATAGTTCAGACTAGTACTGGATGGTTTGGATAAAATTCAGTATTAGATAGGTCAAGTCAAAGTTTATTTATATAGCACTTTTTACAACAGGCGTTGTCACAAAACAGCTTTACAGAAAAATCTGGGTCCAAGCCCCCGTGATCAGGCGAATGGTGGTTAGTATAAAACATTAAAATGCAGAAAAGGGGAAAAGCAGGTGATTAAATAGTTCAAGTCTGTGTATGCAGCATCATCATCAGGAGGGTCAGTGGCGGACAGGGGGGGTTTGCACAGTATTGTACAGCAGGAAGCTCCATGGTGGTCAAGCTGGTCCAAAAGACAGCTGAGCAATGGGCACCTGATCAAGACAGATGAAGCAACAGCATCAGACCACACAGGATGGGCATTTATTCAGCTCGACAAAGAAACACTCAGGCAGTTAGTTCTGTTAAGAGAGACTGATTACAGTATACAGTGTTAACAGAGTGCAGCAGACACTCCGGCAGGTCTAGTTATTACAGCCTAACTAAAAGGGAGAAACAGAAGGTCACAGAGACATCAGCTCCACTCCACTCCACTGTCAACAAATCAGAGTGAACGTGTGAGAGCAGCACCAACACTCCCAGTTTATCACAATACTTTATGTCCTGGAACCCCCAGATCTGCTCCTTTTATCCAGTGGGAAAAACTAATTACCAAAGGCCCAACTAAACAAGTGGACTTAAAGACTGTGGCTGTGTCCCGAATATTGATTATTATGGTATTTGATCATATTTTAAGTTTGCATTTATAAAGGAATCATACTTTACAGGTTTACATCAATAATTAAGTTAATGAACCCATGTTTCCTGACTACGGCAAGTCCATCTAAACAATGTCCTTCAAATTTGTATTTGTATTTTTTTTGCATTTGTAGCTTGTATTATTTCTACTTTTTGGTTTTGCCACAAAGGTCACAAAAAGTGACCCAAAAAGGACCAGAAAGGTCCACCTCTGCCAGAAGGCTGTCCCTGATTGGTGAGAAGCTCATCTTGATTGGTGCAAGAACTCTTTATGACCCAGAATCTTGAACTTAAGATGTTAAACGTAAATATGGACATAGATTTACTATGGTACTAATTATCTATGAAAATGACTTAGATGTAACAGGCCTGGGATTTCTAGGGGTTAATGACATTTACACAAATAGTTCAGACTTGTGCTAGATAGTTTTGATAAAATTCCATCTCGTATATGTCAAGTCAAGTCAAAGTTTATTTCTACAACTGGCATTGTCGCAAAGCAGCTTTACAGAGAAATCTGGGTCCAAGCCTCCATGAGCGTCGCCAATGGGGACAGTGGCCAGAAAAACCCCCTAAGAGCAAGAGGGAGAAATCTTGAAAGGAACCAAGACTCAAAAGGGGAAAAACCCATCGTCCTCTGGTCGACACCGGATAGCAAACAACAACATAAGAACTAAATGAACAGAGATTTACTAGGAAACTAATTATCTATCAACACTGCTAAATCTGAATATCAGCATTACAGTGTATTGATGAGTAAAGATATACTCGCCCCAGCGTTAGTTCAGACATGTCTCTCTCTCTCTTCTCTCTCATGTGGTGCATGCTGTAGCAGTACATAACTGTCTGGAGCCACATCGCTGCCAAAGTATTAGCAGCAGGCCAGTACAAGCCCTGGTTCTTCTTAAGACGTCTTCGGAAATGTCTGGCTATTACAACTGAATGTCGATTAAGACCCTAAGCCTCAAGCATGGATAATTAGAACAGAAAAGCGAAAAATGCTACTTCCAGCTGGACTCATTAGCTACACCGTGTCCATTAGCATGCTAGCGCCCACACACATCTCCGCATTCACACAGCTAGGGTGGTAAAAATTTTATTAACAATAACTCTAAGTACCCATGGTCATTGGGTGTGACCATAAACCGCTGCATAAACCAATCTCTTTTATGGACACACTTTTATGTGACCATGCATTTTTCTGTGATTTCTGATGAGAATGTATTCTCATCAGGGGCTTGAAAGCTGAGACTACACATCAGATTCCTTTTTAGACATCCCTGTTGTGTTTTTTGTTCTTAGACATAACAGAAAGGATGGAACATTTGCCAAGTAGGTCAGATAAGTAGCACGGTCTGCTGAAGAGAAAGAGTTTATAACACTGTTGCTGTCTTTTATATCATAGGGATAGAATTGCTTCCGTCTTGTTACTGTCTTATTACACAATGTATTGTTACATTAAAATATACTTAAATGTAATTACATATAGCACAGAGTTTTTTACAACTTAGTAAGGCATGGGAATGAGATAATTAAGTCGTGGCTATGACTTAGTAAGGCAAGGGAACGAAATCATGCCTTAGTAAGCTGTGGTGAAGGCTTAATTATCTCATTCCCATGCCTTACTAGGTCGTGGCCCTGCGTTAGGATCTTGTTCCCGTGCCTTACTAAGTTGTGGTCATGACTTTTTTATCTGGCCACCGATTATTTTTATTTATATGGGATGTGACCAGAAGGGCTCCGTACGAATAAACGTTTCAGCCCTAATCACGTTTAATTACATTCAGTTTATATTCTTTATGCAGGTTTGTGCCTGCACTTAAAATATGAAGATGTTTTTGCCAAGCAAGACTACACACACAACAATTAAGCTCAAATCATATTAAAATATCTCCTAGGGTTAAGTGCATCACCACTCCCTCGATCTGCTCTACATATTTTATGCTGTTTGTATTCCAGGACATCAGTGTCCTTAGATGACAGAGACACATAAGATTCAAGATGTACTGAGTGGCTCCCAGCTAGAACTGCAGTCTTTGTTACTTTCCATCTATTCCTTGTTTTCCTATTTGTCTGCAGATATTTGAGTATGGGATCTGACTGTGTCTGTGTTCTATAAACCCCCCCCCCACCACCACCGCCCCCCACTTCTAGATGGAGGCTGTCCTCTGGCTGACTCTTAGGAGAAAGCTTTTAAACAGTTCTAAATAAATAAGGAGTTGCGAGAGCGAGCGTGAATGCTTATTGCGTTGGTTTTGGTTGTATTAAGCTGGATGTTGATGCAGCATTTTCAGACAAGCTGTATTGTGAGTGGAAATAGATTCCTCTAGAACAGGCCTAAGGGCATGTGCATACACTGCTGTAAAATGCTTACGTATGAGACTGGCAGGGGTTCTTTCAGCTGCCATGACATCATGCAAGACAGACATCTCAGTAAGCATTGAAGCACAAGTGTAGCTGTTTTTGTGTATTTAAATATGGATGGCTGGTATATAAAACTGTTATTTTTCAAAATATATAAATTACATATAAAAACTCAGAAGAAACGTGTAGGTTTACTGGTCATTTTGGTTAATAAATAATGTTTAGATTAGACCCTGCAACACAGTGCCAGTGAATCTGCTGTGATGAAGAGCTCTGCAGTTCTGTTCATGGTAGGATGTATATTGTAAACATTGTTAAACAAACAAATATTTTATTTAGAAGCACCTTTCAAAATACCACTGTACAAGTAATTTAAGGAAAAAAACAAAAAAAGAAACCATTAAATAATTTGAAAAGTGCATTTGATGAAGAAAAGTGATTACGCAGCTTAAGTAATTCCCTGGTATTGCTAGGGTGTTGTTAGGTGACTGATACAGTATCTCTGGTGGTTGCTTGAGGTTTGCTAGCAGATTCCTATGGTATTCCAGGTAGTTGCTAAGGTGTCTTAGGCGATTGCTTGGTTCTGCCAAGCAGTTGCTAGAATGTTGCTTGGTGGTGGCTTAGGTGCTGCTAATCAGATGCTATGATGTTTTAGGTGGTTGCCAAGACATTGCTTGGCGGCTTCTGTGGTATCCAAGGTGATTGCCAGGGTGTTACTAAGCGGTTGCTATATTGTTTCAGGTAGTTGTTAGGGTGTAGCTAGGTGGTTGCCATTGTTTGCCGAATGGTTGCTAGGGTGTTGCTAACTGGTTGCTGTGGTAGTTCTCGTGGTTGCTAAGCAGTTGCTGTGGTGTTCCATGTGGTTCCTAGGGTGAAACTAAGTGGTTGCATGGGTGTTGCTAAGTGGATACTATGTTATCACTGTTGGTTGCTAGGCAGTTGCTGGGTGGTGGCTATAGTATTCTAGGTGTTTGCCATAGTGTTGCAAAGTGATATCCCAGGTGGTTGCCAAGGTATTGCTAAGCAGTTGCTATTGTATTTCTGGTGGTGGCTAGGGTGTTGCTACGGTGTTCCAGGATGTTGCTAGCGTACTGTTATGTTAATACTATGGTATTCCAGGTGGTTGTTAGGGTGTTGCTAAGTGGTTGTTAGGGTGTTGCTTTTTGGTCCAGTCCAGAAGCTGTGTTGGACAGGGTTACATCACAACAGGAAAGAACTCACTTCTGCATGGATAACACAGGTACTGCTTCACTGATACAGCAGGATGTTGTACTAATTGTAAGACCAATTTAACCATCATATCACAAAAATGTAAAGCTTTCATAAGCTGATCCTTCCAAGTCAATAACTTCACAACTTTTTGTGGTTCATTTTTGTTATATAATCATGAATGTGCACCAGCCACACTGGTCCATTGCAGTTCATTGCAGTGTTTACTGTAAAACCATCACTTTATAAGGGTGTTTTCCCACTGCACATTAAAACAGTAGAACTGATCCAAACATAAACCAACTGAACATACGGTTCTAGTTCTTGTTCATTGCCCACCTGCTCAAGAGAGAGCTTGGTGACATAACCTTTGCATTTAATGGTCTTTTTGGTCATTTTATTTCATTCTAAATTGTCTTATTTGGCTAATTAGCTACACTGTTTGCCAGTTATCTTACCTCATTGGCTGATAAGAAATACTGCACTATTCTGCACACAAATGCCTACATTTTCATAGAATCATGTATGGAATCAAAGCCTAATTATTTTCTGCCGAGTGTTAAAATATGAGCAATAACATTCACTCTGTGGCAGTTAGCATAAATGCAAACAGCGTTAGCTTATTATAGCTTATGTCGCCTTACGCTGAACTATCTACAAAGTACTAAAATAGCAACCAAGTCATCAACATATTCCTAGTCCTAGTTTACATTCTGGTGCACATATTGGTCGTGTAATAGTGCTTAGCAACTTCATCTTCATCTGTGTAACGCCTCTCCCCAGCTCCGCTGAAACCACTGCAACTACAACTCCCAGAATCCTCTGGGAGGTCACCTGGCTCCCGACTCAGTACCATCCATCTATCCACGCTCTGCTTCCCCTGATTACTTATTTCCACCATCTTCATCTCACCCCATATAACCTGTCTGTGTTCACACTCACATTGTGAAGTATTGTGTCAGCCTGCTGTCTCGTTTTTGACCTCTGTCTGTCCGCTTTTGACTCTGTTTTGCCTTGTTTGTGTTCTGGCCTTCTTACTTGCTTTTTGATTCTGTTTTTTGGCCTGTTTTTGGATTCTGTTACTGGTTTGCCCCTTTATTAAACATTTAAACCAAAACCCTCTTCTGTTCGCATCTAATCCTTCCAGACACCTCACAATCTGGAAGAGTAAAGAATTCGCTAAGGACAGAGGACCCCTCAGAAGGATAGTAGCTATACTTGCTTTTGAAAGCTGAAAAACAGGAAAAACTTAAGTAAAATCCATTACATACTTGGGTACATTTGCCATTATAGCCTCAAACACAAGATTTTACTGTTGTTATCTGTGTTTTGTCTATTATGTCTGAATTTATTATATAACCCCATTTCAAAAGAGTTGGGACGCTGTGCAGAATGTAAATAAAATGCAATTATATTCAAATCATGTAAACCATATTTTTTAAGGAAAATACTACAAAGACAACATATCAAATGTTGAAACTAAGAAATTTATTGTTTTTTGAAAAATATATGCCAGTTTTGAATTTGATGCCAACAACACGTTCCAAAAAAGTTGGGACGGGGGGCATGTTTACCACTGTGTTTTATCCCCTCTTCTTTTAACTACACTCTAAAAGCGTTTGGAAACTGAGGAGACCGACTGCTGTAGTTTTGAAAGTAAAATGTTTTCCCATTCTTGCTCGATGTAGGATTTTAGCTTCTCAACAGTTCGGGGGCTCCTTTGTCATATTTTTCAACTCATAATGCGCCAAACCTTTTCAGTGGTGACAGATCTGGACTGCAGGCAGGTCAGTTTAGCACCCAGACTCTTTTAAAACGGAGCAATGCTGTTGTAATACATGCAGAATGTGGTTTGACATTGAAATAAGCAAGGCCTTCCCTGAAAAAGACGTTGTCTGGATGGCAGCATATGTATATAACATTCAGCATTAATGGTGCCTTCACAGATGTGCACATCACCCATGCCATGTGCACTAATGCACCCTTATACCATCATAAATACTGGCTTTTGAACTGTGCACCCATAACAAGCTGAGTGGTCTTTAGCCTGGAGAACACAGTGTCCATGATTTCCAAAAAAAAATTCAAATGTTGATTTGTCAGACCACGGGACACTTTTCCACTTCACCTAAGTCCATTTTAAATGAGCTTGGGCCCAGAGAAGGTAGCAGCATTTCTGGATCCTCTTTATATATGGTTTCTTCTTTGCATTTTAGAGTTTTAACTTGCATCTGTGGATGCAGCGACGAACTGTTTTCACAGAAAGTGATTTTCAGAAGTGTTTCTGAGCCCATGCAGTGATTTCCACTGCAGAATCATGTCTGTTTTTAATGCAGTGCTGTCTGAGGGCCCAAATATCATGGCCAGTCAGTACAGGTTTTCGGCCTTGTCCCTTGCCTACAGAGATTTCTCCAGAATCTCTGAATCATTTAATGTTATTATGTACTGTAGATGATGAAAAGCAAAAAGTGTTTTGCTCTTTTATGTTAAGATATGTTATTCTTGAATTGTCTTTCACAGAGTGGTAATTCCTCCTCATCTTTACTTCTGAAAGACTCTTTTTATACCCAATCATGTTACTGATCTGTTGCCAATCAACCACCAGGTGTTGTTTTAGCATTACACAACTTTACCAGCCCTTTTGTTGTCTCCGTCCCAACGTTTTTGGAACGTGTAGTTGGCATAAAATTCAAAATGGGCATATATTTTTCAAAAACAATATAATTTCTCAGTTTCAACATTTGATTTGCTTTCTTTGTACTATTCTCAATGAAATATAGGGTTTAAATGATTCGCACATCATTGCATTTTGTTTTTATTTACATTTTGCACAGCATCTCAACTTTTTTGGAAATGGGGTTGTAAATTGAGCTGCTTCCACTCTGACTGAATGCAAATTATTCACTTATAAGTATAGCCAACCATTATGTTTACAAACATTCTGATTTGGTCTTTATAAGCCCATCACTCCCATAGGCTAAACATTGGAGTTGGTTCAGTGTCGATATTTCAAAAAATCTCAACTTGGCATACTGTAATCAAAAAGAAGAAGAAGAAGAATAGAAATAGAGTAACAATAGTGTCAATCACTGAACTTTGTTATTGTCAGAGTAAGTTTTTGGGCCACATTGCCTTTTAACTTTGGTCATACATAGATTTAATAGAGGTACATCACTGGTGCTTGCTATTCTGTGTTGTAGCTGCAGAGAAAATTGTACAAAACTTTTGAAAATAATGAAGTTTATAGAAACAATCTCTAACTGAAGGCCACCGACAGGTAGACATATATTTACACACAGAGACACACCACACTGTCAGAACGCCCCTCGTTCAATATGGGTTTTCCAGAGCCCCAGGTGTTTTTCCCATTTGAAAACAGAGCTCTCTCTCCCCCTCCAAGTCCTCCTCGTCTTTCCTGGGAGAGTATGTTCCGAATTCACACTGACAGACTTGTTTCCTTTACGCAGAATGTAGCCTGCTTTAAAACACTTCTCTTTCTCTCTTTTTTTCCTTACTACAACCCCCCCGCACTCTGGGTTTGCATGTTATCTGGCCACCAGCCTCCAGTGTGAGTCACTCTGTGAACTCAGACCAAGGTCTGTAATAGAAACAGATCCACAGTGTCCTTTGTCTCCAACTCTACCACACTGAGTGTGTGATGTGCCTGTGAATGAAAAGGCGGTGAGTGAGAGTCTTAGTGTGAACATGAGTTTTAACTCTACACGTTCTCTACACTCTCCACTCTCCCCCTTTTCTTTCTCCTTTCTGTCCTCTCTCTATCTCTCTCTGTCCCCCACCCTCTCTCCATCTGTCTCTCTGTCTGTCCCCCTCTCCTTCCCCTCTGTCTCTCTCGCTGTCGCTCTCTCTCTCCTCTCTCTTCCTGTCTCCCGTCTCTCTCTCTCTCTCTCCTCTCTTCTTGTCTCCCTTTCTCACTCTCTCTCTCTCTCTGTCCCTCCCTCTTTCTGTTTTTCTCTCTTTCTCTCCCTGCCTGTCCTCCTCTCCTTCCCATCCATTGCTCTTGCTGCGCTCTCTTTCGCTTCTCTCTTCCTCTCCTCTCTCTCTCTCTATCTGTCCCTTACTGTCTCTCTCTCTGTCCCTCCCTCTTTTTGTTTCTCTCTTTATTTCTCTCTCTGTCTGTCTGTCCCCTCTCCTTCCCATCTATCTCTATTGCTGTTGCACTCACTCTTCCAGTCTCTCTCTCTCCCCTCCTCTCTCTCTTTTCTGACTCATTCTCTCTCTCTGTACTTCTCTCTTTCTGTTATTCTCTCGCTCTGTCTACCCCCTCTCCCATCTCCGTCTCCCCTTTTCCTGTCGTGCTCTTTCCGTCTCTCTCTCCTGTTTGTCTCCATCTCTCTCTTTCTCTATCCCTCTCTCTTTCTGTTTCTCACTTATTCTCTCTCTCTCTTTCTGTGTCCCTCTCTCTTTACTTTTCTCTTTTTCTTTTCTCTCTCTCTCTGTCTATCTCTTCTCCTTCCTGTCTTTATCTCTCTCTCTCTCTCTCTCTCTCTCTGTGTGTTTAGAGGGGGCCTCTAGGTTGGCAGCTGTTCTGTTATTTCCCTCGATTCTCCCAGTCTGTTGTAAATCACTGTCATACTTGCCTTTTGTAAAGAGATGAACCAGCTGCTTTACTACTCTGTGTGTGTGTGTGTGTGTGTGTGTAAGCATGTGTGTGTCTATGAGTTCTCTCACCTCATGACCCATATAGTGTGTTCGAGTTCAGTACGAGAGAGAGGGAGAGCATGTTTGCTATGGTAAACACATTCTCACAGTTTGCCTGCCCTTGACCTGTTGAGAAGCAGCCAAACGCTGGATGCAGAGAGGGCCTGAGATGGGAATAGATATGAGGTCGACCGAACCGCGTTTCTTATGAAAATCAGTGTCAGGGGTTATCCTCTTCTCCACATCCAAACCATGCAAGCAGAGAGAAACCCTGATGTACACCTCCCACCCCATCACTCTCACCCCACAAACAGCGGTCTGGTGTATGTGTGTGCGTTCGTATACACTGCCTATCAAAAGTTTGGGGACACTTTTGTCCTTAATGCAAATGAGTATGTTCCCTTTTGTACCATTAAAGACTAACCAGCTGTATGTTGGCAAAAACAAAATAACGTGTAAATATTTGTGACAGTGCTGCTGTGAGAATAATGCCTAATGATATCCCCTTATTGTGGTGTCCTCACCAGCACTCAAACCCTTCACAGTTAGATCACCTTTGGGGCAAAAATGTTCCAATACGTGCTTTTATCAATAGTTTGTAAAAGAAAACTCTTAAATTGTTTAATAAATAACAATTTAATTACCCACTCTTGCTGAAAAGTCACATATATTTCACATGTGAAGTGTGCAAAAACCAGATGTGTACACAAGTAAGCACTGTTTTCACCTGATCACACTTTTTTCATGTTAACACGATTTCATATGTGATATCATATTTTTTCACATGATCACATTTATTTCATGTGAAATGTGCAAAAGCTGTGTTTTATTCACGTAAAATTCATGTGACTTTTCTGTAAGGGAAGCAAAATGAACACAAATTGTGTTTAAAAGTGTTTAAAAGTTACTCAAAGTATTAGCAAATAGCTGTTTTGTGTTTTTTTTTTTACTTCTTTAATCAGGGTTCATGTCACGCTTCCCTCCGGTCCCTCTGTTACTAATTCCCAGCCTCTGGACTCCATTTCCCAGAACACCCCACCTGATCACATGACCCCCAATCTACCTCACGTGACTTTCCACCTTTCTACTTCACTTGATTACTAATTCAGCTCACCTGTTAAGCTCACTATATAAACCCCTCAGCTTGTTTGCATGTTGTGAAGTATTGTCTTTGTTATGCAGAACCTTGCTGAGCCTTCCAGTCTGCTTGCTTGCTTGCTTGCTTGCTTGCTTGCTTTTCTGTGTATGACCATTGCTTGTTTGTTTTTGACCTTGTTATTTGCCTAGCCCTCTTTGTATTGTTGGTATATCTGGTTTGACCTTCTTTTCTGGATACCAGGCTCGGTTTTTTGGACTTCCCTCATGGTTACTGTTTTCTTGATTTGGCTTTTGACTTTGGACAGGTTGACCTTGATTTTGGATGCTCGATTTGTTAATAAACCTATTTTACTTCAGTTTGGTGTGCAAGTGTCTGAATTCTGTCCAAGCCTGACACTATTTTGCGAGGACCGAGGCACCTTTTTTTCTATTGTTTTAATGGGAGTTAAGCATTTTTGCATGCTGGACACCTCACATTTTATGCACCCTGCGTAGCTGTCTTTGTGTGGAGTACTCCAAGTATGAGTTCAACTCTGGTCAACATAGCCTAGATCATGTGTGCTGACTAATCAGATCAAAGATAAAGGGGGTATTCAGTGACAGTCGCTGTCACCGGGTACCCTGAGCTGTTTGATTTCACTGATCAAAATTAGCACCGGCTTGCATAGCTGATTGACAGTTGTGACACTACTATTGCTTAGAAACAGACAGACGAGCCGTCAAAAGCAGACTTAAAAAGTAGCTGTGCTCAAAATAGTAAGTAGTATGCAACATGTGACCAACATGAATTTTGCCAGTATGCTAAAGATAACTGGATGATACCTGGATGTTACTGCTCTGGCCAAATATTCCAGTATGCAGCCAGAGCTATCTTCTTGATATACTGCATCCCAAAATGCAACACGGCCATTTCAGGAGGATGCGTCAACTGACGTAAGTGACTGGTTGCTCTGAATGATTTTAATAGCCTCAGTTTCAGCCTTGGATGGATCTATAAGTGATGGCAAAATCAAGCCCCCTCAGCCTTTTGTGTAGGTCTTGAGGTGGGTTTGCTTACTTTGTCTATTTAATAAAGTTAAAGTACTGCATAGATGATGTGGTAACAACAGTAACATTAAGTTAGTCTCAGCCGAACACGGACCAGCTTTTCACACTGATGTGTGGAGTCACACTGCCTATTATTGAGTCAAACTAGCTCATATCACCAACTATGAATGTAATTTCAAATGAAATGACTGACCTTTAAGCAAACACAGGTGTCTCTGGAAGCCACATAGTTTTACCACACAGAGATTCAGAAGCTAATATTTTATTGATAAGTTTGTTTTTGGGCTTGGAAATGGGTGGAAAACAAGACTTTCCACTCTGTCATGGTGTTGAGTGTCTTTTAAAATCACATCTTTTGCTCCACCATGCTCCACCCACAAATACCTTCCTTCTTTGCTACTGATACTAGATGGGGCAAAACCTGCAGAATGCTGGGAAATGTCCCATTCAACCAAATGAGAAACTGTAGCACAGAACTGAAATGTAGAAAATGATTTTATGTAGAGTGTGTTTTCAAATGATATCTATTATACGTGTATGTGAAAGCTTACAGTGTTAGAACATTAGCACTGGGTGGTACATTTGTTGTTGTTTCTAACTTAACTAGTTCCAATTAGCTACAACCGCAGAATTCAGTTCAGTAATGTAGCATTTTACACTAGAAACTCAGAGTTTTGCAGCAAACTTGAATTGTATCTGAAATTAACTAGAATAACTTGGCAGCCATCTAAGTGTTGGCCCTGTCATGAGGAGATCACGAGTTCGATCCCTGGTGATGCTACATCCATCCGTGGCTGGGAGTCCAAGAGAGCAAAATTGGCCTCACACTCTCTGGGTGGGTAGGATGGCCCCCTGTCTAGTCAGCACGGGCATCTGTTAGCTGATGTAACAGAAAGGCTGGTGATTTGCTCCAAGCATGTTTGGATGTCCAATGATGTTGCATCAGCGGCAGTTCGAAAAGATGTGATGGCACTTCACAGGTCTTGGACGAAGCCTGTGCTAGCTCTCGCCCTCCTAGTGCTGGTGGTATCATGTGATTGGGGGAGTCCTAACTATTGGGCGGAATTGGATCCGTCTAAATTGGGGAGAAAATTGGGAGGGGAAAAAAAAAGCAACAGCAAGAAATCACATTTCAAAAGAAGGCAAAGTGCTCCCAAACTTTTGACAGACAGTGAACCTAACTGTGTGGTACTGCAGTCTAACCCTGCTTTATCTATTCTTTCTATAGCCAGGTGTTTCCTCATGGACTGCCTGAGGAGTTCACTCTGGTCTTCACCCTGCTGTTGAAGAAAAAGAGTCTGAAGGATAACATCTATCTTTTCCAAATATCTGATGAGCAAGGATATCCTCAGGTACAGCCACAGAGGTCTTTTCTCTCTTCTTAAGCAGCCCTCTCCTTTTATTTGAAACCAATTTCTTTTGCTAATGACACAGATACAGGTTACAGGTTCCATGGGCCATTGTTTCCTCCAGCATTCACTACACAGCATGTTAAAGGAGTCTTTCATTAAACCTCATCATTTGAATTGAGACGTAACTAGTGTCCATTTATTGCCTGGCTGATAATAAGAAGTTAAAGACTACCTCTCCAAAACTAATGAGCTAGCACTGATTTCCTTTGCTGTAGTTCAGTCCATGTCGTTAGAAAGTGGAAATAAAGCCCAGGAAATAAAGCTCCTTTCTTTCTTTTTTTTTCCTCCCTCTCTCCCTGCTGTAGCTGTCGCTGGACTTGAACGGGCCGGAACGTACGCTGGCCCTGCGCGCAGGGGCCGAGGGTGCAGAAGCCCCGTCCGTGGGGTGCGTTTTTAATGGAGAAGGTGTTGAGTCTCTGCTGGACCTGCACTGGCATAAAGTGGCTCTGAGTGTACAGAAAAGAGCAGCCTCGCTGCATGTGGACTGCAGCTCTATCGAGACCAAGCCTCTGGAGCCTTGGGGCCAAATCACTACTACTGGACACACACTGCTGGTCATGAGGGCCAACGATGCTGCTCCTGTGGAGGTTAGTGCCAGATTTATGATGGAATGGAGTGGAGAATATAACTACTTAAGCTACAAGGAACTGCATATGGGGAAACACATCAATTCCACACTCTCATAGCGATCACATTTACAGCATTTGGCATACGTTCTCATCTAGAGCGACTTACAAAAGTAGCAAAGAAAAGATATTCTTTGCTAGTGTAAATAGGCTTGAGTCCTGGGATATCCGTGAGCTAAGCCATTGCCAGAAACAACGGTCAGAGCTGATCCCTAGATGCAAAGACACAAAGATACAAACAGTACACGATACAGAGATAAGGCATTTCATGACTGCAGGTACAAGTGCAAGATTAGTGTTCATTTAAGATCTTCACTTGACATTTGAAGACAGCAAGGGACCAGGAGATGATTGTCCAACCATCTGGGTGCAGGACAGAGAACAGTCTTGTCTCTGGATTGGGTCATTACTAGGGTAGGCATGGTCATTCAAACATACAGTTTCCAAACTTTTTCATTTGCATAATCAGGTATACAAATAAGGCAGTGCAGTAGGGCTGCACAATGCATCACTTGTTATTAGTTATCCCAATTTTGCCTCTTGAAATGGTGATATAGCCTAGGCGTGCAGTATGTGAATGAGCCTTGAAACAAATCACTAAATATTTTATTCTTTGCTGTGAGCATCCCGACCAGTTGATCTGTCCATGCTCTGCCTGCAAACGCATTCTTTTAGAGCAACTGTTGTGAGATAAACAACAGTGACAATTTTGCTACCATGCTAACATTAGGTTACCTGATGATAACAGTCTATCATATAAGTGTAACCTTTTATTATAAGTGTAACCTTACTCTGTTATTTATCATTTGAAGTTAGTAATGCACTCAGCTACAGTTTCTCATTAACTTTTGCCAGTGTTCTGTAAAGCTTGTCCAACCTTGCAGCAGTTGTGGGTGGAGCGTGGAAAGGTAATTTGTAACAACTTAACCCCTTACCAAGCCATGGGTCCACTGGCGGGCCCAAAGTTTTGTTACACACTACTATAACCTAAGCAAAGCTCCATTAGTTTGCATCGCAGTCCCTGTAGAATACTAGGCCTTAGTATATAAGAAGCCTGGAATGTTAAAGGGTTAATTGACACATACTGTGTTCTGAGTATTTTGTCCATATTGAACAGCACTGATGTGTATTTTATGATGAAACACAAAATAATAAATCTGACAAATCTGAGCATGTGATGTAGATGAGAACCTTGCGACACAAGCAGCTGATGTTGTATCTCACGGTGAGTGAAATGGCAGCAACTAAGTAGAGCAAGATTTAAAATATTTCTATTAAAACATTGTGCTGTTTATGTAGTGCGAATTAGAGATGTCGTTCTGTCTCAGTGGATAGAGCCTTTTCAGTAACTGGTCTGGTTCTTAATTGTTTCCGAAGTCACCTTTGAAGCATAAGCACATGCTTTTTTCATAAACAAGAGTGCTTAAAATAGCCTCTTTCTGCAGGGTCTCCTAGTGGCTATTCTGCAGGTGAAATGGAAACTGACTGATATTTTTTAATTAATATAACTGTGTTGTCAGATAAACTAGGACACTGTTGTCTCTGTGTATGTGAAATATTGTGTGTTGAGCTGCTAGCAAGCAATGAGGGGCCAATGGGAGGGGTGAAAACACACTCCTGTGAAAACAATTGACTCCTCTCCACAATAACTGCCATAATAAAAACAACATTAAAACACAATAAAAACACAATATTGTCTTGTTTGCGCAGAGAAAGACAACAATCTAGTTTGTTTCTTTTTTCAGTCATGCATATTTCTGAATAAATATATTCAATCAGTGTAACTGAAGATAAAATGCAACTGAGGGACCCCCAAAACAGGCGGAAATTGAATTTTAGCACTATTGTGAAAAATGATTAACAGGACTGTCCAGTGGGGTTCAGCAACAAAACATTTTCTTGCTGAGATGACTGAATGCTCATAATACAATAATCTGGATGTTTGAATAGCATCCCTACTTATAACTACACACCATACATATTGAGTTTATAATAGTTACTGAATAATTTATAGTAGTTACTGAGAAAAAAGTCCTAAGATTGATAACTGAATGATAAGCCCACAATTTAAGGGGTTAATAGGATGAACTGTGTGTGTATCAGCTGAATGACTGAAGACACTGCGGCAGCTTCCCTTCTTCTCCCCTGCTAATTGTGTAGAACATCTCTAATACTGTAATAAGAACGGTTGCTTCCTGTGTGCTGCTGCCTGTAGGCTGAGCCCTGAGCTTTCTTTTCTGTAAGGGATGTGTGTGTGTGTGTGTGTGCTTGTGTGTGTTGCCTCAGTAAAAGTCTGGAGGAGGATGACCACAGGCACTAGTCCACAGGGCTAGTGTTAGCAGCTGTCTAAGAGCATGATGAAACGAGACCCTGCGCCTAAGAGGCTGCCGTAACGAGCTTCAGCGATTGCTTATTCATCAGTTCCTCAACCCGAGCACTTAGTTGAATGATGAGTGAAGTGGTCATATGTAAAGCATCATCAAGCAGCCTTCCAGGCTCTTTCACCCGGGCACTTAAAGGAATGGTTCAGATAAAAATCAGATTTGCGCAATTTTCCCCCCTAACCCCAAATGTAGTCAATCAGTCACGGCATGTTTAGCGTCCAAAGTTTGCTTTTTAAGAAATGGAAATAAGTCAAGTAAGTAGTAATAGAGAAGTAATAGCAGCCTAAATCACTCAAAATATTATTTGTTAGCTACCTTAGCCTCGAAGGGCCAATGCAGAACTAAAGAAGCAAATTTCAGGCCCTGTGTCTGTGCTGATCGATTGCATTTGAGGTAAGTGGAAAATTGTGAACCATTCCCTTAACTCTGTCCAAATGTTC
Source organism: Colossoma macropomum (assembly GCF_904425465.1). Lineage (NCBI taxonomy): Eukaryota > Metazoa > Chordata > Actinopteri > Characiformes > Serrasalmidae > Colossoma > Colossoma macropomum. Next base: position 16,190,740 of record NW_023494787.1, on the reverse strand, counting down.
TGCTCGCATTCCACTTCGCGCTGCTGTTGCTTCACATCATAAGGAATTTTTTATACACCACTGTTTTCTCCATGCTGTGCATCTGACTTTAGCTTCTTACACTGAAAATATAATGTATAGAGTATATGTGTACAGCAGTTCCACATAAATAAAATACGTTACAGCAATGCAGATCCTTTTTTGCTTATCTTGCTTTTAAATTTCTACAAAATATCTATTAAAAAAATCACCTTTATTTTCCATAAAACCTATTTCACATCAAACCACTCTGAACAACTTTGTTTAAATCTCAGTGAATTTTGCAGAAATTTTGAAAAATTGTTGGAATTCTCTTTTAAATATCGGTAGACAAGCTGTCTAAATAAAGTGGGACCATAATCGCTGTTGTCAGAACAAAACCTCGTATCTCCACTTTTGTCATTTTTCAGTTTTTGACATAATGTGAAAATCCCTGTTGCCCTTTACATTGTGTGGAAGTCGGATGATGCATGAACCAAAAGAAATGGCCTAAAAGTACTTAGGTTCCATTGACTGGCATTAAAAGTGATGCACACATGTGAATTCAGTGCATTGCTTTTTCAGTGTAGTGCAGTTACACCATTACCACAAAAACACAAAGACTACATTTTTCATGTGAGCTCTGTGTAATGCCATTTTTTTTGTTTACTCTGTCAGGTGGACATTCAGCAGGTGATGGTATATTGTGACCCCACACTGGCCATCCAGGAGGCTTGCTGTGAAATCCCTGGTGCTCGGGTAAGAGACTTTAAAACCAACTCAGTCTAATTTTCGATGTGTTATTATGTGTGTCCGTTTGGAAATGCTTATGTTTTCTCAAATCGCTGTGTTATGCTTATCTTACAGCTGTATGCAGAGGTTTGAACACCCCTGGTCAAATTACATTCTAAATAAAAAGTTAGCTCCTACAGGGAACAAACTAAAATATCATATTTCTGCAAAATTTAGTGCACAATTTCTGTTTATTTGTAACATATTGGAAAAACATAAAATATAAAATGTGCCATTTTAAAACTCACACAGGCCACGTTATATTTTATTTCTTTTGCAATTATAATGTAGTGGCAGACGGAACCAGACGCCCGCAGACGAGGCTTGAGTTATGAAGTTTAATATCAAAGGGTTGATCCAAAAGCACAGCCAAAAAAAAAAAAGCTCAAAGTTGAAAACCAGAGATCCAAACATAGATAAAAGGGCAAGGCACAAATCATAAAAAGGGCAAGGTCATAAACGAGATGCGGGTCATACACAAAAAGGAGAAATCAGACATCAGAAGTAACGCTCGGTATGCTCAACAAGGAGATCCTTCACAATGAGTCCTTCTAAACAAACAGAATATATACAGGGGAAACAGGTGTGTTGAATTTAAAGTCCAGTGATGCAGAGCGCTGAAAGGTGGATCTGTCAGAGTCCTGATTCATGTGACGAAGCGAAGGGTTCTGGGAACTGTAGTCTGAGATTGCTGTTTCGGCTGTAGTTTCAGCCAGGCCAACAGGAATATGTTACATTCAGCAAAGAAACATTAAATATGTAATAAAAATGTGTGTGTTAATTTATTTTCACTCAGAAAATCAACAGAACTTGAAATTTGACCAGGGGTGACTAAACTGCTGCATATGACTGTACTTCTTTTTTTACAACAGACCTCATATTTAAGAGCTGTTCATAAGCTCCCAATGTTGTTATGGCCTTAATGATAAGAGTGATAAATTGTTGAATTAACAAATTGTTGTAAACTGTATTTTAGGTGTGGATGGAGGTGATTGAACTTGCTTTTGCCATTGTATGTGACAAAGTGTGGGATGTTTTTGGACTAATGCTAATATGTCTGGTTTTTGTTTGTTATCAATCTCTTTCATGGAAATACATTTTCATAGCTACATTCTATTGACCTTTTTCCAGTGAAATGTTGGCATAAAATCTGTTTGACAAGTGGACGAAAATGCAGCTAATGTACCACTGAAACTCCATTTTAGAAGCTTAGTGCGACAATGCAGGCAAATTGCCCTGATATTTCGACAGTTTCGGTTGAGCACACAGCACCCAAAATTTCACTTTAAGACTAAGAGAGAAAGCGAGACCATCTTCAGGAGAGGAATGGGTCTCATTATGAATCGGACATGCACGGAGTTGCTGCTGAATTATGCAGTAAGATGAGAATTTGTGGCCTAGCTGCATGTGGGAAGGAATGTAGGTTGATATATATTTTGATTTGGGGGGGAGGGATCTCCAGGGGTCCTCATTTTTCCAGTGTTGCTAGGTGATAAAGCTGGCATTCAGCACAGCTGGGGAAACAGTGGCACACATGTTAAAAAACTCCAGTACGGAGCCACAGGAAGCTCACCTAGTGCTTTTTTACAAAAGACGAAGATGCTAAAAAAAAGGTGTCAAAATGTCAAAACATCAGTTTTAAAGTTTCAGACGATGATTCAAGCTGCGATCCAACATGGGCTCAGCTTTCATCAGGACGTCCCAGGTGCTGGAACAGGGCTTGAATTGTCGGCAGTGAAGAGCTACTCTTTTTTTTATTTTGTCTCCTTTTTCAGGCATCGGAATGTGCCGCACCTCTCTCTTTCTCTCTTTTCGGAATTGATCAGAGCTCTGGCAAGATTTGACTCAGAGAAAACGTTCTGCTCTCACGCAGCTTCAGCCTATCTGAAATGCATCCAGCCTCCAAAATAAGGACTAGAATAGTAAAAATAAAGCGCTCAGCGGGAACTCAGGAGAAAGACATATCAGAGGAAGGAAGGCCACAGGAGAAAACGCACAGCCAATTCCACTCCGGCGTTTGGAACTGGGGTGTGTTGTTGGATCAGAAGATGTTTTAGAGCTCTTATAAAACAAGGAATGGTTGGCATGGCATGCCCGGTTCATCTTTATGAGCGTTTAATAGCAAAGCAGTTTGAGGATGTTTTATTTGGGAGGGGACGCAAGAGCATCGTAATCATGTCGCCAAAGCTGTTAGGAGTGTGGATCTTTTTTCCTTAAGACTCCTCTCAGTCAAACATTTTAATGAGCCCTTTTAATGAGGAAGAAGCTGGCAAGTCTTCCCCGTGTGGTGTTGCGTTGGGGGCGTCTGCTCAGGGCTCCCCGTGAGCGGCGTTTAAAATGGAAACAAGGGCAACACTTGCCTCTGAACAAACGTGCCGACATTGCTTTGACAAGTTTCACAAAGCGAGGAAGGAGGTGTCTGTGATGTGGTGAGGAGTGCGGCAGACGTTTCTAAAGGCCATATGTCTTTTGGACCCTCATCCGAGACAGTCGGTGTGCTATTTTTATTTGCCAGGTAGATCAGCTTCCCGCACTCCTCCGGAAGCTCAGCTTCAGGAACGAGAGACTGTGACCATCTTATCAGTTTGCTGTATGACCTTTGACCTTTGTTTCTTCTCAGTGCCCCCCAGACGCCCCCAAGAGTCGTCGAGCAGCAGAGAATCATGTGGAGTTTGTGCCCAGTCCCTTCAGCCAGGTTGGTGGGCTTCAGCTTCAGCTTCAAGTTCTTTCAACAAGTCCAGTTCTACACTCTTATGGCTCTTCAAGGGTTCTTTAGTAAAGGAAATGGTTCTATATAGAACCATGAACACTTAAGGAACGCTTTCCATGATTGAAGGGTTTTTTGCATTGTGAAAATGTTCTCCAGAATGGAGAATGCACTGTAGATGGTTCTATATAGAACTTTTTTGAAAAGGGTTCTATATAGCACCAAAAGGGCTTCTGCTATTTTTACTATGTCAAGCTTGTAATAAAAGTAGAACCCTTTTGGTGCTATATAGAACCGTCTACAGCACAATCTTTTCACGATGCAGAGAACCCTTTAATTATGCAGACATCAGTTCTGTTGTTGCATTTATTTGATGTGTAAAGAATGTGATCTAACAAAGCTGAAAAGTCATACACTTTTATTTGGTTTATGTAACAAACTACTGTTTTGAACAAAGAAATGCATGAACAGGAATATACGTCAGTAGGATTTACTCTGATGAAACAAGTCAGTAATTTGCTCTTTCTGATCTGAATTGTGCCCTAAATGACACTCACCTGGAAAAATCTCATCGCATCCAACAATAAAGGAAGCCTCGGCATCCTTTATACAGTGATAGAACACATGGTAGCACACAGACAGCACGGATTCTACACGTTTCCCTCTGGCTGATGTGCGCGTGCATGCGCCGTAACTTCTCTGACGGCAGATTTTCTGAGAATAGATCTCCGGTGAGATGCTCAGTTTCATAGGGTTAATGTAACAGCTTTCTGTGAGGTAGCTTTTAGAGGCATTAAAAGCCTGGTTCCTGGCACCACAGCTGTAAACAATTCGGCCTCACATTTCTCCGGAATGAACATTTCAAAACACCCTGAATGACTTTCAGACTACTCTGAATTACTTTCTTTACATCTTAAAGATGTAATAATGCAAAAATATTGAAACTGTCTCAACTCCTTTAAAGAACCATCCGGTGGAAAGTTCTTTAGGAAATCAAAAGTGGTTCTTCTGTGGCATCACTCCAGAGAATCCTCTCTGGCACCTTTATTTGTGAGAGTGTAGTCCAGTGTTTCTCAGTCCTGGTCCTGCAGCGCTTCTGGTCTGCGGATTTAGGTGTTTTCCTGCTCTGATCACATCTGGTCTAACTCACTGGCTAGTTAACAAACCCTTTATAAACTGTAGATTTGTTAGATCTGGGAATAGACTAAAATCTGCAAGATAGGTTTACTCCAGGACCTGGACTGGAATCACTTATCTTGCCTGATGTTTGTGGTCTCAAAGCTACACCCTCCTAATATACTCTGTACATCCGAAACTATTCAGACAGCCCTTTGAATTAGTGACACCTGTGTTCAGCTGCACATGTTCAGTTTGTATGATCTCCATAGAAAACCATTGCCAATGCATTGTGACACTTTGGTGCGGCCATACGTGAGTCTAAGGTCACCATACCCAGTGCCAAGCATCGTCTAGAGAGGTGTAAAGCCCCCCAGCATTGGACTGCAGAGCAGTAAAACTGTGTTCTCTGGAGTGATGGAGCTCCATCCAATACCTTTGGGATGAACTGGAGTGATCCTGAACTAATCATCCAACATCAGTACCCTCACTAATGCTGTTGTGACTGAGTGCTGTTCCAACATCTAGTGTAAAGCCTTCACAGAAGAGTAGAGACTAGTACTGCAGCAAAGAGGGACAAACTCCCTATTAATAGCTTTGATTTCAGAAGAAGTTGGACGAGCAGGTGTCTGCAAGTCTAGTGTACTATACCTCGTGGATTACCAGTGTGTTAATTACTGTATGTCTAGTTCTCATTACAAAATCATTAACCTGCATCAATAACAAGTGACCTTAAACATTTCTCTTGTTGCTCATAATTTCATATGAACAATTTAGGTGGTGAAAATGGTGGTAATGAAAGGCTCTCAAATTAAACAAAGGTCTGAATGTTTACATGTAGGTTCCTCTTCTGCCAGAGGGTTGTGATAAAGCCTGTGTTTAGAGATTCCAGCCCACTTCCTCGCAAATGAAAAGAACAAAGACCTGCATTAGCTTGTATTAGCTTGTATTCAGATGCACAGCTTTAGGACTACAGATGTTCATCTCCAAAACAAGGCCCATGTGTGGCCCTGCTGCGAGGCTAATGTAAGGAACAAGAGGAGATCTTCCATGACAGTCCATGTTATTCCTGTTGTGTAGGCAGAATCTGAAGGTGTTGATTAAACTGCATCGATTTTGGAACATTGGAATCAATTTTGAATTAATTGCAATTTGGCAAAAAATAAATTTCTCAGGCTTTTTTCAAACATAAAAATAAAAAAGCAGTTTGATGTATTGTTTTTATTGTTTATTTACTTTATAAATAGTCCCTTCAGACACATATATGTAGTAAGTGTAGTTTTTTTTTTTTGTTTGATTGTTTCCCAATTTTCATCCAGTTCCACCCACTAGTTAGGACTCCCCCAATCACACGATACCACCAGCGCTAGAAGAGCAAAGGCTAGCACAGCCTTCCTTCGAGACTGTGAAGCCAGCCACTGCATCTTTTTGAACTGCTGCTAACATAAAGTCAGCGGACTAGCATCACGTTGGGTGATGGGGAAGAGGGAGGGCCATTATGCTCCCTTGGGCCCAATCCCATTTCTTCTTTCTACTCCTACTCCTTCTTTTCGAGGGTCACCTTGCTCCTTGGAACTAAGTTACAATGGGTAGTGGTTGAAACCTTCCACATTGAAATGGAATAACCCTCAAATAAAGAAGAACATTACTTCATTAACAAGCTACTAGCTCTGCTCTGCAGGCGACCCTGCCAGTCTGCAGTGATAGCAGAGGAGGGTAAAGTTCAGGAAACTTCGCTGCTGGGCTTTAGCTAAATTTAGGGAATCGTATGCCTTCAAAAAGAGAAGGATGGGACAGTTATTTATTATCACCCACCCCTAATTCTTCAGTGATACAAAGTTATTCGCCAGATTCTTGTTCAAATTTTCCTGTTCCACCTTAAATGGTGCAGCATTTCTGATGCCTGAGATGCCAGAATGTAACTGCTGGACCATTTAAGGTGGAACGGGAAAATTAGCTAGCTAGCTACCAAGTTATCGGGATATTACTAGTGATTTTTTTTAAGCTTGGTATGAAAAAACAACATAAAACTAAGATAATATCATGGTTATTGTAATTTTTTGAACTGAGAAAATACGTGTGGGTTTCTTTGGCTGCTTGTGTAGCCATCTTGATGTTTTTCTTGGGCCTTGCACTCCTGGCCATGGATGGCTGTAGCATCACCAGGAATCAAACTGGCGATCTCCTGATGATAGAGCCAAATCTTCGATGGTTGCGCCACTCAGGAGCCCCATCAGTGTGTTTTTTTAAAAATAGTCCTATGTCAAACCAAAATTATTGAATCAAATCAAATCATAGTGAAATTTGAGGTGAAGTGTTTTTGGAACGATAGCTTGAAAGAACCAATTTTGTTTCCCTAAAGAACCTTTCAGTTTTTTGTAAATGACATGTGAGTAATGCATGAACTGTAGACTTGATTAGATGTAGACTAGATTGAATTGTTTCCTGTAGTTTTATGATTGAATCAAAATGTTGTGCTAAGATTAGGAGTGTCCAGTCTTATCCACAAAGGACCAGGGTCAGTGCAAGTTTACATTTCCTACAAAGCAGGAGATCACATTATCAGTTGTTTGAAGACTAAGCAGTTGATCAAATAAGTAGAATCAGCTGTGCTTCTGCTAATTTGGAATGAAAACCTGCAGCCACACCAGCCCTTTGCGGATAAGACTGGACACCCTGGCTAAGACTGAAGAAGCTGTGTCAACAGGATAGAGCAGAAACAGGAGGAGACATGAGACCGTGACACGGCTCATATCTTACAAATCTGTATTTAACCCTAATCAGCACTCTTAGCAAACATTTAACATCAGACCTACAGGCAGGTGAATGAGTGGCTTGACTAGAGATGAAAAATGGATTGGAGCTCATTCAGAAGTGCTGAATTGCCAAATTAAACCCCTACACCTCCTCAGCCCCCGCCCAAACGGGCAGCCCTGCTTTTTCCTGTCCTTGTATGCTCCCACTCACACTGAGTTCAGCTTTTCTACTTCTCTGGCCTTCCCGTTCTCCCTCTGTTGCTTGCTGGTTGTGTCTGTTTTGCATTCCGAGTGGATTGCTGGTCCTAGCTCATCTCCTCCCGTCTGTAAATGACTTGAGTGTGTGCCCTGTTCCCTGCTGCAGTTTGTTTGTCCTCCAGTGGCCCAGCATGCACTGCAAACAAAGCTGCGTCTTAACTCGCAAGCCTTTCAGAAATCTGAGCAAGGCTACAGCTCAGCACTGACTAACATATGTAAACCCACTGACCCTCATTCAGTCTCTCTTTCCTACCTCTCCCTTTTTCTCTCTCTCCCTTTCTCCGTGCCCCTTCTCTCTCTCTCAGTCTTTCACTCTCCTCCTACTCTCTTGCTTTCTCTCTGCCCCTTCTATCTCTATCAATCTAGCTCTCTCTCACTCTTTCTTTCTTTCTTTCTTTCTTTCTGCCCCATCTCTCTTTTTTCTCTTTTTCTCAGCACCCTCTCTCTATCTCTCTCTCTCTTTCTGTCTCTGTGTCCCCATCTCTGTCTCTCTATCTCTCTCTTTCACTCTCCTCCCCTCTCTTGCTTTCTCTCTTTCACTTCTATTTCTATCAGTCAAGCTCTTTCTTTCTTTCATTCTTTCTCTCTACCCCATCTTTCATTTTTTCCCTCCCCATCTGTCTCTCTGTCTTTCACTGTCTTGCTTTTCTCTGTCCCTCTTTCTCTCTCACTAACTTGTTTCTCCTTCTTCTGTCTCTCACTGTCCCTCTTTGTTTTTCATTCTTTTACTCTCACACTCTTTCACTGACCTTCTCTCTCTCTGTCTCTCTGTCTCTCTCTCACTCTCTCTTTCGCTGTCTCCCTCTTTGTATCTCATTCTTTTACTCTCACACTCTTTTTCACTGTACTTCTTTGTCTCTCTTTCTGTCTCTTTTTCTCTTTTTTTCCCTCTCTCTTTTACTGTCTCTTTGTCTCTCATTTTTTTCACTCTCATGCTTTGTCTTCTTCATTGTCCCTCTTTGTCTCTCATTCTTTTACCATCTCTCTCTCTCTCTCTCTCTCTCTCTCTCTGTCTTTCACTCTTCTCCTCCTCTCTTGCGTTTTCTCTGTCCCTTCTATCTCTATCAGTCCAGCTCTCTCTCACTCTTTCTTTCTTTCTTTCTTTCTTTCTTTCTTTCTTTCTTTCTTTATTTATTTCTTTTTCTCAGCCCTCTCTCTCTCTATCTGTCTCTCTTTTTGTCTCTCTATCTCTCTCTTTCACTCTCCTCCCCTCTCTTGCTTACTCTCTGTCTCTCCTATCTCTATCAATCAAGCTCTTTCTTTCTTTCTTTCTTTCTTTCTTTCTTTCTTTCTCTCTCTCTCCCCATCTCTCCCTTTTTCCCTCTCTTTCTCTTGGCACATTCGCTCCCCATCTGTCTCTCTGTCTTTCTCTATCTCTGTCTCTCATTCTTTTACCATTTCTTTCTCTCTCTCTCTCTCTCTCTCTGTCTGTGACACTACTCTTCTGCTCAGGGCTTTTTTTTGTCTTTTTCCATGTTGCGTAAAGTCATTCCAGCCAGGCTGACTCTGTTGTTGTGTGTCTGTGTTATTTTCTGCCGAAGCCCATTTATCAGCCCTTTAGCAGTAACGTAGAAACCAGGTGTAAAAACTGCTTTAAGACCCACAATTATGGTACTTTGGATTCCTAAATGATCAAAAGTGCTGTTTTGCAGGAAGTAGCCATGTGGAATGGTGTTGTGCGATGCAGCTCGTGTTTTAGGAGGGGTATAATTGCGATGAATGTGTTTGCGTGTTTGTGAGAGGGTACGTGATGTGCTGTGAGCGAGGGGCAGTAGATTTAAAGCAAGGAAGCACTTTATCATTACATATGGAAACTAGCAGCATCAAGTGCAGACTCAAAACTGTGGGTTGCAGTGTAGGAAAAATATTCCGTATCACAGAGGTCTGGTCTACATAATACACTGTAAACCCACTAAGAATTTTGCGTATGCATGCATGAACTGCACGATTATACTTATAATGTTCACTTCTTTAGCTGTTACTACCAACATATGTGAAATTTTTATAGTACAGAAAAGAAATGATCATTAACACTTAATCCTTAACCGCCATGGAGATCAAAACTATAAGATGTTATATAGTTTTGTTATAATAAGTTTTGCCGTCGTCAGGCTGATTGTCTTGGGCGGAAAAGGCCAGCGACTCTTTAGAATCTTGTTGAACGCTAAAGTTAGAAATGATGAGTTAGGCATTTGTTCAGGTTTACATTGTCCTTCATGGATCTTGGTCAGTTAATAGTAATGTTAGCTATCAATAGCTATTTTAACTGGGTTATAATAGATGCAGAACCTTCAAGATTATATTTAAGGCCTGAAATAGTTTTATGTTGGATTATTTTTATTTTACATAAAAAAATACATTTCTGTGCTGTAAAAAATTATAAAACAAATTTTAGTTGTTTATTTTCGACAGGCTGTTCCACTCATGACTGGGCAGGAGGCATGCGCAATTCTGAATCCAGTACATGATGTCTGAGAAAATATGTGTTTCGAAACCTCTGCCTTAAGTGCCAAAGTTTAAACAGAATTGTTTGAGACTGTTTCAAATTTATTCGATCACAGGCATCTTTCCTTCAGCCACCAGCCCATATTTTATACTTAATCCTAAGAATGTGCTTGCTTTTAGAAAGAGCAGCAGCCTGCGTTTTTTCCATCAGTGTGAAACGCTTTCAAAAAAGAAAAAAAAAAAAACTTTTCAGAAATGTGCAGAGTAACGTAATCAGTGATAACAGTGACAAGCCACTTTTTCAGTTTAGCACAAAAAGCGGTCCAGGCAGAGCTTTTACCCTACAGAAATCGCCTAGTGAGAACACAGTCTTAGATTCTCCAAATGAAGAAATGGAACGAACACAAAACGGCAAAACGTTTTCGCAACTCCTTTTACACTGTAATCGGAAAAGGCAGCATGATTGTGAGTACAGGCAAACGCGGCTTTAAGGCAGCTGCTACTAAATTGCTGCTAAACTGATTGGATGATTGAAAATTTGTGGGGTTTTTTAATGTTATAAATTGGGATTAGGTGGTTGGAAAATGTCCACACTGATGTAATTGGGTGATTGAAAAACACTCTCACTCTGGGGTAAATGGGAGACAGATCATTAAAGAAGTGACTGCCTGTAGAGATCCAGTTGCCCAGCCTAAAATTTGCATGTGGTGAATGGTCATAAAATACCCACTACTTCAGACTACACTCTTATCCTAATAATGTTTAAAATATGGGAGAAAAAGGATAACATTTCCTACACTCTTAAAAAAAGATTCTTCAAGCGTTCTTTAGTAAAGAAATGGTTCTATGTGGAACCATGAGCACTCAAAGAACCCTTTGCATGATTAAAGGGTTCTTTGCATTGTGAAAAGGTTCTCCAGATTGATAGAGAACGTCTCTTTTTGAAAATGGTTCCATATAGCACCAAAAAGGCTTCTTCTATTGTTAAAAGCTTGGCATTGTACCTATAGCAGAACCATTTTTGGTGCTAAATGGATCCCTTTTGAAAAAGGTGCTTTATAGAACCATCCACAGCACATTCTCCCTTTACTCATGCAAAGTGTTCTTTGGGTGCTCATGGTTCTATATAGAACCACTTTCTTCACTAAAGAACCACCAACCCTTAAAGAACCATCTTTTTTAATAGTGTAGATTTTATTGAGTTGAGTTTGGACAACTGTTGATTTTGCTGCTTTATTTGTTGTGCGTCATCTGTAGTTTTCGTTTTTCTCTCATTCCCTTCTTTCTTTGCGACACAGCTGCCTCTCTTAAATTTCCCGGAAGAGAGTGAAGTGGATGAGGGACGAGTAACAGGATTATTATGTGGGGTTTAGTCACGGCGTGGGCTCGTGTTTTCTGCATATGGCAGTCGTGTGTGGGTCATTAGTGGGTTAATAAAGATGTGTGTTTGTCAGAGAGCTGTCTTCAGCGTGGGCTCCTTCAGCTGCAGCCCAACATCCGCCATTTATTCAGCACATTACTGATACACACACTCACACGTGAACGTTAATCACTTACACACCACACACACACACAAACACACCCACACACACACACACACACACACACACACACACACAAACACACACACACGCATACACTCACATACACATGTAGGTAGTGTATGTATAGTGTTTCTTACTGTTGTGCTTAGTCTCTATATTTGAACTGTACCTTCATTCTTTTTCTCCCTCTCTCTCTTCTCTCTCTCCCCTACTCTCTCACTCTTTTTTCTGCTGTACCTTTCTCTCCCACTCCCTACCTGTCTCTTATTCCATCTCTCTCATCTCCTTGTTTCTCTATTGTATCTCTCTCCCACTCTCTCTCTTTCTCACTGTCTTGCTCTGTCTTTTCTTTCTTCTTTCTTTCTCTCCTTTCTCTCCCATCTCTTTGTCTCTTTCTGTCTTTCTGTCTTTCCATCTTTCCCTCTCTCATTCTTACCATATTGCTCTCTTTTCTTTGTCTCTGTCTTTCTCCTTCTATTTCAGCTGTACCTCCCACTCTCTGCCTGCCTGTCTGCGTCTTTTACTCTCTCTCTCTCTCACTTCTCCCCATATCTCCCTCACTCTTTTTCTCTTTCCTCTCTTCTCTCTCTCCTTCCTTCTTTTTTCCTGTTTGTCTTTATCGCTTGCTGTCTTTAATACATTATAAAATTATAAATACATTATAAAATATACATCTCTTTTTCTGTTTCTCTCACTCTCTCTATTCCAGCTGTGCTTCTCTCTTTCTGCTTCACTTCTCTCTCTCTCACTCTTTTTCTGCTGTACTTCTCCCTCTCCCTCTCCCTCCCTGTCTCTCTTTCTATCTCTCTCTCTTCTCTCTGTTTCTCTCTCTGTATCTCTCTCACTCTCTTGTCCTCTCTTTCTTTCTTGCTCTCTTTCCCTGTTCTCTCTTTATCATTCTAACTTTTTCTCTCTATGTCATGGTCTCTTGCTGTCTTTCCTCCTTTTCTGTCTTTCTCTGCCCCCTACCTTTCTCTCGTTCTCTGTCTTTCCCTGTCCCTCTTTTTCTGTTTCTCTGTTTTTTTCATTCTGTGATCTTTCCCTCACCCTCTCTTTGTCTTTTACTTCTCTGAGGGTCTGATCACTCTGAGGGTCTGATCATTGGACTCTGTACTCTGTGTGACTCAGGCTGACAATAGGAGAGCTTGTGTAGTGCTCCTGTGCTCCACCAAAGCTGTTCCTTCTTCTAATGTGTTTATACTGACCACATCTGTATTTGTTGGTCCCCTTACAGCTCATTGAAACAATGCTGTATTTTTCCTGAACAGTGCTGAAATTAAGAGCCGTTGTCTCATATATACTTTCATGCCATGTCTTACAGTAAAGAAAACGTGAAAAGAACGCGATAAATTATTGCTTGTTCTGCAGAGATGTTCTGAAATGGCCTGGAAAGATTTGTTGGTACCCCTAGAAAACGATTATACATAATTGGATTATAGTGATATTTCAAACCAGCAGTTATCTTTTAATCTTTCAATCAGCCTATTTAAATGGAGAAAAGTAGTCACTCTGCTGTTTGGTATCATTTGTGTGCACCATACTGAACATAGACCAGAGAAAGCAAAGGAGAGAACTGTCTGAGGAGATCAGAAAGAAAATTAAAGACAAGCATGTTAAAAGTAAAAGCTATAAGACCTACAGTTGCAAATATTATTAAGACGTTTAGGTCCATGGGACTGTAGCCACCCTAACTGGACGCAGCCACAAGAGGAAAATTGGCCTCAGTTGGAACAGAAGCATTGTGCGAATGGTAGACAAAGATCCAAGGAAGACTTCCAAAGAGATACAAGCTGAACTCCAAGGTTGAGGTACAAGAGTGTCTAATGGCACCATCTGTTGCTTTTTGAGTGACAGTGGGCTCCATGGAAAACCCAGGAGGCTCCACTGTTGAAAGAAAAACATAAAAAAGCCAGACTGGAATTCGCTAAAACGCATATTGACAAGCCACAATGCTTCTGGGAGAACGTTCTTTGGACAGATGAGTCAAAACTGGAGCTTTTGGCAAGTCACTCAGCTCTATGTGCACAGATGAAAACATGAAGCTTTTAATGAAAAGAGCACCATACCTTCCGCGAAACATGGAGGAGGCTCGGTTATGTTTTCCTGCGTCTGGCATGGGGTGTTCTGAGCCTGTGCAGGGCGCAATGAAATCTCAAGATTATCGAGGAATTCTGGAGTGAAACATCCTGCCCAGTGTCAGAAAGCTCTGTCTCAGTCGCAGGTCATGGGTCCAAAAAGATAATGACCCAAAACACACTGCTAAAGGGTCCCAGGAATTGATAAGAGCAAAACACTGGACTATTCTGAAGTGGTCTTCTGTAGACCCTGATCTGAATCCTATCAAACGTCTATGGAAAGAGCTGAAACATGCAGTCTGGAGAAGGAAACCTTCAAACCTGAGACAGCCGGAGCCAAACTACCTGTTGACAAGTGCAGAAGTCCCACTGAGAGCTACAGAAATCGTTTGTTTGCGGTAATGGCCTCTTCAAGTCCTACAACATCATTTTAGCTTAAGGGTCCCATCAATTTTGTCCATACCATTTTCATTACTTACTTAAGATAATCTGTTGAATCAAAAATCAAAAGCAAAGAGTTGTGTCCTTAAAATATGGAATAAACAAAGATGGGTGCCAATTACTTTTCAGTTTCAAGTTATTTCAGAGAAAATTGTGGGTTCTTCTTTTTTCATGCAAGGGTACCAACAAATTTGTCCATGTCTGTGTATGGAAACTGTTTCTTCTCTTAATCTCTGATGTGCTGTGAGGAGAGCTGGTAGACTCAAGCATGGAGGGGGCACGCTTCGGCGTGTGCTTTCATGGTCCTTCTTGTTCAGATAATTGGCAATTTTACCGTCCCACTGATAAAACGTCAACAGCTTCGTGATTAATGTTTGACCCTGCCAAGTGAGCCGAGCAATTTTGTGAATTTATGCGCTGTCCTAAGATTGCAACAAGACCAAACCACAATAAAAACACTTTCATTACGACCAAAATGTATATTCCCCAGGCTTTTGTTTCAAGATTTATTTAATCCAGCATGTTTCTAGTTACACATTAATTATATATTTTTGTTTTTCTTAGGAGAAACTGTCTCTGTGGGCAAGACCATAGACTAATGTCAAGCAGTTTGATTGCATGGCTTAGAAAGTCCCAAAGAAGAGAGCAAGGTGGTGCTCATGCATATTCACAGCTTTTGCTTTGGGACTTTATCTGCTGTTTACAGGCTTATTCAGGCTCCACTGTTAACTATTCACTTCACTTTAGCTCAGTGATGCATTCATAAATTTTGTCTTTGTCCCTTTTAACTCATTAAACTCTGACCCCAGATTAGTTGGGATGTCTTTGTGTCCACGCTGATCATAGTAAAAAAGGATCAGCTTGTGGAATTAGAGCTTTCTTTGTGCTATCACTAAAATAAAGAAGTTGTATGCTGCTTTAATTTACATAGAAGAGTAGATTAAATGACATAAATAGCTGCTTTTCTGGTCTGGATTAAAGGCGTTAACTCCTTAAACTTCACAGACATCCACATCCTAAGGCTTATTATTCTGGAACTACATGGAAAACAGTGAAACTATGCAAAGTGATTAAGTTATTATTACGTCAAAGCCTTGAGGGACGGATCTGGGTCAGTGAATATTAACGTAATTGACATAACCTTTCAATTACACAGTGAGTTACACAGTGGATTACAGTTACATGCAGTGTACACTATTTGAGTGTAAATTGCATGTGACAGCTTCGAGACTGCACTTCTGACATTTTCCATTTTGATGTCAAGCAATAAAAAAAAACATGTCAAAAATGTAAAGGGTGATTTTACAAGACCAGACTGAGTGCGCAGTCTCGTCTTTTCTTAAAATTCAAATTATTTCAATCTGATTATCTCCTCTTTTACTTGATTCAATGACATGCGGTGCATTTTTTGTGTCCAACTGCATTATTTACCTTTTAAATAATAGAAAAAATGTGTAACACAGTATTCTTTAATACCTACTTTATGTGAATACATTTTCAGTGCTATAAAATAAAATCCATTTTGGGCATTTATGCCTCCCAAAGTCTAAAAGTGTCAGGTAGAGCGACCAACCAACTGCATATGAAGATTAGGTTAACTATTAAAAGGATCATTTAGTCATATTCAATTCTATAAAATTGCATAATTTTATATTTGAAACATTCAGAA
Source organism: Colossoma macropomum (assembly GCF_904425465.1). NCBI lineage: Eukaryota > Metazoa > Chordata > Actinopteri > Characiformes > Serrasalmidae > Colossoma > Colossoma macropomum. The sequence continues at coordinate 16,174,940 of NW_023494787.1, read as the reverse complement.
TCATAGAATATTGCAAAATAGGGCAGCTTTACAAGTATTCAAATAATAAAAAAAAAAATTGTCTGTATATTGTGATTTCCTCAAATGTCATATGGCGCAACCAACAGCAAAGGGCAGGGTGGCCATGGTGATGCATCATAAAGAAGACCCCAGGCGACCTTCATGGGGCAATGGCAAGGCCTATTCATGAATATTGACAAAATTGAAATTTTTGAGTCATAATTAGACAAGTTCAGTTTACCAAGTCAGGTGGTGTGACCAAGAAAACCATGAAATTGTTATTGATATATTTTTATTTATTTAGTATAAGTAAATATAAATAAATGTATTATAAATAAATATAAATAAATAAAAGCTAAGAAACACATATCATAGGCCTCTTTTCCACTTTCTTCTCCAATTAGCATGGAGGGTAACCGTTCCAGTGGCTTTTCCAGACGGGCACAGTTTGACATGGAACACGTTAAAACTGGGCTCAGCACGTCTTTTTAGGCATGGCTAGCTGTCTGTTGATTGGTTCTACGTTTACATTGGTATTCTACCATCTTGCTGCGTTATTTCAACCCTGAACACAATCAAGTTCAGTTCACTCTGTAACAGAAGTACTCTAACAGAAGCTTTACTAATGCAAGTTTAGATAATAATGACCCAAATCTGAGGAAAAGAAGTCGAGTGGCTGGTGTCAGGAATATAAAGCTGAAATGAAACCTTCCTCTCCTCTAGCTAATTTAGCTTCACTAAAGAGATCCAAACACCCCAGTACAGTTTCGATTCGACTAACTGGTGCTCTGCTATCACAAGAGCAAAGTCAATTGGTTCATGTTGGAGTGGTAGAAAGCCAAAATTGAACCTGCTCTGTCGAGTTTTTAGCCTGCCACATGAGCGTATGGTGCCTCCCATGGTAGTACACACTTGGTTCCAGCAAACTGCTGCGTAAGAAACAGGTGCTTTGAGCTAAAGCTGAGGGTGACGCTAATGCTAGTATAGTTAGTCAGCTATAGGTGAAACCCACTGCGCTCCAGGCTCAATTTCAGTAACTGATGCACAAATACCACACGTTCAGAGGATAATGAAGATGAGCGCTTGCTGTGAGACTGGTGTTGGAGTGACAGACGGAATCAAACAGGTTTTGTATTGGGTGGTGTGTGTGTAGCTATTAGCCTGTTAGCAGTTAGCCACTTGCTTGTGTAATTTTCTTCAATATTTCCCGGGTTCTAATTTAGCGACCGTAACTGGTCTCACGAGTCTGGGCCAGCACGGAACGGCACGGTACGGCCATGAGAACCATTTGGCTGGACAGTGGAAAAGAGGCCATAGTTTGAATAGATTGGAAAGATTGTTGCAGATACAAAAATGCAAATCATTTGTCATTTTTAAAAAGATTTGTTATAATGATCACTTTAAAAGCCTTATTCCTCATAAACCCACTTACAGACATAAATTTGAGCTTAGAATCTGCACTTTTTTGAGAATTTCTCTTAAGCTATGAGTGAGAAATAATTTATATAGAACTACACCATGATTTTAACGCACTGACTTCTAAGTGTTAACTCTGGCTGAAAGTGAAGGTTAAGTACTGGTATTTCAGAAGTAAAAAACACAGCGTCAGCAGCAGTTTGACCTGGAGAACAGACACACTTCCTTTGCTGTAGTGCAGCAGAGCAGCCTGTGTTGTGTGGCACATGGTGTTTATGCACACGTGTATGTGTGGGGAGGGGGGTTAATGAGTTCCAGCAGTGTGCTGGTGGCTGATAGAACCTCAGTGCTGATGCATTAACCCCCTCCTCTCATACGGCGGAGCGTTGCATTGCCACGGCTGCATGAGTGACATCATCAGCAAGCGGCACAACCAGCCTAAACAAAGCCTAAACAAAGCAGCCTGCATTATTAATGCCTGCATTCCACGCTAGTGCGTTTGGAACAGGTCACTGTAATTTTCTTCAGTCTTGTGCATGCCTGGAGCTGTGTGGACAACTTTCCTGCTGTGTGCTCTGTCTCTGTCTGCTGCAGAGTTTGTGTGCGTGTGTGTTGCTTTACTTGGCCCATTAATATGTTACTTGGTCCTGCAGGCATAACTGGAGATTAGGTATTGAGCTTTTTTTTCTTTTTCTTTTTCTTTTTTGTCATTATAGCGCATGTCTTCTACCTGGTTGTTTTCTGCAAAGCCAGCCTGGGCCTATTTTTCCAAAAGCAGCTAGGCAAAAATATCCTTATTGTAAGAGAAAGTGGGTATCATTTTATGGCACCTAAATGTAGTCCCGCACGTTATGTTCATAAAATATGATGTTCAGTAAGTTGTTGGATGGTGCAATGATTATAACTAAGATTTTGCATTATAAGGCTGTTAGAAAATTAGTCCGCTTTTTTACACAGGTCTGCAAATGTTGAAATATATATGCAATTCCTTAAAAACCTCCTTATGGTAATGCACATTTGTTGTAACAGTAGCCATTACTGCTTTAGTTTATACGCAGCACTGAATTTGACAACAAACATTACGTTTGAAGTATTTTTACAGGCTTGTAGTTAGAGAGAGTACTTTGTGCCTAATTTGTAATTGGCTCTATAGCAGAATGGCTATGTTTCGCTCTCATGGTTTGAGTCCAGCTCAGGAAAGCATACCACTGCTCTGACATTGCGCCAAATTACATCACTCTTTTTCTATGCGCTTGTGTCATTTGATTCCTTCTGTCAACACTGCAATTAATGATGTGTCGATAGTGGAAGCATGTATCATAATGATGATAAACTGCAGGTGTATACTTGTTGTCAGGTGAATAAAACAGTATTTGGGCCAAATCACAATAATGTGGCTGAAATGGAAAGTTTCATTCTCTTACTATCAAAATGTATGTTTTAGGTAGTCAAAATCTACTTTTTGCATCTAAGGACACTTTAATACATGTTTTAATGCTGTGCAAGTGATGTAATAGGCACGTTATCAACTTTTGAAAATAAGAATAAAGTATTTGAGCTATGCAGAAGGTATGTCCATTTTAAGCATCTCAAAGCTCTCCATAAATATACTGAAATTGAAGAATGAAGAAAGAGTAAAGACTGGCACTGAGTAACAACTGCCATGCACAATGCCTACCTTTATCTACTTTGCAATAACATTTTTTAGGAAATATATGGGCGATGTCAACTATGCATCATATTTGTAATATATGCTCTGTTGATACTGATTATTTTGATGATTCATTGAGTAAATATGAACAATAAAAATGGACTTAACCGAACAACAAGAACAAATGCAGATCCTTTCAAAGGTTTGGAAAACGATAAACTAGGAAGCCTTTAAAAAGATTTAATTAAAAGTATATAAGAACACTCGGGGCCAGTTTCCCAGACATGGATTAAGCCTAGTCTTGCACTAAATTGCCGTGCCAATGGTGAATCACCATTGGAAAATCTTGGCTTAAGCTTAATCTGGGGCTGGGAAACTGGCCCTCAGTGCCCATCTAAATGTGTGCATTCATCAGCCTCTGTTTCTTAATGCAGGAGAGAGCAGTAAGAGAATTTAAAATAGGCTTCGTCATCATCATCATCACGCAAACTGCCAACTGGTCATTGCCAACTCAATGAGACAGTAAATTTGAACCGATGATTAATCAAGTAATCGTGACAGTCCTAATGTCAACCCAGCACCACATCACACCATCTTCCAGCACACAGCTTCTTAATCTTTATCACTTCCCATCCTCTCTGCTTTTCTTTTTATTTTCTGCTCTTTTTCCCTCCCTCTCCTTCCCTCCCCTCTCTCCTCCCTTGTTCTCTTACCTCAGTTTTAGGGCTTGAAGAGCCCTCCTCATATTTCTGCTGTTTATCATAGTGATGCAACCCACTGCAACAAATCTGTCCATGCAACACAGATATACATGTATGGTAACTATAAATGGCACTATGTGAGAACAGCCTGTAAGACGTGAATAAAAGGATGCAAAGTTATTTCACAGAAACAGTGAATTCAAATGAGACTGATCTGCTCACAAATGCAGCTGTTGCGAGGTTGGACAAATTTTACAGAATGTTGGCAAAAGTCCCACTCAGCCTAATGAGTTTGTATTTGCTACATAATGTTGAGTTTTTAGTTTAAAATACTGCACTACGGAGCTGGACTGTGTTATTGAAGCTAATTAAAACTAGGATGAATTGAAATGATGATAAACTTACCACCGTGCCAACATTATTTAAAATTGCATTTAAAAAAAAAAGTTGCTGTTGTCGGAACAAAACCTTGTATCTCCAAAATGGTACTTTTACAGGAGAAGGAAAAAACCTTCTTTACTTTTAATGTAAGTCAATGGAACCAGACTTTTTGCCAAGTCATTCTGGGCCATTTCTTTTGGCCCATTCATCATAGAATTTACACACAATGTAAAGGGCAACAGACACTTTCACATTACATCACAAACTGAAAAACGACAAAAAATGGAGATTTTGTTCAGACAACAGTGATACATACATTTATACAAACAGCAGGACATGCATTTGTGAGTGGAGCATGGATAGGTCAGTTGCACTGACTGACTTCTGTTTGGGGCATCAATAGAGAGGGGGTAGGTGTATGTGGTCATGAAGGACCCTACATGGGTCTTCATGGGACTTTCCTTGTGTTTTTCCAGCAATCTGACCACTTTTTTGTCTTCTATTCTTCTCTTTTTCTACAGGCCATCCTCGGATCAAAAGATTTGGCAGAAAAAGTAAGTCTCATCATCCAAGCCAGTAGAAACCTTAGTTGATCCTGTCTGTAGAGGAGAAGAATCTGCCACATGTGTTCCATTAGTGAGAGCTCAGTCAGGAAACTCTGCTTTGCAAAAAACGCATCAATAGGCCTTAAATAGAAGCCATGATTCAGTTTAAATAGTAAGCAAATGAAGATGTGTATGGAGCTTCAGTAGAGATAATGTTAACACCATCCAAAACAGTAAGTTGGGATAATATACTGACAGCAGAGCGATTTGTACATTATTATACAGCATGGATCTTCAGGGGCTTGTGTGGTGCCTACTAATTTCATCATTCTTGTACAATAACAGAATAGTGCTTCAAATTAGCATACAAAACAACTCCTGTCAATCTATTACACAATTCCTTTGTGTAGGCCTCGCAGTCTCGTATGGCATGCTGGAGAGAAGTGTTTTGTAACCTGTTTTTGGATGAATGAAAAACGGCTTTGGAAAACACAGTGTACATGTGAATGTAATGACTGGAATTTGTTTGCCTCAATGAGCTCCAATGAATTAAAATGAAAGAAGTGTAAAACTTCATTTTCATTCACGGAATGTAAGTTTTATTTTGTCAGAGTATAATTAGTATGTCTTAGGACACCTTAATGCATGTTGATGTTGTGGAAGTGAGCTCGTAAGCATAGGCCAGCAACTAGAGATGACAACTGTCCGATGCTGGGTATGGATATCAGGCTGATATCAGCAGAAAATTCTGGAATTTTGAGTCAAGAATGTGTCTAGAGGTAGACGATATGGCGAACGTATAATATTGTGATACTTAAAGAATTTTTCATGATACATGATATGTTACAATATATATTCTTTTAGACATCTGATCAGTTGGGACAGAGAAAAAAACATCTAGTAGTGCTATATTATAAAAAGTATTATTAAAAACTGTGAACACAGTGATTTTTATTCAATATTTAGCATACTGTGTTGCATTAAATCCAGTTAAACAGGACTAATTTTGCTCTCTTTATAATGAAACATGCACTTCTACAAGTTCTACAAGTACTGGTGATATGCACGATATGTTCAGAAAAGCGCATTGTATTGTGACATAATTGATCTCAATAATGATATATTGTCATATCGCCCAGCCCTAAAGGTATCTGATCCAAGTCTGTAGTTTGAAGGATAGCCTACTTTTAGATGCTCATGTTAAATGAAGTGCTTCAATAAAAAAATAGCTCACTTGAAAGCGTCGTCAAGGTGAAGGAATATTGGCCCACTGTCAGTATTGGCCAATAGTCAAGGTTTTAGTAGCGGTATTGGAAAAGAATAAGTGGTATCGTGCAGCCTCTACTGGAATTGTATGAGAATAATGGCATTTTACCTCTCCTCTCCAATAGAAATAATATAATATATGAACCATGCAGAATCATCACAGAGCCCTTCATAAAAGTACTGAAAGTGAAGACTAGCAGAAAGATTAAAGCCTGGCAGTGAATAACAATTGACATGAACAATAGTGTAGCCCACACTGTACTCCCTGCCACGCTGGCAAGGATGAAATATTTGAGCAGTGCAGAAAGGATGGCCCTTTTAGCCATTTCAGAGCCATCCCTGTGCTGAAAGAGAAGAAAGAGTGAAGACTGGCAGTGATTAACAACTGACGTGTACAATAAATGATATAGCACCCCCCCTCCACTGGAAAGCATGAGTAAGTGCAGTATTCACTCCAGCCATTCCCACAGCAAAGCAGCACCGGAGTGGAAAGGCCTTTTTTCCCCTCCTGCACTCTCTCTCTCTCTCTCTCTCTCTCTCTCTCCCCTCTCTCCCCTCTCTCCTCGCTCTCTTTCCGTTAGCTCACCACATCAGTATACGTCGTCAGCATGGTGTCTGAGCGGGACTTTAGCGACACGACGGGTGGTAGATTTTGTTTTAATTACGCCCTTCCACTAAAAGCTCCAGCTATTTATGAGTTGTTTTAGTTCGCATGCGCCCCTCCCGTGTAGCAGTGCAGCTGGCGCGGGCCGGCGTTGGTGTAGAGATCCTTCTGTTCCTATTGATCTTTGTCTCCCCTGAGAGAGATGGGGTGCGCTAAAGAGACGCACCAGTGCAGCCCCCCTAGTCTACTCCCCCCTCATACGCACAGCCTCCCTTCAGTCTGCATTCCTCTGCTGAGACGCTTTTGTAGTGTTTTACTGCCACCCACAGACCAACATGTAAAATTCTCTGTCCACTGCGCCGAACCGCTCCCGTTTATTAATAATAATGATGATAAGAAAAATAATCTGTATTATTTTCATTAATAGTCATATGCAAAAGTCTGGGCGCCCCTAGTCAAATAAATACTTTATTGATTTTATAAGTGAAAATAAGTACATCACTGCTGTCGGAACAAAACCTTGTATCTCCGCAATGATAACTTTACAGGAGAAGGAAAAAACACACTTTACTTTTAATGTAAGTCAATGGAACCAGACGTTTTTCTAAGTGAATTTGGGTCATGTCGTTTTGGTCCATTCATCATGAAATTTACACACAATATAAAGAGCAACAGGCATTTTCAAATTGTCAAAAAGTGAAAAAAAAGCAAAAGATTTTATTTTTGTTGAGATTTTGTTTCGACAGCAGCGATATACATAGTCTATAGAGAGCACATCTTTCTCGTTTTAATATGCTGTTTATGGCCTGAATTTAACATGGGGAAAAAGAAGTAAAACATAAAATGTGGCCCGTGTAAAAGTTATGGCACCTTATATGTCGTATGCCTTATTTTTTCCCAATATTGTGAAACAAATAGAAGTAGAATAGAAATTGTGCTGAAAAATGTCATATTTAATATTGTCAGTCACATTGTTCCCTGTAGAGGATGTGTACTTATTTTCACTTAGGAAATAGACAAAACATGCCATTTGACCAGGGCATTAGGACAGTATGTATAATTTTTCATTTTACTTATAAAATCTCGAAGTGCTCTGCACAGGATTATAAGCCGAACACTGGAAACATAACATGTTTCAACTGAAATAACAGTTATAAACTCTAGAATGAAATGCTTGGTTTTGCTTTCTCTCCTAGTGTGCTGGCTGTGTACTGATCAGTGAGGATCAGAATGTGGGTATTCCCATACAGTTTGCCACACACGGAGCATGTAATGTAGTTATAATCGCTGTAGTAGGGAGCAGTGCAGCATACGCATGAATATGCATGTGAGAGCATCACATCTCAAGGCTGCAGCCGGTCATTGTCTTCTCTTTGGAAACAGTGTTGCGCTTTCAGCTGAGCTTCAGGAGGGCCTTTTAGTGTATGTGTTTGGAAAAGTAGAAAGGTGGGTATGGAGAGTGTGAAAGGAATAGTTTGGTGCAAAATGTACACAATTTTCTCTTTACCTCAGCCGTGGTATGTTTGCTGTGCAAAGTTTGCTTCTTGATGTTTACAGTACGAGCTACAAGGCTAATGAAGCTACCAAATAATGGAAGATATGACCCTATTAACTATTACACACTTGGCACAAACCATGTTGAGTTGTTAGTAATCTCGAATATAGATGTTTGACATACTAACACACAGTTATCGACAAAAAAGGAATGGAAGTCGAAAGTCAGTTTTCAAGGTGGCTGCTACTACTGTTTTTAGCTATATGCAGGGGTTAAATCAGAGATGAGCAAGCCCTGTCTTTTCCGTGGATGTCAACAACACGGGGACGATATTGCTCAAGTTACATGATGTCAGTGCTGAGAATTCCATGAAGTTATTAGCACTGAATGAAAATGTGATTAAAACTAATAGCCTACCTGTTTCCATTCATTTACTTGGCTATATTTAGTATTCCTTATGTGTCATGTTAGAACATCTTCAGATTCTTTTCTGACAGTCTCTGCAAAGCTTTTAAACTGGCAGAATAAACTGCTTCAAACAGTGATGCCACCCAAATGACCTCAAAACCTCTTTCTTCAACTATGTACTTGGAGCAGCGCCTCCTGTTTTTTAAGAGACTAGTGGTAGAAACAACACAGTTTATCCTCAGTTCATCTCTGTACAACACTTTACTGCCAAGTTTTCAGTGCCTTCCGATCAGATTTCATGGTTAAACACACTATTCCGTGCTGTTATGTGATGCCACAACTGCATAAAGACAGACTGTTATGAACAAGATAATTAAGTGCTAATGTACATTAATGAGAGGAGGTTCTTCCGTGTATTTTTTGGGTGGAAAATCAATTAAAAGTCATCCAATTACAGCACAGGAATGCAAAAATAGTGAGAAAAGCATAAGATTTGTTACAACACTACTAAAGCTGATTTTGTTTTATCATTCGGAAAGGGGCCGCACAGGTGCAGCAGACTGTGCATAGTGTTACTGTCAGTATACATAGCTCAAGCGTTGGGGTAATTATAAAAAAGTAATACATTGCAAGTTACTAAATACATCTCTAAATGGAATTTATTTTTACATATTATTTCTTCAAACAAGCAAAATTATCCACCAATATAGTGAGATAATTTCACTTAATAAAATTAGTCAGGTGTGCCTAGAACGTCTTATATTCTTACAGCAGTCTCAAAATGAGACATATTAGATATATTGAGTACATTTAGAATTTAACTTGCCAGCTTTTGCAGTGTAGATGGGCCCACTCAAGAGCCCAGAGCCCCAACTATTTTAAAAATGTACTTTCAGGGGGCCCCATTCCTGTCTTTGCCTGGAGCCCCAAAATCACTTAATCCGCCCTGATCTGGTGCATTCCAGCCCAGTTTAACCCCTGCCTATGTGACATACAGTACTGTGCAAACATCAGAGACTACCCAACATTTATTAAATTCCCAGTCAAAACAGCCATAAAGCACAAGGTATTCATTTTTCAGTGCCAGGAAAAAAACCAAAAAAAAAATGTTTAACAAAAAATACACAGCAGTCTCAACAGCTAAATATAATATCAAATCTGTCAATATTAAATCTGTCCATTCTTTACTTTTATGCACGCTACTGCCTGTCCCAGCTGTGTCCTCCCAACAAAAGTTGTTAGCAGATTTCTCTCTGACATAATGATCCCTCTCAAAGAGACACTAACATTCACACTAGCAACTGCCCAACTACTCTGGATCCTGTTCATATAAGGTTTCTTCTTTGCATGGTAGAGATTTAACTTGCATTTATGGATGCAGTGATGAACTGTTTTCACAGACAGTGGTTTTCAGAAGTGTTCCTGAGCCCATGCAAAGATTTCCACTACAGATGGTGTCTGTTTTTACTGCAGTGCCATCTGAGGGCCCAAAGATCACAGATGTCCAGTATTGGTTTTTGGCCTTGTCCCTTGCATACAGAGATTTCTCCAGATTCTCTGAATGCTTTAATGATGTTATGTACTGTAGATGATGAAATCCTCGAGTTCTTTGCTATTTTACGCTAATAAACGTTGTTTGCACTACTTGCCTGCACAGTTTTTCACAGAGTGGTAAACCCCTCATCATCTTTACTTCTAAAAGACTGACTAACTAACTAGCTGTAAGATGTTCCACCAGGTGATTTTCTGTTTATTTGTTTTTTGTTTGGTAGCGTTACACAACTTTACCAGTCTTCTATTACCCTGAACTTTTTTGAAACACGTTGTTGGCATCAAATTCAAAATGAGCAGATATTTTTCGAAAATCAAAAAACATTTCTCAGTTTCAACATTTGATATGTTGTCTTGGTACTACCTACAATTTAATATAGGATTTAAATGATTTGCACATCATTGCTTTTGTTTTTATTTACATTCTGCACAACATCCTGACTTTTAGGAAGCAGGGTTGAAGGTAGTTGTTAAGGCTTCTGTGTAAGGCTTTTCTGTTAAATATATTTTCTAATTGTTTCTCACACTAAATAAAGGAATAATTTGTCCATCAATGGCAGTTTTGACTGGAAATTAAGTAAAGGAAGGGGCGGTCTTGGAATTTTACATAGTACTGTACTTTATTTTTATAGATAACTGTTGTCTTATGACGCATACAGTCAGAAAACACAAAAACAACAGACACAGTTTAGGGCAAGTGTGTGGTAATTCTGGCACACTGTGCTAACTGCTGGCGTATAAACTTCATTAGTTTTTAGCTGTATTGGCCTTGTAGCTCCAGTGCAAAACTAAAGAAGAAAACTCTGGTCATAAGAATGTCTAGCTAAGGTGAAAACTGTGAAATTAAAATGTTTTGCTGAACTATTCCTTGACAATCCTATTATAACGTCTGTTCCTTTGTACTGCATGATGCACTTGTGCTGTCAACACATGGGCTTGCGTGGGCACGCTCTGTATGCACACTGTGTGTTTTATGTAGTATTTATGAACTCAGACACTGAATGACTTGTAACTTAATCTCTGGTTTGTTGCAGCTTGTCCAGGAAGGGCATGGGGGTCAGCCTGGCCTCAAAGGAGAGAAAGGAGACCCGGTAAGAACCAGGCAATACACACATTAATGCTGAAAAGCATTTACTTTAAAGGGAAATTCCACTGATTTTTTACTCAAAGTTTCTTGTATTTTACTTTATTGTCTTGACATTTTTGTAGGTTTGTATGACCAGTTTTTTATCCTTTGGAATTAGACAGGATGTTTTGTTACTGTGCATTTAAAGCTGGTATATGTACATTACCTCTGTCCTGATTGGCCACCCTGTTTTGTGCTTTGTTCAATAAACAATGCAAGCTGAAACACTCTTTATAGCATCGGCATTAATGGGCAGGACTGAACTGCTATACACGTGAATAGGCAGATATATATACTGTGACTGTTTTTTGCAGATATATTTCCATGTCTTTAAATTTTAACATTGTTTACGTTCCACATCAAACTCTTTGATTTGCGAAAGGTTTAAAACATAATTTAAAATATATTTATAGTGGAGAGGAACATGCAGGGTTGCTGTGAGGCAGAATCAAAGAAAACAGGCTTTACTATTATTGGTGTTCCACATAAAAACTCTGAAGACACATGTAGGTTAACTTGTCATTTAACTGGTCCTCCTCAAAATTCTATTCATCAGCCAAGATTTGGTGTCTTGAGTTTGCTTCTTTAGTTTTGCCCAAAGCTACAAGGCCTGTGTAGCAAACAGTTAGTGGAAGCTTTTAGCCACCTAGCTAGCATTGTGCAAACTGCATGTGTAAAGGCCACTACACACTATAGCTTTGCATCACACTGGATATCAAATAGTACAAAATGTTCACATCTGCGTTGTAGACATCCTGGTTCCTATCATCACCACTGTAAAGAAATCAGATTCATTGTGTTCCTCTATAACGATCCATTTCACACCAAACCACTCTGCATGACTTTGTTTACATCTCAACAATTGAATAATGCAGAAATTTGTAAAAAATGGTGGAATTCCCCTTGTGTGTTCCCATCCCAGACCCGCTGAGATGAAAAGAGAAAGTCAGGAAGTGCATGGGAAGCTTCATTTGTTTTGGCATCGTTTACCAGTGCCTCATTAAAGACTGACCAAAGCTTCTTTTTGATTGGCTGACTTGTTTAAACATTATTTTTGGCATCATCTGCTGATACATTATTAGCAAAACCCACCAAAGCATCTCCTTAATGGTGATCAGGACATTAAAGTTGGTGTGGGCGCCTCTCGGTATAAACTGTTTGCATGCCTGTGTGTATTTTAAGAGGATAGTGCCTCTGTCCACTGTGCAGTGATGCTGTTAATGTGTCTGCAGGGTCTGGACTGCACTGGAGCTGGCGTTCCTGGTCGAGTCAGTTTGTCTTTAGCCAGAATTCTCTCAGGACCTTTTTTGCTACTGATTGTTGTATAACTATAGGGAAACTTCATGATGGACAGTCGGTTCTGTTTGCTCTCGCTGTGTACTTGCATGTGTGTATGTGTGTGTGTTGCAGTGCTCGGAAGGAGCTAAAGGCGAGAAAGGAGTAAAGGGAGAGCCGGTGAGTGTGTGCCACGGTGCTTGTGAGGGCTGCGATCGATGGATTGTTTAACAGGATCTGCAGAAGCCCAGGGGATATCTTGTTCCTGTTTCTGCCCATTGATTTAACTGTTTCTTATTCTCCTATATTTCAGGGCCTGTCTGGAAATTGGGGGGATGCTATTGGAATTAAGGTAATGAATGAATGAATGAATAAGTAAATAAGCAATAATAGTCTTGCACAGACTTCTTGTTTATGTATGCCTTCATATTTGATAACTCTTACAGTTTGTATCATTTCTACGTGCTAGACGTTCTAGAACCATTAAAACGAAGATCTGATTTCCACAGTTTTACCTCCCCTCCTCCAAATTCCATTCATCAGCCAAGATTTGGTGACTTGAGTTTGTTCCTTTAGTTTTGCACCGAAGCTACAAGGCTTGTGTAGCTAAGAATAAGTGGAAGCTTTAAGCCACCTAGCTAGCATTGTGCAAACTGCATGTGTAAAGGCCACCACACACTATAGCTTTGCATCACACTGAATATCAAATAGTACAAAATGCAATTATAGCACATCTCTTGTCACAGTGAGAGCACTGAGAAAGTTACACTGTGCTCTTATAGATTTAATGCAGGGCTGTAAAATCTAGCAATTTTGTCACATATGCTAGGAAAAATGAAAAAAAAGGTCATCTCAGACACATTTGTGTGCACATGTACATCTCCATTCAATATTTTGTCGAGTCAGAAGGGCTTATGAAAGTTTTCAATTGCTCAAAGTGCTCAATTACTCATAGTCAGTCACTCCTGAGCTGTTCTGACTGTGTCGCATGTGCAATATCAAAAATATATTTCCCCACTGCCCAAGTCATCTGCTCGAGGCAGTCTTGCGAGCAGCAACATAGGTTAAGTTTAGCATTTATGGTAATTGCAGTCTATCGGGTAATGTGAACAATAGAGAACTAATCCAGATGTAAAGAAAAGGCCTCGTAATGTACAAAATGGCCAAGTAATTTTTATTTTGGGGCTGTAATGTCATACATAAAGCCAGCAACGATTTGGAATTTTAGCTTGTTTTTAATAATACTAAGCTGATTGATTTAAAAATCATATATTAAATAACAGCGAGGCTTAAACTGTTTTCAAATGTATGACTCCAACTATATGTGCATTACTGCTGGTATGGATATCCTTGCATTTATAGATGCAGGAAAATGCTACGTAAGTGCTAATAGCACCTCGATATGGGGAATCTGAATTATTGTGGACAAAATGATTTATCTGAGTGTTTTCACAAAATGTGGAAAAAAAATATGTGATGACAATTTGTTTCACTTTTTGAGATTTTTACTTTTTTGCATTTGATATAGTTTTAAAAATTAAAAAAAAAATGGTATCAGCTAATTAACTCTTCACAAACTCACTGTTTTTGATCAAATGTTTACAAGGTGAAAAACGACTGGTAATGTTAGCTGTAGGAGCAGGCCATCAGCATTTGCTGTTTAAGATTTAAGATTGACTGCCTTTTTTAGTGTAAAATTTCAGGCCGCATGTTGTCTTTTTCAGGGTTTAATTTAAAGCAGCAATAGGAAAATGCTATGGTGGTCAGAGAGATGGAGCAGTGCTCGGAGTTGCCCAGCAGTTCATTAAAAAACAATGGTTTCGATTTTTTTTTATATCTCGACACATCACAGCATGTTTGATGGCCTTAAATGATCAGATACTTCGTATCAGATTGTTAAAGAATGTCAGATTAACATATGTATGTGGTTTCTGACACTGTGTGTGATATACTTTAGTCCATTTTTATAGATAACAGTGTCCTACAGAGTCAGAAACCACATAAGCAAGTCTATTTGAGATTCCATAACAGCTCAGTGTGGTTTGAGGCAAATGTAAGATGCTTTAGGAGTGCAGGTTGCACATTGCTAATTAGTGAAGTATAAGCATCAGTATTTGTTAACTACATTAGCCTTATAGCTCCATCAAAGAAGCAGATGTTCAACACCAAACATATCATAGTTAATTGACAACATTTAAAATATGGGAATTTTTTTTTTGTAAGCTTGTGTTTTTGGCCCAACTATCACTTTAAATCAAACACAAGATTGTAGTTGAGGCTTAAAATGCTCAAATGTATTTCATCACTCAAGACAGAACCCAGAGTTCAGCTCTCTCTTTCTCTCTCTCTCTCTCTGTTTCTCAATCTGTTTCTTCTCTCAATGTCAGGGAGATAAAGGAGAGAAGGGCGAGGTCGGATCCCCGGGTCTAACCGGAAATCCGGGCAAAGACGTACGTAAAAATCTCTGACATGAGAGACACACGGAGCACAAAGTTGCACTCTTCTTTGTTTATACATTCATAGTCACCTTCATTCCAAAATCCCTTTCATACTTCCCAGTACTTAAGGGGTTATTTTATGAATATGAGGCAATATCCGCTGTAATAACTGTCTCATCAATATGCACCACATACTTTATGTTTCTACTTAAGCACACTGAAGCAGGCGTCTCTCAGCTAGGGTGTTTAAAATGGCTCCACACATGCATACTATGCTGCTGCTAGAAGCTTTTAAAAGCATTATGAAGAATTAGACTCCCTGCGAGCTACTCACTTGTGCCTATTCTCCTCCTGAGATATCTCTTTAGAAGTTAAATCTTCTTAATGCCACATAGATTAGGTTAGACCAACAAAGGCCCGTAAATCAATGCAGTCTCATTGATTCTTTTAAATGGATAGTCGGGGCGTATTAACCAAGATTTAAACACTCTAATCTTTTTCGTTCAGTATACAACTATGCTAACAGGATGGAGAAACAGCTCAGCTCCTAATGCATGTTTAGAATTTTACTTTTAAATTGTTTATCTGGTTTAAAGCAGCCTTCAGTGATGGCCTGGATTGCAGTAGATTGCATAGCCGTTCAGCTTATTTCTGATTTGTTTCCAGAATGTGGCATTACTATCACTATCAGTGTCAGTGTCAGTTTCTCTGTGAGCTCATCCTGTGGATTTCCGAGATAATGGTCTCTTCTTTACAGGGTCGGGCTGGCTCTATTTGTGTAGTGGGTCCTAAAGGGCAAAAGGTAAAACTGACCAATCCTTTGCTGTTGACTCTGAAATGGAAAATTGATTTCACAGTTTACACATTACACTTCACTGTGTGAGCCCTTTAACTTCTGGCATTTGTTTTACAGGGAGCTACAGGTTCAGTTGGTCCAGAGGGGCTTGCAGGAGAACCAGGCCCGCCAGGACCTCCTGGGCTACCTGGCGTTGGCAAACCAGGACCTCCGGTAAGATACATGATACTGATATCGCACATTAGCCAGTTATCTAACTTTAGTCTGCTAATATCATCCAGAAATCTGGATCATCTAAAAATTAGTGGTGGGCATTTCAGTCATGTTTGATATTTGAATTTGTAAGGCCTTTGTAAGACCCCCTAATGGCGGATGATGCAGCACCAATCATGCACTATGCTAAAGTCAGACCACAAATCCATGGTAGTTGACATGTGACTTGAAATTCACACTGAAGGCAGCCAATCTGTCCTTAAGATAAACAAATGCTAAGCATCAGTTTTTACTTCATCTATACTAGCCGAGCAACTAGGCTAGTATTTTATTTCACATCATATATTTTAACTTCATAAGCAATAAGTTTATGAAGTAAGCTAGCTGATACCAAATCTAAATAAACTTGTTAATCAGTACTTTTCTGTAATGCTTCCTATGTGGTACATAATAATTATAATAATAATAATAATAATAATAACAATAATAATATTATCTTTTTCAACTTACAGAGCATTTTTCATACCGGTGGCAGCTCAAAGTGCTTTAAATACAGGGGTGAAAGCTTAGCAGTCATAGAAGAAACTACAAGTATTCATTTATAATCATACAAAAAACTCACACAGATCATATTAAGAAGATAAATACCTTGGAGACAGAATTTTAATTGAACGCTAAAGAGATATATTTTCAAGTGTTCACTGAGCTTGACTGTCTAATGAAAGGTGGAATTGAGTTCCACAGTTTAGAAGCATAATAACTGAAATAGACTCTCCATGTTTTCTGTATTTTACTCAAAGTATTTGCTGAAGGCCAGTATCTGCAGATCTAAGATCACGTGTTGGAACATAGACAGACACTCTGTGATCTGAGCAGAGATTTAAGGTCATTTAGAGCTTAAAAACTAGGAGCAGAACTACAAAATTTATCCTGAAAGATACAGGCAGCCAGTGCAGGTCTTTCAAAATGGGAGTGATGTGATCTCTCTTTTTTGTGAGGATCCGTGATGCTGCATTTTGGATTGATTGGATGGATTGTTTTCTTAGTTTGTAGTATTTGCTGTGTGGCACTTCTTGTCTGGTGTGCGGTAGCCTTTAGCCAGCCGCAGTAGTCTTCCTTTCTTTCCTTTGGAGTAAACACATTAGAAACTCTGACCAAAATGTAAGATGCAGCTCTACACTGCCCTTTGATGGAGTACAGAGTTCAGGCATCTCAGGTTTTAAATATGGGAACTTATAATGTTAGAGAAGCTAAATGGTTTATTAAAAAATCTGATTCACCAATTTACTATTTCTTAAACTTTCATGACTGTTCTACAAAAGTTCTGAGTCTTCTTTAATTGAAATATCATTCATTCTGCAGCCCTGTGTTACACATGCATTTACAATGTGTATCCTTACCCCTGTGTGCCCTGCTGTTTGATCAGTTTGTACAGATGTTGCTGCTTCTCTTCAGAGGAAAATACTTTCATAAAAACCAGCAAATGGATGCGTAATTGCTCTTAAAATAAGTAATTTTGTAATAAATGGACTTTAAAGAGAAACCAAACACAATTTGTGAAATAGCTTGTGGTGTGTTTCCATCATTAAATGAAGTCCTGCTGCTAAAACAGTCAGTTCTTTTTCTTCCTGTTCTTTTCACACAGGGGACCCCAGGTGGACCTCCTGGATCAAAAGGAGACAAAGTGAGTGGCATAAAATTTGGCTAATTATTGTAAGAATATGTTAGACTGAGGTACAATAGTTTCTCCTCAGTGGACCCCATTACACTTATTCCCTTTTACTTTTACTAATGCTACTAGTCATTACATCAGGAGACATTTCAAAGAGCTGTACCTGTTGAAGGGTGAAAGTAATAACTGTATCTCGCTGTGCCCAGGGGGATGCTGGGATACCTGGGAAAGATGGCAGTCCAGGCGATCCCGTAAGTGCAGTGATCATTTCATTAGCTGTGGTGATGGAAAACAGTGGTCTGACCTGGAGCGTCTTTTTAAGAGAGAACTCCTTTCAAACCCTCCATTATTCTGACAGTGTAGAGGGGACAAAATGTGCTGAGCGTGAACAACACTGTAATTAACATCATTACTACTATTACCATCAGCATCAGCACCATAATCATCATTTACAAGGAAACGTAGAAGTGGCTAAATGGAAATGTTGGTGAAAATGTGATGGACACTTTGATATTTCTGCTTTGCAGGGTCCGAGAGGGCCTGGTGGTCCCAAAGGTGAAAAGGTGAGTCAGCCTGGATGTGAAGACACAAACCCATGTTTCCACCTTTCTATGGAAAACAGTGCATTTCTGTCGTTGGCTTTGTCTTTTGTCTGTTAAGTCTTGATAGTGAGAGCTGAAATATGATCATTTCACATATTCCTGCATGATAACTGATACACTGACATAAAGCTGTGTTTTATTCTGTAGTTGCTGAGAAAGAAATAAGCTGCTCAAAGCAATGTGTCACAGTGGTTTTACTGCAGTTAAGTGGTGTTAAAAGTGATTAACACCCTTTAACCTTGGTAAAAATGATTATAATGAAGGGCTCCCAGTGGCTCATTGCTATTATAAAATAGCACCAAAGTCAAATATAGTGTAATTCATTAAGGTTATTCTGTGAGATCAGTGCCAAATGGAAATAGATTTTTAATGTAAAGGAATCAGTTTTTTGTCCACCAGTTTCATGTTTCATTTTATATTGCTCTTACCAGATAACACATTTCAATACCTCAGAAACCAAAATTACTGTTTGAGCCAAATAACAATGAAAAGTACAACCTGTGACATTGAGACTGGATGGAATATGTCATGTTAAACTGACTGCCGAGCTTACTGACAAAGACAGACCTTCTCACATCAGCAAATTGCATGACTTTTCTGTGAATATTGCAACACAATTAGTAAAAGAAAGACGTTTTCTCTGTTTTCCATGACGAGTGGACGTTATGTGTGATGGACCCTGTCAAGGATAGAGAAAATAACATATTATCTGTGTTGAATAACTGAACTTGTATCCTGTAGAAGCTGTTAAGATGTCACTTACCTTTTAAACGTCACTCAGTGTGACAGTGCATTAGCAAGTTTCTCAAACCTGAGGTCACAGAGCATTTTAATCACCGGCTGAGTTGAATGAAGTGTGTTAACACTCCTAGGTCCCCAGTGGTGTATATAGCTTATAGCTCATATTATTATTTCTCATAGTTCATCGCTCATAATCCTACTAAAAATCCTTCATTTATTCATCCATCATATAAACTGCTTTATCCTCCTGGGTCGTGGTGGGGGGGAAGGGGCGGAGGGGGTGCTGAAGCCTGTCCCAGCGCTCATTGGGTGGAAGGCAGGATACACCCTGGACAGATCACCAGTTCATCGCAGGGCAGACACACAGACATACGCACTCACACACACACACTCACACCTAGGGGCAGTTTAGCACCTCCAGTTCACCTGACTGCATGTCTTTGGACTCTGGGAGGAAACTTTGGAGTATATTTATGAGTAAAGAAGTTTATGGTTTTATAAGATATACATGTATTACATACAATTTGTTTATATTAAATATTATATATGTGGTGTATATATGATGTAGTGCAAGCCTGGTTCAGATCTACCTTCCATTCACAATCTGCCACACCTGCTCCAGCTAATTAACTTCTTCAGATGTCTTTGATTGGGTGGATCAGATGCATTAGTGTTAGTATTAGTGCAGGAAAGTAGATCTCTAGGAGGAGTGTTGGTGACCACTGATGTAGTAGGTATATGTAGATGAGTAAAGGTTTTAGGCACCCAGGAAAAATATGTTTCAATGATTTATATTTTAAAAAAGCTCTTTAATTAGGCAATATGTTTAATTGCTCAGGAAAAAAATATTAGATTAAATACAAATATCATTAATACAGTAAGGCATAATTTTCTTAACCATTTCCAAACCTGTCTTATTATTTGTAGTTTTTATTCAGTACCTAATTTGGGTGGTCAGTGCTTTATTAAAACAAATGAAGAGAAATCTGGAACTAAATGTGTATTCTTTTAACCAGCTGGTATTTTGTGCTGTATTTATATTTATTTTTTCTATATTTTTATGTTATGTAGTGTTTTGACTGGCAAAAAGCCTTAATTGCCCATTTTTTGTCTTTTATGCAAAACATTAAATATTGTAAATTGCACTCTTTTCATGAAATAACTCACCACTGTTTGATAAGTTATTTAATGTATTTTTCATAACAATCTAAGCGAATGACTCTTCAGCCAGCCAGTGTACTTTGTTAACAGTCTGCTATGGTTGCCAAGTAACATACAGATCAAAGATTACTCCTTGAATGCTAAAATATTTTTTGAGAACTTGCATTAATACAGCATTTAGTTGACATGTGCAGTAATATATGTGTATATTGAATAGTTTACATGTTGACTCAACAGACATTTTATAACCTGAAGCATCTGTTTTCATTTTTTCAGGGTGACCCTTGTGAAGTGTGCCCTGGGCTGCCAACAGATTTGGACAACACTGTGACCCTTCAGGGGAAGCCAGGGCCTAAAGGCGAACCTGGAACCCCAGGAATAGGAGAGCAGGGTCTGCCTGTGAGCTCAATTTTTAATAATAAATACTTTTCCGATGTTCTCCACCTTAAACCCTGAAACCTCAGAACCCTATGAGCCCTAGCTAACATTTTTTCCTTTAGAGCACAATAACACATCACTCTCTTGCTCTCTGTATCCTGGATTTCATGGGACGTTTTCATGAGCAGCAATAATCAATATTACTCTATATGTCCCAGTCTAGCACTAGTGTTTTATATGGACCCTGAAGAGGTAATATAGTGTCTTGTATGCGCACGTTCCTCTATCATCGCCTTCTTGTGGTAAAAACACAACTTCGTTTTTTAGTTTGAGGTCCCCCTGTGAGAGATAATACTCATCTCAGAAGGTGCAGTACATTTCTTTTTTCCTGAACTGTTGGAACACGGCAGCATTCAGGCAGCGCTCTTCAACCCCGCTGGCATTATATTGAATGAGTGATGATGTCCTTATACCACTCCCCACCAAGCAAGCCACAGAATCATATTCTGTCTCCTATAATTATACCTGCTGGGACCGCGTATATATCTCATCTCTGAGGCCTGGTGAGTTTTCTCTAAGCAAGGCCTATTTCCCTCTGTCAATAGCAGCAGTTTTTTTTTTCTTATTCGTTTTATTCGCGTCTAGGAAGTGGTAGATGAAATATCGCAGCATAATGTGTGCTTTTAGCTCTTCCATCTTTTTACCCATTTACTTCTACTGTCTTCTGCTCTGTTCGAGAGGGATAAAATCTGCCAAATAAGACTCTATGTAGTGCACCATAAAGCGCTTGTGTGCATTTCTCTGTAGCGATTTCCAATAACGGCAGATTCAATCCACACACACCCCGGTGTGGGCCTTGGAGAAAGTGAGAAAGATAGAGGGAAAATGAAAAGGTGTGATGTGTAAAGCGATACAGTAGCAGAGAGTGAGGAGGGCTTTCATGGCACGGCCTCGGAGACTGATCCTGTTTTGATCCGTCTTCTCTGTTCTAGGGCTCTCCAGGAAAAGATGGCAAGACGGGTGAAAAGGTTTGTGTGCTTTTGTGGTTTTTGCCTGTTAGTGGTCGACACTCGTATTCATATTTGTGCTCTTCAACACATACATACATCAATGGGTCCGAACAGTTTTGTGTCAGGTTGCCATGTAAAACTTGTCAAACTTGAGACCACAGAGCACTTTAATCACCTGCTGAGCTGAATGAAGTGTGTTAAGTCTTCTAGGTTCCCCCTGGCGTTTCTGCCTCTACTTATGTTTTGTTTAATTATTTCTCACTTGTAGCTCATTTAAGCAAGATGAGAAATTCTGTCGAAAGTCCAGATTCTAAACTTGTAGTCGATACCACAAATGTGTTTGTCAGTAGAAAAGGAGCTGTTTTATTTTAAACTGAATTTGATGAAAAGTATAAAACCATTCTTTACATTGCTGCCCTGTTCATGATAAATGTAAATTGAATGTAAATGTAATTCATGATACTATATATACTCTACTATATAATAAATCTTTATATAGCACTTTTAATGTTAGCTGAAAAATCTCAAAGTGCTATGCTTGGGAATATTACGTTACTATCCACAAAAATCTCCAGTCTCGTTACAGGAGAGGCCAAAAACTTGATTTTTAATCTAAGTTAATATAAAGAGACTTTACTGCAAGCAATTTTGAAGTATTTCTATTGGTCCAATTTTTCAACATGTATATAGGGCAGCTGCTGTGGTTAAATGAGGTCAAAAAATAAAAGTAAAAAAAAAAAATGAATAGAACAAAAAACAGATACTTTTGTTTTTGTGAATAGTGACTATACACTCTCAGAAAAAAGGTAGTCACCTGTCACTGGGGCAGTACCCCTCTTGTCACTGGGGTGGTACCCTCAAGGGTACATCTCAGTGCCTTTAGTCAGGGAACGTAATTGTACCGTACTCTATTTAAATTGTATATTCAAAGTTGTATTGATCCCACACACCCCGTCTCGTCTCCAGGCTTTTTAGTTTATTGTTTTGTTTTAAAACATTAGATTATGAAAAGGTACAAATACATAATTTTCGCCTGTGAAAAACCTTAGTTAGAGTACACAAATGGACCTTAAAATCACTTTGGTACCTTTTGAAGGCACACTTACATTGTTTGTACCTTGATGAACAAAAATGTACCTGTACAGAACCTTTATTTCTAACACTGTATGTAAAACACTAAATGAAATAACTGCGCAGTTGCAAACAAAAAAAAAATAAAATGAAAATGACCCACAGTGCTCTAGGCAAGTGATAGCCTAATCAAATGTGTTTGTAATGTGGATTTAAAAAAAGAGCTTGCATTTCATGCTCAATATTCTCTGGAATGTTATTCCAGAGTTCTGGAGCTGTTTTAATGATCTTCCTCCAACTGAACTGTAAGTGATGCTAGGAGTTTGCAGTAAACCTGCCTCAGCTGAGCAGAGTAGTCTGGAAAGGCTATAACGTAAGATCATTACATAAGTAACTAGCTATGTGGTTCATTATGTAACTATACATTATACATTACATTCACGTTTACATTTACATATTTGGCAGTTAACAGATGCTCTTATGTAGAGCAACTTATAAAAGTGCTAAAAATGATGGTTCTTCAAGGGTCCTTTAGTAAAGAAAATGGTTCTATATAGAACCATGAACACTTAAAGAACCCTTTGCATGATTAAAGGGTTATTTGCATCATTAAAGGGTTCTACAAATTGACAGAGAATGTGCTGTAGATGGTTGTATATAGCACCAGAAAGAGTTCTTCTATTTTTATGTCAATTGGTGCTATATAGAACTTATTTCAAAAAGGTTCTATATGGAACCATGTAAAACACATTCCCCATCAATCTGAGGAACCTTTAATGATGCAAAGAATCCTTTAATCATGCAAAGGATTTTTGAGTGTTTAAAGTTCTATATATACCCATTTTCTTTACTAAAGACCCCTTGAAGTACCATCTTTTTAAGCGTGTAGCTAGTACAAATAGGTTAGAGTCCAGACTGCCCTTGAGCTGAGACGCTGCCAGAAGCAAAATCCAGTGCTAATACCTAGAAAGAAAGATTTAGAGTTAAGACAAAGCATAAGTGCAATACAGTGCATTTCAATAAGTACTTAGATTAGTGCCTCGTTCCACCTCCTGGGTGCCAAGGCAGAGAAGAGACCTGATGCTCTTCTTCCATTTGTCCTTGAAGGATGGCGGGTCAAGCCGAGCTGTACTTGAAGCTCAAAGGGCTCAAGGTACAGATCGAGTTTTGACCATTGCCATGAGGTAAGGAGGGGCTGGTCCATTTTTGGCTTTGTAGGCAAGTGCAAGCGTCAGGGTTTTAAATCTGTTGCGGGCAGCTACAGGAAGCCAGTGAAGGGAATACTTAATGGCACATTAGTAATGTTAATCGAATGTGTTGCAACATGACAAAAAGTCTAGACTTCTAAGGGTTAAAGGAATGAAAACACTAAACTGCAGCACTGCAGCTCTCTGGGGCTGCAGTTTGACATAATGTGTTTTTTGAATTATTCATGGCTACTCAAAGAGCACAAAGCAGGCACACTTATATATGCACATACACACTCTTAAGTACCTTAAACAGATCCCTGAGGCTCTTTCACTAGTTGATTGCAGTATATCTGACACCTAAGTCTCCAGAAAGATTGAGTTGTGACGGCCCCAGTGCTGACAGTCCAGTGTGTCTTTCACACCTCGCTCGTTTCTGCTGATTTAAGCTGTGAAGTGTTGGATGACTAAATGTTTCGCAGTGTAAGCAGCCTGCTTCAGAGCTGTCTCTCAATTGTGGTGTTGTGAATGTTTTACAGGGTGAGCCCGGGTCAGATGGGGCCAAAGGGGAAAAGGTGAGTTTGGACTTTTTGTAAAGTTGTGGAGATGAAGCATCACTCTTCAGTTTAAACAGTCAGGTTGTATCTCAAACAAAGGCCTGGTTGAAATATCAGTCAATAAAATCAACCAGTTTTAAAGTTCCAGTGTCCATATTTATCAAAGCAGCACTCAGCAGGGCTACATGGACTGATACATGGACCTGATCTCAGATCAGTGTTCTTACTCTGGTGCACTTGATGAATACAGGCCCAGGCATTTCTAAGTATCGGCATAAATTCCACCAATACTGCTCCAGAATCTCTTTGAAGTGGCTTATTTTATACTAAATAAGTTGACACTTTATTTTGAGTGGTCTTTTTTAAATGAAACAAACCCTTAACAGACTCTCAGTAACATGTCAAAAGCATATGAGGGTTAGGATTAGGTTTTGGGTTGAGGTTAAGGTTAGGGTTAGGATTAAGACCCGGGTTAGGGTTAGTTTTTGGATAAGGTTGGATTAGGTTAGGTTTTGCATAATGTAAGTAGCATATTAACAACACATCTACTTATTGTAAGTAATGTATCAACATAACATCAACAAGATAGTGATACTTCAATATATTCAGATGCTGCACTACTGCTACTTCACTGGTATGTTGTTGATGTGTTACTGATAATCTATTAAGAGTTTATTAATCATCTATAAAGGACCACGCCAAATAAAGTGTAAATAGGGGGATAATGGGGGAAAATAATAATAAGGGGAAGGTCACTCGCTTCTTAAGATACTCATCTTATTACAGCAACAAAAGCTGAGCTAGCAAACTTAAAATGCATTCATGCCAACTTGTATGAAGAGAGCTGATATAAGAAAAGTAAGAGCTAATTAACAGAAACTAATATAATTGCTAAGAAGGCTGGGAAGCTCCACCCTGACACTACAGTAAATGTGCTCATTACACTAATTACTAATGACAGTTCTTGACCTGTCTTAACAAGTCAATTAAGGACTAACAAGTTATTTAAATTGTGAGACTTCGCTCATGGAATGGTGTTCCAAAATTTACACATACCACAATTAATATTTTGGTTTCTTTTTTGTCTTTAGTTAAGCAAATCTAAAGTAACTGTGCACTAACATTTGTATAATTTTTTTAATAGTTTGCTGCAGAGGTCGTGTTTACTTTTCTGCTTCTTTTTTCATAATATGTAATTCAGCTAGGGGTGCCCAAAATTTACAAAACTTTATTTTTCAACATTTAAGTTTCTGTTGAGTTGAAGAATTCATATCTGACAATTCATAACAGACCAACTGCGGTCATATCATGTCAGTTCAGAACAGTTTGACTAAAATGATTGGAGTCTGTTTCATTTTTGGCCAAGTAAAAAATTCTTGTTGATAATATCAATCATCAGAATTTTTTCCATTAAATATCGATTTTCATATCGTTTAGGGCCTTTTCCAGACTTACCCACCTGTTTCTGTTCTCCTCAGGGCGAGCCGTGCACCGCATGTCCTACGCATGGTGATATCGGTCCAGCCCCTATTGCAGCAGCTCAGACTCTGAAGGGGGAGAAAGGAGAACAGGTGAGTCGTTTTGAAGATGCTGTTTGTTTTAGTAGCTGATTTAGAACAAGTTGGCATAAATGGAATGTGTTGTTAAAAAGGAGTAGGTTGTCTGTGCCTAATCAGCCACAGATGGCTTTTATTTACCTGCGTATGTTAATGTTCCTGTGTTGTTCTCACTCATTAGTTATTGTGCTGTACATTTCTCATACTCTCTTTTTCCTCTCTAATCGCTCTCACTTCTTTTTCCCATCTTCTCTCTCTCTCTCTCCTTATTTCTGCCTCATGCTCTTTCTTTCTCTCAGGGAGATCCAGGGCCTAGTGGTCTGAGTGGACTCAAAGGGGAAAAGGTTGGCGCTACTGAATGTCCACTTGAGCTGTATTGAAGCTGGATTAGTTTTATCACATCACATTCTGTAATGCAATCTGTGGTATTTGACTGGCCAGCTGGTACAGATTAAAGTATGCGTTTAACTCCCCAAATTCTCACAGAGGCCCAAATTGAAAGGTCGCAGTCCGGATGTTCACATCTGCAATACACCACAGGACACTCTCAATAGCAATAACAACACAGCCGTGTTTGTTAGCAGGTTTTGTTAGTGCTTTACTGTAAGGTCAATTCAAACAGGACTACTAACAAGAGGAAAGTCAGACTATTACCTACTATTTCCTGTTACCTACTCTAAGTTCATCCAGTTACAGAAGGTCATTTACTCCACACTTATTACTGTCAGACTGTAAAATCTATGTCCGTTGCAGTTTTGTGCTTTGAATTTGTATATCGTCAATGTCCAAAGAAAACCACGTATCCCCTTTTTTGTCGATTTTTTATATTTCTACATCATTTCAGCACACCAGCTCCTTTACAGTGTTTTTTGGAGGTCGCTTGTGCACTATGCACTACTTCGTCTACAATCTTGTTGATGGAATATATTTGTATGATGGAAATGTGTGTGATTTTACAAAACTGAAAGAGAAACAGGATTTTCACTCTGTAGGTCATTTTTAAGTTTGCATTTAAATTAAATTCTAATTTATTTCAATTATTTTTTATAATGGCAGTTGTAAACAATTTTTGATACAAAGAAAATGTCAGTTTTACTGCATGTTTTATCGCCACGTCCATTTTTGTGGAGTCACAACACAGACAGAATACAGTTTCCTAGTTAATCTGATGACAGTCACAGATAATTATTTTAATTTGATTATAATAGTTTTAAAAAATCCTAATTGACTTCCATTCCGGCAGTGGAATGACCACACTGTAAATCCTGACAAGTTCACTTTACTCAAACTTTTAGAGGTAACTCATTGCCTCAAATGAATTAGGTTTTGAAGGCACTTTTTCAAGTTGTTTGAAATATACATGGAGTTGAATACACTCAAACCTTTAGGTTTAACAAAGTAAAAATATATATGACACAAACTAGCATGTTGCAGAACCTTGAGCTTTTAGGTTGAAGTAACTACTACATTGTTTTAATTGTCCATTATCATGTCACTGAAAATCACAGTGATCACAAGCTGAGATGTACAAGAAAGTGTGCAAGAAGAGTGAAACTACTGACTTTCAAAAAGAGAATAAGTACTGACTTGACAGCCATTTAAGTTGTTTTGTTACAACCAAACTGACTACTAAGCAGAGACACTAAACACATTCATGGTTAGAAAAACCAAAATCTGCGCTTTCAGTGTAGGGGGTCTGCAGAAAGAAGCTATAATCACAGATTTTGTCTTCAGTCTCTTAAATTAGCATACCTCCCCAAGTCAGACTAATGCAGCCCCATTAGAGCTGTACTGTGATTCTGTCTTTGTTGTTGTTTATCAGACAGATGCCCTCTTTTAGACCAAGTTATCCACAGATGTTGTTATTTTTTCACATTTAGTTGTTCAGGACTGCCCTGTGTGTTGGTGATGGCTAAAATTCTGGTTTGGTTTTAGGGTAATGCGGGTAGCAAAGGCAGTGAGGGGAAAACGGTAAGTATGGCGTATTTCACTTTGGCAGTTGGATTATGATGAACGACCAAGACAGTTTTAACTCACTTCAGGGAAAATCTTTTTCAGGGCAAACCTGGTCCAAGAGGTCCCAGTGGCAAGGATGGACAGAGAGGGTTAAAGGTGATGAAGCCCACTGGACTAAAGGATGTTTTGCAGAAAACATACATTTTTATTGACACTCTCAAGATTTCCTGTCAACATTTTTAAGGAATATTACAGAAATGGGTTTGGAGCTGAATTCTCCCTTAGGCTCCCAAACAGAATTGAAGCTCAGCATAAGATCAACAAAGTGGTGTCCTCGGTTATACAAACTGTGAAGGAATATTTTACTGGATTCTGCTAGATATGGCTTGCCAGCAGTGAAATAGATCCACTTGGGTAATTTCACCTTGACTAACCTTTGCCAGATCTTGCAGCCAGTGTTTTATCACTGAACCTGGATTCAGTTAGAATAAAAAAGGTAAAAAATAGGCTCAGTGGAAAAGTAGCTTCCAATGTTCAGTTGGAGCGTATAGATGTCCACAAATGCTGACTAACCAAGGACAGCATGTTTTTTATGAAGTGTAAATTGCCAATACTGTGGTCATCACTGTCATATTCAGAGCTTGTTTGTAATTTTTTGCAGGGGGACGAGGGTTTACCTGGTCTCAAAGGTGAAAAGGTGAGTGGCCAGCCTAGTTTCAGTTAGCTACAATGGCATAGTACAGCACAGTTGCATAGTATTATAAACTGGAAACTTAAAAGTTTTATAGCAACTCAAAGCAAAGTAAGCCACAGTTTCTGTTTAGGTTGAGTGAGATTTTTGCTATTGTTTATTAAAGGTTGTCCAACCTGGGAACAGTTGCTATGAAATGTGGGCGGAACATGTATTGATCTATTCTGTGAGTGTCTGGGTGGCGTGTTGTAACTGTTATATGTATCTCAGGGAGACTCGTGTGGTGTGTGCCAGAACATTGCCTCTGAGGTGAAAGGAGGCCCGAACATTGTCAAAGTGATAGGAGAGCCCAGTCTGCCGGGGCCCCCAGGACCTCAAGGGCCCCCAGGGCCTCCAGGACCTCCGGGAGAGGAAGTAGAGGGCAAACAGGTGAGCTTGCTGGGTCCTGCTCTCTGTGTCTTTTACAAGTACAGTCTAGGTGAAATAATAATAAATTTACACTTACAAGAAATTCTAAGCCTGTATTCCTTCAAATTGAATCAAAGTAAGTTCCTGTATGTTTAAGATGATAAATATTAACAAAATCAAACTGTATGGGCTTTATGAGTTTCGTGGACATGGATTAAGCTTAGTGCCACCTAGTGGTGGTATTTCACCAATAGAAATCCTGTTTAGTTCAGGCCATACGTTCACATTAGGAGTTGCTAATGTTAGCTCAGGCTTGTCTCTTGTGGGTGTGTTTGAGACGGCTCTTGTTGTTACGTGTCAAGTTTCTGACAGGAAAATGTAAAAATTCGTACTATATTTGGTTTAAAATATGAACCAAGGTTATACGTTTATAAATTTACAAGTTTATAAGCTTCCCATCCATTAATTGTATGATATTCCAGGAAGCAGGAATGATCTGCTAGTAAGAACAGAAAGTTTAGTCTGTACCTCAGACCTTAATGTCTGCAGTTGGTCTGAAGAATTGATTTGAGCCAATAATTTAGCTTGTTGCTTCATTGCGTCACAGTTCGTTTGCATTTTTACAAAAAAATTCAGCTTTGCTTGTGGCTTGTTGCCTTGCTGCCAGTTCACTTGCTGCTTGTCTCTGAATCACCTTCTCTCTGGTCACCTGTCGCTCTTATATCTGCTAATGTGAATGTATGATCAGGCTTAATCTTTATCTGGAAACTGGCCGTATACAAAATGAATATATTGATTTTGATACATACTAATATGACACCACAATGTGCAACCAAATACAAAAGATTTATACCAGTATAGAATGGGTGGTTACAGTATGTACAGCATATACAAGGTTTCGCTATGACAGCATATCTCATGCTAGCTAACTTTATTTAGATTCACCAATATCGCAGTCGATCATGTTCAGTTTAGTGAAGAAAATTGTGCCCTTCATTAAAATAAGATTAATCATGCAGCCCTCCTGGGTGGCGCTATCAGTGAGGAGTTGTCTATTTATGTCCGGTGGTCATCTCAGTTCCTCAGTGAAATCACATCTCATCCAGCCATCACTGTGGACACGATGACAGCAGTAATCCAGACTAATCAATGTCTGAGCTACTCTTGCATTAATCAGACTTTTAATCTGTCTCAACAGGGTCCTCCAGGCCTTCAAGGACTAAGAGGAGAAAAAGTAAGTTACAGTTATAAGACAAGGCAAGCATGAATGCCTGATTCATAATGAATGACATTCTGGACATTAGATTAGCACTTTCTGACAACCCTTCTGCATTTTCAGGGTGAACAGGGTTTACAGGGTGACCCAGGCCTGGTTGGGGAACAAGGAGCCCCAGGACTGCCTGGAGAGGCAGGGAGAGATGGCCTTAATGGACTTAAAGGAGAGAAGGTTAGTTGTATTAGATATTCTGTTGACTACAGTCTGAGATTCGACTCACATGTTGTTGTTGTCATATCAAAACCTCAAAACTATTTCTTTTATTTCTTCTGAAAATGGCAGCTGTCTTTGTGTACACTGCATGATGAACTGACCAATATAGACGGTCAACTTGGAATAAAATGTTCTTATACTGGTGTGCAAGTTAAGGATACGTTTTCCTTTACCAAGGTACTAGGGCTTGCTATGACAGCAATCGATCAATATGCTGATAAACTACAGCGGATTCTGATTTATGTAATTATTGCATATGTTAGAATCTCTTTGGTCATTTTTGTGGTCACTCACAGTACTCATTTAAACTTGCAGATTTCTGCATTTATGTTCATAGATAAGTAAAAGTCCTTCCTTTTGGAGATCTAAGGCACAATATGGTTTGGCACTGACTCATTTTGAGTTTCACTCCTGGATCTCCTGCTGGAGATGAAAACAGATTTATCCCTCAGATATCAAATGATAAGATCACTGTTTCTGTAGAGCAGAGTGAAGAGGTCCTGCGGTCCCTTGAAAATCCTCCTGCTTGGACAGGCTGTGGGCCAGGGCCTTTTTCCTGCTCTCATCTAGTGCACCAGCTTGCTCATTTCAGTTTTATTAATAGGACTTACTTCGCCAAATGGTTCCGAGTGAGACTGCTGGCCCTTACTGTGATTTTGGTAAAGCTAGATCAGTGGGAACCACTGTGTGCAACATGTTCATCTGTGTGCTGTCTTAAAAATAGTACTGAAACCGTATGATGAAAAGCAACGATTTGCTACAATTCCTCAAATTAAACAGGCATAACTTTGTCATATTAACATAGGCTATTGCAGAATTACAGTAGAAAACAGTAAAATGTTTCTACTATTGTTTCTGTGTCTAATTTTTGTTTCTAACAAGAAATTCTAGAAAATTCAAATTCGAGATTTGAAAGAATCCAGTTTTGGAGATTGCACAGTTGGTTCGTACAGGGTGATGAATGAGCCTCTTCAATAGCAGATGACCAGATTATACCAATGAGCAGTGACTTTCACAAATAAATGTTCCCACAAAAGCAGGCCTCTTTTACCAATTGACTGTTTCTGTTTCCGTTCATGGCTGTGTATGCCCAAACATGGTCATTTGGGCAGTCATGATAACAGTAACTGGTAAAAGTTTTGTAACCCACGCTGGCCATGTGGTATTGGAGCTTTTTGTGTGCTACTATGTTTTCTATCACTGTGTTAAAGAAGCTCTGTGCTGCCTTTATTGCTGGATGCACTATGATTCTGTGAGATCTGATTCAAAATGGAATTCGTATTGATAAGTGATGGTTATTAACTGGTTTAACCAGAGTAGTGATAAAACACAGCCAGTGTGTGAAATATATTTTGATTTACCCGAGGTTAGTGACATGAAAAAATATAAAAAATATGAATTTTCGGCTTTGTTAGATTATACACTTTATTTTCCAAATCAATGCAACAAGAACATTGAGACATCACTCTATTAATGGAGAAGTGTAGATTAGCCCCCTTGAATTTGGGTCCGCCAACTTGCCCGTATGTCAAATTCAATGTTTCTATATATGATTGTCGATCTTTGTGATAATACAGTGCAGAAATACAGTTCTACAAATACATTCCTGAATCTGTAGAGTCTTCACGTTCAACTCCATCTGATCACAGGATCGTATGTGACTCACATCGAGAGTTATGAGTCTATGAAGAGGGGTTGATATCCACATTATCTATCCCATTTTGGGTGAAACTGACCAGTAGACAC
The DNA here is from genome assembly GCF_904425465.1 of Colossoma macropomum. Taxonomy (NCBI): domain Eukaryota; kingdom Metazoa; phylum Chordata; class Actinopteri; order Characiformes; family Serrasalmidae; genus Colossoma; species Colossoma macropomum. The sequence goes on along the minus strand of NW_023494787.1, from coordinate 16,142,849 downwards.
TCAGGAAGTCATTAAGGACTTAATGATCATTAAGGACTCAGGAAATTCTTCATTCATTATAGACTCGACATCGGAGACACATGAAATGGCATGCAAAAAAGTTTAGAGCCTCTGAAGTTGCTGCAGCGGTTATGTAAAGTAGCAACAAAGACAAAAGCATTTTAATATGAAACATGTGGGTATCATGTTATATACAAGTGCCTTTAAAGACAAATTTAAGCAGATACACACAAATTGTAAAAAGGCCCTTAGACCGCAGAGGGTTAAACAGCAGAAACAGCCGCTATTTGCATTTGCCTTAAGTAATAACGTGAATTTGTGTAGTAATGAAAGAAAGCCCCCTAAATAACTGGTGTGCACAGCATTGCCAGTCGTTACTGTAAAAGGCATTCTTTACTTATACATTGTATAATTCCTCCAAATTGCAGACAGTGCATGTCTTACCTACAGATGAAAATAACATGCTGAGCTGTCACTAAATAAATAAGCATGAAGAAAACACCCTACATACTACCTTATCATTAGAGGTATCACAAAGGAAAATAGAGAGAAAGTGAGAAGTGGGAAAGAGAAAGAAGAGCTCAGCGTCCGTTTAAATGGGGCCCATGACAAAGGGGACCAGACCTCATTGCTCCCCTCATGTAGATGCTGACATAAATTTACACCTATGCTAGAAAGATCCAACAACACACCTCACCAATTAGCTTCCATCAATCTTACACAGACAGCACTGACTTCTATTTATCCTCCTCTTATTCATGGTGCAGCTCGTCCATAGTAAGAGTTTTTACAACAGACCCAACACAACCTGCAACATCATATAATCATTATTTAAAATCTTAAAAATAGGTAATCTAACATCTAAGTTAACACCTTAAAATCCCAGGCTTATAACATAGTAAGGCTTATTATTCAGTAACTACAGGGACTTCAGTGCAATTTGGCTGAGCTTTTGTTAGTTTATAGAAGTGTGTAATAAAACTTTGGGCCCTGGCCCTTTAAGGATTTAACAGTAGCTGTTAGTGGGTGAAGTCGTATGCCAACTTGTTTGAGACATTACGAGTAAACAACAAAATTATACTAATGTTTTTATTGTATGTGTATGTAGTATTAGAATTTGGGGTCCATAAGATCCTGATTGTGCCACTGCTTTTAGGAAAAGGCTAAGGAAGCGTGTTTCCACGTCCCGCTGGAGTTCCTTTTAGTAGATCCCTGTATGTCTGGTAAAGAATCAGATTTCCTTTGTGTTCTTCTGGTATTCTCTGTATTTGTCGTTGTTATTTTAAACATGGTGCTTATCTAAGCAAGTGGCTCTCAATTAGAGATAACACAGTGAAAAGGCTAAAATGAGCTGTTTTTAATTGAAGCCCTTCACTGAAGATGAGCATCTAAAAGTAGGCCATCATGCTGAAGCTACTCAAACACTCTTCTACTCTACAGGAAGGAAGAAACAACTAACAACATCACATCACACAACGCGACTGTGTGCTATTTCAACATAGACCTGTTACAGAATTTGATAGAATTCATCCTTTTTTGCTGTCCAATATCTGATCCCATACTTTCTGCTGATATCGGCCTGATACTGACACTTGTGGTGATGCACCATGATTTTGGACTTATATCAGTGTCAGCACATAATTGTTTAAAAAAAAAAACATCAGCATCGGACAGATGTTTAGCTTTGACCCATATTTCAAACCAGTGTTTGATGATATGTTGACGAATGTTCAGGTGATGCTGGAATAAAATGTCTGCATTTTATTAATGAAACAAATCATCGCTGACCATAAGAACACGTGTTTAGATTTGACCAATATTTCAAACCTTTTGATGTTTGATGATGTATTGAGGAATGTTTAGGTAATACTGGACAAATTTTGAACATTGCAGCCGTCCTTTACATTATATAAAAAATCATGATGAATGGACCAATAGAAATGTACGGTGCCCTGCTGGTGACATCCTGTGTAAATAAAAATGATGCATGGACAAAACTTAGTAAGGCGTGGGAACAAGATAGGTCGCATGGAAACAAGATAGTTAGACCACGACTTAATTATCTCATTCCCTTGCCTTAATAAGTTGTGGCCATGCATTAGGATCTCATCCTCGTGTTAATAAGGCGTTATTAACTATTATTTTAATTTGTATGGGATGTCACCCGCAGGGCTCTGTAGAAATGCTCCAGAATCTCTTAGTGTAAAACTTTTTCACATCTTACATTAAACTTACATTAAGTTATCCAGTTAAGGTAAGACCACTTTTCCTTTCTGGAGATACTTGTTCTGTTTTTGTTTTGGACAGTGAGAAAATGTTATGTTAGTAGTTTTAATTTCTACATTTTATATATGTTTATGTATCTGCATATATGTACAAGAAGAGTATTAATTATCTGCATCATCCCACAATTCCCATCGTATCCCCTTCGTATCTCTAGGCACTTGATATCGGATTGGTGCTATCTCTGTTCTCAGTGCTGATTCTGGAGGACCACTGCTCTACACATTTTTGAGTTTCTCCACATCCCCTCAGTCCTGATGCAACTAATGAGCTCATTAACAAGCTCTTCATGAGGCGAGCAGGGAAACACCACAACATGCAGGGCAGTGGTACTTCTGGACTGACCTAATCAATAAAAAATGACCACTTGCTGAGCTTGCTGAGGGTTGTGTCTGTTTATAGCTGCTTCACATGGCTCTGAAGGAGCATGTGCTTTCCTTCATGCTTCCAAATGGTTGGTATCACACAGCAGTGGGGATTCAGATATAGACTGAGAATTAGTAACACTGAGGTGAGGTTTTGCTTGTAGAAAAGTTGGTATGCAGAAAGCAACACAAAGCCCAAAGCCTTTAATGAATATGCTGTAAGTTTTAACAAGCAATCTGGATCCATCTGTCAAAACTGTATTTCTGTGGTCCAATGAGTTTGAGTCATGCTGTATTGCTCTCATACAAAGTCTTCAGAGTCAGAGCATAGCGTTCAAGTTCTGATGTGAAATGATTCATGTACATTATGAGCAGGAATGAAATTAGTGATACATTTTCAAAGGATCTTTCTAACAACTTTAAAGTTATTAATGCATTACTGAACACTGGACACTGCATAGCTCAAATGCACTTCGTGTAAACAAATAAAATAATATTTGTGCTTCGTTTAAACAATATAATGCATCATAAAGTGGGCGGTGTAAAGTGCACTGGCCATTCACTGTAGAGTGCATATAGAGCAATATCACTGATTTTGAAAAAGCGTTTGGACTAATTCACTTTGTGTTGAGAAATAGAGATGTTTCTGAGTTGACAAGACGAAAACATACAATATGCAGCCTGCGTGCTGCTCAGTCTCTCGCAGCCGAGTTGTAAAAATGCTAAACGTGACGTGAAATGTAAAACTACTTATGAAATATTAAACAACAGTCTGCGCCGTACAGGAAGGGCTGACAGATTATGCTTTCGGAAGTGTAAGCAGAGATGATTGCGACAGATTTGCTTGGGAAGGAAATGAAATAAATAAAGTATGGCAGTAATGAAATGCAGTGACTTCAACTGTATTTATATTTCAAAGTGGCAAATGCCAAAGCCTCTGAAATGGAGACTGAGCCACTGAACCCATGGATGCTTTTGTCTTTTCATTCTGTCGTCAGGGTGACGCATGTGACAGCTGTCCATCGCTCCCCGAAGACTTGGGTGATGTGGTGGGTTTACCTGGACCAAAGGGAGAGAGAGGAGAGCCTGGTCCACCTGGCGAGGGGACAGCAGGGAGGCATGTGAGTGCTTGTGTTTGACTCAGATATGTCAGCCTTGCATGCTTCTTTCACTTTAAACATAAACACACTTCTCGCTATTCAGATGAATTTGACTTGATAAGACATGGCTTTTATAGCAAAACAAACTGCTCAGTGCCAAACATTTTCTTTAGAATGGATGCTGACTTTACTATCTGTCCTTTTTCCCTGATCTGTAGGGTATGCCAGGGTTGCCTGGCAGCCAGGGGCCTAGAGGACCTAAAGGAAGTCAGGTAAGTAAGTGCTCAGTATGTGTGAAAGTAATATAATAAAATCTAAAAATCTGAAACTTAAGGTACAAGCCCAATTCCAAAATTGTTGGGACAGTATCTGAAATACAGATAAAAACAGAAAGCATTGATTTATAAATCTACTTGTATTTCAATGAGAACAACACAAAGACAAGAGATGTAAGGTTTTATCCTATCAACTTCATTGTTTTTACAAATATATGCTCATTCTGAAACCCATTTTCCAAAAAAGATGTGACGGGGCGCTTTAAGACTAGGAACATTGTGAATCCCCCTAAAGAGAATATGCAGTCATGTTTGGGTATAAAAGAAGCATCCAGGAAAGGCCTAAATTTGGTACCATTTTCAATTTAGTACAGGTTACAAACAGAATTTACTAATCACTGTTTTCTGTTTAATTAGCATGTCATACACTGTCCCAACTTTTTTGGAATTGGTTTTGTAAATCAATCAAGATGACAGAAAAGGCCTTAAACTAAATTGATGGACAGTTATTCCATTTATGACAGTGCTAGGAACCTGTTATGAAACTTTTTATGTGATATGGCAGAGGCCTAATTAAAAGCGCCATATGCAGTTCCATAAAAGATTTAGATCTGCTCAGAGTGAAGTCATCATTTTCATACATATTTTGCCACAATTTAGTTTGAGATTGAGGCTGATGCAGTGTATTTTTTATATGCTCTTAGTCACTTAGTCACAGTCGTGTGTAGGGATGGGAATCTCTAGGCACCTCACGATTCGATTATGATTCAGAGGGCTGTGATGCGATTATAAAATGATTATCGATGCATTTTTTTTTTTCTATTTTTCTGTGTGAGGACTTGGTACTTTTAAAGGAAAGTATTTGTAATGATCCATAATGAATTTACTTCCAATATCTTTTACATCAAATGGAAGTGATGTGGCAAGTGAACTAGAAGGCTCCCATTCACTGCTGTTGTTTGGAGCACATGAGACGCTGCTGCCACTCATCTGTGATAAAATGCACGGTGAAATAAGATCCTGTGGCAGTGAATGTTCTTGTTATTTGAAGAAAGCCTTCAAATAAAGTTTTAACAAAAGTCTACTGCAATGTAATGCTTAAGGTGAAATGATTTAAATGTGTATTAGCACTCCTTAAAAAAAATCCAATATATTTTAACAATAATACATTAATACAGGACACTGTGATAGTTTTAATCACTGTTACCATAAATAAAATAATACATATGAGATGAAATTAAAATATATTTTATTGTTTTAAATTTTAAGAAATGGCAACCCATCCAGGGTGTCTCCTATCTTCCACCCAATGAGCGCCGGAATAGGCTCCAGCACGGCCCCCCAGGCCCAGGAGAATAAGCAGCTTAGAAAATGTGTGTGTGCATGTGTGTGTTTATCAGATGTTATGAGAGGTCATTTCATTATGCTTTCCCCTTTAGGGCGATCCTGGACCTGCAGGAATTGGCCTCCCAGGACCGCAGGTATATTTAAATAGAACAGTATGAGGCTACATTTAGACAAGCAGATTTTATTCATGCTTCTAATGTGATTTTGATTGCTAAAGCCACCTGGATCTTGACCTTTTCTAATTTCCATTCATGTATTTTCATAGCCATTTTTGGCAAAAAAAGGTAATTTCACATTCTAATGGTTTGCCTGAACATGCAAATCCGATATAGTAATATAAAAAGCAAATCTCATTTGGGTGTTGTACATGGAGTGCCGTTTGAATGCAGATACATTTCACTAAACTGATTTCAGAAGGTCTCACATTTATAAGCTTTTGCACTAAATATGAGAACTGCAGGTGCACCTACTCTACATCCTACTGGTTCGTTGCAGTGCCAAAAGAAGCTGTTGTTTCTACACATCGCCTTATCATTTTGTAAACACACTCTGTGCGCGTTATTCCGCTAATCCACACCTTCGCCTTTTCTATTTAGGGGGAACAAGGACCGAGAGGTCTTCCTGGAGCTGCTGTAAGTGCATTTAAAAAGGTCTAAATCTTGCATTTTTAAGCAAATGCAAAATGCATATGTGCTCATAGCGATAGTTTTGCAACCTCATTATAACATTATCACCCTGTTTGCTCCAAGCCCAAGTGCATTTCCATTCTGTGCATATAATAAGTGTAAACTTGTATAACTGTATGCCACAGGGTCCTGTAGGGCCTCAGGGACCCCCTGGGCTGACGGGACCAGCTGGGCAGAGGGTAGGTGGCTGCCATGATGACTCTGCACTTTTTAGGCCAGCCATGCCTCAAGGCTGTTCATACAACTGCCTGACTTTGTGTGACCTCCACAGGGACTGAAGGGTGACACGGGGTCACCGGGACCCCAGGGGCCGATGGGCATTGGTGTAGTCGGACCTCCGGTAAGGACGCAGCAAGCTACTGTTTAAAAGTTTGGAATCAGTGTTTACGATAATATAAAACCAATTCGGATGCAGATTTGTGTGTAAAATGATTATAATATGCTGCTAACGTACTACTTCATACATTAAATATAATTAATAGAAAGCTGTACTTAAACAGACAGGTGACAAATTAAAGAAAAGCCTTAAATAAATGAGGTCAGATGCTTCCTACCATGCTCTCGGATGTAGCATAGTGTAAAAATGCTGAGCAGGCCGAGGTGACCTTGACTTTGGATCAAGACGGCAAGAGGAAAAGATCTAAGTGACTTTGTAAGGGGGATTATTATCGGGGCATGGATGGTAGGAGCTTCAGTTATAAGGATTGCTCAGCTGGCTGGTCTTTTAGTATTTACACTTGAGTGCAAATAGTTGGAACCTACCAGTCAAGTAAGACAAAATATGAAAACATGCCCTCTAAGAAACAAACTTAAATGTTTTTTTGTGCACAGTTTCTATTTCTTTACTGAGTTTAACATATTGGCTGTAAAAAAAAAAATACATAAAATATTTCATATGCATAACAGTAATTATGCACATTGTGCAGAAGTGTGTTTTCTACAAAGAATGTGTTGACACATTTTCAACAAAACCTGTAATTTGACTAGGGGCACCCAAACTTTTGCATCCGACAGTATGGGAAAGATTGTCAGTAAATAGTGTTGGAAATTTCTGCTTAAAAGTGCACATTTATTGACTGTGATATTCAATGATGTGTCAGCAAGATCAGTCCATTCACAGCTACATAGAGAAGGATATTATTGTAGAGGTACAGTGTATAAATCCTCCATTACAAAGACGAATGCACATTTGAGAGTTCAGTGGTGGAAAATCCATAGACACTGATCTACAGAGATGTGGAAAAGAGCGATATGGTCAGATCAATCACCATATTCAAGTGGGAGAGTGCATGTGTGGCAAAAACAGTTCAGGCCTGAATGCTTGGCGCCTACAGTGAGGTGGTCAGATGGCTCTGTTAAAGGGCATTTTGCTAATGTGGTATGGGTCCACTTGTCCTCTGAGAGGGAAGGGTAACTGAGGATCAATGCTAAGATATTCTGATTGATAAAGGGAGGCCTTTAGGAAGAATGGTGTTCCATTCCTCAGTTCCAGACACTTGTTGAAGCTGTTCTGGCAGCTTGTAATGGCAGAACACCTTCGTTCGACACGTTATGTTGTTTTTTTCCTTTAATTGATCACCTATCTGTATGTTTATTAAGTAACTTTGGTAATGCTATGCTTGAACCCTGCTTCATTACACTGACATAACCATGCCATAAATATGTCATGGCAGATGTCATAAACTGTCATGAGTTGCCATGGTTGCTTATGTCACGTGATCTTTTTTGCTAAGTGTAGTCTAGCTAGCCATCATTACATCAAACATTATGGCACCTGTCATGATAATTAATGGTAATGGTTACATACTATTGTTATATTACTGAACCAAATCTGTCATGACAGCACATAACACCTGCCATTACATGTCCATGGCATGCAGCAGAGTTCAGGTAAGGTGTTACAGAAATGGTATGTTCCAGAATATGAGGATTGATCTGTAGATTATTCTAAAATAAGAGAGAAAGCTGAGAACACTGAAAATAAACTTAAAAATAAATGAATGTCTGGTGCTTCAAAAGTGGTGATTAAAATATTAATTGAAAAATATTTTAAGTAGATAATTAGTCTGTTATTTAGGTAATAACATCTTATTGATCACAACATGCTTGAAATGTTGAATAAAACATTGAATGTCTGTTGACATTTTGGTGTGTAGTTTATGATTATATAAATCTACACAGTGTAAGTTACTGTAGTTATGAATACAGTAATAAAGATCTTTAACATAACGAGTGATTACCAGGTTTTGAATAGAGGTGTATGGAAAGGAATATCTGCTACTGAGTGTAACTGAGAGCTGAGTTTGTTTAGTAAAATGAATTTGCCAGTAAATGTGCCTGAATATGAATGTTGGCGTGTCAGAATGTGATTTATGTGTCTGGTGTCTCAGGGTAGGGACGGTTCTCCTGGTCCGCGTGGGATCCCTGGGGAGGATGGCAGACCTGTGAGTAAAACTCCAGTGCATTCACCCTTTCAGCCGCTGTCTTTCTCTCCCAAACATTCCTTCACTCCATAGCTCATTCAGAACCTAATTGTTCTTGGCTTGTTTGTGTGGTTCTTAGAGCCCGTTCATAGCCAACAACCTAATTTAGTATGAAAAGGAAAAATGCCACAGAGCTTGTGATGAAATTTTGTGCGGTTGTACCTTGAATGATAAGTACTCATTTGAATTGTTTTAATTATATATCATGTTCACACTGATTATTCATATTCAAATTTGCCTTTATTAAAAAACAACCCTGTGTGATTAAAAGAAGCGAATTTGATGTGATAAGTGATTGAAACTCACTTATTTGACCATATGGTGTAATCGGTTTAAAAAAAAAAAACAGATTTGTGCTCAAAGAACATATACACCCAAGAGAATATAAAAATTCTGATATGTACTACTGTGCAAAAGTCAGAGACCGCCCTTTGTTTCTTCAAACTCCAGTCAAAACAGCCATTAAATATAAGCTATTAATTTTTCAGCATGAGGAAAAATAAAGCAGAAAACAAACAGAAAATTACACAGAAGCCTCAACTACTAAATACTATATCGGTTTTTATATTGTAGTATATCTTTTGCCTTTGCCTTTATTACAGCTTCCATTCTTTTCAGGAGACTTGCTTTCAGTATTTTAAAGAAATCTGCAGGGATATTTTACCTCTGAAGTTCAGTTGGTTGTGTTTTCTGCTTCTCACAAGCCAAATAATCCCAAACACATTGTGATGTTGCGGTCTGGACTCTGGGGTGGTCAGTCCATTGTTCTTAGAACAATAGCAGCTTGATTTGCAGTTTCATTTGTCTATTTCTTCTCAGTAAGGGCCTCTAGACAGGTACACATCCTTACAGGCTCACAGTGGAAGGATGGACAGAAACAGATTTTTTCAGATCTAAATCAAGAGTAGAGCTTGATTTTCTCCTCTCTCTCAAAGAGGAGAGCTTTAATTACTCTGAGGTGAACTTGCACTATATGTAGTGGCAGACTTCTTTTTTGTGTTTGGAGAGGTTGGAGAGGGTAGGGACACTTCGGAGACGCTTAGTAGACACCCAGTGGGAAATGCGGGTCTGCCCAGATTTTGTACTTTGTCTTACGAGACCCTGTTGAACCAAGAAATGTGGAACTTGACTGATTTTCTTATCCCCAGCATCCATACACACATTGTAAACCCCAAAAATAACAGGCTTTTTTGTTTGTTTGACAGTTCCTTTGTATTTGATGTTCTCGAATGGAACTTAAATGGTGGAAATAAAAGCCTGGAGGTGAATAAATGTCTTACTCCAAGCGTTGACTTTAATTTCAGCCTTGAATGATCATTGTGCTATTTATAAACTTAAGTTAACTAGTGTTATAGTTTAGTATAACAAATCATTTGAAAATGAGCTTAAACTTGGATCTGCATAACGGGGTTAAGCTCTGTTTATCTGAAGGGGACAGTTTTGGTGTCTACCAGGTCTTGCACAGTTGTTAGGAGTCTCATTTTCTCTGTAGCTTTTAATAATTTTTTTAACTTCACTTTTAGAAACTCCTGTTATTTTCACCTATTTTCATTTGACTTTCTCCTTCCTTATTCAAGTTATATATAACATCCTCAGAAACATCTCATGAAAAAAATGGAATAACTGTTTTGACTGGGAATTAAATAAAACTTAGACTTTTGCACAGTACTGTAGATGTGAATGGTACAGATTGTATTAACTGATACAGAACCTATATATTATGTGGAAGTTCTTTAAACTGTAAAAAAGTTCTAAAGGCTCGCATTTACAGTAATAATTCTATAAAGAACCATCCACTAGAGAGGGAACCAAAAGTGGTTCTTTTAGGGAACTCTCCAAAGAAGAGAAGCACTTATTTTTCCTGATTATGTAACTCTTGCAGTCTACAATTAATCAAAATATCCTTTGTAAGGTTGGCATGGGATGAATTTTCATCAGCAGCAGAGAGAAAGGAAGTGGGAATTTATTGTTTTGGCAAGGCTCTCCTCATTAAAGAAACAAAGGCGGTGCCGTCTGCTTTCACTGCATCAGATGTTAATTACCGGGGGCTTTATCACGGGGGGATGCAGGAGTAGAGGCAGAGACGGGCAGGGTCGACTCTAACTCTGCCTGGATCCATAACAACAACACGTTGTCTGCTTTCATCTCATCAGCTGTCGCCTCTCCACACGCCCAGGAGCTTTATGCACAATAACACAGTTAAACTGAGCCGTCACGTGTGTGTGTGTGTGTGTGTGTCTGTGTGTGTGTGTCGGTGTGTCTGTGTGTGTGTGTGTCTTCTGTCTTTCAGGGAGCCATTGGACCCAGGGGTGACAAGGTAAGTCTCTGGTTCAGTGGGCTGAGGAGACAATCTGGAGGAGGTCCTCCAAAGCAAAAGCAGCTTGTGTTTGTGTGAATGTGCATAAAAAGATGGAGGAGAAGTCTAGAGGGGATTGGCTGCATGGACAGTGATGTGTCCACCCTGGAGACAGAGAGAGAGTAAGAGAGGACGAGAGAGAGAGAGAGAGAAAGAGAGAGAGAGAGGAGAGAGAGAGAGAGAGAGAGAGAGAGAGAGAGAGAGAGAGAGAGAGAGGATGACAAAAGAGTTTGACTGCACTGAAAGAAGCTAAAAGTACCCTTAAGAGCAGGAATGAGGCTATTAATTAGCTGTCAGCTGTAATCTACTGACAGAAAGAGGGAAGGGAACAAGAGAACCAAGGAGAAAAAGAAGGAGATAAAGGAGTGACAGAAACAGAATTACAGAAAGAGAAGGAGAAGGAAAAAAAGGGAGGGGGAAACAGTAACAGTGTAAGAAAGAGAAAATAAGTGAATGAAGGAGAAAAAGACAGAGAGATAGAGAAAGGAGTGACAGAAACAGACATATAGAAAGAGTGAAAGAGAAAGAAGGAAACAGAGAGAGAGGGAGGGGAGATATAGAAAGAGTGAGAGGGGAACAGAAAGAGGGAGGGAGGGGAAACAGAAAGAGTGATAGAGAGAGAAACAGAAAGGGGGCGAGAGAGAAGCAGGGAGTGGGAGACAGAGGGAGAAATAGAGAACAAGAAAGAGAGAGAGTCAAAGACAGAGTAGGAGTGAAAGTAGATTAAGAGAGGGAGAATGTAAGAAAAAGAAAGAAGAAATGGGAGGATGAGAAAGTATATAGAGAGAAAGTGAGATAAAAAGAGAGGGAGAAATAGAAAATGAGAAAGAGAGAGAAAGTCAAGGTCAGAGAGAGAAAGAAGAGTAAAAGCAGATTGAGAGAGGGAGAATGTAAGAGAAAGAAAGAAAGACTGTGAGAAGGAGTAGATAGAACGACAGACAGTAGAAAGAGATGAAGAGAAACAGACAGAGAGAGGAAAGAGTGAAACGGGAGAGAGAGAGAAATGGAGGGAGAGAGAAATGTAGAAAGAGATGGAGAAGGAGAATGGAATGATTGAAATGAGTGAGAGAAAGAAAGAGAAAGAGAAGGTGAGAGGATTGATAGCAACAAAAACACTCAAATAGAGAAACAGAAAGGAGTGAAAAAAGCAGAAAGAAGACAGAAACTAAAAGAGAGAGCGAAAATAAGAAGATACAAAGAGAAACAGGATTGATTGAAACAGGGACAAGAGTGAAAAAAGAATAAGAAAGAAAAGAATAAGAAAAAGAGAAACATAAAATAGATAGAGAGGGAGCGATAAAGAGAAAGGAGAGTGAAAGCAGATTGAGAGAGGGAGAATGTAAGAGAAAGAAAGAAAGAATGGACAAGGGAGTGTATAGAGAGAAGGAAAAACAGGGAGAGACAATAGAAAGATAAAGAGAAACAGACAGAAAGCGAGAGGACAGAGTGAAACAGGGGAGAGAGAGACAGGGAGAGAGAAATGTAGAGAGATGGAGAAAAAGAAGGGATTGATTGAAACAGAGAGAGAGAGATAAAGAGAGGGTGAGAGGATTGATAGAAACAAAAACAGTAGAAGAGAGAAACATAAAGGAGTGAAAAAAGCGGACAGAAGAAAGAAATAGAAAGATAAAAAGAGTGCAAGAGGGAAAGAAGGAAAGAGAAGGAGAAACAGAAGAAGAGAGATAAAGAGAAACAGACAGAGGAGTGGAAAAGATTATGAAAGAAAAGAGTAAGAAAAGTGAAACAGATAAAGATGGAGAGAGAGAGAGAAAGAGCTGAAATATTTCATTCTCTAATGTTCTCCATTATGTCTGAGGCGACTGAGTCTAAACAGAGAGGAGAGCTGTGTCTGATAGCTAATGATGCATATTCCCTTTAAGTGTGATGGAGTGCTCTGTCGCTGCTGCTGAGTGCTTGGATAAAGGATAAAGAGCCTTTTGTGTTTCTATATGAACGCTGTGTTGATGCTCAGTTGTTCCATTGATATCCCCAGTATTACACTCAAGTGAGTGAGCAGAGATCATAGTTGTTGCAAGAAACACTGTATCTCTGTAATGGTAGTTTTACAGGAGAAAGAAAATGTTCTTAACTTTTAATATGACCTAAAGGGGAATGCCAGCAATTTTTCAAAGTTTTTGCACGATTAAATGCTTAAGATGTAAACAGAATCATTCAGAGTGCTTTGATGTGAATAGTTTGTTCTAGAGAAACTTACAGAGTCAGAATAGTTCATAGTGGTCCTGATAGGAACCAGACATCAGAAGAGTGTAATGCCTTTAGCTGCATCACAGAAAGCTATTACATGACACGGTGACAAATACGCTGCCTGTTGTCTGACTAACTAACTAAGAAGACATGTTGGTTCACTGGTGGTTTTGGATAATAAATAATTTGGCTGTATTTGTGTTGTAGACATTATAAACCCTGATTTTTATCCCAGCATTCATAACTAAACGACAGCTTACATTTTTAAAAAGTGTTAAAAAAAATTATTTGTAATATTTGTAGCAACGAAATGCTGCAGTGTGACAGTATGGTGTGTTTTCTGTTTCGTAGGGTGAACCAGGAGACTGCAACTGCATGCATAATCCATTACCTGGAGTACCTGTGAGTACTTCCACACGTTCAGTGATTTTATCATGATGCTGTATAAACCAGCTTACACGTACGAGCTGTAGACTCCCACACACATACAGGCCTTAGCTTGCAAATGCTTAAAGGGATTGTTCACCCAAAAATCTCATTTACACAACAACTCCAAATGTAGTGAGTCAGCTAGACAATCCTAATGCTGCATTTATGACCAAGTGGGAACTGGGAGGTTTCCAACCTCAAAGTGGGAAAAGTCCATTTGAAGAGTCCTCAAGCTCATAACCCTTTAAAATAAATTAAGCACTAATAAATAACTCTTTCATTCAAATGCAAACACTTATTAAGAGCTGTTCATTTGCACACCAAAGAAGAGTAAGCTTTCTGTGAGCGTCTGGAAAGTTGGAGATTCCGAGATTCCATTGGTCATGAATGCAGCTTCGGTCTGCTTCTTTAGTTTTGCACTGGAGCTACGAGGAAAATGTAGCTTGATCATATTGAAAGTCACCCTAATATGTTAGTCTTAGAGTTCCAGTGCAAAACTACAGAAGCAACCAGCATGTGTCTGATTGACTATGTTTGGAGTAAGGGGAAAATTATGTAAATGTGATTTTTCAGTGATCCATTCCTCTAATGTTGGTGATGAGCTGTGCATGGGCTGTGTTTGCTCTGAATCTGACTGTTTTTTGTCTTACAGGGTGTCCCTGGTGGTGGGAACATGTGGCAGGCAGGTCCTCAGGTCTGATTGTCTGGCCCTATTCAGATGAGCTGATACTCATGTAGTGCCTAAAGGCTCATATGTATCAGACATCTTCATATAGGGTGCAGGGCCAAAATCAGCTCATGCTGACTGTGCAGTCATAGTCATTTAGGCATTATAACAATATTTTGGTAAAAAAAACAAAAAAAAACAAATGTACACAGTTTTTCTTTACCTTCTTCTTAGTCAGTCAGCTAAGACACATTTAGTGTCTGAAGTTTAGCATCTTTAGTTTTGTGCTGGAGCGACAAGGCTAATGTAGTGGAATACATAGTAGAAACTGCAAGCCTGAGTTTTGTAGATAACAGTATGTTGTACAGCATTTTATAGAGAGTGTCAGAAACAAGTACATTAGCAAATCTGTTTGTAATTGCTAAATGCTGTTTGAGGCAAGTATATGATCATTTAGGTACGCAGTTTGCTCAGTGCTAATTGTGTAAGCCTCCCCTGCTAGAAAAACCCACATAGACCAGTATGCCTGGTCACCAAGCCAAACCATCAAATGTTGTGTTTCGTATACTGGTCATCAGCATTGGAACTTAATATGCTAGTCACCAGCAAAACCAGCACATGTTGAGTTTTTGGATGCTGGTATGCTGGTCAAACAGCATGACCATGCTGGATGCCCAGCTAATCTAGCACCAGACCAGCACTTGACCAGCATTGAGCAGTATACATCAGCTTAGACCAGCATTGAATGCATGCTGGTTTGTGCTGTGTTTTTCAGCAGGGTCCATCACTCATTAGCTAAATTAGCCTTGTTGCTCCAGTGAAAAACTAAAGAAGCAAACTTCAGACACTACATATGTCTTTTGCTGATCTACTTCATCTAAGAAAATTAGATTTTTGGCCAATCTCTTGTTCCTTTATGGTCAAAAACTGCCCAAATCAGCACTCTGGGAGGATTAATACATACACTTCTGTCCTCTGTGTCTAGCTTGTCTGAATATTTCTAATATATACTGAAATATATACACTGAAAAAAGTGATGCTTTGAATTTACTTGGTTCAAATGTTTACATCATTGGCACATGAATAAAATGTATTACATCAACACAGTTAAGTCAATTAATTACTTTTGACAATAATTGTATGGATGTAATATATTCAATAACACTTCATTATGGGGGGTTACTATGCTCTTGTAATGTGCTTATTAAGTCTTAACAAATCAGTAATTAGTAATAAACTAGCTGCTTATTAATGCATGATTAAAGCATAACTAGGGTATTTGTGTATTACACATCATTATCTTTTACATAAGTTAGGCCCATTGTGATGCTATTATTAAGCTTTATCAAGCCATTGGCTGGTAACTCCCTTCTCAAGCTAATAGCTATGAATAAAATGTTGCGATATTATAAAGCAGTAACAAGGACGAATGTGGTGCATCTGGTTTTTAAATGTGCTTCACTTTACATGGCTGTTCTCATGGGCGAAGAAAGAAAATCAAAAACTAAAATAACATAAATGAGGCCTTTTACTCAAGGAAACATATAAAATTGTTCTAGAAACAATTCTTAAGAAATTCTAGTTACTACTTAATAATATAGTAATGAGCAGGCAGTTAATTAGCAGCTGCTTGCTTGATAAGGCTTAATAAGTATACCATAAGGGCATTATAATGCCCCCTATACTGAAATGAATATTTTAAATTATGTCAATTCACTGTAACACTTTCATCAGTGTTGGAACTTGTATGTAGTTGACTTTGTCTAAAATGGAAAAAACAAAAAAGACGTCATTTTTGTCTCATGTAACCTACCTTTAAAGCTGGCTCATTGTGATATGTTGAATGTGCTTCAGGGGCCTCCAGGACCTCCGGGCCCCCCAGGGCCTCCAGGGCCCCAAGGCTTCGTAGGCATCCCAGGCCCACAGGTAAGTGCGGAGTGGGCTGGTTGGCTCACATGGCCGTGGGCCTCCCATACTTATTTTGGCATGGGAGTGGACCCTGTGTCTTTGTGAGCCTCCCTGTGCTCTGCTGCTGTCTCTCTACCTCTTTCGCAGTCATATGTGTGGCTTTTGTTTTGTCGGGGGGGCCTGCATGGGTAGCTGTGGGCTTTGGCTAAAGCTGATAAAAGTACATTCGTAATATTTCTGCCATTAATGTAAATGAATTAAACCATTATTATACTAAATAATTAAATAGAAATATAATGTAAATCTTAATGTAATAATGTTTAATTAAAGTAAATACTGTAAATATGTGCAAAAACAGTTTAAAATAGCTGTATGTGTAATTTTTAAATGTAATTTTGTAATGTAGCTGCTTTTGTTAATGCTGCACTAACACTTGTAATGGGGCCTGGGTATGTTCTACATAAGAATTGGCTGTGATTTAAACACAGATAAAGTAAATGTAGATCACAGCAGATTTATGCAGTTTTTAAAATAAAATTAAATGTATGAATAAAAGTAAAGTTTAAAAGTAATTTTGTTGAAGACGTAAAAGTAATTTAATGTATGTAATTGGGAATAACATTCTGTTTTCTTTTTTTAAAAACCATGCAGAGCTCTCTGTGAAGTTATGGAAGCTGCTTAGTGAGGTGCCCCTTTTAATGTCCTTACTGATTAAGCATAAGACCTGCTAAGAAATTTAAGGTGGAATTTCACCCAAAGTAGTTTTTCGTGTTATTTTATGGCTTTCTAAAGCAGCTGATAATGAACTTTGGGTAAAGTATTATTTCACCGAGACTTCACTGTGGGCACTGCTTGGTCTTTAACCTGGTCTTGTGTTGATTTCCCAAGCCTGAATCAGAAGAGCTAAAACTAAAAGCAAGAATAAACACAAGCTAAACCTAAATGTAGACTACAAGCTGGAACACAAACCAGGAGAGGGCCCAGGGCTTTGGCTACTTTTCCCCTTTACCCCCGCTGGAGAAGGAGGTGACCAGAGTGTGGCCGAAGGCTAAACCAATTCAACCTCAGTTCCTTCTTACAGGGTCTCCCTGGCAACGATGGCTTACCAGGGCAACCGGGTCTGCCCGGCCATGTGAGTAACCAGATAGGAGGAGGAGCTAGTAGAGTGCTCTAGCTTTGTAATTGGTTACAGAAAAATCCAAAAGGCCTGGTTGGTCGACATCTGGTGTGGAACTGGAGCAGGCTAGGCGGTAGTGGGAGCTGTTTGTGGAATTAATGGCATGGAGAGACTAATCTCCCTATAGCAGCATCTTGAGAACAATAGCAATATACCATCTGCTTTTTTATGGTTTCGAAAGGAACCTGTAAGCACTTACGGGTGTCTTAACTCAGCACATTGTGAGTTGTCTCCATTGCACTGCACGTTTTATGGACGCCAATGATCTCATTGCCCTCTCAGTGTTAACTCTGTCTCCTAGGCTTTTTGGAATAGTAAACACTGCCATTGCGTTGAGTTACAGAGAGGACGGCTATTAAGGGTGCCTGATGTGCGCTACAGTAAGAGCCATTAGATCTTCATTTGAGACCAGCGCTTTGGCAGGCTCATTTTCTCCTTTGGCCAAAGGCCCACGCTGGCCTCTCATCTCCAGGCCTCTCTTGTTCGCCATGGAAATTTGGCCAGACTTCAGAATCCCACCCACTAAGTACTGCTCCACTTCGAACATCGCCAGAGTCCAACCACCAGTTCCTCTAGCAGCCAAACTACATCTGTTATGTCAATGCAACATCCGGCCTCTTAGTAAAATACTCCCATAATTCATCCACCACAGTAGAGCCTAATCACTACGCTACACTATATGTCCAAAAGGTTGTAGACACCAGCATTTCTTCTGAAATCAAGGGTATTAATAGGGAGTTTGTCCCTTTTTGCTGTGGTAACAGCCTTTTCTCTTCTGGGAAGGCTTTACACTAGATGTTGGAACATTGCTGTGATGATTTGATTGCGTTCAACCCCAAGTGCATTCATGAGGTCAGTTACTGAAGTTAGAAGATTAGTTCTGAATCACAAACACCACTCCAACTCATCCTGAAGGTACTGCATTGAGAGAATATAGTTCCGCTGCTCCACAGCGCAGTGCTGGGGGGTTTTATACCCCTCTAGCTGACGTTTAATGTTTGGAGAGGTGATCTTAGGCTCGTGTGTGGCTGCTCCAGAGCATCCCATTTTGTTGGCAATATTTTTATGGAGAAGCTGTGTGTCAGCAATGGGTGCACTTTAAAGTAGCTGAATTCACTAATTAGAAGGAGAGTTATTTAGAGCTTGTAATTTGCCTAAACCTGACGGGACTTGACTGTTCATGGACAGGTCCGGACATCATTTTCCGAATATGTGTCAAGCTCAAATTAGGATTAAACACATTTGGGTGCATTTCACTCTGCTTTAGTTTTACTCTTTATTGTATTCTTCCTCACTGCTTTCATTACCTTATAACAGTTTTTAATGAAGCATGCTGAAGCCATCCACCTGTGAATTTAGCATTATAAGGCAGTGTATTATTGAAAGTTACCCAGACTTAACACTGTTTGGGATGTTGTTTGAAATCTTTGCTTGATGAATAAATTTGTTAAAGCATAATTTAAGCTTGATTTTGGACAGTGAGTTAACTTATTTCACCATATTCATTTATATACATTTTTTATTTCATTTGTCTGTGATCTAATGACAGCCATTAGTGTCACTATGTGGTAATGTAACCAGTGCTATTCTGTCAGGTTTAATTCAGCAGTTTTGCCAAAGGTGGGCCTGTTCGGGTCAGTTTTTGACAGAAATGTGTTGGGCTCGTGTCAAGTTTGGTCTCATGTCTTGGATAGTGCCAGGTTGGGTTTGCTTGATGATGCGAGTTGGGCCGGACTTGGTCACAAACGGAATTCGGGTTCATGCTACAATTTCAGGCCTGATTAAAGCTCTGGTGTCTGAATACTTTTGGACATATAGTGTATCTCATTAAAATCTCAGAGCCTTTAAATAGATAAAAGATATTCAAATTAATGAATTATCTTAAAAATAGAAATGGTAAGTTAAATAAACAAGGGTGGATTAGAACGGCACTCTTAGTTGCACAGTGATACATAATTACAGAGATTTGTCACTTTAAGGGATCCTGTAATTGCACACACCTGTAATTGAAGGCACTGCAGATCATATCGTTACTAAGCACAAATTACAACTGTCGCTGATTACAGCGGTTTGGACAGAACAGGCGGGCTACTGGATAGATATCACAGGAAGCAGAGTGTGATTTGCAGGTTCTCTTCCTCAGAAAGACCCCACTGTGAAACCACTTCACAAAGCACTGCTCTTTACTGTGGAGTCACAGGTATGTGCTTCAGACCACCCAGTAGTGACAGGAGAAATATGAACTGCATATCTGCCCAGTGACTGTGCACACCTGCTACATTAACACCCACAGGCCCACCTTGCCAACTTCTGACAGGGTCTCTGGTTCATTGCCAGTCGTGACTGTTGGTTACATACATATTGTATTAAGCCGAAATAATTGTTTTACTTAGGGGGCTGACATTAAAACTGCTGCTACTGTTTGTTTGTAAGCTTAAACATGATGT
Source organism: Colossoma macropomum (assembly GCF_904425465.1). NCBI lineage: Eukaryota > Metazoa > Chordata > Actinopteri > Characiformes > Serrasalmidae > Colossoma > Colossoma macropomum. The sequence goes on along the minus strand of NW_023494787.1, from coordinate 16,123,121 downwards.
GTGGGCTTGTTGAACCTGAGCCATTGAGATATGTGGGGGTACACTGTGTTTTCAGTCATTTGAATACGGTGCTTTTGGGAAAGTTAGTAGGCAGATGTGAGTTGTATGACCTCCTGAACTGCTGTGTGTTATGAAACACTTGTTTTCCAAACTGTAATTGTAAAAACAGAACCGCTAAACCGTGTAATAAATAATAGTAATTTTCTGGAGAAGTAGAGCTTTCTCATTATCTCATAAAACAAAAACCGGAGGCATTGTTTTTGTTGTTAATTAAACACATGCTACAGTATTAAATAGGCCTATTCTTCATGCTGAATTATAGATTTTGTTCATTTTCACATTTTAATGACAATTTATAACCAGACATTTGAAACAGAGCATGAAATTTACCAAGTAAAACATTGACTGGTATTTTGAACTTCTTGATTTTTGGACTGTAACAGAACTTGAACGGTACATGTACTGATATAATGTCACCACAACTCACTTCTCTCTCTTTGTAGATCACGCTACCCCTTCCAAAGGATGACACTGCTCCCAACATAAAGGTTAGCAATAAAGTGAGACTGATTTCATGTTGTAAACAAGGGCCTGTGCCCAGTTATGTCCTCTCAGCTGACCTCAGTTCAGCACTTAAGTCTGTCCCTCTGCAAGACAAGATGGGCCAGCCCACTGGGAATTGCATTAGCAGCCTATACTTTTTATTCCTCTGCACAATTTCAACCTTTCACTTCACAATGGCTGTGTCCATTTTACAAGCTTCAGTGCTCAATTCTGATGTTTTGCTCACATCTGATCTTTCTAACTTGATGGTTCACATTAGTGTAGGTAAGTGACTCAAATCTGTCGTTAATGTGAACGAACCTGCGTTCTGAAATGACCCACATGAGCAGTGAAAAAAATACACGTGGGTTCTGATCTGAGCGTTCTCATTAAGGTTGCATGGCCACAAATCTGATATGTATCTGATCTAGGATCCAATTTTTGGCATATCCTGATTTTATCCAGATTGATTTTTGATAGTCTGAACAGCAAAAAGCCACACAAAATCCAATTTTTGCCAGTCAGATCCAAACCACAGTCTGGATGCTCTGGATGCTTTCAAAGTGTCTTTTGCATCGCTTGCAGTGCAACAAAGAATGACAATGTCAAATCCAGAGTGAATGAAGTGCTGGGATCCAAGAAGAGTGCCAAAGATTCATGCTTATGCCAGAGAATTTTGAAGAGTTTGGAGGACGAGAGGATGCACCTTCATCTGTCCTGCATCTGTGTTTGAAATCCATGTTACCAGCATAGCTGTATAATTACTGATGCCTACATCATTACCACAGCAACCCATGCAGATAGGTTGGTGATGTCTGGACATGCAAATCCGATCCGATTACTTGCAGATAGCAGTGCGATTAGTTGTTTCAAAAGATTGTGAGAAACAAATCTAATTTGCCTGGAGTCTGAATACAGCCAAACACTATGTTCACATTACCAGGTTAAAGTTGCACTAATCTGATTTTTTGCCCTAATATGACTCAGATCTGATGTTTTCAGAGCTGTGTGGATGCACAAATCTGATCTTTCAAATCCGTCCTGAGACACTTCTATATGTGCTAGATCGGATACATATCCAATTTGTGGCTGTTTTGCTCGTTAGTTTGTTTGCTGTTCATGATGCAGGCGATTCATTCACGTGATGTTACTGATTTGGACATGTGTATGCGGGTCATATCAGAATGCCAGTCATTCACATTAATGACAGATTTGAGTCACTTACCTAAGTCAGTGTGAACCATCATGTTAGACAGATGGGAGAGATGTGCATAAAATCAGATTTGAGCAATGAGGTTTGTGGATGTAGCCAAAATTACTCAGATCTGATTTGAAAAGATCAGATTTGTGTGTCCACACAGCTCTTTCTATTTTTGTCACGTTAAGGCAAAAAATTAGATTTGTGCTACTTCAGCCTGGTAATGTGAACATGGCCAATGAGACTTAAAGAGATGAGCTCAGTTTTACTTAGTAAGCCAGAGCGTATGAGAGAGCTTAAGAGAGACTGGTGGAATTTTAGACTGTGTACTGACTTCCCACAATTGTCTGTGAATATTTCATATTATTCATGAATACCGAGCACTGACTGAAGAGCAGGTTACCCAAAATTGTCAGCCTACTGCAGTAAGAGTTCAAGACATTTGAATTTCACTGGATACTGCTTCAGCACTATCGTGCACAGTTATGTGCCCTGTTTTACAAGAACTAAATTGGATCATTGTACTCCATCATGTGCATACAGTTAAAGGAATAGTCTAAAAAAGTTTACACAATCTACCCCAGATGCACTCAATCGGCCACGACAAGATTGGTGTCCACATTCTGCCTGCTTTAGTTCAGCACTGGAGTTGCTAGACATGTTATTAACAAACACTAGAAGTCAATAGTCACCCAAATCTTTACTGTAAATACATCCGCAAAACTTCTCTCAGCCCACTCAAACCACATGCAACTCTTCATTAAGGTTGCACTGACTTGGCAGGCACAGTTTAGTGCACAGTACAACATGATGTGAACTATAAAAAAGAAAGAAACTTCACAGTGGAACTTAACACAGCAAGCAGCCATATTAAACAATGGGTGTTTGGATACAGATTTCCTTGACTTCTAGACTTTGCTAGCAACATTTGCCCTGTAGCAAAACCGAAGGAGCAGAATTTGGATGCAAAACGTGTCTTGGCTGATCGACTACATGTAGGGTAACTGGAAAATTGTGTATTTTTTTGCTAAATCGTTCCTTTAAGCAAATATTTGTTGTGTACAGAAATATGTGTTTTAATTATCTAAGATAAAGCTGCGCACATCTAAAATATTTGCTATAAATCCTCTAGAAGACATTGAAATTATTGAGTGTCATCACTCATACATTGACACTTATGAACTTCAGGTTGCTCTGTTAATCATGCTGTGCTACTTGAGTGATTGCTTACATCTCAAAGCCAGTAAATGGGTGCATGTTATTTTCTACTTGTTCATGCTTGTTGGACAGTGTAATTAATGAAATATGTCCATGTGTCTGACTCACAGTTCACAATTCTCCTCCTCACACATACAGTCAAGTGATGTACACTGTGTTTATTTTGTCTTTGCTTTTTCTTTAACCCTTAAACTGTATGAGGACCCACATTTCAAAGTGCAAAGTGACTGGGCCCCATGATGTTTTTATTGGACCCCTTATATTGCTGCTTACACATTTTATACCAGTGATTCACAAGTACCTACAAAAATCTTGATTTATACATAACGGCGGCAAGTAAAAAGCAGACTGAATTGCCCTTTTTATATTATTTTTTTTAGGTAATTATTATTATTTACATATTTATTTATTTTTTTGCAGTGATGTCCATGAGATCCCAGTTACATCATTGAACCTACATATTAATGTTATAGTAGTTACTGAACATCTCATATTAATTTAAATTAATAATCTATTGAATTTACATCAGAGGTGTACATCAAAGAATTAAAAAGTTGGGATGCTTTGCAGAATATAATTAAAAGCAGAATGCAATGATGTGAAAATCATTTAAACCCTACATTTAGTTGAATTAAAATAGTACAAAGACAACATATCAGATGTTGGAACAGAAAAATTTTACATTAGTTTGAAAAATATATGCCTGTTTTGAATTTGATGCCAGCACATGTTGGAAAAAGTTGGAACAGGGGCAACAAAAGACTGGTAAAGTTGTGTAATGCTAAACAAAAAATGCCACATCTCACAACTAATTGGGTTCATTTCATCCCAGAGAGGCTGAGTCTTTTAGAAGTAAAGATGGGAGGGCTTCACCACTCTGTATAGCGGTTATTAGCATAGAATAGTAAAGAACATGGAGATTCCACCATCTATGGTACGTACTGTCATTAAAAGATTTAGAGAATCCAGAGAAATCTCTGTATGCAAGAGACAAGGCTGAAAACCAGTATTGGATGGCCTTCATATTCAGGCCCTCAGGTGGCACTGCATTAAAAACATGATTCTGTAGTGGAAATCCTCTATCAAGCAACAATGGAAAAATATTTCACTTTCAGAATCACAGCAGTCGGTCTCCTCAGTTCCCAAACGTTTAAAAGAAGAGATGATGTTAAAAGAAGAGGTGATGAAACACAGTGGTAAACATGCCCCTGTCCCAGCTTTTTTGAAACATGTTGCTGGCATCAAATTCAAAATGGGCATATATTTAAAAAAAAAAGAATAAAAAATGATTTCTCACGTTCAACATTTGGTATGTTGTCTTTGTACTGTTTTCAATTAAATATAGGGTTTAAATGATTTTCACATCACTGCCTTTCGTTTTTGTTTACATTTATTTTGCATAGTGACCCAACTTTTTTGAAAACCAGGTTGCACATAATTTTCTTTCGGTTTACTTACTATTGGCAATTATTATTACCTACCCAAGATATAGCTAATCAGCCTAGATGTTTGGTGTCCAAATTGTGCTTTTTTAGTTTAGAGCTGAAGCTACAAGCTACACTTCTAACAAACGCTATAAGTCGATAGTCACCCAAATAATTTTTGTAAATACATCCCCGAAACGTATCTCAACCCTTTTAAACCACATCCATGCCTGTTTAGGCAGCAAGTCTAGTCTGTGCAATCTTACTGAAGACCTGGATGTGGTTTGAGCAGATTGTGAGAAGCTTTAGGGATGCATTTACAGAAAGGATTTAGGTGACTATTGACTTCTGTTGACTGTCGATTCTATTGACATCATTTCCGTTAGCAACATTAGCCTCATAGCTCCAGCGGTAAACTAAAGAAGCAAAAAAACATGTTTTGGTTGATCGACTACATTTGGAATGAGTGGAAAATTGTGTGCGTTTTTCCATCACACTGCTCCTTTAAGTCTTAAAATGGTTAATTGAATCATACGTTTGCAGTTTAAGGTGTTGAAAGCAGACTCCTAACAATGTGTGTGTATTTGCTAATATGTGCGTGTGACATGCGTGTGCTCTGCTGTAGGTGGTGTGTGGCGACTGTTCCCAAGGCCTGCCAGGCGTGCCTGGCGTGCCTGACTCCACTAAGGTTGACAAGGCAGAGCAGGGCAAGCCTGGCGTCATTTCCATAGATGGCTGCGAGCGGGTGAGGGGGGCTTTTAGTGTGGCTTTCTTTTTTCATTCAGAGTGTTTTTTGGGGTTCTGTTGGCGTGGCTGTTTTAACTTTCTTTTTGATATTGTACTTGAAAGCTGCAACATCCTGCATTATCAAGACATAGATGATGCAAGCGTTGATACGAAGTGTGTTATTTTGCAGCCGGCCGTCCAACAAACATTCAAATTAGCTTCTGGTCACGCTTCTTACTTGATATAACGTTGCGCAGGTTGGAATCATTTTGCAGTTGCATATGAATGAGCTTGTAATACAATCTCTGCTTGTTTTCACAGTGTCTCGAGAGGCTGCAGCAAGAGGAACCACCTAGAGGGCCTGTGAGTGTACGCAAAGCTATCCGGAAGCTATCTTTAACCACAGCGTTCTTTCATCCTGCGAAACAGCCATTGCCTCAGCATGTCCTTAAGTCAACCTAGGATGTTTGTAATGTAGTGTCCTGTGTCTGTTTAATCTCTTCTAGGCTAGCAGCAACAATGCTTGCACAGGTGTTCCAGGGACGCCTGGTATCCCAGGGCAACCAGGCATCAAAGGAGATCCGGTGAGAGAGAGTGCTCGGCAAGACGTGCCAATTTTGCACTGTCACGATAGAGGCTTATTCATTATCAGTACATTAATGCCGTGTCTTTTGTGGCTTCAACATATGGTTACTTGTTGGAGAAGGAGAGCTCTTGGCATAGTTGCCCTGTACAATATGTTTTCTGTATTATTCCTTTACAGTACAGTATTTGCATGCTAAATGTTTACTGTAAGGGCTGGCCCTGATAATCTAAAAAGTATTTATTTGTTACACTGGTATTCGATTCTACATTTAGTATTCAGTTGCTTTTTCTTTTTTTCAAGCCACATAAATTGTGCTCCACAACACACTACACTACACTACAACACAGTTAATCAGAAAAAAGCCTTTAGATAAAAGTTATTGTTAACCCTTGTGTGGTGTTGGGGACCCATTTTCAATGTTTATCAGAAGAAAAAATTATACATACATACATCATCTAAACCGCTTATCCTTCTGGGTCGCTGGAGCCTATCCCAGCTGTCATTGGGCGGAAGGCAGGATACACCCTGGACAGGTCGCCAGTCCATCGCAGGGCAGACAGACAGACAGACATACACAGTCACACCTAGGGGCAATTCAGCATGTCCAATCAGCCTGACTGCATGTTTTTGGACTGTGGGAGGAAACCCACGCAGACACAGGGAGAACAGGCAAACTCCACACAGAAATGACCCTGGTGACCCGGCCGGGAATCGAACCCAGGCCCTTCTTGCTGTGAGGCGACAGCGCTACCCTGCGCCACCGTGCTGCCCCCAGAAGAAAAAATTATACAATTTATTATTGTTTCAACCTCAGATTCCTTGGCCTTTGCTCATTTTCACACTATTCACCCCCTACACATTTATATTACACATGTGGTGTTGGGGTGAACCCACGGGGAAGAAAAGTATGGAGGTGCTGTGTTCCTTCACTCTGTTGTCCTCTTACATGTCCTGCTGTTAGTGTGTGTGTCTGTGTGTGTCTGTGTGTGTCTTTGTGTGTATGTGTTTGCATGTGTGTACGTGTGTGTGTGTGTGTGTGTGTGTGTGTGTGTGTGTGTGTGTCTGTGTTTGTATATGTGTGCGTGCGTGTGAGGGTGGACAACATGGTCAGGCTGCTGACTGGCTACAGCTGCTAAAGGAGAACCCTACACTGGCCACTTGTGATATTTTAAATATCTGGTATTTTTACATACATTGTTATGACTGTATTGATTTAAAAAAAAAACAGTAACGCGGTGGGTCCACCAGACCACTGAGTAACAAGCACATGAACACCACAACAAGGGTTAATATATGGAAGATTTAGCTGGTTTAGCTGAATACATCATAAATTGCCACACAACAGACTTCACTGCTGTCCATGTTATCACTGAAGCTAAAAGAGCAAAGATGCCTCAGAAAGAAATGCAAAATTTACGGTAACCAGTAAGAGAAGGAACGGCTTCATCTACTGGGCGGGGCACCCGCTGAACTGCTTCTAGGGTGGTCCTCCTCGCATTTCATACAGGCTTGTAGCTTCAAAACCTCCCCAGTCCTCGACTCCGCTGTCTGTGACTCAGCTATGGCTGAGCTCAACTCAGTCTGCATGTCGCCCTCACTGCTGCTTTGCATGTTACAAAAAAAAATAGAGAACTAACGAAATAAAATACACACACACACATTTTCTAAGCCGCTTATACTTCTGGTTCGTGGATGGCTGCTGGAGCCTATCCCAGCGGCCGTCGGGCGGAAGGCAGGATACACCCTGGACAGGTCGCCAGTCCATCGCAGACAAATAAAATAACCTGATAAAATAAATAAAAACAACAAACCCAATAAACTAACACTACAACCATGATGGTGATAAACAAAACAATAGTTCTACTTTATTTCACCCTTATTATCTCATGAAATGAGCTGTATTTGAATGAAAGGGCTACAGTCAGCAGTTTGCATAGCAGCACACTGTGTGCAAGCGCTGAGCTTCAGCCTGTTACTACATTGTTGCTGCCTACTCTATGCATTTTGAACTGCATTAATGAACGTACTTAAAGATAATGTTTTTAGGATTGATTTTGAGTATTCGAGCACTTATTTGAAAACATCAACCGTTATTTGAAGACTGTAAATGCTAATTGGGCCAGCTCTACTTACTTTACATTGTGTTACTTGCATACTTTGCTATATGGTATGTTCTGTAGAGATGCCACTGATGGTATTTCTTCCTGTGGGGTTGCAGTTTTTGAGTAGTTTGAGCATGATAGCCTACTTTCAGATACGTTTATGTCTAAAGTGAAGAGCTTCAGCTAAAAGTAGCTCATTTTTTAGCTTGATAGTTGTTAAAGAAGAATTATGAGCCAAAACATAGTGGTATCGTGCCATCTTTGATGTTACCTGCAGTCTGTTATCTGCATACTCTGGATTTTACAACATATTTTTATGTACATATTGTGTTACTGTTTAATATTTTAACCACTCTGCTCTCCATTGTGTTCTTCTTTCTAGGGCGACAGGGGTGAAAGGGGTATTCCTGGTCTTCCTGGAAACCCTGTAAGTCTGTTCTTGCGTGTTTTTTTCAGCCTGGCATGATTTTTATCACCACTGGAGAATTTTCCCTCTTATTCCTGTGTTTCTTGAAGGAGGATTATTTATTGTATTTACCTCCTTCCCATGGTTTCCACAGACCAGATGTCTCTGGTGCAAACACGGGCCATTACGGAGCAAAAGTGCTCCTGTTTTAGAAGCGGCGCAGATGCTGGAGTGCTCTTCATGCCTTGATTTGGCCATTAACATTTAGTCCCGGAGCGCTCCGCTTGTTTACAGGGGCTACTTTGTTTCAGGTTCAGTGTTTTCAATTAGGAAGGATCAAAAAAAAAGAAAAAAAAAAAAGAAAACGCCCCTTGCTTTTCACAGCAAGGTCACAGAGCCCTCTAGTGGTGGGCTTTAAAATTGCAACTCATTCCATGATTAGGCATTTGATTAACCTGATTTGCAGACAGAGATAAGGACTAATTAAAAGATAAGGCATGGGATATGTCAGTTGGGCACACCTTGCTAATGTTCAATTATCTATTTATTTAATATATTTTTGGCAGAGTGATTATCATTAAGTGCTGCTTTTTTTTTACCCACCTCTTTCTTTAGGGTAATATTGGTTTCCCTGGTCCACAAGGCCCCCCTGGACTACCTGTAAGTGTAGTACACCCTTCACAAATGCATGAATACAAAACACATTGTACACAAACACATTGAAAACATTCTGTCTATCTTACCGTCTGCCAGGCCTCCAATCCTAATCAGAAATTTCATATCTTGCATACTCAATAAATCAGTGTCAAACAGATAAAGAGAATCTTCTCTGTTTTGCCACTTGTTCCATTACCTCTCCCTGCTAAAATGTGTAAAGCTTGAACTGCGAGGTTGTGCTGCTGACAGGCTATTTTCTTCTGCACTGAATGCCTTGTTTTAGCAATGATTTGGGTTCAGTGATGAGTTCAGCATGGATTCTATTTTCCATGTGGCCAGCTTTTTGCCTGGTGTGCACTATCTGTATCCTCTAATTTCCCTCAGTCTCTTTCCAAATCTTTTAAACCTGCCGGCCTGACGAGTGTTGATCTTTTCTCTCATTGTTTGTGGTTTTCCTGTTAGCGCAGCAAAGCAGAACAGTAGGACTGTGGAGCTGATTCTTGTTTTCGGAATTGAAATTTTCTATAGCATTGATCTGCAAATTGACTAAACGTATTACTGAAGCCCTGGGCGGTGTGTTTAGTCAGCAAGCTTTTAGGACAGCAAAGAAGATGCCAAAAACACAGAGCTGTTAAGTGCAATTTGTTTTGTCTTTATCTCCAAGAGATGAAATAGTTACTGGTTTTAATGATAAACTTGATATTAAATGATAAAGAGTATTAAATGCAAATATTAATTATACCAAATTTGATTAAAACAGGGTCACACTGTATGATTCACGCCAAAATGATGTCACAGACAGCAGTCACAGGTTGTGACAGAAGTCTTTGACTGTACGTTAAAGTTTTATTGTGACGTGCACTACGGTGATCGATTTCGTGAATTTGGGCCCAAAGTTACCGTATGACTGAATTCTGTTATGACCCCTGCTGTATTACTGTATGACCCCTGCCAAGATGCACATCTGAAAAAAAACAACCAATGTTAGTATATGTTTGTAAGTGAGAGAAAGAAATAGAAAGAGCAAAAATAAACTGCCACAAATGTGCACATATATATTAGCTTACATACTTAAGTGTGTAGTCAGGGAAGTTTAATTAATTTTACTTAATTTTACATTTTATTAACATATATATGAATTTTCTATAAGGGTTGTACAGATAAAAATAATGCACTACCCTGTAGTAACCCATGGGAACAACATCCTAATGCGTGGTCGCGACTTAGAAAGGCATGGGAATGAGACGCCTTATTAAGTCGTGGCTACGCATTATGATCTCATTCCCTCACCTTACTAAATCATGGCTATGACTTAATTATCATGTTCCCATGCCTTACTAAGTCGTGGCCATGCATGATTTTCATTTATACAGGGTGTCACCATCAGGGCTCTGTAGAGTTGTAATGGTAGCGCCAGAAATTTTGGTCCTACATCTTGCAATTTGACCACAGTGACCATATATGTCATTTTATTAGAATAATTAAGCCAGAGTTTTTGATCAATATGGCTGATTCAATGAAAGGAGCTGGTTCAAAAGCTGCCTTGAAATGGGACAGCTAGCTACCACATAATGGACAGAGAAATGAACCTCTTTACCTCAAGCTTACTTTCTAGAATGGACATTCCATGTTGACCCAGCCACGAACGACTCCAAATTCTCTTTCTTCACCACTTACATCTTTTTTTTTTTTTAACAAAACATTGACATTATTATGTCGAAGGCTTTTTTTGGTTGCCCAGCCCCATTATACATTGAAAAAACAGAATGCACAAAGAGAATAAGAGAATGCATTACACTTTGGTTGTCTTTTCTTTCATTGTAGGCCTATTCTTAGATAATATTTATTGTACATTTAGAAGATCTCAGCGTAACTGATGTCACACAATCTGCCCCAGAATTCGATCAAGTATTCAGTTGCTGCATCTTGTGCGGTGTGACCTGCAATAAATGTATAAGACAGTGTTAGCAGTGATTAGGATGACACATTTCCATAATTATAGTATGAAAGGTAAACAGTCATGCTGGTGGTAATTTAGTATTTGTTCCATTTGTAGTTGATTTTTTGGGTAAAATAAAGAAAGAAATTCAATAAGATGTCTTTAGTGTAATATCTGTTTGTGTTTACCGGTGCTTTTCAAACATTTTCTGTATGTTTTAATTATATTTAAACCATAATAATTTTGGTTATTGATATCATGATAGGGCACAGTATTTTTTCCAAGTACTGAGAACGACCCAAGGACCGACCCATCTTTATAAAAACATCTATGGCTTGGGAGAAATACCACCTTTCTGCACTTCTGACTGCACCCGCTTAGAATTTCCATGACGATTTCTTTGCAGAAGTGATGGCAGAGCACACGCTAAGCGATGTTAGTGACATATCCATGCGTGGCGACTTCTAATGGATAATCTTATCTGCGATTCAGCGCAGGTGCACATATCTTTCATTATGCATCTCCAATAGCCGATGGGCGCATTTTGTCCTGTGATAATAAAGGTAATATCTCTGCATCATTTGTTTGTTTACATGGAATACAGATGACAAGAGAGGAGAGATCAATAATTCATTCACCGCATTACCAGGCCTCGCTTAGGAAGTAAATAATGAGATGGTGTCAGGATCCAGCGTAGCACATTAGCACCGAGCTCGCAGAAATGAGATCTGAACTGCAAGGCAGTCTGGAGGCACCATTATAATCCCCTCAAATCATGATGCAGAACATAGGCTATCTGAGAAAGCTGTAAACAGCCACTTTAAAACTGTGCTTCATGGTCACATTGCTGCAATGGTGCATCCTGTTCACACGTATATTCATGCGCAGTCCATTATTTTGTCATACTTTTTCTCAAATGCCCCTCCATTATCATTTATGTTGCAGGGTCAGCAAGGTGAGAGAGGATCACATGGGCTTCCTGGACTGAAGGGGGAACAGGTAGGTCTGTTTTCTGGCTTTCTTTTTGGGCAGTATCAGGATGCTTTAAAGATCAAAGAGGTTTGAAGGGGTCACATGAGGTTTTTTTTTTCCTCAAGGTTTCTATAAATACTTGTACTTTGTTTTCAAGATCTCTAAGTAAAGCTGTTGACCCTCCACTCCATCATCTCTTTTTTATTCTTAACAGGGACCACCTGGATTACCAGGATACCCAGGAGTTATGGGACAACCTGGACTTCCTGTATGTAGTGTCAACTTATATATATATATTATATATACTGTAATTGCTTTCCTGTCCTAAAGTTTTTTTGTGTTTTTTCCTGTTATCACATTTTGAATTTACAGATCTGACACTGATCCCATACCCAGAGCTGGTAAAGGGTTGAAAATACTAGATTGAATATCAGAGAAAAAAAAATCTGGTCTGGTTCTCTATCAAATTTAACATGAAATACCACATAATGGCTTGAAATGAAATTAAGTAGGTCACATGACAGCACAACTATACTGGAATTATACTACAATTACAGTTACATTTCCTCAAACCCAGTTCAAAAGAAGTTGGGACAGTATGCCAATACAGCAGAAAGCAGTGCTTACTAAATTCTGTTTGACCTGTATTAAATTGAAAGCAAAACAGTACAAAATTTTTGTTACACACTTAAACAAACAAAAAGGTTCTGATATTGTTACACGCTTGACGTCAAAGCAATAGAAGAACTCTTTTTGATGCTATATACAACCATTTTCAGAAATGTTCTGAAATTTAAGCATGAAATGGTTCTATAGAACTATGGGCTTTAGTAAAGATCCCTTGAGAACCATATTTTTTAAGTGTGTATGCTCATTCCAAATTTGATGCCTGCAACATGTTCCAAAAAAGTTGGGACAGGAGCATGTTTGCACTGTTACATCGCATTTCTTATTTTGCCACAACTTAATAATCATTTGGGGACTGAAGACAACAATTGATCCAGTTTTGAAAGTAATATTTTTGCTGTTCTTTTGTTATACAAGTCTTCAGCTGCACAACCATACAGGGCCTTCACTGTCGCATTTTGCACTTCTTAATGCACCATGTGTTTTCTATAGTAGACAGGCGGACCAGCCATGCTGTTTAACACATGCAGAATGCTTCTTGGCATTGTAATGTTGAAATAAGCAGTGACGTCACTTAAAACGACGGCATCTAAAAGGCAGTATATATTGTTTCAAAGTGTGTTCAGTGTTATTGGTGTAACAGTGTAAGTTACTAATACCCCCTCTACCATGAAAGACCTTGAACCTGAGCCCAGAGAAGTCGCTAACGTTTCTGGACATTACGGACGTCTGGAGGCATAAATCGGCCTTAATTTGTATTTGTTGATGCAGTGACAAACTGTGTATATTGATAATGTTTTGTCAAAGTATTCCTAAGCCCATGCGGTGATATTGATCACAGAACCATATTGATTCTTAAGGTAGGGCCGTCTGAGGGGTCAGTGGTCACAGGCATTCAGCTGTGTTTTTTAGCCTTGCAGAGATTTTTCCGGATTCCTTTTAATAATATTATGCACTGCAGTGGGTGAAACACCTGAAATCCTTGCAGAAGCATTTTTGTCAAAGTGGCAAGCCCACGATTCATCTGTAAAGCATTAGGCCTTTCCTGGATGCTCCTTTTATACCCAAGCATGATTATATTAGCTCTTTTATTCCTAGTCTTAAAGTACCCTGTCCCAACTTTGGAACATGTTGCAGGCGTCAGTTTTGGAAGAACCTTATAATAACAAAGAAACAAAGAAGTTAATAACATTTTTGTCCTGTTTTCTTTTAATTACGGGTAAAAGTGGATTTACAATTCACTGCTTTCTGTTTTTCTTTGCATTTTACCCACTGTCCCAACTTTTTTGGAATTGGGTTTGTGTTTTCACTGTAAACTGAATAATGAATTCTTTTGTTTGCTGCTTTAGGGCCTGAAAGGAGAGAGAGGCAGTCCGGGAAGCGTGGGACAAAAAGGAGAATCAGTAAGAAACTTTCTCTGTGCAGCAGATCCCAGAGTCTAATGCAAATGTACACAAGGGAACATTCAAAGAAAACAGGCATCTCAGTTGTGGTTTGCCTCCGCAGGGTCCGCCAGGATCTCCAGGTTACCAGGGACCACAAGGCCCAGCTGTAAGAAAACATCCCCTCTGCCTACAACCACCATCATTAAATCCCCGTCTGTTTGTGCTCATCTGTCTGTTTTATAGTGTATTTTGTGTATACAGATTTCAGCAGTGCTAACGGTTTCTGTGCTGTTATCAGTATGTTTTTATTATGCTCCATGTAAAGATACCTGTGTGCTTATAGGGTCCCAAAGGGGAAGCAGGAGCAGCGGGACCCTTGGGACCGAAGGGAGATCAGGTATGAAAACACATTAAAGCAACTCTTACCAAACAACTTTTATCTTAAAAGACTTATATAGCTGCGTTATCTCTTGATACCACTTACTTTAAAAATATCAAAGCTGCTTATCTCTGTTGCTTTTCTCAACATATTTATAGCTCCGGCAAAACAAAAAATAAGAATCCCAAGAGTCTGAACAGCGTTGTAGTTACAGGTACAGAACACTTAGTAAGAACTGTTTCTGTTATTTTGTTTCGATGTAGGGCTTCCCAGGACCACCAGGGTTCCCTGGACAACAGGTAGAACATACTTAATAAGATTTAACAGTCATTGTATGGCTTTCCTGCGTATGTTCCATAGTCTAACTGCTGAATGTCTTTTCAGGGACAACCAGGGTTCCCAGGAAAAGTTGGACCTACCGGACCACCAGGATCAAAAGCAGAGCCGGCAAGTGCCAATTTTGACACTGTGCAAAAGTCAGAGACCATCTTTCATTTTTTCAAAATAGCCTTTAAGTACAAATTATTCATTTCACATGAGAAATATTGTATAAGGATGGGAACATCCAAAGAAAAATAATTGAAAAAAGTTGTCCTAATAGTGTTATTAAAAGATGGATAGAAAACGGGACTCCTAGCAACTTGCAAGACCTGGTAGCCCACCAAAACTGTCCCCATCAGATGAACATACTTAAAGCTTTAATATTTGAGAGAGAGGAGAAAATCAAGCTCCACTTTTGCTTAAGATCTGAAAAAATCCACAGGTGTTTCTGTCCATCCTTCCACTGTGAGAGAACAGCTCAATGCTTTATTTTTAAAGGATATGTAGCTGCCAAGAAGCCCTCACTGTGAGAAGGGAATGATAATAATAACAATAATATCTTTATTTTATAGAGCACTTTTCATACCAGTGGCAGCTCAAAGATCTTCACAGACAGGTGCTAATGGTTTACAGTAATAGACAAGACAATGACAGATCAAGTTAAAAATAAAAAACAAAGACACGTCGAATTTTAATTGAACACTCAGTTAAAGAGATGTTTTCAAATGTTTCTCAAACTTGTGATCTGAGCTTGACTGTCTAATGAAAAGTGGAATTGAGCTCCACAGTTTAGAAGCATAATAACTGAACGAGGCCTCTCCGTGTTTTCTGTATTTTACGGAACGTATTTAAAGAAGGCTAGAACACACAGACATTCTGTGATGTAAGCGGGAGATTTAAGATCATTTAGAGCCTTAAAAACTAAGAGCAGAACTTCAAAATCTGTCCTAAAAGACACAGGTAACCAGTGCAGTTCTTTGAAAAATAAATAAAACATATAGATAGAAAGAAAATGTAGAAAATGTATAAATCAAACAAAAACATCACTGCTGTTCTCAAAACAATGGACAGACAACTTCAGAGTCCAGACCTCAACATCACTGAGTGTATTTGGGATTACTTGGATCGCGAGAACAGAAAATGCAACCAACTTCTAAGACTGAACTTTGGAAGTGTGGAAAAATATCCCTGCAGATTTCTTTGAAAAACTGAAAGTGAGTCTCCTGAAAAGAATGGAAGCTATAACAAAGACAAAGTGTGAACACACTAAATACTGAAAAATGACATTATGTTTTGTTGTTGAGGCTACTTGGTAATTTTATGTAAAGTAAGAATATGTAAAAAATGAATAACTTAATGTCTGTTATGACTGGAATTCAAGTAAATGAAGAATGGTCTCTTTTGCACTTTTGCACAGTACTGTATCTAATCTATATGAGCATTTGGTGCCAAATAAGTAAAAATATGCTGGCACAATGAAAACGCATGTTTATTCAAAATTCATCTACACATAGAGTTTGTCTCTCACTCTTATACCATATACACATACTGACAGGTTCAGCAGGATTGGGTTACACAATGTGTTATTTGGTAATTGTTATCAAGGTATTGACCTTTATCATGATAATAGCACCTATACGGAAACAAGGCCTTAAACCAATCACTTTACTTCTAAATTCATTTTTAATAGATATGGTATATCGCAATTTCAATACAGCAGAATAATAAGAATAATATATATATATATATATATACTATATATCTGTAATCTGTAGCTCTGCTGCTGGAATGCATATCACATCTATAGTCTGGGATGATTTAATTGACAGAAATCTCCTAGTTGACAGTTCACTGGATTCTTGAATAATTGATTCTGTGCTGTATCTCTCCTGCAGGGCAGCCCTGGAGCCCAAGGCCCACAGGGACCCCCAGGCCCTCCCGGATCTGCAGGACGCCCAGGCATGCCGGTGAGGGCACAGACCCAGGACGATCTGTAAATCTGTGGCATCTGTAAAGCTAATGTAGCGTCTGTGCCTGTGTGGGAGGCTGGGAGCAAGGCCAGCTCCACAGCCTCAGGAGAATAGCCCTACCCTGGCACAGAGTCCAAGAAAGGCATTTAGTGAAGATGTACACTACACAATGTCTCTACCTGCAAGAACTCAGCTCTGCGGTTTTATTTTCCACTTATGCATACTTCTTTATAAACGTATATGTTTGTCTTTGTCTGTCTTTTTGTAGGGTCCTCCTGGGTTAGAAGGAAACGATGGAAAGGACGGAAAACCAGGACCACGGGTCAGATGATATTTCAAATGTTTTAGTTTAGATTTTGCTTCTTGATTCAGTTGCATTGATTAAACTGCATTAGCAATACATATCATCACATGGCTTGTGGGGTCACATTACTTTGTTACTTGTGGAGCTACGGAGTTGTATGCAAATGTTTTGGCAACCCTGGTCAAATAACATGTTTTGTTGCTTTAGTGAAAAAAGTTACACATCCTCTACAGAGAACTCACTTCTGCACAATTTAATGCAAAATTATTTGCTGGGAAAAAATAAAACATCAAGTTTGGCATGTGCAAAATGTATGGCACAAGTCTTATGGCACATATATTTAATTTTTTTAGCATTAGCATTTAGCATTTCAGCATTAAACTCAGTGAATAAATGAAGTGTGTTTGCCGTAGAGGACGTGTTAAATTATTTTCACTTAGAAGATCATCAAAACACATAATTCGACCAGGGGTGCTGTACTTCTAGCACATTTATAAGCACACTTCCTTTAGCATTTTAATTTTTAGCGTGGCTTTCGTAAGATTTTTATGACTGCTTTAAAAGTAAATTTTCCATTTTTTTTACTGTTTTGCTGTTTTACTGTACTACTTTGTCCTCATTGCTACTTTATGACAAATGCATTGTTTTGTTCACTGTATTTCCATGTTTTTCACATTTATTTTTAAATGATGTCTTTCTATTAAAGCCTTTCTTTTTAGCACTTTGAGCAAGGAGTATATAAATATTGTTATTTTTATAATAATAATTATTATTACTTCTGTCTCTTCAACTCGCAGGGTGATCCAGGTCCAGCTGGCCCTATTGGACCCAGGGGAATACCGGTATGAACAAGAATCTGTCTATATGTTTCTAATTTTATCTTCCCATTTCTTTGAAGATGTTCCGTCATAGTTGAACCGGTTGAGGCAGTTCTCAATGTGGCTCCTATTTCTGGAATATCTAAACAAATGGAAACATTGGGTGTCTGGATGTTGATTTTGTCTTCTCGAACGTACGGATTTAGACTTGTTCTGTATGCTGTGTAGCTCTGATTATGTTATTTCTCATGGCAGGGATTCAAGGGCTTAAAGGGTCATACAGGCCTCCCAGGACAAAAGGTAGAAGAGTCTTCTTCACCATTTTCATGCAGATGAAGTGAACACTTTAAAACTAGTACCTTTTCTTTGTGGTCCTTTTTCTCTCTGTTTGCTGCTTCATCTCTTCGTCCCTGTTTTTTGCGTCTTCATCTCTCTTTCTTTGTGCTCTTCAGGGAGATATTGGACCTCAGGGTCCACCTGGGACAGCGGGAAGACCAGGGCTTGAGGTGAGCTCTATTATAGCTGTCCATAAAGCTTTATACTCAAGAGGGGAAGTGGTGTAGGGTTGAAACGATTCCATAAACCTTGGTTTTTCCACTAAAATCAATTCAAAAGTAACTGTAAACAGCAGTCTTTTAAAGCGATAGTTCAGTGAAAGATTTTCCCATCTACCCCAAATCTCGATCAGCATGTCGTCATGTAATTTAAACATGACTGCTGTCTTTTACGTTGTGTGGAAATTTCATGATGAATGGACCAGCAGAAATGCTCTAAAATCACTTTACATTAACTTACATTAAAAGCTAAGAATATTTTTGCCTTCTCTTGTAAAGTTACTGTTTCGGAAATACATTTTTCTTTGGACAGTGAATATATTTAGTGTCCAAACTCTGCTTCTTTTGCTTTCACTGGAGCTACAAGGCTAATGTAGCTTTTTAAATGTTTCTGACAGTATATGGCATAATGTTATTTATAAAAATGGACCAACTTATGTGGACAGCTGGTGATAGTAGCCACAGTGAAGACCCAGTTTTGTCTGTTGTATTGTCCATTTTAGAACAAAAGTTGTGTAAATTTGATTTTTGAACTACCACTTAAAATCACTGAGGAGGGTAACAGCTGTCTACAATTACATTTTAATGCATCTTACTCTGATTCAAGTTTAAAATAGCCTATAAATCACTGCTGTCGGAACATAACCTCGTTTTTCAGTTTTTGACATAATTTGAAAATGCCTGTTGCCCTTTACATTCTTTATAAATTTCATGATGAATGGACCAAAAGAAACAGCCCAAAATGACCTGGAAAAAACTCTGGTTCCATTGACTTACATTAAAGGTAAAGTATGTTTTTCTCTTCTCCTGTAAAGTTACCATTTTGGAGATACGAGGTTTTGTTCCGACAACATCGATATACTTTAGCGAAGTATTCTGTTCCAGAATCATTGGTTTTATTTGCTCGCATGATCAATTTGACCTCCACCTTCCTTGGCCTGTGTTTTCAGGGTGACCTTGGACCACCAGGGCCACAAGGTCCACCGGGACCACCAGGACATCTGGTAATCCTTTAAGAAGACCTTCCTTGTGTTCTTCCTTTATTTATTATAATCCACAAAAATATGTGGACATGAATTGTTTGTAATTCACTCTACAGGGTGCTGCAGGCCCCCCAGGTCCACCAGGGCAAGCTGGATCTCCTGGCGTGGTGAGTAAGACAAACAAAACTGTTCACTGTGCCAATAAAATCCCACCCTGCTGGTTTTCATCCTGATCCAACTGACTCTGTCCTCCTGTCAATCGGCAGGGCATTAAAGGTGACAAGGGCGAGGCAGGAGAGAGAGGGCTGGCAGGAATGCCTGGGTCTCCAGGGGCCCCTGGGCATCCAGGACAGATGGTCTGTACTTGCAATTCATTACAAATTTGTGACCCACACACTTTAACCTCTGTGTTTCAGTCTTAATACTCTGGAAAAACTATTTAAAAAGTTTAATATTTTTCTGTACTCAGGGAGAACCAGGCAGCGACGGTGCTGTGGGAAAAGATGTAAGTCATGTTTGATCAGTTTAATTGATCAGAACATTTGATTGATCAGAACAACCTAGTTCAGTCACTAAATTAACATCTGCCCGTTTATCATGCTGATATTGCACATTTCCAAATAATACAAAGATTTAAACTGAATAATTCTTCTTTTTGTCCTAAATCTGCTTCTCAGGGAACACCAGGCCTGCCAGGGGAGATCGGTTCACAGGGACAGAAGGTGAGTCTGTTCTGTTGTTTTAAGGCACTGTGGAAGAAAAAAAACACAGGGGAATAGAGGTGAAAATACAGAAAAAGGCTGTTTATCCTGTTATTTCCATCTTATTTCACACCATCATATCCCATTTGGGAATGTAATAGTATTATTTTTTAAATTACTCTTAGATTTTACAAATAACAGCTAATCCATTAAAAATAGATCTGTTTAGGGCAAACGTTTGTGGATAATTAGTGCAACTGTGTTAATATTGCTGCTGCACATTCTCGCACGTTCAAACGTTTGTTAAATGTTAACAGCTCCCTGTAACAGCATTCCAGCTTCCGAGTAGTGCAGTTGTCCAAGAGATTGTAAGTTTGAGTCCTGCCAACATGGCTGGGAGTTCAGGAGATCCTGTGTTAATCTTCACCCTCTCAGTTTGGTAGCATTGCGTGATCTAGGGCAGGGGTTCCCAGTCCCAGTCCTGGTGACTCCATGCTTGGCACATTTTTGTGTATTCCCTGCCAGCAAGTACCTTGTTAATTAGTCAACAAGTTAAATCAGGTGTGCTAAATGAGACAAAGCACTAAAATGTGCAGTGTGGGGTTGCCAGGTGTGGATTGGGAACCCCTGGTCTAGGGAGTCCTACCTAGCTATGGAGTATTTTTACAGGATTGTAGTAAACAAAATGCAGCCTGTTAGACTTGATGCTCAAAGTATTTTCACCCAAGAAAGGAAGCAGAGAGTAATTTGCGATCCGATGTTATCATGAAACATAGCCCATGCTAAACACAATATATTACAATGTTTTGTCTCAACCCTAATCCACTATAGGATTCTCCAATAGTAGGAGGGCATAGTTGTTGTGCTGCATGTGTACTTTATTTTCATTGCATGTGTCTTGACAGTGGTCAAGTAGTGACACTGGTGAACAGTTAACCGACTTAATGCAGTGAAATCTATTTAGGGTACTGAAATGTATTAGGAACGTAAATACTTGGCACTAAGACAACACAATAAATGGTATTTTTATCGGAATTGCGATGAGTTTCCACAAGAAACACTGTTAAACGCTGTGATGACCAAATTATGTGCAGCACAAAAGTGATGTAATTAGATTTGCGAGAATGTGTCATTAGAAGCCTACTAAGTCCTACTAGCCTAGTATGTATTAGTATGTACATTGTATAGACTGCATGGTAAAGCTGCTCTGTGACAACATCTGTTGTAAAAAGCGCTATATAAATAAACGTTGCTTGCTTGCTTGCATGGTAAAATGTATGAAGCAGTATTGGCGCTACTGTCACAACGAATCTGCATCATCATAAGGAGCTTTTTAAGGGGCTATGCATATATATATATATATATACACATACATACATACACATACATACATACATCATCTAAACCGCTTATCCTTCTGGGTCGCGGTGGGGTGCTGGAGCCTATCCCAGCTGTCATTGGGCGGAAGGCAGGATACACCCTGGACAGGTCGCCAGTCCATCGCAGGGCATTGCATATATATATGTTTTTGTAGGCCAACATAACATGAATAGAACAAGCTGTTCAGGGAATCTTGATAGGCTTCAAATTCTCCACAAGAATTTTTAGTAGTCAATTAGTAGTCAAATAGCTTTTGATGTTCCTAAAGTATTTCTATTAGTATTTTGTTATTTTTATTTTGTAGTAGTGAATAGAGCCTTTTTAATTTTGTTAGCTAGATTTCTGCTTACACAGCAAATAAAGTCTGTACTTGTGGCACATTCAGTCAGAGACACACTGCTTTTGTAACAATTTATCACCCCTGATATCAGCATAGTGATAACCAGTAGCTTTATCGATCATCACATTTTATGTCCATATCATGCAGCCCTGCTTTCCACCAGTGTAATGTCTTACACAAGGAATTACTGCAGTATGTACTTTGGTATCAATGTTTTTTACTCATATTTACCCGTCAGCCAGTTTCCTCTGTAACATTATGGAGCAGGATAGCGTCACCCCTGCTTACCCCCCCTCACCCTTTCCTCCCTGAGTTAAGCTACACCTCTCCAGATTTGCCCATTTTCTCAACCATGTAAAGTCACACCTTCATACTGAGTGGCTGTCTCTATCTGTCTTACTGCAGCGCCTACTCTCTCAAACCCACAGCAGGAGCCTGTCAGCGTACAAGCGTTCAGCTGACTTAGTCTCACTAATGCTATTGATGCCGCTGCTTTCGAGTGTGTTAATGTTCATCAGTCCTGCCATGGAGATTAGAGGCTTGTCGTGGAGATTACAGTGCTTGAAGAGCCATGTCATAAAGAACCCATCCGAAGAGAACTTATCAGGTTGAATACTGTATTTAGTCACATACTGCAATTTTAATTACAACCTTTATTATTTAACGTTGTCTTAAGAAGTTTTAATCTGGTACACTACTTTCAGTATACAATGGATGTGCTGGTGTTCTTGGCCAAAAAATGCCAGGAGCTTAATTTATAGAAAATAGTTGCATTTAAATTGCAATTGCAGTATTAGTCAGAAAAATTGCATTTCGATATTTTCCCCAAATACTTCAACCATTACTACAGGTATTTCATATTTATGTATTGTTTTGTCAGTTATTGTTTCTGTGGTCTATATTTCTCTGTTCCTCTGGTCATCTCATATATTAGATGTATTTAAAAAAACTCTAAATTGTACCAAAAGAATCAAATCTTAAAGCATTTAATGATTTCCTAAAGAATTATGATCAAATCCAGTTGTTATGATGTCAGAGATTTATACCTTTACTCTGCATGTGCTCATAACTTTGGTGCCAAGACCTTTCATGGGTAGCAATCGTCTTTGGGTTAATATTTTGTATCTTTTCTTTATTTGCTCCTAATCGCATGCAGGAATCATAACTTGTCCATTGTCCCTTCAGGGTGACGCAGGAACACCAGGACCAAGGGGTCCACCAGGAGAGCGTGGTCGTCCTGGACCACCAGGAGGTGGAGGACCCTACTCCATGAAGGACTCTGGAGGAATAATAGGGCCAGCAGGGCCACGAGGAGAGAGAGGTAGCCCTGGTTCCCCTGGACAGGCTGGTCCCCCTGGACAACCAGGAATGCCAGGAAATGATGTAAGGCCAACTGCCAGCATCTTATCTAAATCAAACTTTATCTGCAGAACTTTGTCTACAAACTTTATCTGAACAAATATAAAATATAATAACTTTTCCAAACGTAGCGTGTGTAAAAATAGACTTGATGGATCTGTTTGGCTGTAGAGAGCAGCACTGTCTATGCGCTATTTTTTCTCTTTTCAGGCTGTTGTCAACTATGAGGAGATCAGGTCTTTCATCAGACAGCAGGTCATAAAGATCTTTGATGGTGAGAGAACCTGCTGTCACTTGGCTTTCACATTATTTTCCTCAAATAAAAAGTAATGACACATTTCTTGGAGAAAACTGAAGTAACAACCCTAAACATGCTCAGACAAGGTCGTTATTCTCTCAAAAGTGGCTCCAGAAATAGAAGGACTTTATTTGCGGGTACATTAGGTATCCTAAGGTAAGCATAAGTTGAGCCGGCATATATAAACTAGACAAACAACATTTAAAACAGGCTTCATTATTAGATATTTAGCGAATGCAATTTCCAATAGCAAGGGAATATGTTAGACATCTTGCCCAGTGACTTTTATTAGTATATTATTGCTTCTGATTCCTGCTTATTGTATGCATGGATTCAACTATGCTAACTGTTCGTATCAGTTACTTCACTAATTGAAACCGTGGTCAAAAATAACAATTGCATAGGACATATAACAATCAATGTACCTAAAGAGATACTGTTTGGTTAATACATGAAAATACTAATGTACTAATATACTGTATCTTATAATAATAGATTACCAAAATGCAATTCTGTCTTAGTCCATGAGATTGTGCTCATTCTTTCTGTTGGAACAAAAGTTTCAGGGAGGATTCTTGAAGCAAGAGCCGCCATGAAAGAATCACACATGGTTGCAGTCATATGGTTTAGGCGAGATGGAAGGGGAACTTATTCCCACTTTATGCAGACAACAGAGACCGGAACCACATTCACAACAGCAGGAAATTCTGCCCATTTCACCTAACTTTAGAAATTATATTTCCCTGCTTCATGATTACAGTGAACTGGCGACTGTATAAAGTGTTAAATAAAGTATATTTTGGGTCTTGTGACTTTTTTTTAGCCTAAACATGCATTTTCTGAGGAGTTTTAAGTTAAAAAAAATAAAAAAACAGTTTTGTTTTGGGTATGTTCAGCCAGCTACATGGTGATTCTGCACAGTCTGCTGTTATTGCCCTGGGAGACTAAGCGGATGATGCAAGACTTATGCAGACAGGAACTATATCACTGTATCGCCCCATTGACTTGAAGAGGCATGCGCTCTTGGTTTGGGTCTTTGATACAATGTTCAGGCAGGAATCAGAAGCACCACTATAATATACCAGTAGAGTATATTATACAATATATCAATCATTATGCAATACAATATATCAATCATCAGGCAAGATTTCTAATATTATATTCATTTGTTATTGTAAATTGCATTTGTTAAATGTATAATGATGGAGCCTGTTTTAAATTTTGTTTGTCTTCTTTATACATTTTATGCATAAAAGCATCTGCTAGATAAATAAATCTGAGTTTTGTTTGATGTGTGTTTTCCTGCAATTAAAAAGGTTTAAGTAAGGTAAAGTGTAAGCTACATTATATGAAACAAATTTTTATTTTGGATAAATAATTTGTGTAATTTTCTGATTGCAACGTCACACTGCAATACACAGCATATCACAAATCTTTAATATCGCAATAGAATTATATCATGACTGAAGTATCACGATAATATTGTATCGTGGGGCCTGTAGTGATTCCCACCCCCATTTGTAAAGTGCTAACAGAGAGAAATATGTGTTGGTTTCTGTTTCATACAGGATGTTAAAATTGCCTGTGTTGTTACCGTTGTGCAATAACAGTCTACACAAAAAATAAGTAAACAAATAAAGCAATGGTCACTTTTATTCTCCCACATATTGTCATAAACCTTAAGGTCTCTCTTTGACTAATGTTCACTTGTCTCCTCAGAGCGAATGGCCTACTACATGTCACGCGTGCAGATGCCAGTGGAGATGGTAGCACCACCTGGCCGACCCGGACCCCCAGGAAAAGATGGAAGCCCAGGAATGCCTGGACCCCCAGGGATACCTGGCCGTCCAGGACAGATCGGGCGGGAGGGTAGATCGGGACCTCTTGGCCCTCCAGGTAAGAGCAGCACTGTCCTAATTTTTCCCAGAATAAACACGAGAATACCCCCAGAGCTCGGTATTCTACTCACCACTGGAATGTGTCTGCAGGCCCGCCTGGTGTAAAGGGAGAGAAAGGAGATAAAGGCGTGGGAGAGATGGGAGATTCCGGACCCCCAGGCGCTCCAGGTGAGAGCTCAGATATGTGTTTGAAGGACTGGGTCAGAATACAGAGAGCACATCCAGCTTCTCTGGGTTACATATATTTGGCCTGTCTTTCATAACGTTTTCACCCAGAGCATCAGGTGCTGTAGATGCTGCCGTCTATACTTGAAGAGAACATCTTATTAAACTTACTAAACCGTGCCGTGTAGCGTTTGTGATAGAAAGGGCCTAGAGATGGTTAAAGGGCTCATATCGTGGAAAACAATTTTTTTTTTTAAATAAAAGAGTTTGATATTGTAAAAGAGTAAACATGTTATTGTTTCAAAACGTGTCATTCCCTCTTCAGTCCATAGAGTCCACATTTAGAAACCAATCTGCAAAGGCAGCTTGTTTTGAAGTAATTGCTTTTCTGATGTCACCCAGTGCTTTTAATTTATTTACCAGTTTAGCTTCTCCCATTAATGTTGAAATTATAAGCAGTGTTTCAGCCCAAGTTTTTTTTAGCAAGGCACGATACAGGGCAGCCAGTCAAAACATAGATCATTTGCATATATTAGTCTTAAAGACAAAGTAACAAAAACAGCCTGTTTAATTTCAAAGGTTACGCTAAATTACCCCTAGGTGTGAATGTGTGTGTGTATATATATGTCTGTGTGTCAGCCCTATGATGGACTGGCAACCTGTCCAGGCTGCCTTCCGCCCAATAACTGCTGGGATAGGCTCCAGCCCCCACCCCCCTCCTGCGACCTGGAAGAATAAGCAGCTTAGAAAGTGTGTGTTTGTGTGTGTGTGTGTGTGTGTGTGTTTTCTGCATGTGTAGTCATTTTGATACAAGTGTTTTTTGTGTTTGCAGCACGTTTATGAGTTTGCTACGTGTTTTTAATTGTACTGTGAACAGGATCTTGTCGGCTGCCATAAGTAATACATCACAAGTGTGAAAAAGAAGCAGCAATAATACTGCCAGAGCAAACTAATTAGCCAGTTTGGCCACTTTAGGCTTGAAATTCACTAGCAGCATACAACGAACAAAAATAATCTGTTAAAAAATTGTTGGCAAAAATTTCATGATCATGACAGGCCTAATGAGACGTGACTGAAGGTTAAAGTATATACATTCATTTGCTCGCTCAGATTGGTAGCTCATGACAAAAATGTGTACATGTCTGGCTTTGTTAGATCATTGTCTTTTCATTTCAAAATAGCACTACTTAGCATGTTACAGAGTGTGTTGCTTAATAAGGAGCCCTAATTTAAAGAGAGAACTGGCCATTTTTTCCATTTGTCTTAAACCCTTAATCAATATAATTAATATATCCTTGAATTTTCTCATGTCTTTCAATCTGATCTTCCTCACTCCTTTTTCCCATTTTTCCCACAGGTGTTCCTGGACCCCCTGGCTATGGTAAATTAGGACCACCAGGCCCCTCTGGTCAACAGGGTATTCCTGGAATTCCTGGACCTCCAGGGTCTCCTGGACAGAAGGGCAAAGATGGCCGTTGTCACCCCTCTGATTGTATGAGTGTGCCTGTGGAGTACAGTCCCAAGGGCCCACCAATGAAAGGCCCCATGTACTAGAGAGAGTATGAGGGAACGAGAGAGTTAAGGGGACAGGATGAGACCCAAAGATCAGCATTCTCATCACACCAATGAATCTGCCTGCTATCGCACCTGAGAAGATCCTTGGAGAACGAGGGGGAATTAGGGGGCATTTGTCATCATAAAATGACAAATGCTACAGGGCCAGGTTGCTGGCTTACCACCAAAGGAGTCCTCTATAAGCTATCTGTTAAAGGTGAACCGGTGTCAAAAGGTTTGAATTTCCCTGCAACCACTACCATGAGTGCAGCAAGGCTACAAACTCTCTTGGAAAACCTGGATTATCATCCATCATGCCTCTCTTTTATTTGGAGTTCTCTACCATCTGATATGGAGTTTCTGTTTACTAATGCCTGACTGAAGACTCCTGGATTTAAGTACCCTGACCATAAAAAGAGCTTTTCCTTCTCCAACTCCACTACCTTGAACACACCTGCTTTATTGGCTTTAATGGTGTCATCATTGAGAAAATCAACTATGAACCAGCTTTCCCTGCCAGCGTTACCTATTTGCACCATTTTTTTTTTGTGCTGAAATGCTTTCGCTGCAAATAATCCTCTAGTTTTTTGGGTCTTCTTGGCAGCTGCTGCGTTCTGCTGGTTTACTGCTTTGCTGAGTCAATGTGTCACAAACATTTCACACTGTCCCTTCTGGAACGCTCTCTCTTTACATGAACCTAACGTCTCAAGATGTCTTTAAAAAGTCCCTTCAATCTTATTTTGTGCCAGATATTGTGGCCTACTATACTCACTCCACTGCATTCGCGTTATGGCACTTGTAAAGGTACAGACGAGATATAATTATTCCTATTTCCCTTCGGGCTTGTGTTGTACATATTTGTGTTAATATGTAATGGCTTTTTATACATTTGTAATAGATTGGCATCAGCATGACAGTCCTTATTATATTTGCTAGTGTCATCTCAGATATTGTGGTATTTTTAAAAGCACTAAACAGATCAATTATGTACAAATTTGTTGGTTTTATATGGAAATTGAAGTCAGTAACTTGTTTACTTGAGTGGAAAATTTTGTACTACAGAATCCTGTAGGGAGATAATCTTTAGAGCAATTTTAAGCGACATCCATCCATGGCCTCGAATCATTAACCTTTCAAACCTCCACCACTCTAAAGCCTTTTAGACTTGAACTCCTTGATTTGATATGCTGTACCACTTTCAGGTAAACCACATAGATCCTCGCAGAAATTCTGTTGGTTTCGCAATACTTTTAACATCCAGAATTTACTGTGCTTTCATATTCGCCACAAGAAAGGCGCCAGCTTCCCCATCATCCATAGTTTGTAGTTTTCATCCGGTAATCTGAAAGCTCTCCTGATACCGCCATTCTGCACACTGCTGTGTCAGCCAGACGCCAACCTGATGCATTTACAGTCAGCACTTTATCCTCTCTCGCTCTCTGTCAGACCTTCGTAACTTTATTGTGTGTGGGTGTATGTGTGATGCCTTTGATTTTTAGAACTGAAAGAGCCAAACCACTGCTTGTGGTCTTTGTTTTTGGTTGGGGTTGGACACAGGGCCAGGGATTTGGGTCAAATGCAGGGTAGAGATTATACCTACGTACATTTAGGTCAATGCCTGGTGCTCACAAGTATATTCCATAAATGAAATACTCAGGTCAACTTAAAATTTGAAGGCAACCAGCTGCACAGTTATCTCACTTAGTTAGCTAAACAGTACAGTTTAAAGGGGAATTCCACCAATTCATCATACTTTCTGTCGTTGAGGTGTAAACAAAGTCATTCAGAGTGGTTTGATATGAAATGGTTCTTTGTAGAGAATCATGAAGACTCTGATTACTTTACAGTGGTGCTAATAGGAACCAGGGGTCGTGATGTCTACAACACAAATATAGCCATTTTATTTCTTACAGAAAATGACCAGTAAACCTACACATTTAACTTTTGTGTTTATGTGTTTTGGCTACTATTTTGCATTGCATGTACCTCTCTGCAATAAATGTATTCCAAAATTATATTTTAGACCTATCGTAAAACTCATCAGGCAGCATATTCCTAACCATAACTTTTTATGGTACAATTTAGCATGTTTCTCTAGAATGGAGCCTTTCACATCAATCTGAATGACTTTGTTTACATTATAACTTACTTACTCAATAAAAACAGTGAATGTTGTCACGTCCTTATAAGCTCAACTTGTTTACAGTTTGGTTGGATTTTTATTCAGTTTCTACCTCCCTTGAATTTGGTCATTGCCAGATCCCACCTACAGGCTATTGCGTGATGCCCCCTGTTTGGGGGACAGGCATTGTGGGGTGTGTGTGAGTGCTTCCTCCTTTTAGACCCCCGACCACAGATGGCAGTGACATCACTGCGATTCAGATTCATTCTCCCGATTGGGTGGTTACACAGTTGAGCCGGAAAAGCTGTGCAGATGGTTGCTTTAAAATTTGACCCAAATGTTAACCTGACTTATTTTTTACAGTGTACTAACCCAAGCATCTGTGTGTATATCTGTGTGTGGCAGAGGGGTGAATCTGGGACCATTTAGAGGTGCACTATGTAGG
Organism: Colossoma macropomum; assembly: GCF_904425465.1. Classification (NCBI taxonomy): domain Eukaryota; kingdom Metazoa; phylum Chordata; class Actinopteri; order Characiformes; family Serrasalmidae; genus Colossoma; species Colossoma macropomum. Next base: position 16,093,747 of record NW_023494787.1, on the reverse strand, counting down.
AATAAAAGCCAGAAAATATTACTTTTGCCCCCAAATCCACCTATTTTATAGCTCAAAATGATTATTTTGTATGTGAGAAACATCTGTGCATTCAATAATTACATTCATTCTGTGACAAACGGCAATAGTGACTAGTGTTAGCTACCGATTTATGATCTTTTCTGATGCCGCTTCAGGTTCAAATCCTACATAAAGCACCTATAAAGCTGACCCTTAGCACATTAAAACTATAATCTCTGCAGTTCTCTCAGTTGTAAGTTTTCAGCTAAAAACCTCTGTTACCCCAATGTACATTAAAATGACTCAGAGCCTCTATGTGATCAAAAACGACTTGCTGTTTCACTTCATTTTGCAGTGCTTTAACAAACGTCAAGCTTAAAAAGAGAAAAAAAGCCACCATTACTTATAGATCCATTTGTCATTCATCATGTTGTAGCCATTTGTGTGCAAATATTATTTTTTTTTTTTAAAGAAAATTAAGGAAAGCAATAAAGTTTTAAAAGCAGACTGGAATGGATTCATTCAATGGAATACTAACAGTGTTCTTCCAAACAGGTTGTTACCCAAAGCAATGTAATTTTTCATGTTTTGACTATTGATCCCTTTTGTTGTTTCCTTTTCTGACAGATGTGGGAACATTGTGGTATTACCTCGCTGTGACTTATTATTTATTACTTTTTATTACAGTATCAGGGAGAGAAAGGCTTTGTCCCGGAGGCCTGATGAACTGCACAGTGTATCCCCTGCTTTGATTCTTCTGATGGCTGATTTAAATTGGGCATGTGATAGCAAGGAAAACATTTCCCTTAAGGCAACAGTTGCCTAGATCTATATTAAATGACTGTTGTTTTTCCTATGAATTGCAATAGAACATCAACATTGGCAGCATAAGTTTCAGTTCATTTGAGAACTTCATAAATTTTATTTGGCATTATTTGTGTGGCGGACCACTACAGAGTAGGTATTATTTGGGTGGTGGATCATTCTCAGCGCTACAGTAACACTGATGTGGTGGTGGTGTGTTAGTGTGTGTTGCGCTGGTCTGAGTGGATCAGACACAGCAGTGCTGCTGGAGTTTTTAAACACCTCAGTGTCACTGCTGGACTAAGAATAGTCCACCAACCAAAAATATCCAGCCAACAGCGTCCTGTGGGCAGTGTCCCGTGACCACTGATGAAGGTCTAGAGGATGAGCAATACACACTGCAGCAACAGATGAGCTACTGTCTCTAATTATACATTTAAAAGGTGTACCTTTGGGGGTAGGAGTGTCTAATAGAGTGGACAGTGGGTGGACACAGTGTTTAAAAACTCCAGCAGCAGTGCTGTGTCTGATCCACTCGTACCAGCTCAACACACATTAACATGCAACCACCACATCAGTGTCGCTGCAGTGCTGAGAATGATCCACCACCCAAATAATACCAGCTCTGTGGTGGTCCTGTGGGGGTTCTGACTATTGAATAACAGAGTAAAAGGGGGCTAACAAAGTATGCAGAGAAACAGATGGACTACAGTCTGTAAATGTAGAACTACAAAGTGCTCCTATATAGTAAGTGGAGCTGATAAAATAGGGAATGAGTGTAGAAATAAGGAGGTATATTTATTAAAGTGGCCAGGTGGTGTATATTTAATTGCTGGCACTTCTGTCAATTTTTCTGTCTAATATATTTTAAAACGTGTCCTGCTGCTGAACTTGATGGCTATTTTGATTGGAAATGGGAATACATGTCTCTGACCTCTACACGCTACAGCTTGTCTTGGCCACACTAGCTAAAAAAACAAGGTCTGCTTACATTTCTTTGCTCGTCTTGTCCGCAAGCTTCAGGGGTCAGGATTACCCTTCGAGATCTTGCCTTGAAATGGGAGTGATGATGATTTTTCACCATGAAACAACATCTTAATGGATGCATTTGTTTTATTTTATAAGCGAAGATGTAATGAAAGTAGCAATTGTAAAGGAAAAAGAATTAAGCCAGGTGCAGGGTTTTTAACTTTGCTTTCTTTTTTTTCGAAGAGCTTCACAAGATGCAGAAGAACATTCAGTCTTACAAAACGTTCCTCTTTATTGATTTGAATTGTCGTGAACAACCACGAAAAAGAAAATAAGAAACCTTGAGCGTTTACAGATGAACCAAATAATCACCAATAAATAGTGTTAATGAAGATAATCAGTTCTCCTTTCTTTTGTGGCAAAACAAACAACACATGATAACTTGAAAGTGGCATTTAGTTCTTTGCTTGATCCCAAATGCTGATTATATTCATTAACTGTGGGTTTCTGTTCATATTTGTAAACCCATCCCTTCATATAAAATTAACACACATTTACAAAGATTTACAGCACTGAATCAGTGATAATATTCAGCATAATATACTGTTTCTGGGCAAATAGAAGGACATATCATTTGTTTCAAAGCTGAGGCACGTACAAAGGGGGCATAATATACATAGCAATTGTGAGCTCAAGAGCAGACAAGCGCTTCCATGAGGTAATTAACAATAAGTTACAAAGGTACAGACTATAGTTTTGGACTTTTTTATTATTGGGAAAATTTGTACATGTTTTGAGGGAATGTTTACTGACCTTGTTCTTTAAATCAGAACTTAGATGATATTTAACAAACAAATGTATGCAGTGACCACTGTAGAAAAATAAGAAAAAGCACCAATGATTGGACTTGCGTATCACAGATTGTCTAGTCCAGGCCTGATGTCATCTATGATACTGAAAATATTTTCACATCTTGCTGTCTTCATGGTGGGATGGCACCAAAGTAATTAACACTGCCAAACCATCGACCCCCAACTAGCCCAGATTACTATTACGATTAACGTTGGTCGCCACTTTAAGTGATGTAGTCAAATCGTCTCGTCATCTTTCACAATCACACACAAACGCACACAACACGCACACTCTAAACTGCAAAGTCAGTCACTCTGGACCGTTCCACCTGCTTTCATGATGACATCCGGTGGAAGATAGGACCGTATGTCTTTTCCTGGCTCTCTCTCAGATGTCCTCAGGCTGTAGTGAATGGCCTGCATTAAGTGGACGGCCCCTTCACGCTACCCGCTTCCTGTAGTCTGGGGGAAGTGTAGGCTGAGGCTGCCAGGCATGCCGCTGCTTCACAGAAGCCAGGAAGGCCAGGAGATCCGGCTTTTCCAGGATGACCCGCCTCACCCGGAGCACCCTGCGGCCCCCTCTCTCCTGGTTTACCGTCCCGCGCCACACCGTCCAGACCAGGAGGACCTGAGAGAAAGCAGGGTACAGTTCAATTACACTATACATTTTTTTTTAATAAAGGCGACAGAAAGGCTTCTTTGTGGGTTGGTTGTTTGGTTGGTAGGTAGGTAGGTAGGTTTTTTGGTTGGTTAGTTGGTAGATACGTTGGTAGGTTGGAGGGGTATGGAGACCCCCAGCATTGGGCTGTGTAGCAGTAGAACTGTGATAGAGCTCAATCCAGTACCTTTGGGATGAGCTGAAGTGGAGTTTGTAATCCAGAACTAATCATCCAGCATCAGTGCCTGACCTCACTAATGCTCTTTTGGCTGAATGCAATCAAAAAAAATCACAGCACTGCTCTAATATCTACCATAAAGCCATCCCAGAAAAGTAGAAGCTGTTAGTGCAGCAAAGGGAGGCAAACTCTCTAATTAATACCCTTGATTTCAGAAGAAACATTGAATGATGATAGACGGATAATGAGAGAAAGAGATAATGGGCAGCAATATGTGTCTTAGGGTAGAACACAAGGGTTCGGCTAAATCTCTGCAGCAATAGTCCACATCTAACTGGGTCTTAATCTGTTTTGCTCCTGGTGATTCTCCTGTAGAGTTTTATTGCAGCTCTAATCACATCCACCTCATTCCCCCACTCAGCTGCTCCTGAAGACTTGATGAACTGAATCAGGCGTGTTAAATTAGGAGTTTGGAAATAATTAAAAACTGCTGAGTGTAAGGGACTATGATCAACAAAGACTGTGAAGCTTTTTATATATAATACTTTTTTACATCACTGCAAACTTATGAAAAACTTTAGAAAAAAAAATGTCAGTTAAAGTAAATGTCAAAAATGTGTTGTGTGAGTTGTTGACTTGATTGCAGGCAACACAGCGTATCAATTGGTAACTGTTATCATCATGTTTGGCCTTTACGCGATGGCGATGATTTTGGCGATACTGGTATGTTACCTATAACCAATCAGTGTTTCTTTACTCTGTGCTGTAAAAATCTTGATCACCTTTCCATATTAGTGTTGTGGGTGTTCAAATGTAATAACTTCACTTTGATTGTTTTAATAGTATTTTGTACATGTATACACTGCTTTCTTCCATACTTTAAGCCTGAAGCATAGCAGTAGTAACTTCCACAGCCTCAAAAATAATAGTTGTGATTTTGCTCTTAGCTTTGCTAAATCATTGTGTGCACTTTGTGCTCTCAAAAGTCCATTTTTGAGGACAGGTGGAAAACTGACTGTATGCAAAAGTCTGAACATCACTGTTTAAATGACGTTTTATTGATATTCTTAACATTTCATGTTTGGATAGTTTGTGTAATTGGGCATAAAAATGTGCAGACGTTTGCTCTCTGTAGAGTGTGTGTACTTATGTTCACTTGGAAAATCAACAAATCGTTATTTGACTGGGGTGTTCAAACTTTTGCATACGACCATACCTGAAAGTTCTATGGACACAAGACCCGCGGGCCAAGTCAGGCCCATGACACAGTCCTATTAGGCCCATGAAAATATTTTAATTTTCTATTCTTATTAGCCTGTTTCTCCCTGAGATACACTACAGTCCGTAGCATGCACTGCAACATAGTGTGTGTTCTGACCCCGTTCCCCCGACAACAATCTATGGGCCAGCAGTTCCACTAAAAGAAAAGATGCCTGGTTTCTGGTTCAAGCAAACAGGCAGTTTTAAAAAAACTACCTAAAACAATTTGTTTTTATTTAGAATTATCTTTGAGTAAGTATTTATTGCCTATTTTGCTGTTGCAGTTTTGGCATATTTTGAATAAACAATGAAATAAAATAACAGCTGGTTCACAGATTTGCTGAAATTTTTAATATGGCCCTTATAGTGGTTGGGTTTGACACCACTGTTCTATAGGATGCTCAGGGGCCTCTATAAAACGTACCTGGAAGGCCAGGGGGCCCAGGCTGGCCTGGATGTGGACGGCCAGGATCTCCTCTTTCTCCCTTTGCACCTCTCTTTCCTGTAAAGTACAGCACAAAAAGAGGATAAGGATATTCTTCTACACTCCTTTTGCCAAGCAGTATTCTATCCTGAGTTTACACAGGCTCAATCTTGTGCCAAGCCAGGTGAGAAGGTTAAGCGTACGCATTAGCTCCACAGTACATTAACCCTTAAATGTATCAGATTGCCAGCAGCACAGCGTACCATTTGTAAATCGTTACTGGAATATTGGCCTGTGCCAATAGAAGGCTCCCATGCGCGAATAAGCCCTCTAGTCAATGATAGTGTCTTTCACTGTGTGCTGTTAGTATCCTGACCAGTCACAGTTTCATATGTGGGTGTTTCTATCAATCAAGGTATTGATGTAATCCAACAAATGTAAATGATTTTGGTCAAAATAAGTCTAATATTCAATCATGTCATATTATTGGCTGAGCAATGCATATTTAACATAGTGCAAATCATAGTGCAATTAAACAGTATAATCCCAAAACTAGCATTTGTCCATATCGCACAACACTTCTAGTCTAGTCTGAAGTAACGTGTATACTGTGACCAACTGTTAGCAAGAGTAGCTTAGCTAACATATGGAAACACATCTAAAATGCTAACCAACTTACATAAATACACTACATAAATAACTAATTACCGTATTTCTAATGTTAGGTATTGCTACTGTTTGTTATGGTGTAAATTTGGTTGCAAACTACAAGACTTTAGGTAGCTAAGAATAACTTTAACTCAGGAGGATCAATCAATGAGGGACCATGCAAGCACACTCACATGGTAGAGTGGGGAAAGAGCATTTTTCTGGTAATATTATATGAGTCTTATAGATTCTAGGACTGTTTACTTTTTTCTGCTCCCAACAACCACCTTGGCAACAGCAAAGTCTTTTTTTAAGATAGAGCCCTGTCACCACTTGGTTACTGTTGCTACATCTGACAAGTTTGGAGTAATATGGAGTTTCAATGGCAATAGATGGGTTTTATTGAAAATGCAGTCTTCCACACTGTTCGGTCCAGATCCTAGACCTCTCCTTATGTGTGTATATATATATTTGAGTCCTTTTTGTATTCACACTAACATATCATCATGACAGGCTCCTAATGATAGTCACTGGCTTTCATGGACTGACTCTCCTTTTTACTGCGATGTGCTTCTAACAGTAATCACTGGTTTTCATAGAGCTATTTCTCATTTGTTACCGTGAAAGGCTTTTACCAGTAGTCAGTGGTTATCAGTGGTTAACATGTGGTTGCTCTTGTTATGTTATTGTTTTCTATCCGGTGCCGACCAGAGGACGATGGGTTCCCCTTTTGAGTCTTGGTTCCTCTCAAGGTTTTTTCCTCTTGCTCTTAGGGAGTTTTCCTTGCCACCATCACCCTTGGCCTGCTCATCTGGGGATCGGACTGTTAAGCTGCTCCATGACAATGTCCATTATAATAGTGTTATAAAAGTGTTATATAAATAAATCTTGAAAAAAAATAAATCTTGCTAAGCTATGACTGGACAGTCATCATTAAGCGTTTCATTTAAAGGGTTTCATTTTACCTTCATGCTTGACGAGGACTGAGAGAGAGTTTTGTTGCCATGGCCATTCAGAATTGACATTAGGTGTTAATTCAGTACATTGCTGTCACCATTTCAAATACAGTGATGAACATGGCTAGAGATACAAGCTATTGTGCAATTTTAAGTGTACGATAGGATATACACAAATTGGTTTCCTACACCTCTGCCTAAAAGCAACCGACGCCTCACTCTCCTCACCTTGTCCAATTTACAAATAAAATATCAATATATTTTTATTGTATTACTTTCTCATTGTCATAGAATGCAGTTTGTAGATCAGTTTGTGTTAGATATGAGTGCCAGAATGCTAACAGCTCATGGTATGTCTGTGTGCATTTAAATGTTAAATCTGTGCTTGTTGTTGTTGTTGCTTTCTAGCCTTTTACAGGTGCTTTACCTTTAAGGCCAGTGTTCCCAATTTGGCCTGGAGCCCCAAGCATGCCAGGGATGCCACGGGCGCCAGTAAGGCCGTGAGGTCCCTGAGACCCTGGGGGTCCGGGAGGTCCTGGAGGCCCTGGTGGTCCCATCACTCCAGCTCCTCCTAGCGCTGCCCTTTTAGCGCTCACTGCTACAGCGGCTAACCGCTCTGTCAGGAGATAATAATACAATCTTACAATCACTTAAGTAGTGTGCAAATATGGATGGAATTGTATGTACATTACTGTATATCTGCCATCCAATGACATCGGGGTAAATGTCATTAAGATAACCGCATAGAGCTGGGCAGGTGTATCGAGGATGACACTGCAAGTGTTAACCTGCGGCCACTTCCCAAGGTGTCTCAGTGGCCAAATCTAATCACCTTCACTGCAGGGAGGAAGGTAGAAATTCTCCACTCTCTCAAATTGTTTGTCTGACTGTGTCAAATTGTGTGTGTATGTGAGTGTCGTGTGTGTGTGTGTGTGTATGTGTGTGTGTGTGTGTGTGTGGCAGGCTGAAGGATTACACTGAAATGATAAGGCCTAACAGAGGTTATCATGAGTCAGCCCTGGTCATCTCCGGCAAAATAGCACAGACTTACAAACCCTGAGAAAACTGAGAGGGAGGGAAGAAAAAGTCAATCTGAAAAGGAGGGGAAAAATAGCTGCAGTCTGCACTATCCACGTTCTTTGGCAGCCAAGACCTCCCAGAGGAGTGATGACTTTCACATTAATTCATTTCTATGGATAAAAAGTGCATCATGGGTTTAGCTCCATAGATTTCAGCTGCCCTCTTTTTGACATTGTGACTGCAGCTTGCTTTATTCTGCAGCCCAGGGCAACCTCTTGTTTTGAGACATAATGCTTCATACTCACCTTGTAGCATCTTCAAGACCACCTCAATGATGTGCTGATCTGAGGTGTCACGGCCCTGGCGAAGGGGGAGGATGGAAGGGAAGAGAGAAAGAGAATGACAGAGAGGATAACCTATGAATCTGCAATTTTAATCACCAGTTCCTTTCACATTTCATACATACTTTTTGATTTTGCATTTGTATTGACAACGCCTGCAAAACTAGCATCTATATATTATATATATATATTGTTAACCACACCAGCATTACACAAGTGGCCACTCGCAGTACAAGGGGAGTGGGGTACAGTAAGGAGTGGGTAATTCAAATGGAATGTCTAGAAATAAACTTTAGTTCAAAACTAGGGTGTATTGCCTTTCTTCTTGTTATCGCTAGCTCTGTAGGCTTTAGCTCGCCAACTAGCAGGCTAGCCAAGTAAAGTTTTATCAACATTCATAACAGATGGAGCAGTTTGCTACCTAAGCCATTCTAAACATAACAAATCAAATGTGATGGTTTGAAAATATTCTGTAAATTTTAAAGTACTTAATTGCAAATTGGCTTATCAACGGCTTTGTCTGCCAATTTTTCAGGTTTGAAAAGGAAAAAGTTCTCTCTCACAACTCAGAAGGGAACAGACTTCACTTCAGTGCAAAATAATGGAGCTTTTCTTAGGTTATAGAAGTAATAAAACTTTGGGCCTGGCAGCAGGCCTATGGCTAAGGGGAGATGGAGATGCCAAGTGGACAAAAGCATGTTAAAGCCAATATTAAAATGGGTGGTCAGTGTTCTACTCTTTGAAGATATAAACATATAAGAAATATACTGAGATGATAATTGGAAGTGCTGTCTCTGCACAGCTGGAGAAAAATTAAGCACTGTGAAATCACACATTGTAATGTGCGAGGGATACTCACAGCTGGTCCCTGTATTCCTGGCATGCCCGGCACTCCTCTCACTCCGCTGAGGCCTCGGGGTCCAGGCAGGCCTGGAGGACCCTTATCTCCAGGTTTACCCGGATCACCTGTGGGGCCGTTGCGTCCTTGGTCACCCCTCACTCCTTGCTGTCAGTGAAATGCAAGAAAATGGCTGAAGATGCTCACTACTAAGAGGACACATGGAAGTCTATGGTAAATTCTCTACTGAATGCTTCTCTAATTTAATTTAATACATTTTTCTCTCATCGAAAACCTCAAAAATACACAAAAATATTTCTTATCTAAAATGTAGATCAGCTAAGACGTTTGCAAAGTTTGATTCTTTAATTTTGCACTGGAGCTACGAGGCTAATGTGGCTAACAGCTTATACCCCCACTAATTGGCATCATGCATGCTGCATGCCTAAATCATCTCACTTGCCTCAAAATGTGTGTGTTTTCAAACAGACTTACTTATTTGGTTTCTGACACGGTATGATGTACTGTTAGCTATAGTAACAGACAAAAGTACAGCATTTTAGCTAAAAATAGTAATAGCAACCTGAATTTTGTCTGTACATCTGACCCTTTTTGAGGCTAACAGTATGTCCTACAGTGTCAGAAACTAAATAAGCAAGTCTATTTGATTGATTACTTTATAACTCAATGCAGTTTGATGCAAGCATGTGTTCATTTAGTGGGGCTCAGAAAGCTTTTCTTGTTTTCCTGAAAGCGGAAAAACGTGAGGTGCACTGCACAGCCTTTTTTTTTCTCACGGGTTCACGCTGCATTTTATCAGCACTGCTTCTGGCTGCTGGTCTCTGGTGCTAAGCAACAATAACATGGTAACTGTCAATCAGCTGTGCTAGCTGGCTGTTGTTTTTTATGTGTACAGCTGTAGAAGTGTTGAGGTAAAAGTTCCATAACTTTTTATCTGTATAGCTTCATTGCAAAATTAAAGAAGCAAATTTCAAACAGCAAACACATCTTGGCTGACTAACTACATTTAACATGGGCAGAAATCTGTATAACTATTCCCTTAAACAATTTCCTTTAAACTGTAAACTATTTCTTCAATAATCTGTAATTATAGTCACAAAGGTGCAGAAATCCTCTAGAATCTTCACTACTGTACATGTACTTTCTGTTCTTCTTACCTGTCCTTTGGGACCAGGTTCACCAGACTGTCCCTGTTGAATGATGAGAGACGTGATTGTATTAACATCTAAATCTGAATATAAGGAAATCTTTTTTTTTCTATCATAAGAGCTTTACCTTTTCTCCTTTCTCACCAGCCAATCCTTCCACCCCTGGATCTCCCTGTATAGCAAAGCAAAATTGGTAAGGCACCTAAAATTCTTCTAAAGTCACTCAGTTATTGTCCATGAAGGATTTCCATTATGCTGCATAAGGGCCATCTATTTATCTGAGCATATACTCACAACATCTCCTTTTGCCCCCACTTTGCCTTGAAATCCCTAAGAGAAAGAAGCAACACCAGATTACACATCATCCATCATGCGGCCTAATGGTTCAGGCAGAGACAATTTATTGTATGCAATATCTTTGTTTAACCAGATACTGGAGGACCACCACACTAAATTATCACTGGCAATGCCTGATAGCTTACATTAAATGGCAAGGATATTATAGATAAAAGGACAACAAACATTAAAGTGCCCATATGAGGATATTTCATCTTTGATAGAGGGGAATTATTTGGCAACATGGGACATAAATTACCCAGGAGCTACAGAGATGCCTTTTGGTGAAAAAGCACAGTACCTAACTCTCTGCTGATGCACAGCGTAATAGTGCCACTGTATGGCCATAATATATTACTGCAACATCTAACAGACCAGCTTTTCTCAGCTATCTTTTCATTCTGGACATACACAGTGCTGTGAAAAAGTATTTGCCCCTTCCTGATTTCTTCTATTTTTGCTAATTTGTCACATTTTAATGTTTCAGATCATCCAACTGATTTTAATATGAGATAAAGAGAACATGAGTAAACACAAAATGCAGCTTCTAAAAGATTTATTCAAAACCTATATCACTCGTGTGAAAAAGTAATTGCTCCCTAAACCTAATAACTGGTTATGCCACACTTGGCAGTAACAACTGCAATCAAACATTTGCGATCTGTCTTTTACATGACTGTGGAGGAATTCTGGCTCACTCTTCTTTGCAGAATTGTTCTAATTCAGCTGCATTGGAGGGTTTTCAGCAAGAACTGCCCATTTAAGGTCTTGCCACAGCATCTCAATGGGATTCAAGTCAGGACTTTGACTCAGCAACTACAAAACCTTAATTTAGTTTCTTTTGACCCATTTAGAGGTGGACTTGCTTGTGTGCTTCGGATCATTGCCCTGCTGCACAACCCAACTGCGTTTGAGCTTTAGGTTGGTGGACACCACTGTTCATCACTGTTCCAAGTTTTCTCCATTTGTGGATAATGGCTCTCACTGTGGTTTGCTGGAGTCCCAGAGCCTTAGCAATGGCTTTGCAACCCTTTCCAGACTGGTAGATTTTAATGACTTTGTTTCGCATCTATATTTGAATCTCTTTAGAACGTGGCATCATGTGTTGCTTTTTGAGACCTCCTGGCCTGCTTTACACTGCCAGACAGGTTCTATTTAAGTAATGTTTAGATTTAACAGGTCTGGCAGTAATCATGCCTGGGTGTGGCTAGTGAAATAGAACCCAACAGTCAACTGAATATGGTTAACTAGTTCATTTACTAGCTAAGGGGGCAATTACTTTTTACATAGGGCCAGGTAGGGCTGAAAAGCATTTTTCCTTGACTAAATGAAATCATCATTTAAAAACAGCATTCTATGTTTACTTGGGTTACTTCTGTCTAATATTAAAGTAGTTTGATGATCTGAAACATTCAAGTGTGCAGTAATATGCAAAAATAGTGAAAAACAGGGGAAAGACTGGGAAGGGGGCAAATACTTTTTCACAGCACTGTATATTCACAAATATGCCTAGATGAAGATGCTTTGGTCACACACACACCTTGTCGCCCTTGATTCCAGGAAGGCCTTGAGGTCCTGGTACACCCATCGGCCCTCTCTCTCCTTTACTTCCCTACAAATAGACACAGATGACAGTATAATAAAACAGGAGTGATCAGTTAAGAACAGCAGGACTCATAAATGAGGACCTTTGAGGTTTGCCATGTTTTACTCAGAGATGGATTTAGATGACCAAAAACACTAGAAAATGTGACGTTTTACATGTAATGTAAGTCAACTTACAGATTTGCCAACAATTCCCTGAGGCCCAACTGGTCCTCTCTCCCCCCTGTCACCCTATAGGAGGAGGAACATGAATCAGTAAATGAATCAGAATGAATAAATAAAAAAGGAGACATGCATTTAAGTGAGGGTTGGTTTTCCAGACACAGCTTCAGCACAGACCTAAACTACATTAAACATTTTCCTTAGGAACCTCCATCTACAGGGCTGTTTAATCAGTTTAATTGAGGTTTTAGTTGAACAGATCCAGAAGCCTTGGTCTAAATATCAAAATATTCATTTAAGAAATGAGTCACTGACTATACATAGTCAATCAGACATGTTTTGTGTCTGAGGTTTGTTTTACACTGGTGCTAAAGGCTAATGTCACTAACAAGTATTGGGAGTCTGTCACCTTCGGTGACCTCTGTTATATTAGCTTCTATATATTAGCAAGTTTGGCCAAGTAACAGTGTTTGGAGTAAGCTGATTCAAATTTCATTCATTCGTTTTTCAGCAAACCATTCTATTAAAAAGGCAGGTAAGGGCTCCAGAGTGGCACAACTGGCTAAGAAGTTTATGTTGTCTGAAGACAAAATCCACTGCACAGCGATTCTGGCAAGTTGTGCTCATGTAAGCACTCCTGAAGCCTATTCAGCTGCCCTACAATGTTGCATGGGTAACAGTTTGAGCTCCCTGATAAGTCAGTCTCTTGGTAGAATAAGGGAAATTGTGACAGAGGGTGGGAACTTTGACTATCCTTGAGGTGATAACTGGGCAAAAATCACAATAAAACATGAGGCATTAAGGGAAACTTATCACCTTTGGTCCTGGAACTCCCTCCATACCAGCTTCACCTGGAGGCCCAGGCTCACCCTGAGAGAGAGAGAGAGAGAGAGAGAGCATGAGAGAGGTATTACTGAACTTAATTTGTCATGACAACTTATGACAGCATATGACATCTGTCTTGACATGTTTATAGCACGGTTATGTCAGTGTTATATAGTATATATCAAATATATAGTACATATCAAATTAATCTCATGTTCTGATGACCTACCTGTGGGCCTGGAGCACCAGACATTCCCATCAAACCTCTGGGTCCTGTCTCACCCTGTGGAAAAAGGGAACTACAGTTGGTCTGTGTTTTGGATTATGCCTTTTCCCTGCTGCTTGAATCTATGTGACAATACACCGTGTGAACCTTAACCTTGCAGGGTAACCCACAGAATAAGACATCAGTGATATCTGACGCTGAAACATCCACAGGGTATAATTATTATTAATAAGAACCACGTAGGCAACACGGTTTTATTTGTCTTACCTTATCTCCCACACCGCCTTTGGTCCCAGGGCTACCAGGCAAACCCTGAAAAAAACAAAACAACACAGAACAGAAAAGGTCAGGGAGGTGATCCCTGTGTCCCTCCTCTAAGGACTCCCCACACAAGCAATTGCCCGAAAGAGGCAGTGATAACCGGTGCTGCTGGAGAGGGCTTCTCCATTATGCTGTGTGCTGAGCACACAGTGATGGTGTAGATCATACCCAGCATGCTCCATTACCCACCACCACCGGGACAAAGAGTCATGTTTGATGATGATGAATTGTTTGCGGAGAACGAGAGGGAGGGCAATTTCAAGGTAGTATAAATTCTAAAGTAGTGAGGACCCAGAGGTCAGTCTGGACCTGTGCCTAGAAAACGCACAGACACTTTGCCTTCTTTTTTGTTTAATTATTTCCATTTTAGCCTGTTGAGAGTGGTGGAGCAAAACGCAATGCAGAGCAACTCTCTGTACATGAGCAGGATGAGAATTTGTGTCCTCAGGCATGGGCTGGCCAATACCGCAGCACTGTAGAAAAGTATTAACAAGGCTAACGTCATTTGGATTTGAAATAGGTGCTTACCGCTGTCCCCTGTTGGCCAGGTAGACCAGGTCTGCCGCTCTGACCCAGAGCACCCTAGAAAGAGAAAAAAAAACACATTTCAAGATTTCTAGGTTACAGCAGTAGCTTGACCAAACTGACCACAAGCCAATGTAGCTCACAGTGAATAGAAGCCAGTGATCACTAATTAGCATGGTGTCATTTGTGCAATGCCAAGTGATGGCTATTCATTTCCATTTATTGTTAGCAACCAGGGATGGGATGATAAAAAGAAATTGATAAATCAGGACAAAATCCTCAATAAGTAGTGATATTTTGATTATTTGAAACTATGGGTGTTTTACTTTAGCATTGAGGACTATTTCAATTGGCACCAGATGTCTGTCCAAGTTTTACAAAAAACACATCAAAATAAAACACACACTAAAGTCGTGTTTCACATCAGGGCTCATGGTTTGCTCATCGTTTGTCAGCTCCTTTTAATGCTCGAAGCTGAGGTAAAGCCTCAAACTCCTCCACACACCCAGCACTGAGCCTGTGTTGAACCTTTCTAAGCAGAATGGGCTGTTAACCAGTGACTGTGTCTGCACACTGGCTAAAAGAAAAATTATAACTGCTCCAATTTATACTGTATACTACATGCTACTCTTCATCAGTAGTGTATTGTATAGCATCCAGCATACAACTAAAGCCGTGCTCAAGATCTAAAGATCTGCCCCATTTTTTTAGCCCTCCAATCACTGCTTAGTGACCATAGTTGGCCTATTTTTAGCTTTTTAGCAGCACATGTGGATATATTTTGGTCAAGAATTGTGACCGCATGACAGAGTGGAAGGTGTTGTTTTCTACCCATTTCCAAAGAAACAAATAAACAAAGAAACAAAAACAAAAACAAAATATCTAAGGATCTGTCTATGTGGTAAACCTGTGTGGGTTCCAAAGACACCAATTTTAAAGAGGGAGAGATTTATTTAAGGATGGATGGATGGATGGATGGATGGATAGATAGATAGATAGATAGATAGATAGATAGATAGATAGATAGATAGATATCTGGACACGAACCTACAAATATTAGATAAAAACAGAAATATAAATAGTCATAAATTAGGGAATTAGACATAAATAAGGCAATTTCCTGTGAGTCATATTATTTTTCATTATATTAATTGTTGGTAATCTGAGCCAGATTAACTGAATAATAAGAAGTGTGGCACCTGTAAGCCTGAAAAGCCAACGCTGTGCAGACTGTCTGGCTGAGGCTAATTTTACTAAGTAACTGTTTTAATTAAATGATCTATGCAGTAAGTTAACTTCATTAAATAGATGAAGTTAGGAAACCTACGTTTAAGATCTGCAGAGAAAACTGATGAGGCTTCAGCATTGCACTGAGCACAGTAGCAGAACAAATTATATCCTTTCATTTATGTATCCACATAAGACTGAAGCCAAGGTTTATAAATAGTTTGGAGCAAACCATGTGGTTACATCAGTGGCTACATCCTCCTGAAGTGACCGTGTAGCATTTTGGGGTGTAGTATTTCACAAACATTGCTCTGGCTGTGCGCTATTGACCAGAGTCAATATCTTTGGAGCTCTGGAGAAATTCATGTTGGTCACATGCTGCATATTACTTACTAGTTTTGGGCACAATCAGTTCATGAGCAGTATGTAGTAGACTATTTCATTCACAGCCTTTGTCTTCTTTATTAGTGTTAAAAAAAGTGCGCTAAAAATCTGCTTTTTCTCTGGTAACAATTACCTCGATGTAAAAAGGCCTCACAACAACTAACGACAGTCTGGGGCTTAGTGGATTTGAATTTATTGTCTGTACCTTTATTCCTGGGATGCCAGGTGTACCATCTTTTCCATCAATCCCTGGAAGACCCTGACAATGTAAACAAATGTTTATTTTCTCATTATTGACACGCATTATGAATGTTCTTTGCATATGAAGCAGCATATGTTCACATCTGTAATCTCATTGAAAGTTAATTCACATGCTTTCCCCAGTGTGGAAGTATTTTTTTTTATCAAAAGTATCAGATTTTACTCACATTCTCGCCCTTCTTTCCCACCGCTCCCTGCGGCCCTTTAATGCCTTGTTCTCCCTACAAGTAAACACAGTTGGATAAAAGGAAATATCCTGGAGAAAGCCTCTAGCTACTGGAGGACAGGTGAATACAGATAAACACTACTCACCGTATCACCTTTCTCACCAGCATCTCCAGGAGGTCCTTGAGGTCCTTCCTCACCCTATGTCACACAGGAAGAAATCTGGATGTAAATATGTTAATTCAGAGATTGGAAAAGAGAGGGAGATGGATTTTCAAACTTACAGGGATTCCAGGAATGCCGATGGGACCAGTGATGCCTTTGTAACCACGAGGGCCCTAAGAGAGAATATAAACGAGACAAAGTAAAAAGGTGTGTTGTGTAGACTGATTTAACTCAAGGTTGAATTACAATGGGTGTTCTATAGTACTGTGAAAAAGTCAGAGATCACCACCATAAGTTGCCAGAACAGCCATTAGATACAAGTTATTCATTTATAAGGAAATATTTCTGAGGAGATGAGGATTAATCTACATACATAAAGGAAAGTCAAAGGAAAATAAGTGACAAAAACAGTAGTTTCCGAAAATGGATTTCAAAAAACTGTTAAAAGATACAGAGACAAATGGACTCCTAACAACTATGCGAGACCTGGTAGATCACCAAAACTTTCACCGTCATTTAAACAGTACTTTCATCTTTGAGAGAGAGGAGAAAATCAAGTTCCACTCTTAATTCAGATCTGAAAAAATCCACAGGTGTTTCTGTCCATCCCTCCACTGTGAGGAGACAACTCAACGCTATGGATCTAAAAGGGTGTGTAGCTATCAAGAAGCCCTTATTGGGAAGAAACAGACAAAATAAATAAAATTTGCAAATTAAATGAAGAAGATGCTGCCGTTCTCTGGACAATGGACTGACCACCACAGAGTCCAGACCTCAACATCATTGAATGCGTTTGGGATCTGGATCGTGAGAAGAAAAAAAAAGGCAAAACCAACTTCTGCAACTAAACTTTGGAGGTGGCACATTTCTTTGAAAAACTGAAAGCAAGTCTCCCAAAAAGAAGGGAAAAAAGGCTGGAAAAAGGCTGGAAAAATTAAAGTAATATGTATCTGCCGAGGCCTCTGTGTGCTGTTTTGTTAAATATATGTTTTCTGCCTTTTCTCCTGACACTGAAAAATGAAGAACTTAATGGTCGTTTTGACTAGAAATGAAATAAACAAAAAGTGGTCTCTGAGTTTCGCACAGTACTGTTAAGTGCTGAGAGATTCTTAGGAAAAGAAACAGAGTTAGCAGGCTTTTCCCAGCGATCTCAGCAGCTATGCTAGCTGTATGCTAATAAAGCGCAGCAGACATTACAGCTGGCTTGTTTCACTAACAACAGATAAATGCTTATAGTCGGGTGTAATGTTTGGGCGGTCAAGCTAAGATAAATGACTACGTGGGATCATTAACTACAGATGGAGCAATATGGAGCTCAGCCAGTTTCGCCTGTTACTGGTGAAAATTCAGTATTTGGCTTGCGTCTGTTTCTAAAAGCTTGTGACTGATTGTGTTTGTGGAAGAAGCCAACAAGAAAATAATACACAAAGCATGGCAATATGCTTTCACTGCAGCTAGTGTTTTAGTGCTCTTAGGTCCGCTTGCGGATGTTAGATGACTCACTGTCTCTCCTTTTGGCCCAATCATTCCTGGGTAGCCCCTCAGACCTTGTGGACCCTGGAACAGACAGAGAAACAGAGAAGTAGGTCAGTCTTTCAAAGTGAAATGAAACACTTCAAAAAGCTTCTTCTCATGCAAAATGACAAAGGGAAACATAAATGAATACGTTACTGGAGGGCCGGGTATTCCTTGCTCACCAGAGATTCCAACATCTCCCTTGGTGCCCTATCAAAAAAGTAAGAAAATTATAGCTAGTTTTATATCCACAATGAATTAAAATGTCAATGTTTTCCATAGCAAAAAATCAATACTCTGAATTTTAATACTATCAGTATTTTATTAAAGCAGGCTAACACTATACTGACATATTCTGCCACTAGACAAAACAGTGTGCGTGCTAATATGACTCAAAACAAGCAGAAATGCCAAATTAGCATATATAAAACATACACATGAAGAATTTTATTCAGCAACACATTCGATGCCAAGTGTGCCTATATTTTATGTCCTCATCTCAAGGCAAGGCAAGTATATTTACACAGTACATTTCATACAAAAGGCAGTTCAAAATGCTTTACATAAATAAAAGCAGCATAAAAAGGCTTAGACAGAAATAAAAGACATAAATATATGTACAGTCGTATGCAGAAGTTTTGCTGATTTTCTAAACAAAAATAAGTAAACCCATCCTCTACAGGGGAAATTTATTTATTTGCTATCCGGTTTTGATCTGAGGAGGATGGGTTTCCCTTTTGAGTCTTGGTTCCTCTCAAGGTTTCTTCCTCTTGCTCTTAGGGAGTTCTTTCTTGCCACTGTTGCCACTGGCGACACTCTTGGACCTGGATTTTTTTTTTCTGTAAAGCTGCTTTATGACAATGTCTGTTGTAAAAAAACGCTTATACATGAACTTTGATTTGACTTGCCTTGATTTTAACATCTAAAAAGTATAAAAGAAAAAGAAGAACCGCTAAAACACAAAACTTAAAATGTGCCATGATGTTTACTAAGGCCAGATTTTATGCTTTATTATGCTTTATGCTTATTTATGCTTTTTTACTCGATGTGTTAAAATCAGCACATAAACAGTAATTGTGCATTAAAGTGTGCAGAAGTGTGTTCTCTGTAGAGGATATTTTGATTAATTATTTTCACTTAGAAAATCAACAAAACATGTTATTCGACCAAGGGTGCCTGAACATTTGCCTAGCACTGTAAACAGACAGTGCCCAAATGTGACAGACACTGGAAAAAAAAACAAAAAAACAAATTTGGGGCATATTTCCCTTTATGCATTTGGCAGATGCTCTTTTTCAGAGCGACTTACAATTTAATCATGATACAAAGGCAGGTGAATGTAGTGTTATGCTGCATTCACAGAAAACAAATATTGTTTCATGCCGTACAGCGGCACAGAGCTGATGCTGCCATGGTGACAGCATCACAGGTAAATGTGGATAATTATCAGAGAGAGCATTTTGATTGTTTATTTAAGATGAAATAAAGACAGAAGGCCTCTGTAGCATTTTAATATTTTTGTTTGACTAATACTGGGTGCGTCTAGGCTTCCAAAAAAATCATTATCCAGTTTATTTCGCTGCCGCAGTCGACAGCAAAAGTTATGAAAACTGAACTGTTGTCCAGTCTGGACTGATACCTTCATCAGTCATTGCTTTACTGACACTAAAACTGCTGATCACTTGTTAGTCCATTTCAACAGGAATAAAAGACCTAGCAGCCTGAATGTTTTCATGTCAGCAATTTCAGCATTTGGATCTCAGTGCTGTGTAACAGTCCTCAGACACACAAATGCCACCATGCAGTGCACTATGGGTAAATTCTCTGCCCCTCTGTCTGTGGGGCGCTCATTAAATCTGATTAATGCTCAGTCTTGTAGCTCCCTCTCTTCCGACACTACCTGACCCTCTCTCTCGCCTTTTCAGCTGGGCTAGTCCTGACTAATCGCACGCAGATTACTGCCACTCATGCACCTCAGGGGGCTTCATTAGAGCTAATCCTGCCCTGGATGAGCGAGTGGGCCAATGCGTGAGCATTTTTCTTTGTTCAATTATCTGTTTTTATGCTTGTTTGTATGTTTGTTTTAGGCTTCTTGTACACTCTTAAAACTGATGGTTCTTTAAGGGTTCTATAGTAAAGAAAATGGTTCTATATAGAATCATGAAGACTCAAAGAACCCTTTGCATGATAAAAGGTTTTTTGAGTCTTCATGAAAGTGTTCTTCAAATTGAAAGAGAATGTGTTTTACATGGTTCTACATAGAGATATTTGAAAAGAGTTCTATATAGCACCAGAAAGGCTACTATGGTTACAGTGTCAAGCAATAGACAATAAAAGAACCAATTTTGGTGCTATATAGAACCATCTGCCGCATATTTTCCATCAGTCTGAAGAACGCTTTCACAATGCAAAGAACTCTTTAGTTATGCAAAGGGTTCTTTGAGTGTTTATGGTTCTATATAGAACCATTTTCTTCACTAAAGAACCATCTTAAGTGTGTACACTCCTTTATCCTTTTTAAATACTCAGAACAGTGCAAATGCAAGATATCTGATCTTTTTTGATTGTTGCTGTCAAAAATAAACATATCTACATTTTTGTTGATTTTTACATTTCTAGGTCACTTGAACACAGAACTGTTCTTCACATTACATTAACTTACACAGAAAGTTAGGAATGTTTTGCCTTCTCTAAGGTTTTCAAAATATACATGTATATATATATATATATATATATATATATATATATATATATATATATATATATATATATATATATACATTATTTTTCTTTTCACAGTGATGATATGCTTTCAAGAAATTTGTTAGGTAATATAAACACACAGCATTGCACTGAATTGGCCATGAAATATATCTTTTAGCATTATGCTATGCTACATAGCCTGGCTTGTAGCTTGTAATAGTGTTTCATTATATTCTGTACACAGGTGTAGTTAGTATAAATGGCCTAGGATGGCTAAACCCCCTTTCTCTCTACCAAAGAAAAACAGGAACCAATATAAGGTTTTATTTTTGGCACTGACAGAATTTTGCTTGCTGTTAACAAATGACTAAGAACAATAGCACCACCCAGAGGTCATAAGAAATCCTCTAAAAATCTTCTGTACTTTTTTAGAGTCAGATACAGTCAAATTGTGAGCACCTCATTACATGAAAGAGTTTAATGCAGAAACATTTTAACTTGGTTCATAAGAAGCCTGTAATTATCTGATTTTCACCACTGCAAAAATGTTCATTTCTGTAAGCATGCTTATGAGATTTGTAAAATCAGCAGCACCAAGCTAAGAGGGGTGCTATAACAGTCGAACACAGGCATTTGGAGCTTGTAGCACTGAAAGCCTTCATTAATGATTTAAATCTTGTTATGTGCTCATGTTGTAGTTGATAAAAAGTGCAATGCTGCTGTGAAATATACAGTAATAGTGCTGTTACTTGCTCAAGTCGTTATGTAATGGTCCACATCAACATTTAAAAAAAAAAGTTCCACCTCTTTTTTTTAATTTCTGCATAATTTAATCAATAAGATGTAAACAAAGTCATTCAGAGTGGTTTGATATGCAGTGCTCCATTCTAGAGAAACTTAGTCAGAACTGTTCACAGTGATGGTGATAGGATATCTGCCTGGTGAAAAGGAAACATATTTTCTTGAGATTTACCACTGTTTTTCCATTGTGTTGGTTGTTTGACTCTTTTTACATACATTTGTAGATGTCACAACCCTTGAATCTGGTAAGCTGGTAAGTTTCTCAACATCAAACCACTTTGAATGACATTGTTAACATCTCAGTGATTAAAAAAAATCTGAAAAATCAGTGGAATTTCCCTTTAAGTGGGATAGTTATCTAGATAGATCATGTCATTGTTTCATTGCTGTAGCTGGGAATAGGCTCTTTTTCAGGACCTGCTGTCCAATATTGTGACCAGCCGTCACTGTCTGTGCAGTATTCCTTTCTGTTTTAAGGTTCTAAAACATTGTTAAATAGCACTGTGGACAGTGAATGTATGATGATGGCTCTATATATTATATATTCTGAAGTCAGCATATTTCTGTGCTCAGAAGAGAAATCACCAGGTCATTGTAACAACAACAAGCAAATCGCACTGTTGTGTTATTTTTCTGCTTGGCTACCCATTTAATCAACCCTTCCATTCTTTCAGTAGACACTAAGATTGTTTACATACAGAAGTTTCTATGAAAGAAAAGTTAAAGTGAAACACATTATCGGCAGAATTCACATAGTTTCAGTATATAAAGCTGAAAAACCATCAAACCTGGCTATTATTGTCTAAGTTACTAAGAGTGACCAATCATAGGTGCGTAGGAATTAGTTGTATTTGCTTAGATCCAGCTAATCAAGTACTGAATGAATGCATTTGATGAATTTGTACTTTTCTCAGTGTTTTTAAATGATAACTCAATTGTGTTTGTGAGGAAAGTAATGTACTTTTTGCTTAGTTACATTTTAGTCCTTAACACTGAGCTCCTTTTTTGTGTGTTTAATTTCATTATGTTTTGTTGGTGACAGCATCTGTACTGCTTTGCATCTGGTCAGGGCTCTGACTTTGAAGCTGTAGGATTTTATTTTAAACCAAAAGAATCCAGGGAATAGAAAAATAGAGCCTAACAAACTTCAGTTCCTATGCTTATAGATATACTGAGAAGTTCTGTAAGTTAGTTTTTGCTGCTACTTTTGTATATTCATTCGTGTGTTTTTTGGAAAGGTGTTTCACTGCTGCTTAAGTCATTGTTTAATCAAAGTAGTAATACTTTTACTTAAGTATGGGTCTAGGTTACTCTACCCACTTCTGATACCAATAGCATCACTGGTAAGGAAAGAATAAGACTGCATGACAAAAAGTCCACCCTGTCGTAGACCCAGTCCATTACAGACTGCTCGGGCAGCTCAGCTCACATGTATTTGCCAAGTGTTTCTATTATATTGTCCACCTCCAGTGTGTTCTTTTATTATATGAGCCAAAGTGGACTACTACATGCAAAAGGGCTGATCAAATAACAGGGCAGAAAAGAAGATAAAAGACTTCCTGTACCGTCTTTCCAATACTTCCAGGATCTCCCAGCACACCAACACGACCTTTATGTCCCTGTAAGAAATCAATCCATCACATTTTTCAACCATGCAGTGAACTAATGGGTTGACAAAATGCAAAGTAATGCCACATCACCTGTGTTATCATGAACTAGAAAAGGTGATGTAAAGGTGAACAAATCTGCAAAGACTTCTGTTTATATTGATGATGAACTTACCTTGACTCCCTGCAGTCCTTGGGGACCCTTAGGGCCAGGTGGACAGTTGATTGGGCACTACAACAGAAAACAGTTGCATCACTACTCTTAAACTTTAAACGCACCCTTCCCCGATTATTAAAAATGTATGTATATTGATAACATATAGTTAAATGTTGAGATATATTCCAAAGTATAAATGTAAAATAGTATTTGAGTTTTCAATATACCACTTTTCTATGTGAGTCTAGTTGCTAGTGACTCCTATTACATGTATATTGGATTGAATTATTTTGTTATTGTTGATAAAATACTTTTACACTAACTCTAACTTTGTATCTCAATTGATGATCAATATAAATATACAATGATATAATGAATAAAAGTATCTATGAATGGTTAAAAGAAGACCCATGCATTTCTCTCTGTCTCTTTCTCTTTGAACTTAGGTCTTCTTGCCTTCCCCATCCCTATCAGAGCACCAGCAAGTAATTAAAAAGAAGATGAAGTTGGATTGAGACTCTAGGGGGCTCTGGTGGGGAACAGTGGTGAAGATGAACCTCTGGACTACCTTCAGTAACAATCCTCCACTTTTAAACTCTTGGCAAGTTAGCATGAGCTTCACTGCCCTGAATCCGGCCATGGACCTGAATCTAAGAGGGTGCTAATGGGCACAAGCCTTTGATGAAAATCGTTTAATGGAGCTCATTAAGGAAATCCATGAACTCTAAGATCAATAAGAGGAAGAAACAGCCTAGTAAGAGGCACAGAGGGTAAAGGAGTACAGCAAAAGTTTGCTGTGCTCCATATAAAGTGAAGTTAAATGGGTAAGTTTGACCACAGAGAAGTTCTCTAAAGTGTACAAATTACATAAGCAGTAATATGAACTGTGTAACCAGTAATAAAAGCCTGGTGACATACCAAAGAATGAAGTTTATGTTATTTATACTGCTTCTGACACACTGCCATGGTGTAGACATATTGCGGAAATTGAGGCAGCTTTATCTACAGTATCACCTCACCTGCAAGTCAGCACTGCCTTCTTCTCCACCCAGGAATTTTCCAGGCGGACCCTGAATATGACAAGCAGATAATGAAATTGAAAAAGGAGACGCACAGTGAGAGCGACAGGGACAATATAATAACAGTTTGCTTACTGCGGAGCAGAATGGGAATCGGCGCAGTTTAAACAGTGATGTCTTTTGAGAAACCATGGTAAACCAGCTATTCAGCTTTTACAATTTAAAATATCAACATAGAAATGCTTGCATGACTGATGTAACCTATATTTTTATAATGATATCTACTCAAAAGAATATCCTTGAACTGAATGTCCTTTACTATAGGTGAGCGAGGAGTTTTTGTTTTTGATAAATGTGTTTTTTTATTAATATTATTAATAAAAAATATTATAATTACTTCAGCAAAATTAATAACACATACATCTCTGCTGCAAACAACAATATAAACTTTGTTCTGAGCAACTAACAATTAAGCCGAAAGCAGAACAACTACCAAGGTTACAACTAGTTATAAAAGTCATAAAAAAGTCTAATAACTCAAAGCAAACACAGCTAATTAAATATAGTTCTATGTTGTTTAAACTGGACATGTTTTCTATCCTAAATACATAAAAATACACACATCAAAATAAATATGATTACTGAAAAAGGGCTGTGGCAAACACGTGCAAATTTACTAAATATTTCTGACCACAAAATAGAACAGTCAATAACAGCATGACAAAACTAAAATTTATTTTATTTTCTGAAAAATTAACTTTTTAATTTATATGGGGAGATTCATTTATATGGGGAGGACTTACTCAGTGGATTAGTTGTAACACTGTGTTAAAACTAACCCTGCCGTGTGGGGGCTGTACTTTAGTCTGGCTAGCTCTCACTATGAGGTGTTTATTCACTTTAAAATGGTGCCATATTAAGATACCAAGAAGATGAACAAAATAATGTATGTGTAAAAAAATAATATTCTGTGACTAATACACAAATCAGTTATTTTAAAAAAGTATGATGAAAAACGTTACATTTCTGGTGAAAAACAAAAAGTCTTAAGGGTGAATACTGAGAAATATCTGTCCAAAATATTGCTTTGTGAGTTATACACAAATTAAATTATTTTTAAAAAATATGATGAAAAAAGTTACATTTACAGTAAAAAAAAACAAGTTTTTTGCCCAATATCAGTCAGAAGTCAAGATGATGTTCTAGGAATACAAGTAGGTGACTAAAAGCATATTCTACTTCTTCCCATGTTAGGTTGTGCTTGACCCCTACATGAGTTCATGTAACAAAACGACCTGTAAATACTTTAGTTAGTCTGTTCCAGTTTCTTTAACATGCTAGTACATTAAAGGCATTCTCCTGTGCTGACTGACTTACAGGCTTCCCTGGAGGTCCTGGCAATCCTGGAGGTCCAGGTGGTCCCATCACTCCCTGTAAAAGGACATTACAGAGATTACTAAGAAACAGCCTTAGTGAAATGTGTCTAGGGGGCAGGAACAGTTTAAAAAAAAGCTAATGTTGCTAGCAATGAATGAAAGTAAATAGCTACCAAAAACAAAATGACAGACTACTAGCTTCCATTAAATGTACCCCCTTTTTACCACGTTTGGTCAAGTTAGACCTTTAATGATCATTTCCTTGTTATTATCATACAGTGCTGTGAGAGGAACAGTATGGCTCTTTGCTTTTGGTTTATAATACACTACACGTCCAAAAGCCACCTGCTCATCAAACATTTCATCTGAAATCAAGGGTATTAGTAGGTAGTTTATTGGTTATTCTGCTATAACAGCCTCTACTCTATTAGGAAGACTTTACATTAGATGTTGGAACATTGCTGAGAGGATCTGATTCCATTCAGTCACAAAAGCATTAGTGAGACCAGGTACTGATGTTGGATAATTAGTTCTGGATCACAGGCTCCACTCCAGTTCATTCTAGAGGTGTTGGATGGAGGCCCATCCCTACAGAGAATGCAGTTCCACAGCTCCTTAGCCCAGTGCTGGGGGATTTATACCCTTCTAGCTGATGCCTGACATTGGGCAAGGTGACCTTGGACTCATGCGTGGCCACTCCAGAGCATCCCATTCTATTATCAATGCTTTTCTATGGAGATTATAGAAGTTGTGATTGTAGAGCTCTGTCAGCAGCTTAAAGTAGCTGAATTTACTAATTAGGAAGGGTCTCTGGATACTTTTAGACTGTAGTTAAATGGGGAATTTCCCTGACTTTTCCATTTTTTCTGCATTATAATAATTTTCTAATTTCTGCTTAATTCGATTTTGTGAGAGGTTTGATGTGAAATGTGCCAATCTGAAAAATCACCAGTCAGAACTGTTCATAGTGGTGGTGATAGGAACCAGACATCTGAGTAGTTTATTGCCTCTAAAAACTACCTTATAGACAGTTATTGCATCAAATGGTTAGAAATCTTTCCTTATGCTTGAGACATTGTTTTACGATAGTTCTGAGATCAGCTTTTGACCTAAAACGTAATTGTTTTAAATCTATTTCTAGCAGAGTGGTACATGTAGAGCACTGTAAGGCAAAATAGTATCCTAATAAAACATATTATTTTCAGATTTATCACTATTTTACCATTATCAACAGTACATACAAAAAATAGAAGACACTCGTAGGTCTACTGGTCATTTTGGATAGTAAATAAATGACTATATTTGTATTGTAGATGTTGTGATCCCTGATTCCTATCACCACCACTGTAAAGAAACCAGACTCTGTACATTTCTCAACAATGCACCATTCAATATCAAACTGCTGAATGGCTTACACTCTAAATGTTTACATTTCGACAACTGAATTGTGCAGAAATTATGAAAAAATGGCAGAATTCCCCTTTAATAGGGGCCAATATGAATTCTGCAGAGGCACCAGCACTTTAATTTGACTGCGGAATTGAGGAGAGTAAAATTCTGATTGGATGCACATGGCGCATGAAGAAAGAACGCAGTAAATCCTGCCTCGTCGCATATGACAGAACAAAATGACTGGCTTGTATCTGAAAACACGCTCTGCATCCCTAAATGGTAGAGCTGATTCCATAGCTGTGCCTCTGTTTCTTCAGAAGCTTCAGTCGCCTGAAGCTAATCAAGGCTACGTTAATCTTTATGCTGCAGTACATGGCATCAATTATAGTCTATTGCTTAAAACAAGGGAATACATGGAATGATAATGTATTGCTGTCACATCAAGTCAAGTTGTAATGATAAATCCTCATGGTAATCTAAATGAGTACAACTAACCTTTGGTCCAGTTGTTCCAATTTGCCCTGGAAGCCCGATCGCACCAGGTGCTCCCTGTAGGCAGAAAACAGAGTAAAGATGTACTGTTTATTTAAAAAAAATAAACATTTAGAATCAGAGCAAATGATAGTGGAAGTCTTTCTAGTTATTTTGCTTTACAATTAGAAATCTAAATTCAGAGTAAGTGGTTAACAGCAACCTGTACTGACCGCATGCCCTTCTCTCTGTAAGGCATGGAAGGCAGTATTCGAAATGATTAGTACTTACAGGTAGTCCAGGAAGCCCAGGTCCCTATAGGAATATTAGAGAAAGATGTCACAACGATGTAGAAAAGTGTCTTATTTATTGAAACAAAACTATTTCTAGCATGTTAGTTCATATAATACATGATTTTAAGTACATCCCTAAAATTACGAAGTACATTGTACACAACAGAGATCTTTCTAGACCAGTGATAGATAAGGTGTGCATTTAGTGGACCTGTAGATGCTGCCAAAAGCTAAGACATTCCAGTTTTGTGTAGTACAAGAAAGACTAATGTCCATAATACACACCATTGATTATTTCTTATTAATATTATGTAAATATTGAATATTGAATAACCATTATTATTCTACTTACAGATTGTCCTGTTGGACCAGTAGGCCCTGGTTGACCCTGTGAAAATCAAGAGAGAGTGACTTTGTTCAAATAAAGTAGTTCTATACATTAATGTACACTAAACATTACTTTATTTCCAGTCCCTTCTTAGTTCTTGTGCTGTCAGTAGTAGATGGGAAGAGTTCTGTGGTGGAAAGA
This sequence comes from Colossoma macropomum, assembly GCF_904425465.1. NCBI lineage: Eukaryota > Metazoa > Chordata > Actinopteri > Characiformes > Serrasalmidae > Colossoma > Colossoma macropomum. The sequence continues at coordinate 16,065,566 of NW_023494787.1, read as the reverse complement.
CTATTGAAAAAGAAGCTGGAGTGGAAAAAGTACAGAAAAACTAAGTCAATCTGAAATCAAAACATATTACCTTGTTAGTTCCTAGCCATATTATTAAGCAGGATTCATCATGTTAAATCATTAAAAAGACAAAATGTGACTTCTTCCCGGCCACAAAGCGTCTTCTATTTTAATTATGCCACTTGTAGGAAAAATAATATTATTATAATATATTATACTAATATCACATTTTACCTTGTACTCCAAACACCCCCACCTATCAGCAAGAGGAAACACTCAGCTACCTCAGAGACACTCCCAGATACTGCATTTCACTCAGAAATATGTCGCATACAGAAGAAAAACACAGTATAATTTCCAATTCACTCTGAGTACTTTGTCAAAATTGTTACTCACTTACAATACTGAGCTAAAATATGCTACATTTAAATATATTTAAACATAGAAGCGTAAAAGGTAAATGGTTTTACACATAAAATTAAGAATCAGGATATGCAATTTTATGCTGATTATAAGCTGTGTAATGCAGACCGGTTAATCCACCACTTTTTAACAAACTATGTGTGTAGAGTGGTGACTGAAGGGCAGTACATACACTGGCATAGTGCAACTGGCACACACAAATGTTCTCTTGGCAAAAGAAAAAGAATCTAATTGTTTTGACATTAAAAAGTATGTTTCTTCCATTTGATGTGTAATTGAGTAGGAGTACAAATATTGTTGATGTCCAAAGAAAAACATTCTTTACTTTCAATGTAAGTTAAAGGAATGAGGTTTTATTCTAAGCAATTTTGGAGCATTTCTATTGATCCAATCATCAAGACATTTTCACACAATGTAAAGGACAGCTGCTGAGCTCGATTGATACAGAAAAGTAAATAAATCGCAAAAAATTGAGATACATGTTTTTCATTGGACAGTGACAACGTTCAGTTTCAATAATACTTGAGTAAAGTAAAGATCTCCAACAATAACACTTACAATAAAAAAAACCTCCTGTATATACTGTTAGTTGTAAACGCTTCCTACAGGGTATAGTGCCCAAATTATGGTTTTCGTTTTTGGCTGTTTGATTTGGCAACAGCAAATAAGTGGTCTTTGTTTTTAACCCTGCTGGGTGAATGCCATGTATGCCTTGAAATGCCTCATCTTACATTTTGGTTAATTATTTCTCTCTCGTAACTTATAAAAACAAGCCCAGAAAACATGTGGATTCTAATTTTTTTATCAAATACCACTTTTGTGTTTGCAAGTAGAAAATGAGATCATTCAAATTTCAGCGTTTTCCCAGCGTTTTGAAACAAGCCTGGGGTTAAGTACCTTGGATTGGGGGGTACTTCAAATACACTGTAGTCCACAATTAGCATTATCACAACAGTGAAATCAGATCAACAGAGGCTTCTTTTAAGCTGAAAGTGTAGGTTGTGGAGATGACCACGGGGAAAAGTTTGATCCTTAGCATCAATGACACTGTGTGTTACATTTATTTGTAACAATATAAAATATTTTCTTGTTTGAAATTGTTCAAATGGGATAAAATTGCAATCGATTATTGTTAAAATGGTACAAAATGTACTTGGTTGGCTATCAATATTTGGGAGCCCCAGTATAGCCTATGTGAGGGAAGAGTTATTGTGCGTACAGTCTTTGCTGAAAAGAAACTTCTTCTTCACAATTTTGTCATTTTTTGTTTTTTCTTTCCACTGGAACAAAAGAACAGCAGCACAGACTTGACCATGTCTATACAGAATGTCAATTAAATGTAAATGTAATTAATATAATTATGCATTTAAGTTTGTAATTATGTGTTTATATATGACTAATTATGTAATGGAAAATATATACATAGCAAAACAACTCTAACAGACTTCTAAGGGTTAATGGTGCATTGCAGCACCTGTACATGTTGTTCTCCACAGTCAGAGTGAAGCAAATCAATGACACATTTAGTTTAACGCTTAATTTGTTATTGGATTTGTCTATTTACTAACCTTTGGTCCAGGACGTCCAACGGGACCCCTTTCACCTTTTCCTCCAATCAGCCCCTTCAAAAGGGAAAATGAGAGAAGAGTGTTCAAAAAATCATTTGCAGAAGGTTCATGAAATTTGGCTGCAATTTCAAAGCTCACTTAAGGCTTTAAGCAAATGCTGTGACAGCTTCAGAAAAATCATCAACATGCTGCCAGTTTTCTTTCTTTTTTTCATTCCTTTTTGACATCAGAACAAGACTAACAATTCACATTTGACTAATTTTGGCAGTTTTGAGCAAGACAACATTGGACTGACATTCCAAAGCGGATTATCTGACAAAATCCCTGTGGTATTGCTGCGATACTTAGCATGTGACTGGGAAAAGACCAGGCCAGCAAGACCTGCGTCTGTGACCACTGAGCTGGACAGTGAATAAATGCATAAAGTACCCATGATGCACTAGTAAAGGCACTAAGAAATCGATGAAAGAGATCCATCAGCTTATACAATGTGAGAAAAGGCACTTTAGTCTTTTTTACCATTCTTGCTATATCAGAATACTGACTATGGAACCAGAGCGGTTTAAAATTAGAGGTGAACTCACATCAATTCCATCCTCCCCAGGAGGCCCGTCTGTGCCCGGCTCGCCTGGTTCCCCCTTTTGACCCTGCAAAGTGAATTATAGTTATATACTTGAAAGAAATGTATGTGCTATATCTTGTGCAGAAGTTATATTAAGCAGACTGGTGGCTAGAAAAGTAAAGATGATAGTTAAATTAAAAAGTGTTTCAGAAGGTGCATCTGCAGGAATTACATTACCACTTCTCTTTGATAGTTACTTACTGCTGGTCCAGGAGGCCCTGGGGGTCCCTTTTCACCCTGTTAAAAGCATTGAGAAAGAATATCAGAACAGATAAAACCTAGTGTACTTGGGCTTAGAACTCTTAGAGGTGTCAAGTCTCAAAGTTATGAAAAAAAAATAATAATAAAAATAATTTTATTAGCATATCATATTTCCAATGAGAAATAAAAGAAATATCAAAATATTAATATTAAATCAATATATTATATTTAAGAATATTAATAGTCTTATTTAGTTTAATAACTGTAAATATCACATTTAACAACTCATAATGTCTATGTCTGACGTATAGTCAACAGTGAAACACTTGACCACAGGCAAATGTTCTATTAATGCTAAAATAAAAACTAATTTATGGTTATATGATGCATAACTGAGGAACAATAACACTTTCTGTAGTGGAGCATATTAATTAAATACTATAAAATACTATATAACATGATTCTAAAGTGGATTCATATAACTTCAGTTCCCTTTTAAAAAGTGCATACTGAATGAGGGGTGTAGCAGGGTCATCTACATCATCATGTATCCTTATTTATGTGTTAAATGACTCCTCCCACCAACACGCTCCTCCCTCAGATAGACACCTCCCTGTATTTGGCTTTATATTCAAGCTGTCATTTGAAAATGAGCATTAGTCTATACCGAAGTGAGTCTTCCACAGTCTTGATTCATTCATGCTTAGGCATACAACATAATAATGATCACCATTCTTCCTCATTAGATTAGACCTCATCATCTAGAGATGCATATGATAATTACACTGTGCTAAGGTCACTGCTGATTACCGCACTAAGGTCATTGCTAATCATCAGCACAGTTTAATACGTCACATTTGGTCTCTTTTAGACTCAGTGCAAGTCCACTACCACTCTTAGCTCGGTGAGTATCAAATTGCCAGATTCTTACCTAGGGGCCTCCTCACAGCTTTACCTTATAAAGCTAGCTCTCTGCATTAACAGGACTCTATTGTACACTTGTTTTCATTTCTGGCGCCCTCTGTTGAGAAAATTGTGCCATTGCAAGTAGAAGCACTCTCCATGTAACTGAGCACACAATGACTGTCTTTGTACGGCTCGGACTTGCGGCACCACAGAGCGGCTCCAATACTCACATCAATGCCGTCGGCTCCAGGGGTTCCTGAAGGGCCAGGGGGACCGGGCGGGCCCTGTGATCCTTGTGGACCGTTCTGAAATTAAATACAGTAAAACAGATACGCTCAGCTTCACCCTTTTTAAAAACCTACAGCATGCATGGCCTTAATACACTTAAAGCATAATGAGGAAGGTCATGCAAGGAATTTAGGTTTATTGATAAAGAATCTTATAAATTAATGCTTTGTGACCATAAATCTTTAATTAAAGAGAAACAGTACATTACGGTTATATATAGTTTCCAGACTGAAGTAAAAATGGACAATGACACAGAGGTAAAAACTCTAAATATGAACATAATATCAAAATTAATTTTACTAATTCAACATCAACAATATCTAGATGCCTACTTATTTATCTAACCCATTACAGGAACAGTGCATTCAGTGTCAACAAAAAGCTAAGCTTTTGTGAACCAGAATCATCTGCTTCAATATACAACATGACTGAATATTGTTTACATACTTTTATTGCAATGGATGCCAAACTTATTTCAATCTTTTATTCTATTTTATTGTAATAAAAGACACCATCTATCTTGGTGTAGCAGTGTAGACTAAAATTAAAGAAACTGAGGAAAGTTTAGGGGGGGACAGTGTGGTGATGGGGGATGGTGATGTTTACCAAGGCCTCGCACCCCCAGCCCCCTTTACAGAATTCAGTTTGATTCAGTTTAGCAGCAGACAGTCATGTATAATGACTATAACAAAAACATTAATCATATTCTTTTAGGAATCTGTATGTCTTACAAGTAAAATACAAGGTCTCTCAATGCAACAAATCCATATGTTGTGTCCGTGCTGCTTTTCCAATATTCCCAAGTAGGTGTGATTCTCTGAGAGCACCTTCAGGTTAGTAACTGCTAACAGAAAGCCTGAAAGGGGTCCTTGTTGACTGTTTCCGCACTCAGCCACTACATTCCATCTGTGTCTAGGCCACATTCTGAACCTCCTTTTCATTTCACTCAATACAACCATATGTTAGATTGCTTGTCCTAATGTTTATGTCGAACATTATCGTAGAACAGCAACAAAAGTACATTGCTGGGAATCTAAAGGGAAGTTTAGGCTAAAGAACATGTACAGCTGAAACTGACCGAAGGGTCTAATGACTGTAAACATGAAAATAATACCAGCACCAATAATGCAACAATAATGTCTAATTGTTGCCGGTTTATGTGGTGAACCATCTGCTGAATACAGCAGTAAAATGATTCTAATGATAATCTAATGGTTATTTTGAGCTTTAACAATAAAGCTCAGATAAAGTACTGCACTATCCTCCCTCCTCTGTCTTTTTTTGCCAACCTTGGATCACACAAGCCAGCCAGCACCATCAGCGAAGAACAGTTATCTCCAGCCTCACTCACCACTTGAGCCAAAGCCAGGCACAGCATCTGCAGCAGGACCAGGAAGGTAAAGTGTCCAGCCATGGTGATGACTCACTTCTAGCTCCTCTCTCCTTCTGAAACACTGCTCCCAGGGACTGCTCCTTGCCTTTCCTCTCCTCTCCTGGCCTCTGAGCCCAGGACAGAAGGGTTCCGGCCAAGAGAAAGGTGCACGTATGTGTGGGAGAGTATTTGGTGCCCAGAGCGGAAGAGAAAAAACACGGCTGCAGGGACCCGAGAGGGGGGATGAGAGGTGTAACCCAACTGTACAGCCAGCCCCTGAGAACTCAGGGAGCTCAGAGCCCAGCACTGTGAGAACCGGACAGACCTGTGGACCCCTGAGGGGGTGGAGCATCAATCTAATTATCATTCTCATGAATATTAAACAACTAACAGAACGTTGGGAAACTAATTGCACAGATCTGCCCTTCACCAATAAAAAAAACAGAAAAGAGTGAAAGGCTGATTCCAGCCTCTGCTGAGCAATTTTTTTAAATGTATTTTTATTTTTTTAAACAATTAAATAATTGAACAACACAGTTGGAAAAAACTTGAGAAATTGTACTTGGTTACAATACTTAAATGATCTTATTCACTTTTCCCAGAGGAAATAAAAACCCATTCTTTTTAATCTTCATGTTTTCATTAAGGCCTGCAAAGTACTCAATAAAAGTCTCAAAGGCCAATATTTTTCTCTTGCCAATCAGCCAAATAGAGTTCCTGTGCATTTGAATGTATTGTTTTTATTTAAATATCCAACCATATTAATATTACTGTAAAATAAAACTGCCCACATCTTTGCTAACGTTTACTAATTTGAACCCCACACCAAACAATAAAAATGTGTTTGTTAAAACGTTTAGCTTTGACTTTTAAATACCTTTGTATGTTTAAATGTCGTTTTTTAACTTTCCCTCAAGTACATTTTTTTACTTCATACGTCCCTTTTTAATTCAGTAAGTCTTCGAGAAAAGGTGTAATTTTATCGGGCCTCATTTACCAATACCTTCCTAAGTTTGTTCTTAAATTGCCTCTTGAGAAAAATCCTAAGAAAAAGTCTACGTCAGATTCATGACGTGTTCTTAAACCACAGAATTGTTTGCACCTTTGTGTGTGAACAAATTCCAAATAGGAAAGCACTGCTTCGTAAAACCTGCGTAAGAAGAAATTACTTCTTAAGATCGGTTGGTGAATGAGGCCCAGTCTCCTTTTTTCACCCATGTCAAATATCGACCACTGTTCGCACGAAAGCGCTCTTGTGGTGTTTGAGGTTCATTTTTAAACATTTTCATAAAGTTATTATTTTTAGTTTAATATAATAATATATAATGTTTTAACATAATAAAATAATATTTTCATAAATAATTTGAGCCATAGAGTTCAACAGGTAAAACGCCAGCTCTGGGCGCAATGCATCATGGGTGTTGTAGTATTTTGCGACAAATATTCGCATTGGCACATCTCATTGCTGAAAAGTTGGGAACATAACCGAGCTAGATTCAAGAAGTAATAATAACAATGAAAAAAAAGCATCACATGAAATGAAAGTTGTCATGAAGCGTTTAGAAATGTAAACCGTTTTAACAAAACCCCTCACGGTACGTTGTTCTCCAGGGTTGCCATGGTTCTCTGCACTGCACAGTCTCTCCAGCAGATGGCCCAATTTCTCCAATTTTGGAAACACATTGTACACAAAACGTCTTGAACCAGTCATTTAGCTACCTCTGTGAATCATATGTGTTCTGTCATAAGCTGGGGGTCTTATTACATTTTCAGAGTAATTCGGGAGAAGCGCATAGCGGCGAAAAATAACGCTGAAAACTGAAAGGCTGCTGTGCTGTGGCTGCCAGCGGAAACAGGAAGACGGCAGCAGCGCCGTTGGTTGGTGAGAGTGAGAGAGAGAGAGCCGCGGTGAGGCGTTTGTATTTCGGCGGTGTGAAGTAACAGCGTTAGGGTGAAACGCAAGGAACGGCCACTTTAACGCCGAATAATGTCCTCTTGATATTTACAGTGTCGCTTGTTTGGGAGCCTCTCGTCTGCTAAAGCTAACTAACAAAGTCCACATAACGGTTTTTCCTCCGTTCTGCTGCATTACTTTGCTAGCCGCTCGCAGCTAATTTGGAAATCTCCCCCAACCAACCAACAGAATCAGCTGTGTTTACGCTGACAGCGCCTGAGAAACTGGACTTTCTCTCTTTCCCACACGAAGAGCTGCGACTGATACCAAAGAGAGAGGAGTTTCCGTAGGATTTGAGGAGAGGAGAAGTAATTCGGCTGGATTGAGAATGACGGGCAAATCTGTGAAAGACGTTGACCGCTATCAGGCTGTCCTCACGTCCCTGCTCGCCTTGGAGGAGAACAAGTTCTGTGCTGATTGCCGAGCCAAAGGTGAGTGAAAGCTGGTCCTACAACCCCGGCAGCCAAATAAAACCGAGCACAGTGGTCTGAATGGGCTAGTTTCCCTATAAGCAAATGCATATGTGGATATTAAACTATATATGTGAAATATGGGTAAAATATAGGCCTTCCTAGGTAAATTACAGGATGAACTGGACAGATATTGTTGAAGGGATGTGATGCATGAAGGCAGAAACGCTGCTGCATCGTTTCCCATGCAGGTGCTTTGCTCATCTTTGGATGACCAGCCAGCTGAGGGAAATAGATCCAGTGCATAATCAATAAAATCTCTGCAAGCACGAAAGTTTTTTTTTGAATGCTTTACTTGAGCTAAGCTTTTTTCGACTGCAGAAACAGCTGCGTCTAATATGCCTAATAGGCTAAGACAGTCAGATCCCAACTAGGACCATATGTGAATTTGTACTAATTGAGTGGAAGGACAGGCTAAGATAATCAGAACCAGCTAAGATAGGCAGAACCCAGTTTGTAACATTTGTGAATTCACTCTTGTGCAGTTTGTAGGTGCGATGTATGTCCAAAAGTATCCTGGCACTTTTTCTAATTAATGACTGTAGCTACTTTAAGGTGCACCCATTGCCATATTGCATTCAGTTACACAAACACAACCCTCCAGCTCTCCACTGGAAAGCATTGTCTGTAGAATGGGCCTCTGGAGCAGCCGCATATGAGCCTAAAGTCATCATGCCCAGTACCAGGCGATGGCTTGAGGGGTATAAAGCCCTGTGGCACTGGGCTGTGGAGCAGCTGCGTTTTCTGGAGAAACAGAGCCCCATCCAGTACCTCTGGGGTGAGTTGAAGTGACGTAATCCAGAACTAATCATCCATCGTCAGTACCTGAGCTCACTAACACTCTTGTGGTTGAATTATGCAATCAGGCCCCCGCAGCAATGTTACAACATCTAGGATAGAGATTTCCCAGAAGAGCAGAGGTTGTTACTGCTGCAATAATGGGACAAACTCTCTATTAATTATCTTGATTTCAGAAGAAAGAGTGTAGAATCAATGGTGTAACTTCTTTGAGACATCCTTTCACAACCCACATCCTGTTTACTTCAGATGAGCAGTGTTGTCATAGTACTTGTGGTGTTTTATGGAAGTAAGCTCTAGAGAGAAAAGCAAAACTAAAACTCGACTGCACAGTCTGTTGCACAATACATGACATGAAAAAGCACCTCTGAGAACAAGGACCACAATAATGTGACTTTTTTTTGTGTAAATGCTATTGACTGAACCAAACTCTTGGTGTCAGTTTGAACACAAACAATACTGTTTCAGTGTACTAGTTTCAGCTATAACTTGGCAAACTTTTCTTAACATTCAGATCCTGTCAAACTGCTAGCTCAGCTCCCTGTTTGGTAGGCTGAGTAAAGTCCTCTGTTGGCATGGGGGCATGACAGGCCATGTGCTCACTTAAGTTTGGGACACTCAGTGTACGCTCCTCGTGTCCTCAGCAGTCCTTGGGCCATGTGCACAATGACCGCGGGCCTTTAGGAGAGAGTGCCAAGTACCAGCACAGCTATGCAAACCAACTGCAGTTGGGAAAACAATAGGGTTGTTCCATGTCGAGTCTCAACACGTTTCAGACGTCCTAACTTCTGTAATGGCATTGGAATTCAGTGTAATTTCTAATACGGATAGTTAATTGCATAAAACAATCACAGAACATTAATCAAGGGAATCTAAGATTGTTAAATGAATGCAACAGTAACAGTGACAAGAACAATCATCTCGTTTCCCAAGGGTAGACAGTATCTATCACCCAGTGCCCCTGACCACAGCATTTCACATTTGGTCACTAAAATGCAGTGGCCACTAGCCTTTGAGATTTTAGATTTTCCGCCTTTGAGGTTTGAGATTTTCCGCCTTTGAGGTTTGAGATTTTCCGCCTTTGAGGTTTGAGATTTTCCGCCTTTGAGGTTTGAGATTTTCCACCTTTGAGGTTTGAGATTTTCCACCTTTGCGGTTTGAGATTTTCAGCCTTTGAGGTCTGAGATTTTTAGCATTCCTTTTCACTTTTAACAGACTTATTTAGTTGGACATAGAACTAATCAGACAGTTCTGATTTTGTTGCAACTCTTTAACTGTAATCACCACAGTAGCTAAAATGGCAGTCTGGTGACTATGGTAGTCCTACCCTCTAAGTTGGTCCACCTGGCACCACTGATACTTTTCCATTGACTGATATCAATATGAAATAAATGCTTTAATAAAATAAGGTATTACATATGCTGGTGCTACACCAAGATGCTATCATTGAATAAGCTAAATGATGTCGGGAAGACCAGCTTAGCTGGAGGGACCATCGTAGTCACCACAGTGGCGATTTACTGTAAAGTTTTTGACAAATATTTGCTTTTCAAAGCAACACTTAACTGTTTTTTTGTTACTGACATATGTCCTCATAAATATAATGTACATTAATATGCAAACGTTACACAAATTCCATGTTTTGTTGATTTTCTAAGTGAAAAAAGTTAATATATCCTGAACAAACCTAACTATTCTGGCTGCAGAATCTTAATTTTGGCCACAGGATTAAATGGCTTCTTGGCTCTATTGGTCAGTGCAAGTCTGTCTACTCCTGCTGTTTAAAATTATAGTAATTCTGATATGTCAGTAAGACTGTGATTGATCAGATGATGGAAGTAAACAAGTCTGCTGCTGTAGGCTCCTTTTCAAAACCTGCCAGGGCAACTCTTTTAAACAGTTATAATCTGATTATGCGATAATCTGTTCATTTCATATTTAATTTACTCACTGTGGAGTTATGAAAGAAATATGAGAGGTTCAGTAAAAAAATTCAATAAATGTAATGCAAAACCAGTGTAATACAAGTGGTCAAATGATTACATTGTGTGTCAGTACTTACTAATTACCAGTTCTGTGTTAAAGCAAAGAAAAATGATAGAAACAAAGTTGTGCAGCCCTAATGTGCACAAACAGACAGATGTGTGGCTTGTATTTTAGAAGTATAATCAGGCCCAGAAGCCAAGCAGATCAGAATGAGAACAAATGTGAATTGACGCTACATATTTGCAAATCACATGCCTGTGGTTGAGACTCTGTGTGATCCTGTGCCATCAAGTTGGGACCTAGTCCTATTCAAAAGATCAGAGGAAAAACGATTGCATTGCACATCGTCAGAGACGGATTAGACTGATCATTTCAATGCAAAACTCAGACTTCAGTTTCCTACATAGGTATAATAGAAGCTACAACTACAAGAACTACAATAAATATGAATGGTGACTGCAAAGCCTATGTTTGAATCTGTAAATCAGTTTGTGGTGCCAAATCCAGTGGTATTAGGCAATCTGCAGGCATCTAGACATCAGGGGTTGACCTCAGACAGGGTTCAGCCTAACTAGGCCTATTTGAATGCACTTGAAATATATCGCTTTTCTGTGTTTTTGTGAAAGAAGCTTTGCAGTAGTATTACGTCTTTGCGCCTCTGCTTTGGCAGTGTTACTATAGCATCACCCGCCCTTGAACCTGATTAGCAAGTCATACTGCGAGGTGTTATGCTGCAAGGTGAGATGCCATTCATTTCTTCCTCTTTTTACACCATGCTTTTTTAATACCAGGGATGCTGTGGAAAGTGCATAGCCTGTATGGAGGAAGGAAATTGTCCTATGCATCATCCTTTGGGTTGCATTGTGTTGCCAGGGTTAGTGTTATTGGTCAAATTCGAAATGAAATGATCAACATTGGACTGATATTTTTTTCAATCATCGGCTTTGTAGTGAGTTGATGTGTCATTCAGCTTGTTAATCGCCTTTATTAAGTGTACTTAACATCTATATGTCTAACCGAGGACTACGCACAGAGTCCGACTAAAGTAGCTCTACTAAATCTTCAGTAGTAATATCCTACCATTCAGAATAAGCTTGGTGCCCTGGCTCTGTTGATGTGTGTAGGCGTACATAGTCAAATTTATGAGAGGGAAGTTGTGTTCAGCTGAGCTTTTCCTGTCTCAGCCTTTTTTTAAAGTGCTGCTGCTGTTCTTTTGCTCTTCCCGTTTTCACTGATTCTCAGCGTTGAGGCAATGCGTGTGCATTCAAACAATGGAAGTGAAACAGACATGAGGAAAAAGGAAGTGGTTTGCAGTTGACCTTTCCTGCTAGTACACCTCAGCATGGATGCTCATTTGCATTCTCTTGTTCCATGGTTGTCATGGAGATATCACCCTGCAGGCTGAGGAATGAGTGGAGGGTGTAATGAGGATGAGGAGTGGACAGTGCTGCTGCCCCTTCTCTGTCTTCCTCAAGGAGCAATTTAAATGCAGGTCTGTGCAGTGTAGGGATGGGCATAGTTATCCAGACTCCTTTTAATGTGTGTCTGCCTAATTGAGTATTCAAATAAGACATGTAGTTTGGAGTAAAATGGAATAAATAGAGTATTAATTTATCATTTTAAATTAGCTTTTGACTGAATATGCAGTGTAGAAGAGCAGAGAATGGACTGTAGTCAAACAACTTGTGGAAGGAAGTGGATTTTCTTAAAAGGAAAACCTTTTTTGTGCAAAGCTGTTCTACAGGCACACCAAGTTCATTAGATTAATCATCATATGTCTGTGTCAGGAGAGAACATCTTGACCTGCAAATACATTTCTTGGCAGCCACGTCTTGTTCAGTCGTGGTTTCCTGTTTCTTTCACACCTCATTTGAATATTGTTTTTAGAAATTTTGTTTATCTCTGTACTGACGAACTGCCAGCCATGTCTGCTTCTAAGTGTATGAAAAAGCCCTTCCGTTCCAAAATAAACGAGTGTGTCTCGGAACTTTGATGCACGTGTGTGCGTGTCTTTGCTTCTTGCACACTCCTGGAGCTCCGATGGAGGACAACCAGATAGAGAGAGGTCAAGGTGGGATCAGACAGGGACAAAGGAAAACATTTCTTACAGCTTGTATATGGAGTAAAAGGCCTGAAACCATACTAAACATGCATTATGCTAAAATCTTGCTTGCTTGGCAAATAGCAAACTGACTAACAGGCTCCTATATCCTCCTGTAATATTCATAGGCTTTAAAATAATCAGAGGTGGACTTGCCCAACCACACTTGAACTTTCATGAACAAACTTACGGGTGGACATTCTCCTTCAGGATTTTCTGATAGAGAGCAGAATTTATGATTCCATCAGTTATGACAAGTCATCCCGGTCCTGCAGAAGCAAAGCAGCCCCAGCCCATCACACTACCACCACCATGTTTGACTGTTGTTATGATGTTCTTATGGTGGAACGCAGATGTAACAGGACCCATGTCTTCCAAAAAGTTCACTTTTGACTAATTAGTCCACAGAATGTTCTCCAAAGTCTTGGGGGTCATCTAGATGTTTTTTTTTGGGGGGGGGGACGAAAGAATTGCGAGACGAGCCTTTGTTTTCTTCATTTGTGGATAATGGCTCTCACTATGGTTCGCTGGAGTCCCTGAGCGTTTAGCAATGGCTTTGTAACCGTTTCCAGCTCCGTTTCCAGCTCCTCAGATTAGCCTTGGATGTGACTCCTGCTGTCACTGTGCTACAGAGCCTGTTGTTGAAGGGTATAGATGAGGAGCACAGGATCAAAACTATGAAATGTATTTTACTTACAGCGGTACAGAAAAGCTTTTCTCATGTGGAACAAAACCCACTCTTCTCCAATGCAATGCTGCTCGATACACGGTAACTAATATAGCATAGCTAAGTAATGCACTTCTTTTATATCACCTAATTTTAAACAATATAACTCTAATGTACATTGCGCTCATTTACGCTACCAATTAGGAGTGGACAATTTGAGTATATCATCATTGTTGTCATCAATTATGGTATATATCGTGGATATTGTTAGTACATAAACAACACTGACTACATTTTATTACAAAGTGAGCATAATTAGGCTTGTTTAATTGGAATTAGTGCAGTGCAGTTTGTAAAACACTGAATAAAAATCATTGTAGTTGTAGATGTATTTTTATTATAGTATTTTCGATGTGGAACTACAGATTCTGTTTTGTCTGCTACAACTTATGAAATCTAGAAAAACTAATTATTGTGATGTGTGTCATGAAAATGTCTTGAAGCACTAAGATATAGTATTTTTGCAATATCGCCCACCCCCACTGACAACTCCTTAATTTTAAGCAGGTTACTCAGTATGGTATTGGAATCGGTATTGGCAAGTACTTAAAAACATGCACTCGGTCTGAAAACAATGGTTTTGATGCATCACTTTTTATAAGTGATGGTTTCTACATTAAACCTACTGTATAATTTAGTGCACAGCCAGCCAACGTTTGTATTTGTATGACAGACAAATTAAAAAGTCATGTACTTACTTGGCTACCGTCCAGTTTTTTGTGTTGGTGCAGGCTGTGCTAGGTTGTGGAGTTTAATGCATGAATGGCATAATACAAAAAATGTTTATTGTTGGAATATTTAACTAGTATTTGTTAAAAATTTGCATAGTTTTTGCTGAAAAGGCTAACAGAGCTAATGTTAATGATCATTACAGTTCTGTACTGACAAGAATACAGTGGACGTGTGCAGTGGGCAAGACCATAGCTCTGCCACTGCTGAAGAGATGTTTATAACAAAGATATGACCGGTAGTGGTGTCCAGGTGTCATAGCAGCTTTGCAGATTAGCGTCATGGAGAGCACAGTCTGATCACTGGCTTAGCTCTGGCTGCAGGACAAATCCATACGCTGCCCTCCTCACAGGCTCACGCTTGATGGTAAATAGCCAGCATATGTTTACATAATTTAGGCACTTCCTTAACTGTGTTTTATTCTGAATAAACCATGAAGGCCATCTGCTAGTCAGGATGCATGCTGCTTTTGTTCTGGGTCATTTTCTGTCCTCTGGTTATTTCTAGATCGGAGAACCCCTTTGGCACAGAGAAAACCAAGCAAAGCAAACGGTTGGCAGAATATCAAGTGAAGTATGAGGATCCCTCAGCCCAGTTAGAGAAACTGGGTCTGCAGTTCATGACTCCTTTGCTCTCTCTTGTCTAGATTGCAGGGCCGCTGGGATTATTACTCTCATGGCTGTGCATGTGCTGACCTGTTGAGCCTGGTGGGAAATAGGTTAATGCGTATTTCAAGCAGGTGTGTGTGCGTGCTCATGGTTTGATCCTGTGGAGGCGAGTTTCGAAAGCCTTGTGGGATCTGGACTCTTGGACCATATTGACACATTTTGTAAAAACTTTGTAATAAAAATGGGTGTTTCAATCAAATGTGATATTCACATTCGTAAGACATTAACCCAGATCGATGAGGCACAGCATCTCTCATTAACTGTCATTAAACCCAGATGACAGATCCATAGTAGGTGAGACATAGCTTGAAATTTACACAGAGAAAAGCACCAGAAGTCTTCTAGATGAGCAGATAAGTGCTAATTTTTGCTTTCATCTCAGCTAACACTACAAGCCAAGTCTCTATTTTCTTTGTACCTTGTAGCTAGAAAACAGTAAGTCTGTGAAGAGCTAGTTAGCTGATACCAAACCTGATAAGTGCACTAGATATTGTTGAAAGTTTCTTTGCATTAAATCTACACAAGTAGAGTGTTAAATGAGCTTGCGCTTGTTGTTCCTTGTCACTTTTCTGCATCGCTTCCTGTGCTACAGCTGTGGCCAAATAGGCTTATTATTAGCAATCTTGCTTCCAAACTGTCTTTGCTTTGCAGGGAATACTTTGTTGTACTAACATGTACAGCACAACACACTCACAAATGTCTACAGTTGTGTAGAACCATATGTTGTCAAACAATCATTACCAAGTGCTGTTCTCTAAACGTGATATAACCAAGTTAAATGACTTGTCAGAGAAAGTGTTTCCAATTTAAACCCAATTTACATTCTGTTTGTGGCAACAATATATTTAGGTCTAATGACTGTGGAAATGAACTGCAGTCGTCTCCAATAACTGTGATCAAGCGGTTATGTGATAATTGTGACATGCCTCGTGGCAGCCTGTTCATGGCTGCAGTAGAGTTTCTGCTTTAGTAGACTAAACAGATAAACTATGCCTGTCTATAGTGAATTTTAGAGTTCTCGTGGACATCTCATTGTTCTTCAGTATGAGAAGGTATAACGTTAGGCGGAAGTTACTTTGCATGTAAAACATTCTAATTTACTATTAGCAGTTATTTGATTGTTAAACTTTCATGACTACTCCAATATTTAAAAATACAGACTCGTTCCTACTGTTACAAAGGCTACGTTCACATTACAAGCCTCATTACTCAAATCCGATTTTTTGCTCAAATCTAATCTGTCTGACATGGTGGTCCACACTTGTTTAGGTAAGTGATTCAAATCAGTTTCATTAATGTGAATGAACCGGTGTCCTGAAATGACCTGCATGCGCACATTCTACTCAGTAACATCACGTGAGTGAATCACGTGCATCGTGTATAATTAGCAAACAAACTAACAGTCAGAACGAGCCTTCGCTGAGAAGATAATTAACTCTGATCAGCTCTCATCTGTTCATTATTAGAGCGAGACGAAGGTGAAAAGGGTGAGATATGTTTCTTTTCCACCGTTTACAGGCTTTAACTTCTGTTCGGGCTGCTGCCATGGTAACGCTGAATGATGGCGCACGCGCAGTGAAAAAAAGCACATGAATTCCGATCTGAGCGTCACATTAAGGTCGCACGGCCATGAATCGGATGCGTATCCAATCTAGGACCACATATGATAGTGGCTCAGGTCAGATTTGGAAAGATCAGATTTGTCCACACAGCCCTGAAAACATCAGATCTGAGTCACATTAGGGCAAAAAGTCAGATTTGTACCACTTCAACATGGTAATGTGAACGTAGCCAAAGTGAGTTGTTAACTTTTTTTTTTTCCTCCCTGATTTTTTTTTGTTTTTTTGTCACCATCTAAAAATTCCAGATGAAGGTACCAACAGAAAAGGTCCAATAACTTGAAATAAAATCTTGTTACCTTAACACACATTATTGTTTTTCTTTTTTCTGTAAAGTTTCCATTTCTGAAATAGAAGGTTTTGTTACAACAGCAATGAAATGTGTGAGTCTTTTTTGTGTGTGTATCCATCACTTGGAAACAGGGCTTAGGCTGTTTAAACAGTAGTGTGTGTGTTTGTGAGGGTCACTGTTTGTTCAGCACACATTGTCTCTCTGAATCACAGCAGGTGAATGAAGAACAACAACTAAAGTCCATCCTGGTCAGCTTACTTCCATTTTCCTGTCTCTACTTTTATTTATTAAGGCAGCCATTTTAAATAAGAATAAGTTCTTAATGTCGTGCCTGATTAATTTAACGGTTAAATAAAATAGGAAACCATATATCCATTGTTCTTTCTTCTGTTTCATCCTCTTGTTTGATCCTGTGGGTTTATAGCACCTTGGTGCTGAATTAGCGTTTGCGGAAGTCCTACTGGCAGCATATCAGCAGTTTCTGAGCATCAGTGAACGACCATACAGTTTTCAGTGCTGCAATATTATGACTTCTGGCTGTTGCAGTGAATTGCCTCAGAATTTCCACAGACCATAAACCACCTTCACCAGGGCAAAAAGAGGAAGTCGCTCACTAGATTGCTCAAATCAACTGCATTGTGTGGAAAGTGCCAAAAAAGATTTCTCTATGTTCCCATATAATTCTCAGTACATCACCATGACTGTTAAAGATTGTCTTTCAGTATTATTTGAACGCCGCTGTTGCAGCAGCGCCACAACCTGCTGTAGAGTTGCAACAACTTATTAATGACATTGATAACATCGACAACAAAAAAAATGTTGGCAGTGGGTTTTTGACCAGTTTGCTGTGTAACTTCATTGAAGGAGGGAAAACATTTGCAAGACACAAGCTGCACCTGTGGGAAGTGGTGTATAGCAGGGAGTCTTGTAAAGCTTGCACAGACCAGGGGCATGACCAGCTATAGAGAAAGTAGCACATACAACAAAGAGCACAGTTATCTGTCATCTATATTAATATATGCTCATAGTTTCCTAAACCTCTGAAAATCATTACTAAGAAAGACTGTGGAAAACCTATGAGTTTATGATACTTTTAAAATAGCTTTGATAGAGAACCGTTTTAGAAGGTTGACTTGTAAGTGTGCATCTCTAAAGGTGATTTCTGTTTTTGTAGTTTTGTTTCAAGTGCATAGAAATTCCTACAGTCTTTATAATGGCAGAACAAGATGTTCAAAGGCTTAATTATGACTTATAGCATTAATATTCGGAGTTGTCCAATTATTGGCCCGGCTGATTATCAGATCCAGTTATTGGAATTGGCATTTTAACTTCTTTCACTGCCAGTAAGTGGGCTTTTATGTGATGAATGCACATCTACGGAGCCCTGCTGGTGACATCCCATATAAATAAAAATAATGAGTGGCCATGCATGGCCACGACTTAGTAAGGTGTGGAAATGAGATAATTAACCCTTGACCACAGCTTCATGAGGCATGATCTCGTTCCCATGCCTTACGAAGTCGTGGCCACACATTAGTATCTTGTTCCCACGCGTTAATACAGCATGTTTTTATTTATGAGGGATTTCATCAGCAGGACATGTTTCTAATGCATCCATGATTGAAATAAACATGTCTGTAGTTTGGCTTGATTATGTTTCAGAAAGGTGCATCTATAATAAGCTAATATAAGCTTTAGCTGCTTTCCTCCCATCTCCGCCAGAAAACTTTTCTTCGAAAGTAGAAGTTTCTTGTAAAATGTCTCTCAACATTTGACTGTTTTACAAGGCTAAAGGTGCTTCTCATTCTCCAGCTTCTACAATGAGACCAAAACCAAAGTTATAAAATCACTAAAGAAAACGGGTAGGATGGCAGTAACGTGCTGTGTGGACATCCATTACCACTGGATCTTATTTCACCGTAACAGCGCATTTTATCGCAGACGAGTGGCAGCAGTGTCTCATGTGCTCCAAACCAGAGCAGTGAATGAGAGCGTTCCAGTTCACTTGTCACTTCACTTCCATTTGTTCTATTAATAAAAGATATTGGAAGTGAATTCTTAATGGATAATTACAAATAATTAGCTTCAAAAGTACCAAGTCCTCACACAGTGAGAAAATAGAAATCCTGTATAGAAAAAAAAGATGCGTCAAGATGCATTGATAATCGTTTTATAATCACATCGCAGCCCTCAGAATCTAATCGTGAGGTGCCTAAAGATTCCCACCCCTAGTTTATACTTTCTGGGAGCTCCATTTTTTTTAAATGTTCAAATGTGTTGGTATTTGATTAAGGATTATGTTTATTAAATGTTATTTGTGTAGGAATTCCTGTAAATTTTCACACTAGAAACTTGAATTTATAACTTAAATTTAACTGATAACAGTTATCGGCCTCTTTGTTTACTAATAATTTGTATCTGTAACAGCCCTGAAAAAAAATCGTTACACTCTTAATAAATATAAAAACATATGACTAATCAAAGCAGTAATTAAGAGATTGGTTGATTATCAAAATCATCATCAGTAGCTGCCCTAATACCATTTCTGGTTGCTGTATTGGACGTTCTAAGCTCGGAGTTCCCTTTCAGTGATTAAAGTGAAAGAATGTATGTTCTGAAATGTGTTGGGTTGCTGAGTTTAATTTCTTGCTGGTGCTCTCTAATACAGTCCACATGCTGATAACAAGCATGGTGTGTTGCATCTCATGCCAGTGTTCCTGAGTGCTGTGTGATGCTTCTGCTGATCCGTGAGTCAGCCTAAAACCTGCTGGACTCCACGTGGGAGTTGATCACAGGCTCACATGTTCTGTCCAACATCTCTTTCCTGGCAATCTCTGCCTTCCTCCAACAAATAAACACACAGAGACACACGCTCTCACTAACACTGCCTCGCATGTCACCATCTTCCAGCCAATAGCCTTCAGTAATGCCCTACAAGCTGATTACCCTGGGCCACAAGCAAGGGTCAGAGAGATAGAAATGGGATAGGAGGAGGGAGAGCTCTCTCTGGGTTGGACCTTGCCAGCAGTCTGTGTCCCTGTGGGGATATCCCTCTATCATTGTTCTCTGCCCTGTCACATTAACAGCTTGATCTGAGCAATGCAGGAAAGAGCTAATAATGTTCACAGCCAAAGAGACTTTGTTGAATTCTTCCACTTAGTAGTTAAGCTGACCATGGTCACTATACAAGCACAGAATTGTAACTGATTGTTATTGGGCTTAAGCTGCTTGGTTGAGCTTACTGTGGACTGATAAGAACATTTTAAACGAGGCATACCTGAAGACCATCATTGTGTTTAGGAGAGTTTGTTTTTCATGTTGAATGCAGAGACTGGATCATTTAACTTTTCAACATAGAGCTCCACAGAGATACTGTATGAATGCTTTTCATCCACGGATTGTCATTATCTTTAAGATGAGCAGTCAGGCCGTTACTAAGCAGAGTTACTGTTTATTTGCTGAATTTAACATTGGGGGGGAAATAAAACATAAAATCCTCTATAAAAGTTATAATATATTTTGTTTTATTTTTTTCCACTGTGTTAACCTTAGCCAATAAATTGAAATTGTGCACTACATTTTGCAAACAAATGCCATATTTAAGTGCTTCTTTTCACTTATAAAATCTACAAAACATGTATTTTGATCAGAAGTTTTCGAACTTTTGCATATGACTGGATATACACTACCATTCAAAAGTTTGGAGTCACTTGTAATGTATCTAAATTTTTATTCAGAAATAACTTGTACGGTGTAGATTCAAGTGTTATAAACTTGACAACAAAATGCAGATGCGTGGTTTTACAGTTTTAAGGTATTCTGGGAGAAAGAGGTAACGGTATGGAAAATATAGCAAATTGTTATTATAATAATATAATAAACTGTATTTATTTATAGTAATTTCTTGTCACAAAATTGAGCAGCTATTTAATCAGCATGATTTGGCCACTGGTTTTCAAAAATGGCATTCTTTATTATAATTTTGATTCTTAGTGTTTTACAGCATATAAATAGATATAAGTGTGTGTGTGTGTGTGTGTGTGTGTGTGTGTGTGTGTGTGCATTTGTCTGCTTACATCTATATATATCTATATGTGTGTTTATTTGTCTACTTTGGCAGACATGAAAGAAAAGGAGCAAATCTGTTACATCTGTTTAAGCACTACTCTTGTTATACTGGCCCAGTGTGCTTAATGTCTCTCCTTACACAAAGACCAACAAACAATAATGTTGCCACAACACTCAAGAAAATGTGACATCACCTATCATAAGACAGAACACTGGTGCATTGTGTTCCCTTCAACGAAATAAAGAG
Organism: Colossoma macropomum; assembly: GCF_904425465.1. NCBI lineage: Eukaryota > Metazoa > Chordata > Actinopteri > Characiformes > Serrasalmidae > Colossoma > Colossoma macropomum. The sequence goes on along the minus strand of NW_023494787.1, from coordinate 16,044,527 downwards.
TTACCTAGTGCTGCCACCTAATGGCCACTATCACTGCTCTGCTGCCAGGGCTGAGGAGCTTCGCAAATCCCACTCAGAGAGAGACGAGCTCCAGCATTCTCTTTGAAGCCTCCTCATGTCCTGGAACAGGACAGTTACATAATTTGTTTTAGGGGCAAATAAGGAAAAGAGAAAGTGATCATTATTCTTCCCTCGAGCAGCTGGCGTTCCCAGCGCCCCCTCGGTAGACAGATGCACTGTGTAAGCCCCACACAAACCCACAGCTCAGTCTGAGTCACGGCTCACTCTGGGGCTGAGGATAGAGTGGAGCGCAGTGGTCCTCCCACAAGCCTGTGAAGAGTCACTCAGTTCGCTGTGTCATGTGGATCGAGTGAGAGAGGAAGAAGAGCCAGACTTTAGCAAAATCGTGACATTCATTCTCACTCACTCACTGTTCTCCATAATTTCTATATTTGCCTCGGTGTGTATGGTAGAAAGCGTGACACACTCCTGCCTTCCTGTCTATGAATATCATTGCTGTCCAAAGAAAAATAAGCATCTCCAAAATAGTAACTTTACAGAAGAGGGCAAAAACATTCTTTACTTTCAGTGTAAGTTAATTTAAAGGGATTTTATTCGAAGTAGTTTTGGAGCATTTTTGTTAGTCCATTCATCATGAAAATTTCCCACAATGTAAAGGACATCTGCCATGCTCGAATAATGTAGAAAAGTGAAAATCAGAAAAAAAGGAGATGCATGTTTTTCTTTAGACAGTGACAATATACTTTGCCCTGGTTAATCATGCTTCTTTTTTGAGCCAATAAATAGTCTTGAGTTTGAGTCATCCAGCATAAATAAAACAGATAATTTTATTTTTCTCTTATCTTCTTCTTCTTGCTTCTTATCTTTCATCAGGTCCAAGATGGGCGTCTTGGAATTTGGGAATCTTCATCTGTATCCGATGTGCAGGAATACACCGGAATCTTGGTGTACACATATCACGTGTCAAGTCTGTCAACCTGGACCAGTGGACCCAGGAGCAAATTCAGGTATCCAGAGCCAGTGTGCTAGACTTAGACTGTATATGGGTATTTGTGACAGTCGGGGGAAAGTGTACAGTGGACAAAACATATTCTAATAAAGGAATTGCATCTAGTTGTTGTGAAGCTCCTTTGAATCTACTTCTTCTAATCCATAATAACAGGCATTTCTGTGACATTGCAGTAAGTTGTCTGTACCTGTCTGTTCAGAAAGTGGTCACGATTCAGCACCTCGGATTAATGAGGCCAAAATCAGAATTGAAACAGAAAAACAAAACTGTGCCATGTATAAAGATGATCAGATATGGGTCACTTTTCCCAGCAGTGTGAACGTAACTTTAGACCCAGAATTCCTTATTTGTGCAAAACGATGTACCAGCTCAGGTCTATAGTGTTAGATTTTGGCAGGCAGACCAAGGAAATACCTTGTGAAGAGGTGTACGTTGTCACTGAATCCTCTGAATTACAGGGTCGAAATATGAATATTGTTACATGAAAGCTAAAACTCCTGTGCATTGAATTGATATTATAAGACTGGCAACCTCAACAGAACACCCAGTGCAAACCAGAAAGCTCTGTCAAATGTGGTAGTTAAATGACTTTGACAGTAGGAGCCTACAATTTGAGTAAATGCTGTTATATAACGTTCTTCAAGTGTAGTAGTAGTAGCAGCTCTGCTTTCATGGGATGTCAAGTAGTGATGCACCAATAGTCACCTTATTAAACGAATAGGATATCAGCCAGACATGTCCGATACACATTCGATACCTTCTCTGATATTGCATTCACGTTTGCTGTAGACGGACGACGGCAACAGAACCGCAATAGAAAATTCTGCCACTGCTAGCAACAACGTTCCACAGACCGCAGCGGTGTTCGGAGCACTTTGTTAAGAGTTCAGTTTTCCCAACTTTTATCGTTGACCACAGCAGAGGAATAAACCGGATGTTGATTTTTTTTTGGGGAGCCTTAGATGCCAAACATCTCATTGTTGATAAACTCGGTGTTATACAACAAAAATAAAAGAGCACAGATCGTCCTCCTCCTTTTTTCCACCTGAAATAAACAATCTATACTGCTAAAGCTCTCCTCTGATAATCATTGATTTTCACTGGCATCGTAGTCACCATGTCAAGGCTTTGTCATTTCAGCTGTATACAAGTACACAGTGAAATGAAACAACATTCCTCCAGGACGATGGTGCAACACAGGAACACAAGTGCGAGACAATACAATATACACAGTGCAGACCATACAGTACAATAAATAAATATCAAAGATAAATACAAATAAATACAAAACAGAACACAGGCAGTACAGTACTGAGAGTATGTGGAGCTGTGCAAAGGAGGATGTAACATAGTATCACATATTAGCAGCTTAGCAGATAGTCTAGCATATATGAGCATAACAGTCACTGAGGTAGCAACCAGAACAGCAATGCACAGTATACAGTATTTGGCTGATACAGAAATTCCAGCATCTAACAATGTTAAAGTGAAGTATAAAATGTGCAAAAATGCAAGGTCAGATAATTGTTGTGGACAGAATGTGCAAAAATGCAAGGATTCAGATCTACAGTCATGTCAAATGAAGTGTTTCAGTGAAATGCAGTAACTATATTTTTACAGTGTTCCATAATTTGGAACTGCAAGAAGTGGGGAGTGAGTTGTCCCATGTTGTTATGTATATGTGTGTGTGGGTCCATGGGAGTTGAGGAATCTGATGGCTTGTGGAATGTTTGTGTGATTTCATGCCGCTGTCAGGTGCATAGAGTGGAATGACGCTTTTTTCAAACATGATTGCAGCATTAGTCACGGTTGCTCTTTATTTGAAGTGTGTTATTCCAAAACGTGCTAAACATCAGCAGCATTTTCTGTGTTTATTAACAGAACAGAAAGCTCATATATGTAATTATTATTAATGATCACATTTCAGGCAGATGTCTTTGTTTAAGGAAATAAATAAATAGCAAGTGTGAACTTGCCTCTAAGCTGTGGTGCATCAGAACAAAAGCCCCACGCAGGAATTTGTTTATGTACTGTATCAGCTTCATGAACGAAAACATAATTCTTACGCCTGCATTTTTATCAATTTCATGTAGGCTAAAAAAAATTATACTTAAATTTGAGTAATGTGGTTAAATATGAAATGAATAATAATGGTGCCTCAATATAAAAATACTCAATTTAAAGGTCAGCTAACAAGACCGCCAACATGACTCATGCTGGCTAATAACAAACTTCTGTAATTTGGAGGTAATTTACGCTTGACGCAGCTGCTAGTAGCACAGCAGCTTGTAATACTTGTAAAGCTAAAGTTGTGAGGGGTAAACTCACATTTTTGAATTTTTAGATTTTACAACTTTATTGTTGCACCGAAAAGTTTACACTGGCATGATAATTACTGTTTATTTTGCTGTTGCACTATTCATTTTATTCATTTTCATTTGTATTACTCTTTTGTTCTAGTCAGAGCCTTGTGTTAGACAACATTAGGTATACAGAATTGAAATAAATATTTTGAAATATGCACTGATATTGGATTGACACTCTGTATCAGCCAATACTCAGAGTTCAGGTATCAGTATCGGAAGAGAAAAACTGGGATCGATGCGTCTCTAATGTCAAGTCTTTTTGATACTTAAGAGTGTTGGCTTGCTTGTAGCATGTATGTAGCACTAATTGTATTTCAACCTCATAATCCTATGACATGTATGGGGAAAAAAACATCTACTTTGGAACATCATCTTTTTTTATCACTTTTTTTTTAATGTCATTCAACTCAGAATCAGAGTTCCTTATTTTGGCAAAATGACATGTAACGTAATAAGTCTATAGTGTTAGGTTTTCTGAGACAGACCAGGGCTGTATCTTGCATAGAGGCATTTTGCAAGATAACATAGGATTCTGCTTTTGGACGTTTGTATTGTTTCTTTCTTTGCATGTTCTTTACAAAATATGACATATGCTAATGAATGCTACTGGATGGTTTTGTTTCTATTTAGTGTGTGCAGGAAATGGGGAATGCCAAGGCACGGCGGCTCTATGAGGCCTTTTTACCTGAGTGCTTCCAGCGTCCGGAGACAGACCAGTATCCTTCTCTGTTAATCCTTTATATAGTATCAATGATATGAACTCAGACACTTAACATTCCAATGCCACTGTTTTCTTTAAACACTTTTGTATAGAGCTGCAGAGATATTCATCCGGGACAAGTATGAAAAGAAGAAATATATGGACAAATGCATTGATATCCAAGCTTTTCGAGTGAGTCCACAGTCTTTATATTAAAAAAAAGTTTCTTGTTTTATGTAGATGTTAATTAATTAATTAAATATGTCTATCTACCCATCAACAATTTCCAGAAAGAGAAGAGTGCGGCAGTAACGAAAGAGGCACCTGTTGTTTTTGAGAAGATGAAGCTGGTTAGTTGTGTTTGTTTAGTTTGAAGAATGTATCAGACATTCTCTTACTTAAAATGTTCGAAGAAGATTATAGTAGAGCTGTTAGAGCGACCTAATATATCTCTAATCTGTCTTCTTGTCTTGTAGAAGAAGGAGGAGCCTCAGCAGTTCAAGAGCACTCCAAAGAAGCAGTCCCACTCTGTAAATGATCTTTTAGGACTAGGTAAGATTTTGACATTGACCCGTATTTATGGTTGTAAGAAAAAGTTTGTGAACCCTTTAAAATGATCTGGTTTTGTGGATGAATAGCTTCTAAAACATGATGTGTTCTTCATCTAAGTCATAATAATAATCAAAGGCAGGCTTATTTAATAAACAACAGACAGTATTTTATCTGTTTATCATCACATCTTTATTAAATTAGTGGTCTAAAAAGTCAAGGTTATTGATGGAAAATAGGCCCAATCCTCATATTTAATAACCAGTGGAATTTCCTTTATTAGAAATTCTCAATCATACATTGCTAATCAGTCCAGTGATTGTGTTAGAAGGCATTTTGGGCCATTCCTCTGCGTTAATTATATAATGGACTGCATCATATCAAACCACATCATTTTACTTGGATTCCAGTCAGGCCTCTGTCTTGACCATGTAGATGTTCTTCTGTATGAATCTGTTTATTTATTCTTGCTGTACAGTTTTTTTTTTTTATTCAGTTGTCTGTGAAACACCAGAGCTATATAATCCTATGCAAAAAAACATCACAACTGTGGCGGCAACTAGCTCCACCAATTTGACTCTAAATGGATATTTCTTTCATAGATGCTCCTCCAGTGCCTGTGGCAAATGGAAAGGCCAGTCCTGAGCAGAGCCCTGCTTTGGATCTGTTCAGTTCCTTGCCTGCTGCCAACTCAAACTCTGCCAAGAGCACAGTAAGGCTTTTACTTATCTGTACAGATTCTGAGAAAAATGTTTGGGTAAACCAAAATTTGACCTGATAAATGAGTTTAATATTGTCTTACATGGTAACAAGTGTGACTTCACTGTGGTAAAAGATAGAGATGGACCGATCAGTGTTTTTCAGCACAATCGGCTAATCGAGGGAGGGGCTGGAAGCCATATTCGAAGGCGCAGAAGTAATTCTCAACTTAAAAGCAAATAAACCTCTCCCTTCCGTGCTCCTTCAGAAGCTCTGACCCCCAAATTCATGAACATGCATTGCCAAGTCAAACAACACTTTTTTTTAGATCTGCATGGCAATTAAAATCCTTTGCAAACATTGTATGGGAAAATGCCATGATATAACATTAGAATGAACAGCAAATAATGTAACTAACATTAGCTAGGTTGTGGGTTAGCATAGTCACTACAATTGCTGCTGCGAAGTTAACTACAAACATTAGCAAATGAGACAAAACAATACTAAACTATTGATTCTGTAAAACAGCAAAAATAAGTTAATATTACCCACCTGTCAAGCAGAAAAAGAGCAACATCCTCATCTCTGTTCATGCTTTTCAACTCTCAATGAAGCTTCAGTCAGCATCTTTTTCCACCAGCTTCTTGTTTGAATTTTCCTGATCCAGATTAAATGGTGCAGTTACATTCTGTCACCTGAGGCTAGCATTGCCATGTAAATAACAATTCCTGGTTCCTGGATGGCTTTTTAAATGTACTGAAAAGGCTAAAAGGGCTGACATCCGATCACTTTTAGTTGTGCATCTTATTTCTATTTTCAGTCCCTGCCAAAGCCATAGGTCATAAAGCTAGTACAGTGTACTAACAGAAACAAATCCTCAATGCTTTGACAACAAACTGCATTAATTACAGCTCTGCACATTTACACAGTGACTTTACAGCAAAGTAGCCAAAGAGCCAAATGTGTAATATAACGTTATTCATTAGTGAAACAGATAAGCAAGGCTGAATTTCCCGTTCCAGCTTTACTGGTGCAGTAGTTACATTCTGGTGCCTGAGGTTAAATATGGCTCATATGTTTTCTGTCACTGATCAGCTCTCAGAATTGACTATGTTAGAGAAATTGCATATTTAGGCTGAAAATCTGTCGATAACGATAAATAGCCAATCGGTCATTCCATTTCTAATAAAAGAGTATTTTGTCCTCCTGCAGCCTGCATCGGGCTCTGTTTCCAGCTCCATGCCCAAAGGCCGGGTAGCAGCATCAGTACCAGAGAACCTCAGCCTTTTCCTGGACCCACCTGCCAAAAGTGATGAGAACAGCAAGAAAATGTCCAAAGACTCCATCTTGTCTCTATACAGCAGCGTTACACCTCAGACTAACATGGCTGCTCATGGTAAGAATTCAGGCCTAAGAATTCATCTTCGATTACTTTTTCCAGCAAAAATTCCTACAAAAAAAATTACAGTACTTGCATGACATGGTTACAGCACTCAGATATGCAAAGTTGGTGTTACTCCAGAGCTAGGATTGAGGAACATGCTGCCTCAAGATGTACCTTTTGTGTGTGTATTTTGCCTGCAGCTGGAATGTACATGGGAGCAGCCCCGATGGGCTATGCCCCTGCTGCTGGGTACGGGCATTACCAGGCTCTGGCCACTCAGCAAGGCATGATGGGAACCATGATGGCCCCACAAGTGAACATGATGGGACAGCCGGGCATCATGGCACAGCCAGCAGTGGCTGCCCCTACTCCTTACATGGCGGGAGTGCAGGGGGGCATGATGGGAGTGCAGAGCGGCGTGATGGGGGGTGTAGGGGCACTGCCCCAGCAACCGTATGCTGTGCAGCAGGCCCAGCAGCTGCAGTGGAACATTGCACAGGTAAAACCAACATGCAGTACTAGGGATGGGCTTTTTAATGTTTTTTCTATTTGAATATGTGCATTGTGAGATGAATATCCCAATGACAAATTTTTATAATGTTCTATGTTACACGATCAGTCAAAAACATGTTTGATAATTGTAAGACAATACACTATTTATTTTATATTTCATTCGAAACTACTGCCCTTCACATACTTATTCAGTTACACAGAGCAAGTAAACCAGAGGACCTCAGGACCTTCTAGGCCTTCAGAGAAGACTTAATGATTTCTGGGAGCTAATAAATACAACACTTCTGTAGGACAGTGTTCATAAGGTTACATGACCCCTACATAAGCCCTTTATGATTGCTGACATAAACATCTATAAACACTTATTCCAGTATGTCATAAAGGTTGCTTTTACCAGTTTTGATGTCAAGTCGCATTGACTATTTTTCAGATATTGTATCATGACACTGTTCGTGGGGACATGACAGATTTTTGTAGCACAGTGTATGTCACGGTAATTGATACTCATAATATGACATAGCTTACCACTTTAGGCTGGTTAAACAAAAGTGAGCATTGTCTGTGGTAATGTGTACCAAAGTTTGCTTAGCGCTAACATGCTACAAGAAATCCCATTTCTAAAAGAAATTCCCATTTTTGACAGTTTTGATATTTATAGCCAAAATTGAACAAACACTGAAATAAGTTTGTGTCCATATATTTGAATAACCATGCATGGAACAAACTTTGCTTAAAGATGGGCGGTTAGTGAAATTCACCTGTCTTTAATGAAGTAGTGAGATTACGCCTTCCTTATAACGACTGGTTATTTGTGTTTCTCCTCAGATGACTCACCACATGGCAGGCATGAACTTCTGCGGTGCCAACAACGTAATGGGATACGGGCAGCCCATGGGAGGGGCATCTGCTCCCAACACCAATCATATGCTTGGCTCACATGTATGGAAATGAGTGTGCAAGGAAGTCGGAATGGGTGGGCTCGGGGGCTGCGCAATAAACTGTGTAAGAGAATGGAGGGAAGTCTGCACACACTCTTCATCAAACATTCAGAGACCTGTGTCCACGATGAAGAGGGAACGCTGTTTGAGAGAATTAAGAGGAAGAGTCTCTACCTCCCCCATTGTCATAGCCATCTTCTTGTTTGTTGCCCAGGTGTGATGTGGCCCATATGTCCTTTATCTGTAACATGTTATTCTGGGCCTCACTGCTCTCTTCAGCTACACCCAACCCACTGCAACAGTTTCAGTTCCCTTGACTCACATTAGCTACATCTTTTGGTCGCATGTGGGAGGGAAGATGTACCTCAGCAGTTGGGTCGTGTATGCTTTCTGAGATAAGCTTTGTGTGTGTTTCCTTTCATCAGAGTCATTATCTTTAATGCTTGCAACATATTACTTAGTGGGGCGCACTTGTAATCACCCATAAACATGCATGCGATTGTAAAGGTGATTTATAAGGTGAAAAGGAGAGCATTCAATACGTGTGTAGAGTTTCAAGTAATGTGTTGCTGCTGTCTGAGTTCTCTGTTGGCTGTTCTTGTTGTGGATGTTGAAGCCTATAGTAGATGATTGGAGCATATTGGCCCTTTCTTCCTGTGTAACCCAGGGTACTGCTGTGGAGCTGTAGTGGATCTACACTCTGCTTCTCCTCCTACACTCTCTCTCAACTCAGGAGTTTCACAGGCAGGGGAAGGCGAGGGATCTCGTATCAAGCTGGTATGGAAAGCTCAAATGAGAGAAATCCGTCTTAGCCAAAGATTTACTGAAGTTATGTTTGATGAATTAGCTTAAATCTACATTAGGTTTAGATGTTTGCACAAAGAATTACTACATGCTTAGGAGGTATTAATCAGTCCTGTGATTTATATCTGATTGTATCCGAGTCTCACAAGCACTCAATACCACCTTTGATTGTATGAACTGAGCGCTGTTTTCTTCCCTCACGGCGTGGTGCAGTAGTGCTCTGTAATAGCTGAAGGTAGGACTTTTTAATTGACTAACTGCAGGGTTTTTAATAGATCACCAGTACCTCTCCGCTTCAGTCTGTTTGGAGACCAGTTGAATGTCTCTCTCACTTGCTCCTCTGCATCTTACAGCAGCTTTCGCATTGTCCCTGGGGGAAGTTATTTCAGATTGAAGAGGTGGGCCATACTGCCTGCACTAATGCGTCTGGACCACGCCAGTGAGACTTGGCTTGCTAAGAGCACTAAGAGCATTTATGGCTCTTTCATAAAGCAGCTACAGACTCGTCTGGAACTGTTTGTGTGGATGTATGAGATGTCATGCATAGCTGTAGAGATGTATGCCTAGTGACTGCATGTACAGGTTAAACGGGATTATGCAGGAAGAACATGACAAGCGTGGTATGCGAAAGCAGCCCACTATGAAACTGTGCTGCTACAAATAGGTTTGGCAATATTTGATTAGTTTCCACTGTGACATCTGTGACAAACGCATCAGTTGCTCAAGGCTCAAGTCATTTCTTTTCTTCCGTACATAGCTAATGGCACAGAGTACACGTCTTTCTTTCTCTCTCTCTCTTTTTCTCTCTCTCTCTGTGTTTTTCTGTTTTTTGTTTCTTGTTTCTTCTTAAACTTATCACTGCCCTCTAGTGGCGGAGGAGGTTCAGGACATTAGGAATGTTGTGTCAAATGTGCAAAAATGTGCTGAATGTTTTCTGTTCTGCTGTATTTAATTGTTAATATGTTTATCTGATTCCTTGTTACAGTTTTTTTTTTTCTTGTTTGTTTTTTGTACTTTTAGATTTTCTCTCATATACGAATTGTGGGCTGATGTTGATATCCAATATTTTTGGTGTACATATCTGCAGATACGTAGACATTTATGAAATGTTGAAATCTGGACTACAGCCACCTGGATTAGCATTATGGAGGAGTGTAACGTATTTCTGTAGGGTTACAAATGCAGCTAAATCAATAAAATACAGACATTTTAGCACAGTATCCCAGCATCACTTGAACATTTTGCTTTTCCAGAGTACAACAGATGTGTCATCAAATACTGGTTTGAAATATCTGTCAAATCTAAACGTCTGTCCATGCCAATTTTTTAAGCAATTACTTGCCTATATGATATGATTCTAATTTCATCACGCATCCCTATTTTTTTTGCATGTTTATTTCCAGCATAGGATGGAAATGCGCTTTCATGTACACACATGCTGCGTTAGAGTTTGTATCCAGACGTTGTATATAGTCTTTCTATTTCTTCTGAAATATGTACTTCCTCAAAACCACAATCATGTTATTATGGCACTTTAATAAGGAGGAAATGTGTGTCCGCAGGTGTATTCTGAGATGTTGACCAATGCTGTTAGGAGGAAAGGAGTTTCAGAAAGTTAGTTAGGTCATTCCATAAGCAAAGCACCTAATGCCTGTATGGCTCAGCATGCTCACTGGGCCTTCCATAACTGACCACCACTGAATGTTTAAACTGTTCCACTATAAAACGAGGCTGTGTATGTTAAATTGATTCACTGTGCTAAGGAGGTTGTGTTCTTAGATTTAGGAGCGTCAGAGTCATCTTTAGAAACATGTTTTACATAAAGCAATACTGGATTAGCACCAAAAGGTGTAAGAAGGTATGGAGAATGCAAGCCTGTTTAAATATCCCCATTTAGAATAATCTCATCTGCCATCAACATGAAATGAGGGTATGAAAAAGCAATGACTAAGTTTCAGCCATATTGTGTAGAATGTCTAGGCATCATTGCTATTATATTTTCAACTTTGGAGGCTAAATATCATTAACATTGGGAACGTTTTCTTTAGTGCACGTTGACGTAAAATTGTACGTGTTCAAAAAGTCACAGTTTGCATAACAGTGGTGGACAAAAAAATACTAGTGACCTCATGGTGCTAAAGCGTGGTCAGCCCACATGATTGTAAGTGCAGAGGTGTTGTGGAACATATTTGCTTTCTCTGTGAGTTGTCAGTATCAGAGCGACTTAAAAAAAGAATGTTTCTGAATGTCTCATTATCATGGTTCACAGTTATGAATGCATACATTTGTAAATTCTTTGTGTGTGTAATGTTAAATCATATCTGCTTCCTTTTGATATGTTTTAGGATATTGAAAATGTGTGTTACAAATGCTCATAAGTGAACTAATTAATAAAGAAGTATCTTTTATCCTCATTGCTCTGCTTTGTTGCTCGTTTGTTGTGATTCTTCGGTCAGTGTCTTTAATTCTGTTGTTTATTGATGCGTATTACGTGAGTCACGTATAATATTCACTAACATAAAAAGTTGAAAGAATATTTGTGTCATGAGAATTTTATTTTACAAATAAACAACAAGCATTTTTGGTCTCACTTCATGTGGATAGTCCACTATAGAGCCCTATAGATTATCTACAGATGTTCAAATTGTTAACAAATTATCTGTTGAAACTCAGTGGATTCTAAACAGTGGTGGGGTTTGGGACCAGGGTTAGAGCTAGGACCAAGGTGAGGGTTGGGTTTAGGTTTTGGGTTGAGGTTAAGGTTAGGGTTAGGATTAGAGCCAGGTTTACAGTTAAAAAATTATGGTCAATTTAGTTGAATGTAATTTGAAAGTGAATTAAGTATCTACAAAGCATTTAAAGTGGACTGTCCAAATAAAGTGTTACTGCATTTTTGCACAAAAACATTCTTTATAAATGCTCCAAGCATCATTTATTGGAAGGTTGATGAGGCTCATCTGATGAATATGAGTATTTTTTTTTAATGGAAAGTATTTGGACACTTTAACCCCTTAAATGGACAGGGCAACCTAAGAATAGCTCCACCCGTTTGCACTGAAGTCCCTGTAGTTACTAAATAATAAGCCTTAGTATGTAATAAGCCTGGGATTTTCATGGGGTTAACCACTAAACCACTGGTAAACTTTAAGTTCTTTAGGTTACTTCATATTGTAAAATGTTTAAGTAAGTAATGTTTGTTTCAGGGAAACTCTTTCAGCACCACAACAAACTGATAGTGGACTGTTTGTTTGGAGAAAATCTGGAGAAAAATTCCAGTTGGACTGCATTAAGCACAGAGGTGGAAATGTCTGTGGCTGTTCTTCTTACAAAAGTGTCACTGAGCTTGTGTTTATTGATGGGATCATGAACCCAAACCTGCAAACCTGCAGAGAAATTGCTCAAACAATGCACTGTGCGCAAACAGGAGACTTCAGGGCTGTCAGTGTTGCTCAAGTTGTCTGGTAAGAAGAATAAGAAATAAGAAATCGGATCTTTCTGAGAGTATATATATATATATATATATATATATATATATATATATATATATATATATATATTTATATATATATATAGTATATATAAGTAAATATCTATAGTGAAATGTTAAGGTTTGCCTGCCACAATGAACGTTTTGTTGATTTTCTAAGTAAAAATACAAATCCTGCACAGAGAACACACTTCTGCACATTTTGCTGTTACTGTTTATTTGCTGAATTCAGAAAAGTTAAATGCGGCCTGTGCAAAAGTTATGACACGTTTAATACTTTATGTTTTATTTTTTTCAATGTGTTCAACTCAGAAATTGTGCACTAAAAAGTGCAGGAAGACACAAATGTAGGAAATACTGAGGTATCCACATCCTCAGAGTGTCAAGTTTCAAGTTCCTGGGTGTCCAGATATCAGATGATTTATCATGGTGGGGTCAACACCACAGCAGTGGAAATGAAGGCACAACAACAGCTCTACTTTCTGAGATTACTCAAGAAAGTACATGTCGGCAAAGGCCTGCTTGCCACCCTCTACCACTGCAGCAATGAGAGCATCCTCGCTTATTGCATCTCAGCTTGGTACATTAGCTGCACCAACAATGTATTTTTGTGTGTCTGTTTTTGTGGTCAGTGCTCTGTTTAGTAATTCCTGTTGTTAATACTTTAGCAGCTAAAACGTTTGCTGTAATATTTTTTCCTGCAGAGCAGACTTTAAACCTCTGTGTTGTCAGTAATGAGTGCAGTATGCGACACTGATGGGATGTTTAGCCAGCAGAGCAGAGCAGCAGTGCCACCAAAGAGCACTAGAGGCCCTCATCCCACAGCATAATGAAGCTGCATGAGGGTCTCACCCCAGAGTCAGCCCCATAGGGATGAGCGGAGAAAAGCACAGACTTACTTAAGGTGCAGTGTTTAAACAAGCTCCTTCCCATACAGGAATCAGACATACGGCCATATTTCATAAAGTGTCAAGCATATGTTTTAAATTATATGTACATATATCTGATACAAGAATCAAATAATGGTCATATATGCATAATATATGGATTACACCTCTATGTGATGGTGGGTGAATACATGTCTGAATCCATATATGTCTGAATCCATCCCTAGTTATAATTGTTTACAATGGGCGTTGCTAGGCCAGTTTAGGGGGTATTTTAGCATCTATAGTTTATCATCTATAATTTACTTTCTTTCACAATGGACTGTGATAGCAGGGAGCGACCTGGGGGGAGTTGACGCCAGTGAAAAGTTCACATAGTGTTGATCATAACACAATTTTATATCTCTCAATTCCTCAACCTGTAGATGGAAATTAAGAGGTGGCAGCTCCGCCGAAGGCCATTCATATGAGAAGATTTTTACCAGTTAAATCCAAAACAATGAAATTAATTGAGCTCTCATTATTTCCCTGAGTTCTTGTATGTCTCATACACAAATAAGTTTGTGTTACTAGACACAGGAAGAGATGCAGAGAAAGAAGCTGAAGGAGACTGAAGGAGCAGATCTGATGGAGGTTAGTGATTAAGAAGTGAGGGAGAGTTGTTCAAGCTCTCAGTTAAACTTAATACTGATTTTAATTTACTTAACTGAGAAAATGTAATATTTGTCACTATGACCATGAAGACATACGGCTTAAATGTTTAAAATCTAGCTTATTAAACGTGCCTACAGAGCAAAATCACACTCTTTCTGATTGCACCAACTAAGCTGATCTATAATCTGTGTATTTGAATTATATATTTAGGACCTTGCAGCTTATCTAAGAGCGTGGAGACAGCATTGCTTGAATTCAGTACCTTAGCTTGATCTGCATTAAAAGTGGATTGATATAGTGTTTAAGTCATACCAGCTCTGTGCGTAATACAAACTACAAAGCTCTACTGTGTGTTGATTTTTGATACATTTTCTGGCTGTTTCTGCTCCAAAAGTTAATGATAAAATGCTCCTGGAGGGCCATGCCACCAGACCCCTTAGTACAAGCTTAGCGCCGCTATCTATAAACCTCTAGTGAAGCCCGATTTTTACTATTACTATCTGTTTGCTTTTGAATATTAAATTATTTAAATGCGTCAGGGAGCAATATTTTAATGTATTTCACATTTTCATGATTTTATTGTGCACTTACATTGTGCACATTTCTACTGTTCAGGCATGTAAATATACTACATTTCACTTCATTATGAAGTATGTTGAAACAAAGATGGATAAAAACCTTATATTACATGAAGCTAGTGTATGAGTAATATATGTCATATTTATATAAAATATATTTTTTATCATTGTAGATATGTGTTACACATGTTTTTATATTTTTAAATATGGCTGAAATATATGTCCCATATTTAAAAATGGCCAATTTCAAACACATTGGCATGTATGCCACATATATTTCCATATGTGACAAATATAATTTGTTTATACACTGATCAGGCATAACACTCCTTGTTTCTATGCTCATTGTCCATTTTATCAGCTCCACCTACTATATAGGTGCACTTTGTAGTTCTACAATTACAGACTGTAGTCCATCTGTTTCTCTGCATACTGAAGGACTAGAGGATGACCAACACAAACTGTGCAGCAGCAGATGAGCTATTGTCTCTGACTTTACATCTACAAGGTGGACCGACAAGGTAGGAGTGTCTAATAGAGTGGACAGTGAGTGGACACAGTGTTTAAAAACTTCAGCAGCACTGCTGTGTCTGATCCTCTCGCACCAGCACAACACACACTAACACACCACCACCACGTCAGTGTTACTGGAGTGCTGAGAATGATCCACCACCCAAATAATACCTGCTCTGTGAGGGTCCATGGGGGTCCTGACCACTGAGGAACAGGGTAAAAGGTGCTAACAAAGTATGCAGAGAAACAGATGGACTACAGTCTGTAATTGTAGAACAACAAAGTGCACCTATATAGTAAGTGGAGCTGATAAAATGGACAATGAGTGTAGAAACAAGGAGGTGGTCATAATGTTATGCCTGATCGGTGTATAAGGGAAATCCATCTATGCTAATATATGTCACATATGTGAAATCTAGATATTGCCGTATATTCGATTTCTCTATGGGTTTGATTAAACTTAAACTAGGTATAAATGAAGTGAAACAGGATACATCGCTTAATCAGCTAGTTTTTGTGGAGCGGTCTTCTGCGAAGGCTTGAGTTCCACTGAAAATCCTGTGCACTACAATCGGAGTGTAATTTGAACCCCAAAATATAGACCTTTGAAAACTGGACTACATCTGTATGAAGCTAACAAGCTGTGTTTCATTGTTTTTGGTGCTTTATTACTACCTAGGTGGTAACAGATATCACAGACTACAGCTAAATTACTGTAGACTTTACTGTACTGTAGAACCAGGTCTGTGTGAGCCTTAACGTGGATAGACTTGCGTCGCTTAGTAAGGTAAAATAAATTAGCTCTGTCTTGCATTATTGTTTATGTAGTTTTTCATTTGTTTGGCATGAATTTCATCCTCATGCTATTGGAATAAATTGCACACTGTAATTCCTGTACCACACTGGCACTGTTTATGAGAGGGGTGATTAATGGATAGTTGGACAGATCACTACATAAATCAGTACTTTGTAAATCTACACTATATTAATACATATTATCCTTTAATCTCCACCCCCCTAGCCCTGAAACCTGGATGCAGCATGAACATGTCAATCCTTTGCCACCCTTACTAAACTTTAGATATCACTGGTCACGTTGGAAACTTACATTTATTTACATCAAATTCACATTTTATAAATCACTATTTAAACCTGAATTTTCACCTCATATCGTTTTCAGACTAAATCTGTGCATACGAATGCTGTATAAGTGAGACTCCAGCAGTTTTGGAAAGTGATGTTCATAATATAACATCCACTAGATGGCAGTCCGTCTCCAAGAGCAACAAAAAGGGAATGATGTATAAAAATGTTAAAGAATTGATGTACTTCACATTCTCTCCCTTCTTTTCAATGTGCCATCAGAACAAAAGACATATATGGCTTAAATGCACCCTCTTCTTGCTGTAAATGTCAAAAATCCAAAGTCTTTGGATTTCCTTAATGAGCATTTCAATCTAGCACACAGAGCATAGGCATGTAATTAGTTGTTCAGACTGATAGCACTGATGCCCCCTAAAGTGCTAATATATGAACACTGAAATAATGCTATAATAATCTATGGAAATTCACACTGATTTGGAATATTAAACAGAGAAAAAGTGTAATGGCACAAAAGCTCTTCTTTCCCATTTTGTCGCTGGGTGTTTTTGAAAGAGGAAAATAAGATACTCAATTTGGCTCTGTTTCAATTCAGGCTAATCGGCTTTGAGGAAAAATACATTCCTCTAATCTGAACCTCCCTGCTATTCTCACTGAAGTGCATACAAAAAAGGTAAAACTGTCTTTTAAAAATCACATCAGGAGGCAGAAAGCGGCATGTAATCCTGTGTGTTCTGTCCCTCTTACGCGTGTTGGTATTGTCCTATTCTATGCCAATTTCCAAGCATATTAATCCTCTTAAGGAACAAGTTGCTTTGCTGATCTTGTGCACTACTATTAGGCTGCATCAATAATAACACAATAAGTGATGATCTTGTTGGTTTTGTTTTCTTCACGTCTTTATCTTGTGGAAGAACGCTGAGAATTGAGAATAAATGTGCCAAAAGGGGTCTTTGGAGCGATGCAGTAGAAGCTGTATCAGGGGTTTCCTAAGGAACTTTTCAGTTGATGGCTCTCTAAAGGGATACACCAGTTTTTCTGACCATTGTCAACACCACATATAAAGCCTTTGAAGACATATGTGGGTCCAGTTGTTGTTAGCATAGAAAATGCCTATATTTGTATGGAAGACATCATGACTCCTGGTTCCTATCACTACCATTGTAAATCTTAGTCTGTCTACCGTGCACCATTTTACATCAAACCACTCTGAATGACTTTGTTTGCATCTTCATGACTGAATTATGCAGACAGGTTGTTCATTTCTCTGTAAAGCACTCTTTTCTAAGTTCTTTACAGAACCGAAAGTGGTTCTTCCACTTCTGAAGAACCCTACTGCCACCTATCTTTTAAGAGTTTAGTGTCTTATTCATGAAACATTGCAGGCATCCCCACAATATTTGCAACTGTGGTACCACAGGAAGCCTTTGCCACCCCAGAAAGGTGCTGTTCAGCAATTGCTGAAGTCAATATTGTTTAATAATGAGGGAACCGCTCAGGAGACGCTGGCCGTTTTGAGTGGGCAGCCTTGACAGATTCAGTTAGAGCCTATCTGTGCCTCTCACCGTCCCACGGGCCTGTTGTCACGCCTGGCCACACTGATGTCCCGTCAGCGTCTCTCGTATGCGGATCAGCCTCCCGGCTCCTGCGGGACGGCCCATTGTTCCACCCTCTTTTCAGGCGAACGCCTTGAATGGTACAATGATCAAGCAAAATAATCAACTGGCCTTTGTTTCAGTCAGCCTCTTCAATAGGAGAAAATAAACTTATGGTAATGAAGGCTTATCGTGGACAGTTCAGATGTGAGTGTGATGGGCTTTGCCTGCCAGTCAGCCAGCGGCACCCGGCAGCAGCTTCACCCCTTACAGTCAGGTGCCAATTGTCTGAGCTCCAGCAGATCATAATGCTCAGGGCTTTGCCCCCCCCACACTCCCCCCACCCCCTCCAAGCCACTTTCACCACCGCCTCCACCCAGCCCACTGCCGGAGGAGATGGGAAACGTTTCCTCAGCGTTACCGGGTCGTTACTCTAACATTAGCTGAGGACAAGGAGAGAGGGCGCCATTGTCTCCATTTTGTGGGAAGTGTTTCATGCGCTGAATGGCTGTGATGGCTTTCATTGTGCTGCTTTTATCAGCCCGCCAGCCGAGCTCCTCAACAGAGAGACTGTGTACCGGCCTCTGACTGCCGTCACATCCGTGATGAATCAGTTCAGCTGTGTCAGTTCAGCCGGCAAGTACAGTTGGCCTTTTAAAATGATGCTCAGGCTATGATTCAAACCACTTATATTCAAGGTAATGAATATAATAATAATAATAGTAATAATAATAATAATAATAATAATAACAGTGAATGCTGCTTCAACTACAATTATAACTACACTGCAGTACAGAGGTTTGGGACAACTTGTTGTATAAATTATTTTTATTATTTTATATACAATAATATTCAATGTAGATTTAAATATTTTAAACTTGACGCCACAAAGTATTTGTATAAGGGTTCCATAGTTTGAGTATTTTGGTATCAATAGGAAATTATTCAAGGATAAGCACACCATCATCAACAACAACAACAATAAGAAGAAGAAGAACATTAGGAATAATAATACGACATGTAGCACAAAACAGGTCTATTAGCCAAGCAAAAGTGACACAGAATACCAGTAGCCACAGTACACAAGCTGTCACTTTCCAAAGTCCTTGGCAGTTTTGTAGCCTTTGCCTTCCATTAAAGGGAAAAAATGACTTTTCCTTGTCAATGTTTCAAAATGTGCCGATCACTCCTCAGTCCATACAATCCATATAAAGAAAGTAAGCCTCAAAAACAGGGCATTTTGTGATGTCACAAAATCAATGCATTTACATATATCTCTTCAGCATACAGCAGTTTAGCCCCGCCCATTTAAACTGAAGTTATAAGGAGTGTTTCAGCCCAGACAGTTTTGAATGAGGTACAAAACAGGACAGTTATTCAAAACAGAGATCATTTACACATATGGGCCATTCTATATAAAACCATTTAAAAACACGTAAGTGTTCAGACCTGAGATATTTACAAGGATTATGTTATGATCTACATAAAAACAAAGCATAGAGACAGTAATAAGCTAAATATATACAAATATAAATATATACAAAGGCATCAAAGTTATCATTTATAGGGCACTTACTATTGTGAAGTGACTGTCCCAAATACAGCATAAAGAGTTTTAGTCCATAGGTGGAGCTTATTTTAGCCACACCCCTGCATTTTAGAGCAGGAAGTGAGACTGCATCCCTGTCCCTCATGGCTACATGCTGAGCAGTTAGATTCCACTGATTTGGAGTGAATATGTCCCAAAATCTAAAAATCAGTGTGGAACATTAAGAATTATCACTACTGAAACACATTTCCTGCAGTTAAGTAAACTTTTTTGTTTTAATATTATGATTTTATTTGTGCACCACTGTTCAAAACTATTTGCTAGTCATATATTTTCTTGCATTTTTGAGTTGCACTTAAAATGACAAAATCATGAATCATCCAATCATTTGTTGTAATGACAAACATAATTAAGGTATAGGGCCACTCAAAGCCAAAGGATTTTAGTCTAAAGTCCAAGTCAGTTAAAAGTCCAACATGTATTGTGAACTCTGGTTTTGAACCAGTTCAACAGAATGATTTTTAATCTTACAGGCACAGTAACAGAAACAGCCTGTTATAAAAGATGAGCCTAAGTTTTAAATGATAAAGAATGGTTGGAAAACAGTCTTGTAATATTTAATTATGAAAAGTCAAGAAAATGTAGCATATGGACCTATTAAATTCAACATGATTCAGAAATCATAATGCATTTCTTTCAGTTCTGTGGCATATTTTGAGTGAAACAGTATCAGGGAGGGTCTCTGAGCTACCTGAGTGGTGGTGTGGGTTAAATATAATGTTATTATTACTATTAAAAATCAGAATACGTTTTTAAGAATATTACAGGAAAACAAGACTTCTGTTATTACAATGGTATGATATGATGAATCGTGCTTAGGATAACTGGAGCCATGAACTACACGGTAAAAAATTCATTAATTATTAAAATTTTAATGCTGAAAATGAGGGTTTTATACATTAACAAGAATAATTTGAATGACTTATAGAACTTCTAGAACAATAGCTGAAACCTTTTTGGTGCCAAAAGGAACCGTTATTTTGAGCATTTACATTTTAATGATTAATGATTTGGCTGAATGTATGCAGCTTATAAATATCAACAAGTTTTCTATCGCAGAGGAGAACCATTTAATCAGACAAAGAACCATTTATGCATTCAAATATTGTCATGATTCCACAAAGTATTATTGTTTTTACCAAAGAACCCTTGGAGAAGCACTGTTTTCAGGGTGTGATTATTCTGGCACTAACATACAGACATAATTATCAACAAAGCATGTAATTTGACCAGAGGCACCCAAACCTTTGCATAAGACTGCAAACATAGGAATAGCAGCATCAAAATAAAATGTTGGCTAACAGTTACTGGTATTAAAATCTGTAGTATTATTGAAAGACATTTCCTGCTTTATCTAAAGAGAGTGTATAAAAAGTTTGGAGGCATTTATTCACCTGTTTATACTGATCTATTTGCATTCATATAATTTATGAGTGCAAGAATAAGCTGAATTATCTGGATTAAGGTGTAATACTTGAGCTTTAATACTGGATTATGGTTTAATACTGAATTTACCTCTATAATTGGATGCGGTAGGTACGTTTCGTCTCTTGATTCCAAGAGAGGCTGCTTTTTTTGTGTAGTAAGCCATGATATACAGCTCTCCTCTATCTGCTGCTACACCCTGAGCACTAATGTGCTGTCCAGGTACGTGTTTAAGCAGCTGCACTTTGGCTGACCTTTGTGAATGTGAAATAGAGAGAGAGGTTCTGAACCTGAAAGAGGAACTCATTTAAATGAGCTGGCACAAGTGGAGATTACGCTGCTGGGTGTGTGTCCAACACGCTCTCTCCGCGAGTCAGAGAGCGGGAATCGGCCGAAGATAAAGATGAGAAAACGCAGGAAAATTACAGCACGCCTTCAGCGCTATCACCAAAGGCAGGCCTGCTCAGGTGAGAGATAGATGTGCGGAGCGAAACGGAGAGAGAGAGAACGAGAGAGAGAGAGAGAAATGACCTCAGTCAGCCACTCAGCCCTATCTGTCTGAAGCAGCATGCAATAGTTAAACACAAGCCCTTAAACTATGGCTCTTAAATCCAAACCATGTACCTACTGAAAGGCCTGAGATATGGAGGCCTACAACTTGTATCTTCTGAATCATCACATCACTCATAACAAACTGAATTATTTTGAGCCTGTATAAAACTCAGAAGGATTATATTCAGGGTTTATAGAAGAAAAGTGTATGAAAGTCTTGTATACACTAGTCAGTTGGGTGCTTTGCTGTTTACTCTCTAACTGTGATTTTATTTCAAACCACTCTACCCAGTTCCTACCCTTTAATGGCCTTTTCTTTAGGTAATAGATAAATATAGGGCTTTTAAAGGCTATTTAAAGTCTCTAAGACGGCCACAAACCCCATGCTCTAATAGCACTGGTGCTTTAGAAGTAATGGTTGCAATGCTGACGTGGGCTAATAGGCCTCAGCTTTTATTAGGCCAGACAAGTGTTATTAGCAAGACACAATGGGCTAATATAGCTGAACCCCGAGTGCCGTTATGCTGATGGAAGCCAGTATGCATAAGAAGATGTTGTGCATCAGTAAATGTGTTTATTTGCACAAAGTTGTCTGTCTTCATATCTTTTAAATATATTTGCATTTATGGCTTTTGGTAGACACCCTTAAGCAGAGCAACCTACAGTTTACTCTTGTTGCAGAGATAGGTGAATGTAGCGTTAGGAGTCTTTCCCAAGGACTCTTATTGATGTAGTGTAATATGCTGCCTGAGCAGGAAACCACTATGCTGTACTAACCGCACATGCTGGTTGCTTAAACACCTATGATATAAAAATAACAAAATTGCACCTGGTCAAAGTGTTAATCTTACTATCTTACTATCTTCAGTTAGAAGTTAGAGATTATGATTTCTGATCGGATTAGACAGTCATGTCATATATGAATGTATATACATACATATATATATATATATATATATATATATATATATATATATATATTTTAATTAATGTTGCAAACCTGTGGCCAAAGTAACAACTGAATTATTTAAAACTAATCATAATTTTGAAGTCTACCACTAACGTGACTGTCTCATCTATGCTCCACCCACAATTGCTTTTTTTTAATAACATCCGTTGTGACATTTTCACTCAACCAAATGAATTTATAATTTCTCTCAATGACATTGATGAAATCCATTCTGATGGAAATGATTTAGAAAAACTGGAAGTAAACTGAGTTTTCAACTTTATAGGTGAGCAAGCAAGTGAACATTTACAAAAGGGTTTTTATTGTGTTTAGATGGTGTTTTTTGTAGTGGCAGTTGTATATGATATTTTGATATCTAGAATATCAAGAATATCACTACCATCTAAATTGTTAGCAGAAAGGGGTTCGCTAGGCCAGGGTGATAGGGCGATGTCATTGAATATTGTTGATGATGACAAGTAACCTGATGGGAAAGAGAACTAATAGAGAACAAGGGAAGACTTCTACATAATATTAAATAATTTGTACGCATAATGTTTATTTACATTTACTGTTAAAACATTGGGTTATTATGGCGCCTTAAAATGCTGTTAGACAGACCATCTCAGAAAAAAAATCATAGCATTTTCCATACAGCTTAAGTGTCCCGGTAGTTCAGATGAGTTAATTTTAAAATGTATGAAGATATAATTCTACAATGCTTTTCTAAAAGCATCTAAAGCTGAATTCCAGAGTGACTCTACCAAAACTATGGATGTGCTTTGGAAAGCACGTGGGCTTGGCTTTGGAAACCATTCATTTGGAGCACATGTTGCAATGAGCGTATTTTGAAAATCACAGTTTTTGAGAACAACAAATTATCAGGCTATTCGTTTTTAGATATCAGCCAGGCCTCTTTATCACCCATACCTCCCCATTGCTCACTAGCAGCTCAACACAACAGTCACAACATTTTCCCTTCAAGCCAGAGCACATCAACCAAACAAACACCAAAGAAACCCAAACAGTTCATGTGCCTTTACCTGTGTTTGATGATCAGAAGAATCTAGAATGTTCTCTCGCAATTTCCTCTGGTTTCTTTGGCCTGACAGTTCTTTTGACTGCAAACATTCACATGTTGGTGTTGTTGCCCAGTGTTCAGTTTGTGTGATCTGGCCTTAATACTTCCAAAAGTGTCCTCTACATTTTGCTTATGTCTTGTTCACTGACCTGTCCTGCAGCACTGGACATATACCTTTATCTCCTCTGAGCATCTTTGCGCCTGCTTCTCTATGGCTCTCAGAGCCTGCACCTGGATCAGTGGAGAGCCGCTCAATGGCTGCTGTCACATTCCTACTAATTCTGTGATGAATCGGAGCAATTGTGGATTTTACGGCCACTGGAATGAGCTCTGTGCTCAGGCTGGACGGGAGGGGGCCGCCGACCGCTCATAAACAAGCCTCCCTGTGACAGATCGGCCAATTCACCCAAACGCAGCAGCACCATTACCGGCTCTTGTAAAACCACAGATGACCTTTAAATATGTAGCATGCTGGAGATATGGCTGCCATCTGCAGAAAATGATTATAAATTCAGCAGGTCTCTTTAAAGAGGACTGCTTTATCTTTCACTGCGCTGTCCCACTTAAAAAGAAGTTCAGTTGTTTGGAGGACGGTGAATGAGCCTACAATGTCAATAGAAAACCTGCTATATGTGCTATAAAGCTGTGGAAGATGCTTTCTAAATCTTTTTTTTTAATTTTTGAACTTCATCATTAAATATGATTTTCATTTTGAGCTACATTTTTCATATGCTAAGCTTATACGCTTTATATGATAGCTAACACACAGTGTTCTTGTTATAGGCACCAAAAGCTACTTAATGCCAGTATCACCCCTTTGTGGAGACTCTTCAGTCTACTAAACATGAGTGAGTTAGTGAATGAGTGACAAAGTCCATAAGGTGACTCACATTTAAAAAACAGCTAAAACATGACTTATCTTTGAAATACATGAAGCAACTGCATCAGTCCTGGAAAATGCGATGAAACACTAGAGGAGATTTAAGATTTTGATTTTGAGGTCAATATTTTTGATATATTTTAAATGTTAAAAATGTCTTCATTTTACAGAGCTCTGATTACGTACTACACAGATTGGTCTCAGATACAGTTGTGCCCAGTTGTGACCACCCCTGGTCAAATTATATGTTTTGTTGAGTTTCTATAAGAATCAATGTAACATTTTTTTCAAAATTGAGTTATGTACATATAGTTAATTCTTTAGTGCTGAATGTTTCTTTTTTAAATCAAACATCACAGAGTCACGACAATCATGACTGCCAATGAATGCCAATCGCTCCCAGAGCTTTCAGCTTCATCTTCGCCAGCATCACATGAGCGATTATGAAGCTTCATTGACTGAATGCTGGGCTCATCACACAGAATGTGTTGAGCTCGCCATAAAAAGGGCATGGTCACTTCTTTGATTCATGTCCTCGGATTCTTTAAACTTTGCCTTTTAGACTTTTAACTGTTCTTTGTCTCGTTCTTCTATGGCTGTGCTCAGCCATTTCTTTCAAAATCTCTTCGATCACAGAGGGTTTTGGATAAATCTCTTCTAATTTTTTGTACAGAAATCTCACCCCAAATGTTTATGAGGTCTTAGCACTGCGAAATTATGACGAATGTGGAGTTGGATTGACATAAAAGTCGCATGAATTCTGGTCTGGCTGTTCAGACTGAGTCGCATTGCTGAATATCAGATATGTATCGGATTTTAGTACCACATATGAAAGCGTCTCAAACTGGAATTGAAAATGTCAGATTGAATGTGTTTTTTGCTGTTCACACTGCCACACAGACACACATCTGCGTCACACATGAAGAAACAGATCTGATTTGGGCCACGTTTACTTGCTGTATGAACAAAGCCAAAGACAGTGAGGGGTGTATCAGTTTGAAAATTTCAATTTCAATTTTACTATTCATTTTTCCGATTGTTCAATACTGTACTGAAATCACTGCACCCTTAGTAAGCACCCCCACCACCGCCGCCATCTCTGTATGAGTGTGAACATGGTGAAATGAGAGCCAGCTTTAGAATCCCCCTCCGCCACAGCCCTGTCCTCTGATAACGCTTTTGCCGATCCCATAAAGTCAAACACAAAGAGACACAGAAGCAGCACCTCTGTCTCCCCACATCAGCAAACTGGCAAATCACACTGACAGAGCCGTGAATGAGCACAGTGAGCCAATTACAGCCAGCTAGGCTGCGGAGCCACCCGAGACAGGCGAAACGGGCGAAAAAACTTATGGCAGCTTCCTTCGCAACTCGCTCACTTTCTCGTTTCCTCCATTTCAGGCACATGCACACAGCCGCTTCATTTAGGATAACAATATTAGCCCTGTGGCTCATGTGAAGTGTTTATGTGGAGGAGGTTGCCACTATAGCAGCCTCAATTTCCGAGCGACTGTATCACCTGGACAAATAGTGACACTTCAGTGGAATTTGGAGGAAAAGGGGCTGCGTTTTCCTCCACCGAATCAAATAATAGTGATGAGCTGAGATTTCCTGCCTTCTTTCTTGCTGTAATGTACAGAACCAGACTTACATTCCACTCCAAAGTGAAATTTTATGGAAATCCAAGCACTGTTGTGGAACTCGGGGGAATTATAGAATGTACAGTTATAGTGTGACTGTACCATGGTGAGGATGAGGACCCAACAGGATTTAAACTGAAAACTCCATTAAAAAAGGATCAGAGCATTTTAACACTGACGCATTGGTCTGGCTTTCAGAGGTTTGGCTATAAGCATGTAAGATATAAACAGTCGCTTAGAGGCCCTGAGGTTTTCTTACATTTAAAATCATTAAGTACTATTCTTATCATTTTCTTGCATACAAAAGAATATAATTGGGGTTGGTGGGGTGTGGAGCTGCTTAGGGCCTCCAAACATTCAGCAGTGCTTTTGCTGTGAAAATCATTCAGGTTGGCTACATTTTACAGAGACATGGTCATCTTAATGTCTACAAACACTAAACAGATTTTGATCAATCCATTTGAATTTGCTGCATTAGTGACCCAGTGTCTGGCCTTGTCTCTCAGAGTCAATGTGTGCAAATCCAAGTTGCTCCCATCGCTGTCACTGGGAAACTGAATGGAAATGACAGTGTTAGAAGTGATCTGTTCTGCTACAGCCATCCTTGTTGGGTTTCAGATTTTACTGATAGCTGCACTTTGAAGGATGAATATGTATCAAAATGCTAAGCAGAATTTCAGTGCTGTCAGGTTGTTGGATACTGTATAACAGGTTTGGCCACTAGATTCATTTTTAGGAAGGCATACAGTTAAAAAGATAAATATAAAACAAAAAAGCCAATCAGCAGTTGGATTCTGATTGACTTTTCTTCTGTTTTTGGCCGACTGACCTGTAAACTGTACTGAAAAATCAATCAGCAGGAAAATTACAAACAATAAAATAGAACTTAAATTAAAAAAAAAACACTCTAGGTTGAGCCCTGACCATACAAAGATGAGTCAAAATGCCAATGTTTTGTCCTAGTCAGTCTTCATCAGGGCAGAAATGAAAAGCAACATCAAGTGATTTCAATGAGCCAGTGAATTATAGATATCCTGAAACATTTTCTTTAACATAAAACCTTGTGTTGGTCTTTGTGTTTTCAAGTATAAATAGCCAATAATAAGTTCAACACCAAAAAAATCAACACCAAATCATATCACTGAAACATTAGCTTGGTAGAATGAAGGTACACAAGCAAAGGCAGGAAAGTTATGTAGGGAAGTGAAGCTATTTAAGTAAATTATGTTTTTACTTTAACACTGACTCAAGCGGAGATAAAAGCAACAACTGTATAGATTAAGTGAAAAAGAGCAGGAGAAGTTAACTTCTCAAACATCAGGTCACTGCGGAGGACTTATAGAGCTGCAGTGTAAATCCACAGCTCGTTCACAGTTCTACAGAAACCTTTCTGAAACTCTAAAGACCAAAGATGAAGAATAACAGGGGCTGTTTTGAAAGGATCATGTATTGCTGAGTGGAAAGTAAACTCCTTTCTTCACAGATACTGAAGCAATACTACTGGTCAAAAATAATCAAAAACAGCAATTATTTCGAATGTTTATAAGAACCTTATTAGCACTTTTGTATTTAGTACTGTAAAGTATTTAGTAATTGAGAGATGGAGATGTGTGGAGCAAAGAATCTGTGAAGATCTACGGTACAATGAATTTTACTTTTTAAATGAAATAGTAAAGCTAATAATGAGACGACATTTTAGATTTTTTGGCAACACTTGATAAAAACAGACCCCTATGAATAGCAACTTATTCATTATCTAATGATTTGTTAGCGACTGTTAAAAATAATATAATAGTTACAAACATTGCATTGATGAATCTGCATTAATAAATGGTATCATTTATATGATTAACCATTTACTTAGTGACCAACTGATGAATAAATAGTCAATAATTATTCTGAATTCTAGAATTCTAGAAGTCTAATCAAAAGATGTGGTGATTTTAGTCATTTTATACTTTTGTATGTTTGAAATGATTAAGTAGGTATTTACTCTCTTACTACTTTGTGATGCATAATGTTTTCCTTAATAATAAGTTAGTCCTTATTAAATGGTTGAATAAACATTAACAATCATTAATTGGATCCTGTTGTATGTCACTTTGTAAATGGTTAATAATTCAAATGGAATAATTTTACTTCACATGTAACTATTATACAATTATTAAGTCATCAACAAACTATTAGATAATTATTAAGTTGCTGTTTATTAGGGTCTGTTATTACGAAGTATTACCAACCTTTATTTTAATAATTGCAGTGTATCTGGTATTCTCTAGCACTAGACCAATCAGAAAAAGGTCAATATAACATAAAACATAGAGCGAAATATACAACAAAATTTACAGCTAGTAAGAACACTCCAGTAGTGTTTTACAGTGTTGAGTAGCTTTTGTTTGATTCAGTATTTGAAAATATCTAATAATTCAAGACTGTTTGACAGATGATTGACTGACTGACAGCTAGGCTAACATGAGTGTATGGATACTGTAGGAAGAACATTAGTTTTTGATTGGCTAGTAGTTTCTTCTGCATCTGCTGAAGACACTTTTACATCTTCTTCTGCATCTTCCTTCTTAAGAATAAAAGGGCCAAAAAGGGTTCTTTGCACAATGCTATAGAACAAGGGTGCCCAATATGTCGATCGTGATCGACCACTCGATCGTGCCTCATTCAAATAGACTGTCTTACTGCTTCTGGCGGTGGGCAAGTCAACGTGATGGACTGACGTAAAATGTGTCCACTGTCTCTTTAATTTACTGCTTGTTACCATAGCTACGCCACAGCCCGCCTAAAGTGAGTTTGCCTCTCTAGCAATCTAGAATGTTTTCATTTATCGGTAGCCAGTTCGTGTAGCACCATGTTTGCTTTTGTGACCTACAATGCTGAATATAAATATAGGCCACTAAAGTGCATTAAAAAAGTTTCAAAGCTTTTAAAAAAGGATGAGGCCATTTTTAAGGTAAATCATGATGACCTGTCCACTGGAAAAAAATTGATCTCAGGCCACAAGTATGGGCACCCCTGCTATAGAAGAACTACTTTTGGTTCCCTAAAAAGCTTTTTTATGGGTGGTTCTTTGAAGATGTGTTTTTGTAAATGAGATGTGTGAGTGTGAAGATAGAACATCGTTAAAGTTTAAAGAACCTCTGCATAATAAAAAGGTTCTTGGAAGAACCCTTAGAGTTGTATAGAATCTTTGCTCAAAGAATGTTTTGTGGCACCATTTTCTTTTTTGTTTCTTTTAAGAGTGCACTTTTACTAACAATGAAGTAAACTAGACACCACTGGACAATTGGATAGATGTTGGATGGTCAGATGTTTCTACACTGGCAGGGAACAGATTTGTATTTTTTGTTTGTTTAGACATTAAGGTCCTCCACTGAGGCTATTTCCGAGGCTTTGGGCAACACGGCCCCCTTCTCCTCAGGAGTCACTCAGAGGCTCTATTTTTAGTGGGATCTACACAGCAGAGTACTAAGCGGCAGATGGTAGTTGGAAGGAAGCGCAGTGCAATTTACGGTAAACAGATTCTTTATCCTTGGCAGGTCATGGGGAGCACTAGAGCACGATGGCCGTTTAATAACGGAACACCCCAGCAAACGTTAGTCTGAAGAAGCTTAAGAAGTTTTCCAGATGCAAATCTCTAAACACGCAACTGTGGGCACTACCGGTCAAAAGGTTGAGTACACATGCTTGGAAGCCAATTTAATGGTTATTTATGCTGAATAAACTTTTTGCTGAAACTTGAAAATGAACTTTCACAGCATAACACTGTCAGTTATGACTGTATATTCAAAACTATATACATACAAAACTGTATACATACATTAAATATACATAACTGTATATTTAAAAAGTATATTCAAAACTGCTATCGTCTATATTGTCACTGCACTGAAAAGCAATGCACTGAACTGACTTGTTCTTAATGTGTACATCAGTTCCACATCAATAAAATACATTACATCAACACAGTTACTGCCAAAGACAATGTTATGTTGATGTAATATATTTTATTAATTTACAAATTAATAAAGTAAGTTCAATGCATTACCTTATTATCATCAAAACCTAACTTCGTTTTTCAGTTTTTGTTACCTCAGTCCATTAAAAAATGCTGGCTGTCCTTTAAATGTGAACTTTAAATGATGAATTTGCCAATAGAAATGGTCCCAAATAACTTAGAATTAAATAAATAATTACAGGAGAATTACAACAATTATTAATAGTTATGAATAGTGTTCCTTCTGTTATCAAGTTATCATGTCTGAGATACGACAGCGATGTTACATGAAACTGTGCAACCTATGAAAGACAACTAGGAGGCACATTTATTACTGTTTTAATTAAACCAAAGTTGGCATTGTGTATTGGCATCATCCAGAGAGAAGCTCATTGCATTTAACTTTACAAAGGAATAAAATGACTTTATAAATCTCTGAGAGAGAAACAGAGAGGGGGAGAGAGAGAGTGCAGGATGCGGGGATGGAGGAATGAGTAAGAATTAAGCCGTGGTGGTATGTGGCAAAGATGCAGAATACATTAAACTCTGGCATTTGCAACTCATTGCGAACACAGCATGATGGCATCTCTGCACAAAGTAAGTGCCTTTTAGCTTAAACTTAAGCAGCAAAGGGCAACTAAATGAACCCCATTGATTTTCGAGTCAGTCTGCTAAGATGATGCTTTTGAAATATTTGGTATTTGCAGTTCAAACATCTAAAATTAAAGAAATACATCTGAAAAGATCATGAGCATGTATAAGTATACAAAACGTATACAGCACAAAAATGCTGTATCTCTATTTTTGTTGTTTTTCAGTTTTTGACATAATTTGAAAATGCCTGTTGCCCTTTACATTGTGTGTAAATTTCATGATGAATGGACCAAAAGAAATGGCCAAAAATTATGTGGAAAAAAGTCTGGCTGCATTGACATACATTGAAAGTAAAGTAGGTTTTTTCCTTCTCTTGTGAAGTTATTATTTTGAAGATATGAGGTTTTGTTCCAACAGCAGCCATATATATATATATATATATATATGTATATATATATGTGTGTGTGTGTGTGTGTGTGTGTGTGTTTCTGTAATCTGAGCACTACGGAAAAAGAGGGAATACACACCAACAGAATCTCATGAATGCATATATATGAAGTGCATATGGATTTTTTTCTACTCTATTAATATTCATATACGTGTCCTAAAACTGCAGCTTACAAAAGGGAAGAATATGTCACTTTAATGTCTGTTACAAGCCTCAAATGACTGTGTTTATGCAAGTAGAGCTGAACTAAGCAGTATTAAACCCAGTGTGGGAAGTAAACCAAAGTTATCTTGGTGCTAACCTAACACTGTAATCCCCTATAAACACAAGTGGAAATTAGCATTATTGCAGCAGTGAAGAAGATATGAAGATATGAGCATTAAACACTACTATATAAGGGCATGTCTTTTTATGTTTGATGTGGTTTCTGCAAATAGGAAAGGAAATATGAATAGCTAAAATAATTAACTATACAAGCTTAAGTTACTAACAATGAATGGAAGCTAGAAGCCACCACACAGCATTATGCTAATCAGTAACTATTCATTTTCATTCATTCATAGCTACATTAGCCTTGTTGACTGAACTATTCCTTTAATTATAGGCTGCTAGAGGTTTTACATGGTGAATGGATTTCTGTATTTGTCTCACAGAAGGGTATTTCATCTGTTCACCTGAAGCCTTATGGGATTCCAGTGTGTAATTTGGGATTACGCTGTAGATTCTATTTTGTTTAAAAAAGGAAATAATGATTTGTCAGTGATGTTATCTGCAGCCATAAATTCCTTAAGCTGACTTAAACAGTAATGCATTTGAAATCGGTCGTCTCTGGGGGGGGCGCTGAGTGGTCTCCAGAGCCTGAACGACTTCTAGGAGGCTGTGTTGTGTCCATCTGAATTACACTGTCCATAAAATTGTAATAGGGAGACAATCAGTAGCTTATATCAGTAAGGCCTTGCAGGCTATTTACCTTTTTATGTGGGTGTAAATTTTACAGGTACCAAAGACAGTGAAAACCAACCTGCTTTATGGTAAAGCCTGTGGAGGAAAAGAAAGAAAGAAAGAAAAAGTGCTTCATGGTCTTATACACATGACTGAGTACAAGAATTTTAGAGAGAGAGAGAGAGAGAGAGAGAGAGAGAGAGAGAAGAAAGAAAGAAAGAAAGAAAGAAAGAAAGAAAGAAAGAAAGAAAGAAAGAAAGAAAGAAAGAAAATGGTGTAGGGAGACAGGTATAAAGAGAAAGAGGAATAGAGAGAAAAAGAGAAAGGCAGAAAGAGAGAAAGGTACACACATACAGACAGAAAGAAAGAGAAAGAAAGAAAGAAAGAAAGAAAGCATGATATAGAGACACAGGTATGAAGAGAAAGAGAAGTAAGAGAAGTAGAGAGAAAAAGAGAAAGGCATAAAAAGAAAGGTATATATACAGAGAGAGAGAGAGAGAGAAAGAAAGAAAGAAAATGGTAGAGAGAGACATGTATAAAGAGAAAGAGAAGTAAGAGAAGTAGAGAGAAAAACAGAAAGGTATAAAAAAGAAAGGTACATATACAGAGAGAGAGAGAGACAGACAGACAGAGAGACAGACAGACAGAGAGAGAAAACAAATAAAGAAAGAAAGAAAGAAGGAAGGAAGGAAGGAAAAAAGAAAGAATCGTATAGAGAGACAGGTATAAAGAGAAAGAGGAATAGAGAGAAAAAGATAGAGTGAGAGACTGAAAGAAAGGTAGAGAAAGATTTTTATTATTATTATTATTATTATTATTATTATTATTATTACTGTTTACAGTAGTGCACTAATTGTTCTCTGTTAAAGAGCCTCTACTCTTACAAAGAGAGAATCACATTAAGTCTCACTCTGTCAGCTTTAGCACAAAACCTATAAAATGTCCTCATCTTTTATATTCAGAAATGCGAGTCATTAGCACATCCAACTCCAAAGTGTCAGGGACCCTTTTAGGACCCCTAGTCTTAATGAGTGTGTGTGGTGAGGTGTTGAGAGGCAGAGATTAGCACCCTGTGAACACTGCCTCCGAACAGAGTACTCTCTGAGTGCATTAAGGACTGGAAAATGACTCTGTCACAACACAGCAGAGCCGGGAAAAGGTCATCCAAGCAGCTCTCAGGTACCGAAGAGATGTTATTTTAAGCATTATTCACAGCAATTAAAACTCAGAGACAGAGGGAGAGAGGGGGACAGAGAGAGAGAGAGAGAGAGAGAGAGAGAGAGAGAGAGAGAGAGAGAGAGAGACAGAGAGAGGAACAGTATTCAAAGCTCTAATCAAAATGTCGCTCTACCTCCTAAGTGAATCCTTAGTGTTTTAATCATGGGAGGACATGGAGGAATATTAGTCACTGATGGAGACTAGCAGGAATAGCTCGGACCAGACAGGAACTGTCAGAGCAAAGAACAATCTAAATATATCTGGATAAGGTCAGCATGGGTGACAGCACAAAAGATGTTTTATGCCCAAGACTTTATTTATCGTCTTGTTTACTTTGGGCCTCAGAAACTTTCAGTGAACTTTTCATGAAACTTTCCTAAATGGCAGCTTTCCTTAATGGCAAAGTGGCAGAATGAAAATTTGAATGGACATATAAATTGTCTATATATTGTTGCTGTTCAAACAAATCTTTGCATAGTTTGAAATCCTCAGTTTCTCTTCATAATGTGTGAACATTTCATAATGAGCAACCAAAAGAAACTGTCCAAAATTTCTGTAAAAATAAAAGGTAAGTGTGTTCTATTGTAAACATACCATGTCGAGGGTACAAGGTTTTGTCCCAACAGTGAAATATGGAAACAGTTTATCAATCATGCTTGTAATTAGGCTGATGGTTCACTTTACATGCACAATTCCTGAACTACATGCATTAAGCTAGAAGAATCATTCAACATATTACTCTTCTTTCAGCTCACTTGCATCACTTTCTTTGATGAAAAGATAATAGTGCTTTGGCTTTACCTGATTCAAATGTGTACATTTGTTGCAAATTAATTACATATATTACATCAACACAACTACTGCAACCTTATTTCAAGTATAATTAGGACCCTACAGTAATAATTCTGTTTTATCAGAGCTTAGCAGAAGAGAGCAAAAGAAGAAATTGTATGTCTTTTACACAATCTTCCCTTATATTTAAATGTCCTTGAATCTGGATGGCTGACACATACAACTGAGAATCATCAGTATAAAAGTACAAGGCAACATTGTGTTTACGGATTATATATCTAAGGGACTGTAAATGAAGAGAGAACAGTAAAGGCCCTAAAACAGAGCCTTGTGGGACACCATAGTGCACTCTTCTATATTCAGAAAGCTCTCTATTTATGCTCACAAATTGGAAGTGGTCAGAGTGAGACTTAAACCAGGCAAGAACTTGTCTTTCTAAACCAAGAGTGTTTTCAAGAATGTCCATCAAAATAATCATGGTCAGTTGTATCGTATTGTGTTGTATCGTATTGTTTTGCTATGCAAATATGACTGGAAGGAGCAATTTTGAGTGGGTAGGGGGCAGGGGGGTTTGGAGATAGGGACACAGTTTTTAAACAATGTCAGGGAGTTATGAAGATATAACGCTACACTGGACTGCTTATTCCTTTTGTTTCTTTTAAATCTTTGACATTTTAGCATTGGACATAAATCAGCTGGATCACTTTCGTCCTTAAATTTGGTGACTAACAGTGCAGTCAAAACAATTCTTCCAGCTTAGTTTGTTCACAACTTCAATCTCTAGTACAGTAGTCTATAGGAAGTAAATACCTTTTAAAAAGTGGTTTTGGTGTATCTAAGTGTTTCTAGCGGGGAATTCTTGTTAATTGACAGCTACATTGTGAGTGTATCTTCCCAACAGTGAATGCTGGATAAGAAGGAAGGAAAAGGAAACAGAAAACAAGTTAAACAACAAGGTTGGAGACAATCCACACGTATAAATGACTCAGAGCTGTGGACCCTCACTTCTCACTAAAACAGAAAGTCCTTTGCACATCGCACTTCCCTGTTTTAGGACAAACTCATCAAAACAGCTACACCCACCTTATGAAGACATTACAGCTTAATATTAAGACTCTTAGCCATTTCAAGGAAATCAGCACATATGCATGTCATCAGTATTAGTCATTTTGTCCTCACTCTGTTGTCCAGAGTCTTTTAAAGACTTTTAATGCGAGTGTGCGTTCCTTAGACAGCTGGTTGTTGAGCACAGCTCTGCTCTCGGAGTGTGTGGTTATCATTAAGGGCCTGTTTGGTATGCAGAGGGTGTGTGATGGAGGGTTGGAGGGGGCTCGGTGCATCTGACCGAGCGGGCCACTCCAACATTAGCGTGCCCGTCGCTGTTATTACAGCCCTAATGACATCCTCCTCACACGGCATGCTGGGAGCAGGGCTGCAGGGGGCCCATCTCCGACGGCTGCAGGAGCCAGCGATGCCTCATCAAAGCGCATCAATCGCCAACGCCGCATCCTTCCCACTCTGCACAAGAGAGACAGAGCCCTCCAGATAATGTCTTTCATGGTTCAGTGGCCTTACAGGGGTTCCCTCCTGCATGGCCTTGAAATGGGCAAATTAATAGTTGCTTTGAAACAAATTGGAATTACACCCCTCAATGCATTAATGTCAGAAGCCCAGCCACCTCCCTGACAGAAGCAGAGGCACAGGGAGGGGGGAGGCCAACGAGATAGAGATCCCACTAGCATTGTTGTTTTTTTTTTTTTCCCCATAGTGGAGGACAACAAACTCCATATACAATGAAAGAGAAAATAGTGCTTTGGGTGTACCTTTCAAACATGCACATTGGTTGCACATGAATTACAAATATTGCATCAATACAACTATTGATCAAAGAAGTAAACGACAGATAGCAATTCTGTTGATGTATTTTATTCATGTGCACTGGAAGTAAATTCATGCATCATCTTCATTGCACTGGAGAACTGGATAAAGTAGACATTACATGCAACTTCCAGTTACTGCTTCACATGAAAGATAATTCACAACTATGACTGTGATTGAAATATTGGATTTTATATTTTAAGTATTGAAACACTGAATTTAGTACTACATATTTACATGTCCTTTTACATGCTTAATTTTATAATAGTGTTTTTAGGTGACTTTAACTGAGCTAATAAATAAAATTGTGTTATTATTGTAGTTCAATTTTTTTTGATACTAGAAAAAAAAATTCTCAAGCTATTCTGTGTATCCACAACTCTGAGATAAAATAAACATTGTTTTTTTTTTCTAAATTTATTTACGATCACTATTTTAATGCAAGCAACCCTGATTACATCTGCTATATATGAAAATGTAAACTTTGTTTTGAGCACCTACAGCTTGTGAACAATCTACCCAACAGTGGAGCCAGTGCAAATGTAAAAAATATACAAAAAAAAAAAAATAAAAAAAATACATAAAAAATATATTCATCAAAATAAATCTGATCAGGGAAAAGAGCCTGGCAGTTTTATTTTAGAGCATATACCAGAATGCTCAAATTTGAATTATCTTAGTCATTTGACATTAATCTGTGTATAAAAACCTCCAAACAAATAATTGTTTTTGACTTGTATGAGAAGATATGGAGTTCTCTCACTGTTTACTTTGGGAGGCTTAGTTAACACTGTTAAAACTAACCCTGCCATGTGGAGGCTGTACTTCAGCCTAGCTAGCTCTGACTGTGAGAATGATCTGTTACAGACACTAATGAAATAATATAGGTGTAACTCTAATTAAAAACACGTCATAAAGTTTCTTTCATGGAAAAGAAACAGTCTTGAGGGAGAATCTAGAAATATCTGCTGTCAAAATTCACAGATGATGCTACTATAGGAATTTGAACTTATATGAAAGTCAATGCTACATTTTACTCCGTGTCAGTTGGCGCCCCACTTCATAGCTGCCAAAACCACCGGGGCAAATGTGCATTTGACCCAACGCTTTTCAAAGTACTGGGGCGACAGCTGAGCGCTGACATATAGACTAAAAAAACAAAATATCATTACAAGAACCCATCAGTATCTCCGTTTCAACTGGGAGGCGGGACATTTCTCAAACAGTAAAACCTTTATGTTATTACACTTATACATGTCATTTTAAAAATTTCTTAACTTTCATACCTAGTTTTCATATCTTGTTTGGTGTGGACCCATCAAACCTTTTCTTTAGTCTGTTTTGACGTGTGAACACTCCACCCATATTCAGGTCTACACCAA
Organism: Colossoma macropomum; assembly: GCF_904425465.1. NCBI lineage: Eukaryota > Metazoa > Chordata > Actinopteri > Characiformes > Serrasalmidae > Colossoma > Colossoma macropomum. Next base: position 16,007,333 of record NW_023494787.1, on the reverse strand, counting down.
ACAACTGAACTCCAGCAAAAATCGCAGGTCTTGGTTCACTTCTAGTGAATCCTGCTTCAGTTCGCTGCTTCTCCCACGTAGGTGATGACAACAGCTCGTAGGTGTGTCATGCAAAGTTCTTCAGTGCGCTCGCTAAATTGCAATGTAAAACCAAAACTAACTGGGTGAAATGTATACAATGTAACAAAAACCTGAACCTTTGCTCGGACTTTCAGGTGTGAAAACGTCCAAATGCTGAACCCAGTAAAGCGCAGGATCAAAACAAATGCTGTTCATCAGAAGCTTTATAGACACATTAGCATGACGTAGTTTTAGACACAGTCAGTACAGTGGCCTAGTTGCACTCAGCCAGCTGTTTTTTTTGTTTGTTTGTTTTTGTCAAATCTTTTGGAGGTGTAGCGCTACCCCTGCCCCACTCTCCTCTGCTGAAATTCAGATACTATAGTGACATTTCATGTAGGATGGCAGTTGATTAGATGGATGGTTAAGCATTACTGGACAAGGGAATTCACAAGTAATGTTTATTAAGAATTACACATGTACAAAGTACCTAAATACAGACTCTTGTGTAAACTCGTGTGGCAGGCAAAGTGTTCCAAAATTCTGCAACATAGTGAGATGAAGGCAAGAATTGAGGTTCATGACTACCATTAACCACCTGGAGAATATGAGGCCATGTGGTAGCACATCTGTATACACCCATGGTCCTGTATACAGAGTACTGTAGAAAATGCAAAAATAGTGTTTGCTCTGGTATCTGAGTGTTAATAATCATTAATTACTCTCAATAGGTGCTACCAAAACATTTCAGCCAACGTAAATATCATAACACTGAAACGACTGTAGCCTCACTCTGTATGGTGCATACATGCAGATGGGCAAAAAGAAGAAATCAATGAGAGAAAAAAAAACAATAAACTTGAGAGTAATCAATATATATCAATAGTAAATCTCTCTCTGTACAGAAAGAAATGTCTGAAAGATATTGTTCTAGAAATATTGGCAACACAAGTATGATAATATATCACACAGGATATTCACATTCAGGTTGGGAAGGCTGTGGGAAGTTTAGTGTATGAAAATAACCTGAAGAAAAGGGCTTGACTGGACTCGACTCACATCACAGCACAGCGTAAGGTAGAGGTTGCATTGAGATGCAGATCCAGGATCAGCCATGTCTTTTGATCCAACGTTATTCCAGGATTTTCGGAGAGTTCTGGTTCCAGCCGTCACTGATGAAATCAGTCCGAAGCCTCTTTCCTTAGACTGATCTTTGAATTTCATGACTCATCGCACACAGATTCACAGATGGTAACTGTAATAAATGATACTGACAAAAAAAGTCAGTGCAGTGACCTCCAATTTCTCAGTCTTGAGGTTTAGCCTGTGAGGTACATTACACGTAAATAAGCATATATTACCTTGTGGATATCAGCAGACCTGCTTACAAATTAAAGCTGAAATTAGCTTTGCTATGAGAACCATATAAAACTTTACCAAAAAATACTGTTTGTAGCTTGTGGCTATTAGCAGAACAATTAAATTTCTCAGGCAGTTCAATAAACTAACCGGAGTGTCAATGAGGGGCAAAAAACAAACAAAAAAAAGTGGCACTGCTGGTTGAATATGTAACACTGAGAAAGTCTGAACCATATGATTCAAAAGGAATTGGAGGTGACAGCATTGACTGTGTGGACTGAACACTAATGTTGAAAGTGAGGTAATTCAGTTTGGACACTCCGGCTCTGCTGCTTCTGCTTTCACTGACTCCTCTTCCACCTCACGTGCCTCTTCTTCTTCCTGAAATGGAGACAGTTTCTCATTTAGTGGCAGGTTTGGGAAGGTCACTTTAAAAATGTATTCTTGTTAAAAAGTCAAATATTTGTTTGCCAAAACTATGCAAACTGGACGGGATGTTTTATGTTTGGTTCAGGAGCTGAAACTTTGGTTTTGCACATAGCTCGGCTGTCCATAGTCCAGTTTGAGCTGCATAACAAAACAGAGGCCAGATTTAATCCTTTTGACGTTTTTTACAGTCTGCAGAAGCCCAACAGGCCAGTCAGCTTGGTTGTCGCTATGCCAACAGCAGCCATAACAGCAACTGGTGAAGAAAGTTCATTTCTGTGATTTGCTTAAAATCTTACACTTCGGTCTGGATATTTATACCCGTGAAGACATTTAGGAAAATGCTGGAATAACCGGTTACAAATGTCAGACGTATACTTCAACTCTCAAACTGTTTTTTTACCGAGTTTTACTGTACGACCTTAAATCTGTTCTCTAAGCAGCTAACTCAGCTATCTGCAAATGTTCATGAGAAACAACAAAGAGCTAGCATCATGCTGGAGTCACTTAAAGCACCCGCAAAATTAAGAGAAAGACGCAAATAGAAAACGACGGCCATCTCAGCAGTTAAATGAGTCTGACAGATGCAATTATCCCCCTTCCTGAGGTTAATACACACATCTACACCCGGCCATGTGTGATTACCTATTCCTAACCACACACTGCCCTCAGACCACCCCACAACCACAGCTGTATTCACTCACACCTCCAACGACACCTCAGCCTTAGGAAACATCAGCCTCCATTATGATTCTTTGGATCTCATTCCACTTAGCCAGCTGTCACCGATTTGAATTGGTAGAAGAACAGTGTGAACAGAGGGTGAATATTCTAGAACACATTCTAGAACATTGTGTACAGGAGGAGAACACTGCAGAGCAGTGTGAATGGGGAAAACATTCTAGAACAGTATCAATTGGAATCGCACATGGTAGAACTTGAATAGTAAGAGCAGTCTAGAACACTGGATGGGGAAGAGCATTCTACAACAGTGTGGATGGGCAACAGTCTAGAACATTGTGAATGGGAAGAAAACACTGTAGAACAGTGTGGAGGAGTAAACGTTCTAGAACAGTGTCAACAGGAAGCACATTGTGGAACACTGAATTCTATAAGAGGAGAGCATTCTAGAACAGTGCGGATGGGGAAGAACATTTTAGGACCATGTGAATGGGGAGGGCACATTCTAGAACAGAGTGAATGCAACACTGGACAGGGTGAATGGGGAGAACATTCTAGAAAAATGCGAATGGAGGGTAAACATTCTAAAAGAGTGAACATTCAAGAAAATTGTGGATGGAGACACAATTTCAGAATGAGGAGAACAATGAGGAGAACAAGTAAATGTGAGAGAAGATTCTAGAACATTGTGAATGTGAGGGAATATTGCAGAACATTGTGAATAAGGGAGACCATTCTAGAACATCGTGTATAGGAGAAGCAGTGTGAATGGGAAAAACCCTGCAGAATAGCATGGATGGGGTGAACATTCTAGAACAGTATCAATGGGAATTGAATGTTATGGAATAGTGTGAATGTGGAAAACATTATAGAACTGTGTGGATGGAAAGCACAATGCACAACACTGAATAAGGAGAGCAGTCTAGAACAGTGTGGGTGGGGAAGAACGTTCTACAACAGTGTGGATGGGAAACAGTCTAGAACATTGTGAATGGGAAGACAACACAGTAGAACAGTGTGGACAGGGTGACCTTTCTAGAACAGTGTCAATGGGAAGCACATTATGGAACACTGTGAGGAGGGAGAGCATTCTAGATCAGTGTGGATGGGGAAGAACACTGTAAAGCAGTGTGAACGGGAAAAACATTCTACAACAGTGTAGATGGAAAGCACCGTCTAGAACATTGTGAATGGGACGACAACCCTGTAGAATAGTGTGTATGGGGTGAACATTCTAGAACAGTATCAATGGGAATCAAACACTGCAGAATAGTGTGAACAGAAGAACTTTGTGTATGGAAAATACACTGTAGAACATTGTGAGAGCAGCCTAGAACATAGTGTAAAGGGGAGAACATTCTACAACAGTGTGGATAGGAAACAGTCTAGAACGGGATGGGTATGGGAAGACAACACTGCAGAACAGTGTGGACGGGGTGACCCTTCTAGAACAGTGTCAATAAGAAGCACATTGTGGAACACTGTGAATAGGGAGAGCATTCTAGATCAGTGTGGATGGGGAAGAACATTTTAAAACCATGTGAATAGGGAGGGCACATTCTAGAACAGAGTGAATGCGGGTAGATAGTAGGTGAATGGGAAGAACAGTCTAGAACAGTGTGAATGGAGGGTGAACAGAGTGAATATGAGAGAACATTAAAGAAAATTGTGGATGGGGAGAAAAAATAACAGAGACCATTCTAGAACAGTGTAAATGAAAAAAAAAGTGTTTGGGAACAGTGTGAGGGACGGAGAACATTGTAGAACAGTGGAAATGGAAAAAGATCTAGAATGCTGTAAATATAGGCAGAACATTCTAGAGACTCTAGACAACCACAACCTAGCATTTGAGTTTGATGTTGTTTGTTGGGAAAGGTTGGGGAACGTAGGGCTAGTTGGTTTTGGTCTATGGACGCCGTGTGGCCCTGACGCAGGAGCCGTATAACATAGTTCTTTTCCTGACCCTAACAAAAGCAGCCTTTCAGGCGGGTAAATGTGGACCGCAGAAATTCAGTTTAGTTAATCTGCAGAGGCAGCTTTTGCTTTATCCAGCAGCGTCTCAGTCCGAGTCTCTGTGTCCGGAGGGAACTTTTGATATACAGTCTAGTCCTTATGAAAAATGTGGTACATTTTCCTGAACTCTGGATACTTTGTTGCTGCTGGCTCTTGGGGGGATATAAATCTCAAAGAGGGGCGACACCTCATGAACCCCGGCGCTGGATCTGTCGGTGCCATCCACCAAATCTCTCTGACAGGCCTGCCAATTTTCCAATTACCTGTGGCGCCATACGTTATCACCAGGCCAGTCAGTGCTTAAATGAGAAACAAGATGGTAGGGTGGGGCCGCCGCATGCTAAGTGCCTTAGTTAGGCTAACTGCCCCACTTTTCCCCCTTCGACACTTTTTTGGCTGTGATTTATAGCGTGTCCCTGGGGAAGGGATGACACCAGTGCTCCTGGACACTCAGGGACTGATTTGTGGGTCCTGCTGTGTGCCCCTCCTCCGCCCCCCCAATCCTCCAGGGGACAGCAGAGGACTCGTTTCGGCTCATGAGTTACAGCTGAGACTCAGTTGCTGTTGGCAGCGTTTACGCACTAGCCAGAACCTCATACAATGCAGCAAAGCTGCTCAGCAGAGTCCGACGGAAGAGGAGTAAGACGGCAGTGGAGAAAACAGTGCTTAAGCTTCATCTGTCTCCCTGTTCTGCCTGCTTTGACTATCAGAGATGAAGCATGAAGACAGACAGGACTAGACCATGTGAGAGCATGTAATGCACACAGTGTTCAGGCCATTCAATTAAACAGACTCTAACAAAGCACAAGAGAGTCAAATGAACTCCAGCGCCATCTGTACATTACAGAAGAAAAGAATTCAGCGGGTTACCTAATAAATCAGAGTTGGATACAGGGGTGGGCAATACAGCAAAAATATAGTGTCATGACATTTTTATTATACATATCACAATATTTAGTTTTTCTGACAATGCCAGTGACAAACAGTACTGTGCAATAGTCAGATAACACCCTTCATGTGCTTAATGTCCAGTGAAAATGGCCAAACATTCTTTGATTTTTCAAAATATATTTCGAGATTAGATATAAGATAATCCACTTGCATAAGGAAGTAGAAAGTCAAAGGAAAGAAACAGGATTTTTCAAACTCAGTGTTTAAAGGAAAAGTTACAGAGAAAATGAGACTCCTAACAACCCTGCAGACCACTGAACTGTCACCATCAGACAGAACTTCTCATTTTTGAGAGAGAGAGGAGAAAATCAAGCTCCACTTTTGCTTCAGATCTGAAGAAATCCACAGGTATTTCTGTCCATCCTTCCACTGTGAGAAAAAGACTCAGAGCTGTGGGTCTGAAAGGACGTGTAGCAGTCAAGAAGTTGTTTTTGAGAAAAGGAAATAGAAAAAAAACATTTGCAAATCAAACTCCAGAATTGTGGGACTGTCAGAAGCAGAAAAAAAAACAAAAAAAAAAACTTCTAAGACTGAACTTTGTAGGTGTGGAAAAATATTCCTGGAGATTTCTTTGAAAAACTGAAAGCAAGTCTCCCAAAAAGAACGGAAGCTGAAATGAAAGTAAAGTGTGGACACAAAAAAAAAAAAAACCTGAAAAATTACATTATATTTAGTTTAGTAAGACTTCTGTGTATTTTTTGTTGTTAAATATGTTTTCTGCTTTCTTCCTGACTTAAAAACTTAATGAATAACTTAATGGCCACTTTCACTAGAAATGAAGAGAATGGTGGTCTCTGACTTTTGTATAGTATTATAGAACATCATAGGTATGATCTGTTCATGTCACAACAAATACAACCCCGTTTCCAAAAACGTTGGGATGCCATGAAAAATGTAAATGCAATTTATCATTAAAACAATACAACCTGTATAAAGTGATAACATGATAACAATAACATATATGAGGTAATAGCAAAAACACATAATATGAGGTAATAGCAAAAATATCTTAGAGTCTAGGAATATTAAAAGGAAAATGAAAAATCTTTTTCAACAACACTATAGTGTGTGATTATTTTAGGTGGGATTATTATTCTTTCAAAGAAAAAACATCTTATCCCTCTATCAAAAATATTTGAACATGGAGCTCTCTTTTAAAATGTTGACTTTGACAGTGACGTGTTTTCTCTTCCACACACACATTTTTTTTTATATTTCTATTACCTTTAATGGGAAAATATATATATATATATATATATATATATATATATATATAGTTTAACATACACATAGCAAACTTCATTAAACTTTGCATTCCACTTCAAATGTGAAGTGATTTTATGCAAAATAGTCACTTTTACCTGGAAGCACAGAATATTTTGTCAAAAAAATATATTTCTTGTCATTCTACACAGTTTCAGTTTCAGATCTCTCCTCATATAAATTGAGCATGCCTCTTTTTTTGCTGACAGGGTGACATTTTCTCCACTGTGCAGAGCCAGCTTGAGGACACTGGCCCTCTACAGGCCCCATCCAGCTGACAGGCAGCAGCTTTGTGGGATATCTCCATCCCTCTCCTCTGGGGAAGAGCGGGGGGCCACATCCTGCCACTCACACTCTACACACACACACTCCACACGCATACGCCCCACACAGCAGCAAGCCCTGTGGCAACCGCTTACACACATATGATAATGAAATATCACATTATTTATTCTAATTGCATCTTAGATTTAAATGGGGTGGAGGGGGGTGAAAGAGAGAAGAGGGAGAGAGAGAAAGAAAGAGAAAGCAAGAGACAGAAAAAGAATAAGCGTGGAGAAGAGGCAGAAAAAAGCAAGATAGAAAGAAAAAAAGAGAAAGAGGGAGAGTGAGGAGAGAGAGAGAAAAAGAGAAAGAACGTGTGTGAGAGAGACAGAGAAAAAGAGAGAGTAGGACAGAAGAGAGAAAAAAATGGAAGGGACAGTGAGAAAAACAGGAAGAGAGAGGAAAAAGAGAAAGACCACATAGGAGAAAAAGAAGGAGAGAAAACAGGCAAAAGAAAGTGAGAAGAGAGAAAGAAAAGAGAAAGACAAAAATAGAGAAAGAAAGGAAAAATACAGAAGAAACAAAGAAACAAAAAGAAAGGTGTGTGAGAAAGACAAATAAGAGAGAAAGAAAAAGGAACAGAGAGAAAGAGAGTGAGAAAGAGAGAACGAGAAAAGGAGAATGACAGAAAAAGGAGAGAAAGAAAAGAGGAAAGAAAAAAGAAAGAATAAAAAAATAAAGAAAGAAAGAAAGAAAGAAAGAGAGAAAGAAAGAAAGAAAGAAAGAAAGAAAGAAAGAAAGAAAAAGAACGAAAGAAATAGGAGACATTTAGAAAAACAGAAACAATAAAGGTGAGTGAGAAAGACAAATAAGAAAGAAAAAGGAACTGAGAGAAAGATAGAATGAGAAAGAGAAAGAAGAAAAGAAAAAGAGAAAGAAAGAAAGAAAGAAAGAAAGAGAAGAGAGAAAGAAAAGAAAAAGACTGGAAGATACAAAGAGAATGAGAAAAAGTAAATAAAGAAATAAAGAAGGAACAAAAGAAAGAAAGAGGAAAAATCCAGAAAAACAGAAACAATAAGAAAGGTGACCGAGAAAGACAAATAAGAGAGAAAGAAAAGGGAATGGAGAGAAAGATAGAGTGAGAAAGAGAAAAAGAGAAAGAAAGAAAAAAGAAAGAAAGAGAGAAAGGTAGAGCATATACAAGAAATAAAAAAGGAGAGACAGACAGAGAGGTAGCAAGAAATCCCGAGAGAGAGAGAGAGAGAGAGAGAGAGAGAGAGAGAATAAAAGACTGTGTGTAGAGAGGATGATACGTGTAGGGCAGAGTTGTAGAAGTGCTGCAGAAAGTAGAGAGTGCAGAACTGAACCCTAGGTGGCAACAAAGCCTTGTGCAGAGTTAATGTGTCTGAGGAAGAGACCCCTGCAGCCTTGTGGAGCTGCAGCCCCTCCTTCCGCTCCCCTTGCCTGCCTTCCACCCACCCACACACACAGGCAGTCAACTTCATAAAGTGGGATTAAAATAAAGCTGGGTAAAAAGAATTAAAATTTACAACGCTGCTTTTGCTTTAATAAGCTTTAGCATCCTTTATCAAGCTGGCGCAGTCCTCAAAGAATTAACAGGCTAATTAGTATGACTTATTTCCTTATCGTGTTTTCTGCTTTCATTGTATTTACTTGTGTGTGTGTGTATAGTGCACAGAAAGTGGCTTTTATGCAGCGTGGGGAGGAAAAGCTGCTTTATTGCTTCCTCCTGTTTGATAGGTGCTGCTGTGTGTCTAAGCCTGGCTGCGCCGCACAAGACAGATTGATGTCCCACAACGATGATGAAAACACACAGCGTGTAAGAGAGGAGGAATAACATCCGGAGAAATGAAGCAGAGTGACGCAAGGCAACGGGGGAGAGAGAGAAAGAGACAGAAAGAGGGGGGGACAGAGGGCCCGGGTATGTGTTCATTACCTCTGTCAAACAGCACTCATCACAGACGAGAATTTGAAGGAAAATGGAAATAAGTGGATAAAACAGGGACGGACAACATGCTACGTTATCATTGTTGTGATAAAGTTCATCACAATGCACTTTTCTGAGTAAAAGCATCAAAACCACAGCTACTAGGCTTCCAAGTGAGCAAGTGTCTGAGCACTGGTCCTATCGGGAGAGTGTGTGTTAAATCCCTGGTGAAGCCACAGTCATCAGTATCCAGGAGTCCAAGACAGCATAATTGTCCTTATTCTCTCTGGGTGAGTAGGATGGCCCTCCCCCTATAAGGTTACTCACTGTGATGCTAGACAACATGGGCACCTGTCAGCTGACATACCAGACTTGGTAGTCAGAGTTCTCCTCCAAGTGTGCTGAAACTGTGTGATGTTGCATCAGCTGCGGTTTAAAAGATGTGGAGGTGCTTCACACGTCTCATTTGTGTTATCCTTCACCCTCACACTGGTAGCATCGTGTGATAGGAGGAGACTTAGCAAGCGAGAAGAATTAGCTATGACTAAATTAAGAAAAACAACCCCCTTTGTCCTCTACCCCTGCCAAAAAACAAATAAATAAATAAACAAATGACATGGCTCCTTCAATGTATTTAACTAAGGACGCTACATTTGGTCTGTCATACTAGAAAATGTACCTGTATGCAGAGAAAAGACAAAAATGGATGGGTGGGTATAGAAAGAAGACGGAATAGAATCAAAGATGGAGGAGAGGTTGATCGGTGCTGTGTATTCACTCTCTATTTTATATGATGGCAGACTTCCTGAACGTAATGATACTCAGTGATCTTTATAGTCAGGATGTTCCGTATTTCCTACTGTATACTTAACAAACCGCGCCTCTGCTCCAGCCATGTACATTCTTACTAAATGGACAAGGTCTGCATGCATCCACTTGCACCCTTTATCATAGGTATAAACTATTCATGCTGCAACAAATACAAACTCGTTTCCAAAAAAGTTGGGATGCTGTGCAAAATGTGAATAAAAATAGGATGCAATGATATGCAAATCATGTAAACCTTACATTTGATTGAGAATAATGCAAAGCCAGTGTACTAAATGTTGAAAATGAGAAATTTTGTTTTTTGAAAAATTTATGGCCATTTTGGTTTGTTGCCAGCAACACATTTCAAAAAAGTAACAAGCTGATATTCAGCCCAGAGGACTATTTTAAAGAATTAAATATTTTGATTTGTTGGACCACAGGACACTTTTCTACTTTAAGTCCATCTTAAATTAACTCAGGCCCAGAGAAGACAGCAGCGTTTCTGGATCCTGTTTATATATGGTTTTTTCTTTGCATGGCAGAGTTTTAACTTGCATTTGTGGATGCAGTGATTAACTGCGTTCATAGACAGTGGTTTTCAGAAGTGTTCCTGAACCCATGCAGTGATTTTCACTGCAGAATTGTGTCTGTTTTTAATGCAGTGCCGCCTGAGGGCCTGAAGATCACGGCTAGCCAGTATTCGTTTTCGGCCTTGTCCTTTGCATACAGAGATTCCTCCAGATTCTCTGAATCTTTTAATGATATGTACTTTAGTTGATGAAATCCCTAAGTTATTTGCTATTTTATGTTGAGAAACACAGAATTGTTGCACTGTTTGCCTGCGCAGACTTTCACAGAGTGAAAGTGGGATGTTCTTTTATACCCAATCATGTTACTGACCTGTTGCCAATTACCCACCAGGTGTTTTTAGCATTACACAACTTTACCAGCCTTTTGTTGCTTCTGTTCCAACTTTTTGGAAATGTGTCACTGGCATCAGATTCAAACATATATTTATACATATTTATTCTCAATTTCAATATTTGATATGTTGTCTTTGTACTATTTTCAATTAAATATAGGGTTTAAATGATTCACACATCATTGCATTCTGTTTTTAATTACATTTTGTATAGCGTCCCAATTTATTTGGAAACAGGGTTCTAGTATGTGAGTTCTGGGTGCATTTTTATTGGGTTTAGGCAATTACACATAAATAAAAGAAACGTCATGGATATTAAAAAAACAAAACAAAGCTCTAACTTCTGACTAGTGCTACAACACGTTTAGAGGGCAGCACTGAGTAATGTTTGTTTGAGCTGCTTTGTTGAGCTGCTTTTGCGTCTGACATCAGTTGGGAGCTGCTCAGCATCAACAGCTAAGGAGCGAGATAAGATAATCGGCCAATTTATCCACCTTATGCATGTACTTTAATAGTGGCATACAGACAAGGAAAAATCATTAAACTCAATTATTTATATAGCAATTAATCATCAGCTAAAATTTCATGATCATGATAGGCCTAAGTACTTGTGGAACACTGAGAATGCATGCATTCTTCAACAGATTTAGACCAATTATACAGAGCTCATAAACTCTAGAGCACTAAAACTCCAGTCTAAAGTAACTGCATAAACTGCATAGTCAGTACTTTGTTTGTTCAACTTTCTTCTCAAAGAAACACAAAATATCATGCTAGATATCATGTATTGTGAAAACGTCTTAAAATATCATGACGTTAGGGGATGGATGAATGGATGACCTGTACATGTGTGGAGTGTGTGCACTTGAGAACATCAATTTCATATCTCTCGTTGTTCAAATAACTACAGGCTAAATAAAATTGAGGAATAAACACAGTCTGGGTGTATATGTAAATGTTTAGCCTGCTAAGAATGTGCATGTGTGCGAATGTGATTTAAAGCCTTTGTCAGAGTGGTGGATGTGACACAAGTGCGTTTAGTCATAAACACTCGGTTCATTAGGCGGCTGAGGCTGTGTGTTATGTGCTACATTGAACCACCTCTGGCCTTGTCATCCTTTTCTCTGCCGCTTTCTCTCTCTCTCTCTCTTTCATGGGCCCAGCCAAAGCTAGTCACCAGAAAGCACAATTAAACTTCATGACTGTGCATATTTGCGCTTCCCATTTTCCGTTTATTACAAAGGGCATTCATTAATCTGCCTTTTTCTCCAAGAACGCATTTCCATTTTAGTGAGGCGTGACAGATACTGAGGTGAACTTACGAGAAGACGGCTAATTAAATCAGCGGTAAAATGCACAAGCCAGGCTTTAATCCCACATCTGATAAGACCTGATGCTTGGGGGGAAATATACGGTGAGGAAAAGTACTTTCTCTCCATTTCCAATTTCGGTTATTTAGAGCATAATATTAAATCACAAATAAATGTGAGTGCTCAAAGTCCGTAGGTAAATTGGCTGCCTCATCGCTGGATGCTCGCTCTTAGTCACTGAACGGAGTGCAAACTAAAAGCTAAACAACAGCGGCCATAAAAGCAGAGACATTAAACACTGCACTAATAAAGTGGCTACTACAAGATGGATTCGCAGGTGAAAACAGATGAGGCGCATCGGCGCTGCTGTATAGTGAGTAATGGCGGGGGTGCGTAATGAACCCCCAAGGCACAGTCGCCTAGCAGGTATGAGAAAGACTGTGAGCATTTAGCAGAAAGGGTTGGGTGGAAAGGTGGGAATGGACTGCAGATGACCTGCTCGCTTGAGGATGAACTCTACAACTCAGGGCAACCCAGAAACCCAGACTAAACTCTGAAACCCAGACAAAACCCAGACTGAACTTTAAAACTCAGGCTAACCCAGAAACCCTGACTAAACTCTGAAACCCAGACTAAAACCAGACTGAACTTAAAAACTCAGGCTAACCCAGACACCCAGACTAAACTCTGAAACCCAGACAGAACTTAAAAACTCAGGCTAACCCAGACACCCTGACTAAACTCTGAAACCCAGACAAAACCCAGACTGAACTTTTAAACATAGGCTAACCCAGAAACCCAGACAAAACCCAGACTGAACTTTTAAACATAGGCTAACCCAGAAACCCAGACTAAACTCTGAAACCAAGACAAAACCCAGACTGAACTTAAAAACTCAGGCTAACCCAGAAACCCTGACTAAACTCTGAAACCCAGACTGAACTTAAAAACTCAGGCTAACCCAGAAACCCAGACTAAACTCTGAAACCCAGACAAAACCCAGACTGAACTTTTAAAATCAGGTTAACCCAGAAACCCAGACAAAACCCAGACTGAACTTAAAAACTCAGGCAAACCCAGAAACCCAGACTAAACTCTGAAACCCAGACAAAACCCAGACTGAACTTAAAAACTCAGGCTAACCCAGAAACCCAGACTAAACTCTGAAACCCAGACAAAACCCAGACTGAACTTAAAAACTCAGGCTAACCCAGACACCCAGACTAAACTCTGAAACCCAGACAGAACTTAAAAACTCAGGCTAACCCAGAAACCCAGACTAAACTCTGAAACCCAGACTAAACCCAGACTGAACTTAAAAACTCAGGCAAACCCAGAAACCCAGACAAAACCCAGGCTGAACTTAAAAACTCAGGCTAACCCAGACACCCAGACTAAACTCTGAAACCCAGACAAAACCCAGACTGAACTTAAAAACTCAGGCTAACCCAGAAACCCTGACTAAACTCTGAAACCCAGACAAAACCCAGACTGAACTTAAAAACTCAGGCTAACCCAGACACCCAGACTAAACTCTGAAACCCAGACAGAACTTAAAAACTCAGGCTAACCCAGAAACCCAGACTAAACTCTGAAACCCAGACTAAACCCAGACTGAACTTAAAAACTCAGGATAACCCAGACACCCAGACTAAACTCTGAAACCCAGACAAAACCCAGACTGAACTTAAAAACTCAGGCTAACCCAGAAACCCAGACTAAATTCTGAAACCCAGACAAAACCCAGACTGAACTTTTAAAATCAGGTTAACCCAGAATCCCAGACTAAACCCAGACAGAACTTAAAAACTCAGGCAAACCCAGAAGCCCAGACAAAACCCAGACTGAACTTAAAAACTCAGGCTAACCCAGAAACCCAGACTAAACTCTGAAACCCAGACAAAACCCAGACTGAACTTAAAAACTCAGGCTAACCCAGAAACCCTGACTAAACTCTGAAACCCAGACAAAACCCAGACAGAACTTAAAAACTCAGGCTAACCCAGACACCCAGACTAAACTCTGAAACCCAGACTAAAACCAGACTGAACTTAAAAACTCAGGCTAACCCAGACACCCAGACTAAACTCTGAAACCCAGACAGAACTTAAAAACTCAGGCTAACCCAGACACCCTGACTAAACTCTGAAACCCAGACAAAACCCAGACAGAACTTAAAAACTCAGGCTAACCCAGACACCCAGACTAAACTCTGAAACCCAGACAAAACCCAGACTGAACTTAAAAACTCAGGCTAACCCAGAAACCCTGACTAAACTCTGAAACCCAGACAAAACCCAGACTGAACTTAAAAACTCAGGCTAACCCAGAAACCCAGACAAAACCCAGACTGAGCTTAAAAACTCAGGCTAATCCAGACACCCAGACTAAACTCTGAAACCCAGACAGAATTTAAAACTCTAAAATCTGGGCTAACCTAGGATAACCCAGGATGAACTCAGAAGCCCAAACTAACCTAGAAACCCTACCTAAGCCAAGCTGAACCCTGAAACCCAAGCTTTCCTAGACTTCATACAGAAAACTAGGCAAACCACAGATTAACTAAAACCAGGCTAGCCCAAAAACCCACACTGAGCCCAGAAACTCAGTGTAACCCTGTATGAACTCAGAAACCTGGCTAATCCAGAAACCATGAAACCCACTCCAGCTGAGCCCAGAAAACCAGGCTAACCCAGAACCTTGCGTGTGGCCCTCCTGTCATGAACACATAACAGTCTTCTGACCTTCTGGAATCCATAAAAATAAAACCTTTTTTAAAATACTAAAAGGCAGTGCTTCCCTTTAGGTCAAACATTAACACAGTCACAAATATTAGTAACATTATATTGACATCCAGTCAATTACATCTAAAATAAATAACAGTCTTCAACTGCTACAGTAATCAAAAGGCAGTTATGTACTGCACAATGCAAAAGTCAGATATTACCCTTTCGTTTATTCAATTTCCAGTTAAAACAGGCACTATGTACGTTATTCATTTTTCCTTGTCAGAAAAAAGCATAAAACATATTTGACAGAAAATTACACAACTGTGTTTGGGATTTCCTGGAATGTGAGAAGCAGAAAATGCAATCAACTTCTAAGAGTGAACTTCAGATGTGTTTACAAGAAGGATGAAAAAGGAAATTCCTGCGGATTTCTTTGAAAAACTCAAAGAAAGTCACCTGAAAAGAATGAAAGCTGCAAGGCACCCTAAATACAAAAGAATTTGAAGTTAACTATATTGTTGAGGCTTCTGTGTAATTTTCTGTTAAATAACTGTTATAAGAACTAAAAGCTAAATGTGGTCCATTACTCCTCCACTGTTCTGTACATAAGTGTTTTACACACAAAGTCTTTCAGAGAAGTATCTTGGCAATTTTACACTCACAGCTCTGCAGTATAAATCCATAATTTTTAAACAGAAAATGAGAAATTAAAAAAAAACTCTTTGTCTAATAGACTCGATGCTCAGTGCAACGTCTCAATTAGTTGGCAGTACTGTCTAAGCGCTATGGATCCCCACCATGTTCAATGTCACCTTTAAGGAGTGTGATAAGGTAACTCCAGTCTCTTTATTAATAATGCATGCAGTAGGGGGACTCTACTCTTCCCTGCAGTCTCACTGTCGTCAGCAGAGCTGATATAACTGGAGTTCCAAACCCTTTTCCACACCAGGACTTGCTGCTGTTTATTTAGCTGAACTCAACAGTCACTTCACTTTTATATTCTGCATCACTACAGCTCTCTTGCCAAGGATGAAGCTTAGGGCAGATAGAGTTGTAGCTCCTACCATTATCCTTGGCTGACAAAGCTTTTGCATGGTTATTTATTTTAACTATTTAACCAAATGTTAAGTTCTTTAGTTACTTCAAAAACTGATTAAAAAATTATGTTGTTTCAGAGGGAAAAAACACACTTTTAGCACATCAAACTGATGGCAAGCTGGGATACTTTTCACTGCAGTATGATATTTCAAACCGGGGACTTTGCATCATGACAGTAGTGTTTGACTTGGCCACGAGTCAGGGACTTTGCTTTGTGACAGTGGAGTTTAACTAGGCTGTGAGTCAGGGACTTTGTAACAGTGGAGTTTGACTAGGCTGAGAGTCAGGGACTTTGTAATAGTGGAGTTTGACTAGGCTGTGAGTCAGGGACTTTGTAATAGTGGAGTTTGACTAGGCTGTGAGTCAGGGACTTTGTAATAGTGGAGTTTGACTAGGCTGTGAGTCAGGGACTTTGTAATAGTGGAGTTTGACTAGGCTGTGAGTCAGGGACTTCGTAATAGTGGAGTTTGACTAGGCTGTGAGTCAGGGACTTCGTAATAGTGGAGTTTGACTAGGCTGAGAGTCAGGGACTTTGTAATAGTGGAGTTTGACCAGGCTGAGAGTCAGGGACTTTGTAATAGTGGAGTTTGACTAGGCTGAGAGTCAGGGACTTTGTAATAGTGGAGTTTGACTAGGCTGAGAGTCAGGGACATTGCTTTGTAATAGTGGAGTTTGACTAGGCTGTGAGTCAGGGACATTGCTTTGTAATAGTGGAGTTTGACTAGGCTGTGAGTCAGGGACATTGCTTTGTAATAGTGGGGTTTGACTAGGCTGTGAGTCAGGGACATTGCTTTGTAATAGTGGAGTTTGACTAGGCTGTGAGTCAAGGACATTGCTTTGTAATAGTGGAGTTTGACTAGGCTGTGAGTCAGGGACATTGCTTTGTAATAGTGGGGTTTGACTAGGCTGTGAGTCAGGGACATTGCTTTGTAATAGTGGGGTTTGACTAGGTCACGAGTCAGGGACTTTGTAATAGTGGAGTTTGACCATGCTGAGAGTCAGGGACTTTGCTTCGTGACAGTAGAGATTGACTAAGCTGAGAGTCAGGGACTCTGTAACAAGAGAGTCTAACTAGGCTGTGAGTCAGGGACTTTGCTTCATGACAGCGGAGTTTGACTAGGCTGCGAGTCAGGGACTTTACTTCATGACAGTGGAGTTTGACCAGGCCACAACCCCATGACTTTGATCTGTGACAGCACCTTTTTTCACCAAATACTGTTTAGCTCGAAAGCAGAGTTTGAGAAGAGTTAGTTAGCTGTTAACAAATGTGACAAATTCATTACATGTTTTTTCTAGAAGTTTAGTACAGTGCAAAATGAGCTTCTTATTTATGCATCACATTTATGCTTTCTTTGTGCTATAGCTGTGCTTTGTACTGTCTGCAGCGTGACTCAACACAGCACTTCTTGTCTGGTTTGCATTAGCCTTCGGATACCTTCAGTATTTCCATGTTTCTCCTTCTTTGGACTAAACAGAATAGAACCTTTGACGTTAAACGCTGGCTCTTCACTGCCCTCTGATGGTGTACAGAGTTAAAATATCTCGGAACTCTTTTACAGAAGCTAATTAACTCATGAAAAGTCCTAATTTACTGTTTGATTTTTAAGCTTTAAAATTAAAACTCTGACTCACCCCTAATGCATACAGTTTGTGTGATGCTAACTGGTGGCTACAAGCTTTTATGACTTGTTTGATTCATTAGTCTCCTACCTCACATGCCAAATTAAAGAACTTTGCACACCAGTCAGGCTTTGCTGATTTACATTTGAATTAAGGGGATCCACACTTTAACAAAACAGACAACTGAAGTTGCGAAATCACTTAAGTAGCAAATGAGCTCTAAAGCATTACATTTCTAAATCGTCCAGGCCAAAGTTATTGTGGCAGTGCTTTTAAAAGGATGCCCTTCACCACTGAGCCTTCACTTTGTGCATGTAAAACGGTTCCCAACAGGTCAGCACAGAGCTGTGGAGGACTCTCGGTCATTTAAACAAACCACAGCACAGCAGAGGGGTGACCGTAAACTTCAATATGAATTCTGAACTTTTCACCGGCTAGCTTGCACTGTGTTGCAGCCTTTAACCTGGCTATGACTGATCTCCCCTTTGGTGAGGCCGTGTGTAAGAGTCCTCCGTTCCAGGCTTATTAAAACCCACTCAGGGCTGAGTAATGGTGCAAAGGCAGCGGTGGGGAGGCCGCCACCATCACCCTGTGCCTGTTTACTCCACAAATTGGCCCCTGAGAGGGGAGGAGGTGTCCAGCTAGCCTAGTTAAAGTGATGGAGGTGACTCCACCGCATTGATTTTCCCTCCGTCTTCATGCTCTCTCCATCTGGCCCACCTGCGAGCAGGGAACACCAGGGCTGCCCCCCACAGGCCGGTCCCCAAAGGTCCCTGCCGCCCCTCTAAATCACACACTAACCTTTAGTTAACACCATAGTCACAAGTACAACACACAAACAATGAATGCCCACATCTATCAGCCTGCAGAACCAGCCCTTAGAGCCTCTACAGCAGGCCATATTCACTTGACCTTCAAAGCTGTGTTTGGACAGAGCACTACAGCGGTCCAGGTTATAGCAGAGAATGTGCAATGGAGGGCAAAAGAGCTAGCTTTGTAGATCTATCCTGGAAAACAATACTGTAGAGACTGGCAAATAATAGAACAGCAACAAAATTCAACATGCTTGTGATAACCACTCCAGAAACGACTTACAGACTAAAAATACGTTGAAAGTGCAAATGTATTTTATGTTAATGTAACATACAGTACTGTGCAAAAGTCAGAAACCACCCTCAACAGAAAACATACAAAAACCTCAACAACTAAATATCAAATCTATCAGCTTTTAATTTGTCCATTCTTTTGTGCATTCTAATGCCACTTTGACTCTTCCATCCTTCCAATCTTCAACCAACCAGTACCAGCTGTGTCTTCCCAAAAGAAGTGGCTCCCAAAGTTCTCACTGACATCATGTTCCCTTTCAAAGGGACACTAACATTCACAGTAGAAACTACCCAGACACTCCTAAAGTGGCTTGCAAAGGTGATTAGATATATAATAATCCAGTCTCACTTTATTTAGATAGCCCCTAACAGAGTATCTACAGATGTTCAAATTATAAACAAGCTTTCTGGTGAGTTTTCGTGAAGATTAGTGTTCGGATTAGGAGGAAAGCACCAACCGCCGGATCTGTTATGTCAGCTAACAGACGCCGGCACTGGCTAGCGTCACGCTGAGTGATGGGGGAGGGGAAGGGGCCAGGACCATCCTACCCACCCAGAGAGCGAGGCCAATTGTGCACTCTTGGACTCCCGGCCACGGATGGCTGTAGCATCACCAGGGATCGAACTCCTGATGATAGGGCCGATGCTTAGACTGTTCCGCCACTTGGGAGCTAAGGTTAAGGTTAGGACCAGGGCCAGTTTTAGATTTAGAGAAAGATAAGGTGAACTTAACAGGTACTTCAGGTAAAGTAAATGCAAGATAACTGTCTACAAAACATCTACAGGGAGCTTTCTAAATAAAGTGTTACCCATAATCCACGTACATAAGGAAAGAAAAATCAAAGGAAAATTAGTGGAAAAACAAGAGATTCCAAAACTTGAGTTCAGACAACTCAACACTAGGGGTGTGAAAGTATGTGTAGCTGTCTAGAAGCCCCAACTGAGAATAAAAAATAGACAAAAAAGAAGAAAATTTGCACTTGAATGCCAGTTTCAGTCTTTGAGATATGACGTTTTATGAACTGATAAGACTAAATCAGAATTATTTGGATCATAGGAAGCAGAAAATACAACCAACTGCTGAGATTTTGGAGGTGTAGGAAAAATTCCTGCAGATTTCTTTGAAAATCTGAAAAGAATGGAAGCTAAAATGAAGACAAATTAAAAATTAATAACTTGTTCTTCATGGCTGTTTCAACTGAAATAAATAAAAGGGTGGTCTCTGACTTGCACCGTACTGTACAAAGTCTGTATACCTCGGCTCATTTGGACTGATTGGATATGTCGTGTATAATTAAGTTCATATATTGCATAATTTAAGTGCATGTTTTTTCAAGATACATCAAAACAATCGTTAAATTCTGAGCCTTAATACAGATTGTTAAGACAGTGAACAGTTTTTCCCCCTCGACCGTATCAGGATGCCGAGCGAACGCTATCCAGTCTGATGAGTAATGATCTCTATTTTCTCTTTCAATTTCCTCTCTATGGTAAAGCAGCCAGAGTGAGACACTTAATTAAGTTAATTAGGCTAACTTAATTAGGCTGTTTTGCAGGTCAGTGTGTGACTGCTCTGATTGATGACGGTGCTTGTAAAGGTAATCGTCTTCAGAATTGGGCTTAACATCAAACAGCACATTAACTGCTGCCCCATAAATAATGACACAGCACTTAACGGAGTGTCCGTTGGACTTGTAAAAGCCCCACACGGTTAACAACCAAGTCAACAGGCCCAATAAATTTGACCTGTTAAAATGGGAAGACTCAAGGTCAAAAAGTAGTTTCAAAAGACAAACTCAATTCTGCGCTGGGTTCGCCTGTGGGTGCTTTGTGGTGACGGGGCCGCACAGTTCTAAGCGATAATTGCGGCTGCAGTGAGACTTATGAGTGGAGCGTGTGGTGTGGCTGAACTCTTCCCACACACTCGGCGTCCTCTGGGCATTTCCGCTTGTGGTTCAAACACGGCGCAGATGTGGCGGAATGCTTCATCATGAGGGCGAGCGGAGGCGACATGCGAGTGTAAATAAGGCTCAAACAAGCCCCTCTCCGGCACCTAACGGAGCTCTCGAATTAAAGGCCATCCGTATTTTACAGCAGAACTGTCATTTTATTACCCGAATCAATTCGGAGAGGCCCTGGGGTGACAGCGCCGGGATGTGGCCTTCGATGGCTGGGGGTTTATCTAACGCGTGCAGGCAGGGGGAATACGCGGCCAGCGTAATGAACTCAACTCCAGCTAATAAAGCCTTTACTGCCGGGGCACGCATAGACAGCCACAGCGCACTGACCCCATCATGGCCCGCGTATGCCTTCGCGATCATAAACTAAACCAAATATATTGTTTCTTTAAGTCTTCCAATTTCTTTTTCTTAGATAGGCAGGCTTAATTAAGTTATTTTATGATATAGTGGGCACACATTGACAAGGAGTCCTCAGAGAAACAAATTTCAACATTTTTTTTCTCTTTTTTCCATATTAATCAAGACCTCGGAGGCAGAAACCCATTTGCGGTGACCTTTAAAAAGGCGTTAAGACAGAAATTTGTTGAAAGACAGGCGATCGAGTGGCAAGTCAGTGAGACGGATCAGATCACACACTGTACATCACTGGTTCTTGTCACTCGTAGGCCTCCCACCCAGGGATGTGGTTGGCGTAGAGCACCACGTGGTCTACAGTGGCCGGTCTATGAAGCATGCATGTGCTTTTGCCCCCCAGCTTTGATTGAAAGGCAGCGTGTGAGAAGATGGCGCCACAGCGCGTCAGCCCGTCTCATTTCTCTAAATGCTTCCCCACTCTCATCTAGAAGTCAAGGCTGGAAGGGATAACAAATCGCCTCTTCAGTTCCACATTTCACCACTGCTGCTTCTTCATTCGCCCGCTGCCTGCGAGAGAGCAATGCACCTCTTTAATGTCGACCCCCCCTTCATCTCTGGGAGAAGGTGAATCACACTAAAGCTGGCTGCATTTTAAGATGGCATTTAAAAAAAAAAAAAATACGCTTCCGGACCAACTGCGGGCAAAATGGTTAACAGTGTGGCATTTGCAATACATTACAGAACTTAAAGTACTCAAGCACAGAGCTCGAAAGTGCTTTCTCTTTCTGAGAATGGAATCAATTGGCAGATACTGCCAAAGACTTTTAGCCATAATCTGCTGTATTCAGGATAAAAAGAAAAAGCAAAACAACACTGTTTGTTACAATCAGAACTATTTAAACCATTACATGTGGCCTTCTATAGCCCTTCATTTACCATGGATGTTCTAAAACCCCTAAAATCTGTTCTAAAAACTGGACTATTCTTACAAGGCACTTTTTTCTGGTCTGTCTGAAGAAATGTCTCTACAATCAGTCGGTTCTCCTCTTTTATGTGAATTGTGAAAATGTACGTTTAAAAGCCTCGTTGGAAAAGCTTAAATATCGCCAAAAACCTCTACACTTAAATGAGTGAAAAAGCTGGTTTATTAAGCAAGGGGAAATGTGAAAAACTAGAGGTTTTTTCCAGGAGTCGGTTTAAGAGGAGCCTGGCCTCTTCCTATTTCCCCTATTATATCAAAACAGCAGAGGGTACCCGTGAACGAGTCCTCAAGGAATGTGGGCGAATGGAGCTCAACGGCTAAAAACAAAACAAAAAAAAGTTCAAATAGTTTCTAATCACTTGCCCAGAACTTTCCTTTAATTTTAGAAAACAGAAGGATGTATTTCACTAAAAGAGCAAAGAAAACATACTTGTATATTTCCTTTTTTTCTACAGCAAACAGGTTTTGGGCAGCAGAACACCGGCATCACTGCTACTAGGTGCTGACTGGTTGGTGAGCGGAGCAGCTCATTGGCTGTGTGCTCACTGACGTCATAAACGTATGAGGCACCGTTTTAAACTCCTATAACTCGAGTTTAAAAGCTCTTAAATATATATCAGCAGTGTTAAAATGTTTTATGCTATTCAGTGTCCAGGAAATGATTATATTCTTTAAATATATATTACATTAAAAATGTTTAAGCATTTGTAAACTATGATTTTGCTCAAATGCTCCATCTTAACCCATTTATTTTGGACTCGCTTGGGAGCGCCCTCTAGCGTTTGATAAACCCGGAAGATGTTACAGAGTGGTAATTCTCCTCTCTACAAGTTCTCTGGTTTTCTATTCATCTCTTTAATGCAAATATTGATATTGCAAAAAAAAATCTGGAGGCAGAAATTGATTATTGGTTAACTGGTTTATAAAGACGACACATGAAAATCAGTGATGGAAACAGATTTTTAAAAAAAAAGTGGTGACATTGCAGGAATGAAAGTCCAGCATTTACGCTCCAGCAGATGATGATAAACATGGTGCCAAATGAAAATCATCAATGCTATATTTTGAATGATGTTTCCAGGGGTACGGTGGGCGATGGAGAGGTGGAACAGCGACTGTGCCCCTGATTAAAAAGGCCCACTACCTTCTCCACCCAGTTTTTGAACTGTAAAGTATGTAGGGCTAGTTATGTACAGATGAGAAAGGGGTGTACAAAATAAAGGTTCAAATCCATGCATGGTAAGTGAGACTCGTCTCGGGCCATATGGCCCAAGCGTGTGACGTTATCGTCAGGAACTTGTGCATAAGAGCATTTGATGTAAACAGTGATTGATTTGCTTGTTCTTTTTCTGACTTTACGCTCTAAATTGTGAAACGTTTGAATAGAAACCCAGCTACTGTGAGGGTAACAGATTTTTTGAAAAAGTACAAAAGTAGAAGCGTGTACTCCACCTGATGATGATAAACATCAATGCCACATCTGGACAGATGTTCTCAGGGGTTCGGTGGGCGAGAGTGAAGTGGGATAGTGACTTTATTTCTCATTAAATATGCCAGTACCCGCTCCACCCAGCACCTCGGTACCACCCTGTTACTGCTACAAAACAGCTGTCAAAACTGCTCTACCGAGAGCTAATAAAGCTCCCTGCACGGTGAGCGAGACTCTGTACTGTATGACATGTGACGTCACCTTCTGGAATGTAGTAGTTATGTAGAATTATCAATTTCACAAATTCCTCTCAAATTTGTGAAACATCTGAACAGAAACCCCAGTTGAAAATTAAATATTTAAAAAGTTTTAACAAACAGAATACCAACCTTAATAACCGATATGAAATGAGAGAGCTAGCTGGGGGGGCAAAGGCTGCAGATGAATGCTCCTCCAGCCCCCCCCCATCTCCTGTTACCCTGTTACCGCTGGAACATGTCTATGTTTGGGGAATGGAGTGGCTACTGGAGGGCATCCGACAGTGTACGGGAGAAGAGGAGCAGGAACGAGGGCGAATGCATTTCCACAGAGACAAGCTCGATTGAGGAATACCAGCCAGCAATACCTGTTAAAGTTAAAAGTGAATGCACAATACTGAGAGTGCCGAGACAGTGAGAGTGAGTGAGAGAGAGAGCGAGAGAGAGAGAGGGAGAAGGGTGTGTGGCATGATTTTTTTTGCAGACTGTGTGTAAGTGTGTGATTAAACAGGATTGTGCCTGGTCTTTCAGGGTCTCTGAGGAACAGGCTGGTCCCTCTGCAGGCTGCCAGCGCGACGCGTTTAAAAAGCAAAGGCTTGTTTAATCCCCGTGGCCCTGTATGCCTCCCACTGTCTAAAGCTCCTTTCTCTGCTTCCACCTACCGCTTTTGTTCAGAGCTGCTTAGCCCTTATATTGTAGCAGCGGGTCACCAATCTGAGGCTTTCTTCTACGCCTTTGACTTACAACAGCCCTATTTACAAGCCACATGCGGTGCGCATGAAAGGGCTCTACTGCCGACTCATAATTCTTTATCATACGAATTTATGACTAAAGGAGTAGAGCTCTTTGTAATAAAGGGAGCATTTTCGAAATAAAGGTATTTTCTAGAAATAAACAGCTCACTCTTTTTCGCTCAGTATCTTTGAAGCTGTAGACTGTAGAAGCAATGTGATGTACGCAATACAGATACAGATGAGCATGCTTTGATTAGTATTGGCAGTTCTAACTGGATTAAAAAAAGACCGATCCATCCTGGCCGACTCATCTTCGCAAAGCAAAACGTCTGTTTTCTGCAAATGTCTGTATCATACCTCAGCATTAACCTTTTAAATTTAATGCTGAACAGTAATTCTGTGTTACCATTTCCACCATGCAGACAACTCGCCATGCTTTTTACGTTCCACTTTCTCTTTGGCAACATCAATTAACCCCCATTTTCCACGCAGATAGAGCCTGGCAGGCTGGACTGCCCTTTTAAAGATAAATTGAAAAGCGGATACATTTATTAACTTAATTAGGTTTGGAAGCAGGCGCACACTGCCTTTGATTACACTGTAATTCAATAAGAAAGAAAAAAAACATTATTTAAATTTGTAGGGCAAAGCTTCAGTGGTTGGACAAAGAAGGAAGACATTAAAATGAATGTGGAAGGAAAGGTCTGAGTGATCTGAGTGCTTCAGCTCCAGATTTAAGGAAAGAGCGCTTTGCCAGGCGGCCCTCAGCCAGCTGTTCTGAGACAGACACCGAGGGCCGTGGCGTGGTGAAGCAGATACGGGGAATTAAAAGCAGCGGCTGATTTCCCCTGTCCACACCGCTATCTGAGCAGTCTTAAAACTTCAAACACGAGCCACTTTGCTTTGATCCGTAATTAAGAGGGCCAAGGAGGCAAAACACTCAGTGTGAGCAAGGCTGAGTCTGGAGATGTGCACCAGTTTGTCACTGCTGTACAGAATGATTGCATGCTGCTAAACCATCAAAGCCTTCCTCTCTTAATTGTAAAACAGTGTACAAAAAGCTGCACTGAAATAAATAAAACTTACTTAGAGTTCTATCATTTACCACAACTGGAATTCATAGAATGATTAAAAGATACAGAGATAAGCAGGACTCCTAACAACCATGTAAGACCACCAAACCACCAAAACGGTCTCCATCAGATAAACAGCACTTGAAGCTTTCATCTTTGAGAGAGAGGAGAAAATCGAGCTCCACTCTTGCTTTAGTTCTGAAAAAATCCCCCATCCTTCCACTGTGAGAAGACAATGCAAAATGATGTGCAGAATAAGCAAAAAACTTGCTCTAGGACATCAAAACTGGGCATGTGAGAAGTACAGTCAGGTCGTAGTAATAGAGTCTAAATTTGTAGATTGCTTGGATCATGAGAGAAAATGCAATCAAATTTTGAGAAAGGGGAAAGTTATCCCTGCAGATTTCTTAAAAAACTGAAAACATGACTCATAAAGAATGGAAGCTGCAGAGGGTGGGTACACTAAATACTGGCTGTTTTGACTGAAAACAATTAAAAGGTGGTCTCTAACTCCTGCACAGTACTGTATATTAAGTGTATTTTCTTTTGCTGTTGCTTCTACAAGCTACATTTCAGTTTCATCCCATTATGTACATACTCACAAGACTGGATATTGTCTTATCTTAACTGAAAAATTATATTTTTCTATGCTCTACTGATTTTGCAGCTGCCTCATTAGAACATGGCAGCAGTGATTAGATTATGTGCCTTTTTGGGGTATTTTTTTAAATGAGTATAAGACACGGGCGCTTCAAACGTCAGACACCCCCAGTCAAATGACATATCAGTTGACAAATTATATCTAAACTTCAACTGTAGGAGAACAGATGAAAATTTTTGCCATTTCAGTCATAAATGTCCTGTAATAGTAGAATTGCATTAAATTGCTCATACACCAATGTGGGATAAATTTAAAATGGTTCAGGTCAAATAAATGATGTCCCTTTCACTATAATCACTAGGTTAAAGTAAGAGAAACTACATGGTAGATGGACAGACTGCCACTGGCGGACTGAGGCTTTCAGCAGATAAGGGGTGATATGCCTTGAGTTGATCACTAATGTGAAGTAATGTGCCTGAGCTTTTAGAATAGCTGTGTTGGGTAGTGCTGACATTTTGGAGCAATACAGATATTATAAATCATAAGGACGTTTTCATTAAAGTACCAAAACAATTTAGCTTAGATTTTGAGAATAATCATGGAAAGAACACAATTATGACTGAAAAAGCAATATTAAACCTTATAATTCAGATGCTCTAGTGGGCTTCCTGTGCCCACCTTTAGCTAAATTACTGCTTCATGCACTCTACGCAGTCTAAGTCTACCTCTGTATTCTGAGCAAGTATTCCAACTAAGAGAGGTTTCAGCACTAAACAAGCCACTAAATACGCCATTGTCTTTCTCAGTCTCTCACACACACAGATAACCTAGTGCTGTCAAATGATTAAACAATTCATAACGATTAATTACATTATGTTGAGTAGTTAATTGCAGTTAATCACGTTTATTTGCTCAAATTTTTTTCATTTAACATGCATTGCATTTTCATAGCATGACTGGACAGAAACAGCTTCATCAGAATGCACTTACTACTTTCAATAATTCAATAACATTCTTTTCACTGACGAATGCAGGGTTTACAGGGACCTGCACATGAGTGAGCATGACAATAACGAGAATGCAGTTTCCAGTTTTCATCACCGATGTCCACTAAGAGCAACAGTGGCTGCACGTTTCAACCAACAAGTGTATATATAGTCATTTAGTTGATTTTATAGGTAAAAATAATCCTCTACAGAGAACACACATAAATATGACATGTTCCTGCAATCTGAAGTGCACAATTTCTACTTATTTGCTGAGTTTAATCTACTGGGGAAAAACTTTAAATGTGACATGACATCTGCACAGGCCACATGTTCTGTTTTATATGGTAACACTGTTCATGACACGTACATAAGCTTGTCATGACACAACCACATTTGTGACATAACCCTGCATAAATGTTTATAAATGCTTATTCCAATAAGCATCATCTTCCTAGATTTTTTTCTTAAATGTGTTCTTGAGAAAGGTCCTAGGAAAGTGTTTGTGTCAGATTAATGACGTGTTCTGAAACCACAGAACTGTTTGCACCTTGGTGCTTTTGAGTGCGTAGATTCTATTCTTACCCAAGAACAAATCCCAAATAAGAAAACACAGGCAAATGTCAGACTCTTTGTGCAAACTGCGTTAGTGGGTTTTAAGAAGAAATTTCTTCTTAAGAACAATTGGTGAATCAGGCCCAGTGGTTCCAACTCCGCATTTGTAGACTCTTGCAATGTTATGTCTTGTGCGAGGGGAACTGTACTTTTCCACTTTGCTGTTGCTTTTGTTAGTTTGCTGCTCATTGATTTATCCATAGTTCTCCCACAAGCACTGTCTAGCATAGTCTGCCATTTGCCGATATTGCCACATTTTCTGAATATTTTGTAAATGATACTTCAAACTCAGTGTAGTTTAGTGATAAACAAATTCACAGCATTGTAGTAGCTGAAAACAACTTTGGTTTGACGAAGAGAGTCATTAGGGGAACTTAAAAAAGGCCATATAAAAGCTGTATTTGAACAAGACAGCTACAGTTGCAATCATAGGAACATAAAATCATAGGAACATACAGCAGGCATCTGGGCTCAAGGTTGGAACTACGGATGGCTCAAGGGGTCAAACTAGGAGAATCTGTTTATGGCGTTAAAAAAAATAGTAGTGTTCATAGTTAATTGCGTTGAGATGTTATTAATGCATTAACTTTGATAAATAATCAGTTATATTTTCTGTTCTAGAGGTGGCTGTCCCAAAACCTAACCCCTAAATATCAACTTGTGAAACCACATTTTTCCCAATGGTATTTTTTAAAAGATCTTTTTGATTTATTTTAAAGTGAATTTGAATCTATATTTTGATATATAATAAGTTTAATTTTAAAAAAAGCTGTGCTTGTCATTACTGAAACATTTTCTGCAGTTAAGTAACTTTTTGTTGTTTAATGAAAAATATTATGATTTTATGCATGTACAACTGTTCAAAACTGTGTTTGCTAGTCATGTACTACATAGAGTTTTTGAGTTAGTTAGAATTAGCCAAAAATATCCTTATTGAAATTCACTACCGAAACATTTGGTAAAGTTTTGGAAGCATTATTATTGTATTGGCAGTCATGGAATGTTTGATCATTTATTTTTTATTTAAAAAAAAAATAACATAATTTTTAATAATAATAATAATAGGGTGACTCCAAGAATTAAAAAAAAAAAGCAATTTTGTACTATTTGTATACCTGAACATGAAAAGTTCACACAATGTAAAGGCCAACTGGTGCTTTTAAATGGTGTTATTGGAGGAATTATGGGGTTTTGATATGACAATGATGATATGCTTCTTTTGGTATAACGGTATGTGTTCATAGCTGAAGCAGGCAGGATTTAGACTCTTTAGGACCTGTCTCCACCTCAGCCTCCCTGAGCGGCTCTCACCTTTGATGAGGAGGTGTCACACTCCTGACAGATCCAGCCGTAGCCTGTCTGCTTCGGAGACTTCTTCAGGGGAGGGTCCAAGCAGCCGAAGTGGTAACACAGCCGACACTCATCACACCTTTGAGAAGAGCAAGAACGATATTACCAGAGGGAATACAGCTCAATGCAGGGAGCAGCACGCACACACATTCTACATGCATCCTGCCAAGAAACTGGCCCGGCCCTCATCAGGCAGATTTGATAGATGGTGACAGAGCCGTTTCCTGTCAGGTAACAGATGCTTAATAGATTCAAAACACATTGGCACACCACCTCTCACATGGCCTTGTACAGCCATCATAAAACATGCTGGCTTGATTGGCCCTGCTGAAATGGGTTTTGGTGCGTCTTGCCAATAAATCTTCATAGACTTTTTAATTCTGAGCTAAAGAGTCAAAAAAGAGAAAGTGTATCCAATAGTACAGTACTGTGCAAAAGTCAGAGACCGTCCTTTATTTATTTAATTTTTAGTCAAAACTGCAATTTCATACAAGTTATTCATTTTTCAGGAGATATTTCTGTGGAGATCAGATATAAGACAATCCATGTGTATTAAGAAGGACAAAATCAAAGGAAAATAAGTAAAAAAAATAAAATAAAATAAATAAATAAAAATAAAAAACCACCACTTTCCAAAACTGAAATGGTTGTCAAGAAGCTGTTACTATAAAAAAAAATAGAGAAAAAAGAAGCAAATCAAGCAAAAAGCTGCTGGAGTTCTCAAAACAATGGACTACTTACCCTAGAGTCCAGACTTCAGCATCACTGAATGTATCTGGGATTACTTGGATTGTGAGAAGTAGAAAATGCAACCAACTTCTAAGACTGAACTTTGGAGGTGTTCCCTGCTGATTTCTAAAAACACAAAGCAAATCTCCTGAAAAGAATGAACCTGAAAGGTGGACACGCTAAATACTACAAAAAACTTTTCCAGATGCTGAAAAATGAATAACTTGTACTTAATAGCTGTTTTGACTGGAAACAGCTCACCATGCCTTCTGGATTTAACCAAACATATTAACAATCTGGTTGACTGAAAAATAATTATTCAACACTAAATGAAACTGGCCAGACAGTGAAACACAAAAGTGCTGCATGATATTGCAAAGAAAGCTGCCTATTGAGAAGCTCTGTGCAAAAGACTGAATGAAGTGAAACCTCCATTTATCATTCCCTAGCTGTTATATGTGAGCGCCCGGGTGCCCTTCAGGCCAGCTTCCATGCTCTCCCCTCTCCTTCCTGTCTATAATTAACTAATTATGTTGTAATCAATAGTGAAGATTCAGATGTGGCAATGTAAATCAGATAAAGCAGATAAGGGCTGGGAGGTCAATAGGCCCTCCTCCTCATTCGTCTCTATGCAGAGTGGCACTGAGCTCTTATCAGTGAGTATGCAGGAGGAGGAGAGGGAGGGAAAAAGAGAGAGAAAAGGACTCAATCTTTTATTGGCAGGTATAAGAGAAAACCTGCCAATTAGTCTGCTTTCAGAGGCGGGGTCAAGCCTGGCGGGGTGGAAGGCAGTACCGTGTGACGCGAAAGCCCTTTTCAAAACTCGGCCCACCTGAGACTCCAAAAGGCTAACTAAAGGACAGTGCTAGATACAATGCTAATGAGGAAACAGCAGAAATACTCAACACACCCTGCCAATCCATGGGAAGCTGCTTTAAAGGAATATTTCAGTATTTTTTAACTTAACCTCTGACTCAAGTGCAGCATACAGTGGGTTAACATTGACAAAGTTTTATGCTTATTACAACTTAAGGCTTATAATTTAGTACTTACAAGGAAAACAATGCCTGGGTTATTCTTAAGTTACGGAAACCTGGACCCACAGATGGTTTCTGGGCATTCCAGAAGTTAAGCCAAATTCATAATAAAAGCCAAAGGGCAGCTGCTTCAGCACATGTACATTGGCCTCAATTATAAATGTATTTCAAGTCATTTTTTTAGGTATTTTTTTAATAACTGTTTATGGATTTTTCACATTAACGCACATACACAACATACACACATACATAAACTTTTCTGTTCTTTTCTAAGTACAGAGAAATTATTATTCATGCTAATCAACAACAAGATACAGATTGCATATAAAGATCAAGTTGAATTAGAAGGGAAAAGCTTGTGAACAAATTTTAAGCAGGTTTGACCAAGGCAGACAAAAATTCTTCAAAAGTTAGTAAATCCAGGTAGCTGCTAGGGTGTTGCTAGGTTGTTGCTATGCTATTAAAGGTGGTTGCTAAGTTCCTGTTAGGTGCTGTTATGGCATCACTGGCGGTTGCTAGGGGTTTGCCAGAGGGTTTGCCAGAGGGTTTGCTGTAATGTTCTAAGTGGTTGCTAGGGTACTGTTGTGTGGTTATTATGGTTACTGTCACGGTTGCTAGGGAACTACTAAGTGGTTGCTTTGGTGTTCCAGGTGATTGCTAGGGTAATGCTAGATGGTTGCTATGATATCAGTGGTGGCTCAGTGTCCATTATGACATCATCTGTCTGAACATTCCAGCCATTCATGTTCTATGTGGGGAAAAAACTGCCTTTGAACAAATGCTGTATGAAAATCATCCATTTGAAAACAACAAACAGACTATTCATGTATAAGTGCTACAATCTTGCAAAGTAAGTTTAAAACAAAGAACACTAGGTTGGCTTTGTCAATTCAACTTAAAACCTTAGGAATATTCCTTTAACCCATGGAAACCATTTACCTCATTGCACCAGCAGTAGGAGAGATCAGGGTGTCCGGTGCCCCTGGCTCTAACACTTCACTTTTTGGCCACCAAAAATGCAGAGCCTGAAGCCCTGAGTAGCCACATGCCTTAGAATATTTTTTCTGCATTCTTTTTCCCTTTCAACAAACCTATTTGGTTGAACACAGAACTAACTGCATCAAATCAGATATTGTTAGAATTTGTTAAGCTGGTCTTCCTGGTGTCACAGAAGCGACTGGCTGAAGTTTTCTAGTAGCACAATATGAAAAAAAAAAGGTGTTAAATAAGCTGCTGTTACACTAAGAGTCTCTCACTGCAGTAGCTACACACTACCTAATGAAATAACCTAGACTGGATGATGTCAGGGAGGACTTGACTGGCAAGGGGGACCACCATGGACACCACAACGTCAATGTTCTTAACATTCTTTACAATGTCCTTAAATTTTTAATAAATATTTCCTTTTTTAAAGCAACCTGACTTTTTTGGTATTGTAGCATGCATGTTTTCTGTAAATACAATGCATGTATGATAAACATATTTCTATTATTGTGGCCATAAATTCTTAATTTTGACCACAAGATTCAGTAGATGAGTGGCCCTATTGGCCAGTGCATTTTTTTGGGAGAGATATTCCGCAAAAGCGATTCCGCTTTTCCTTTTTCGGAAGCATGGAGGTTCTTTCCAAACGGAAGTTTAGCAAAGCCTATAACTGTCCAGATGTCACTCACAATGGCAAACAGACTGAAGAGCAAAGCTGTCAGGAATTTTCCATCTGTGAATGCTCCTTGGAAGCAGATCCCATTTCAATCAATTCCACAGTGCAAAATCACGATGGCTGGGATCGAAACTACATCCGCGGAAAAGGCAGCATCACAAAAGACACAAGCTGGTGATGGCAAGACGTCAAACAGCAATCAGAGCTCATTGCTGCATTAGATAGTTGGACATCATGAGTGAGTCTCACAGCCACAGAAACAGAGCTAGATTATGCATCCTCAGATGCACGTTAATCACAGACAAATCCACTATTCTGAAAACAGATTTTTGTGTGCAGTACCTGGCGCAGTGGGTTGAGGTGCATTTTTACTGTAGGTTGCTCATCCTCAGTCTGAAAACCAATAACCAGGTCATGGAGTTTCCAACCAAACAGCCAGATCAGCTCCTCAAAACCTCAGGGAGCATAACAAGGTGCCCTTGAGAGATGGAAAAAGGCAACTTTCACCTGTGGTTACCATGCCAACCTATTATTTCTCAGGGTAAACATAGCTGGTCAGGACAAAGCTGCTCCAGGATGAAGCAGGTGGAGGCAAAGGCTTTCCAATACCTCCAGCCAAGGTAGATCCTCCATTAGCATAAGAATCTCAACACTTCACTCAGCCACATATTCCAACAGTGCATGGTCCACCATTCATTTCTCCAACTGAACACACTTTATCCATCACACTAAACGTTTACTGCTTTGAATCTGACATACTAAAGGTTATCTGCCGGGCTCCTCAATGGATGCGCAAACAAGTTTGTAAAAGCTGTGCACCAAAAGTTCACAATGAGCCCAGATGCCAGACAGATCTTTTGACACGCAGGTGGAGGAATAACACTATAAACTGTTTCATTCATGCTTAACAAAGCTGATGTAACACCAGCGTAAGTCCCTCTGAAGCTCCACTTACGTAAAACATCAAGTATTTTAATCTGCCTTGCCATAAAACACCTCATCTCTCTTCATTTATTTCGTGAGCTCGTTTTAATGGTGCATACTGCTCGCTTCCTAGTACACGGAGCGTCTCTCACTATCTAATCCACATATTTATTGTGACAGAGCAATGAGGAAATGGGTTGCCCTCAGCGACAGACTGTCAACTCGAAGCTGCCTCCATTACATGATCTGCCTCTGAAGAGAGGGAGCAGGGGGGGGGAATGGAAAGCGAGAGGAAGCGTGCTTTGCTCGCATCCTATTACTATGCACGATAAACGTCGCCTGTCACTCGTTAGAGGAAGAGTTAATGAGTGCTAATGCCGTTTTATATGATTTTTTTTCCATAAAAATGACTGTAACTAAATAAACGATTCTCCTAATATGAGTACACTGTCTATATTCACAGTAGATTACATGAGCTTCATACTGAATAATGTTGGGGATGCTGTCATATATCTGGTGTGTGGGTTTCATATCCCTTTTCATATGAATATATTTTATTTTACATACTATAAAACAACTTATGCACTGCAGACTTAAATACTCTAACAACAAAAGATACTTTTAGAAGGTGTATCTCAATACTTCAAGTATTTTGGCAAGATTTTTTCAATGACAGTTAATATACAGTAATTATCTGTTTATATGATCTGATTGTCACTTTTGATATGCAAAGAATTATTAATATTAATTTTAACAGCTACTAATTACTTTTAATTATATTATATAATGTGTAAAGTTGCATAAGAATATGAAATTGTATACATTTATCTGCTAAATTTATCTGTTGTAACCTTTTGAACAGTGATTCCAAACTTCTGAATGGTAGTGTCGCTATATCAGTATCACACCACAACATTATTTTTTAGGTGTAACGGTACTACTGGATAATAAAAGTATAAAAAATGGGGGGAAAAAACATTAAAAACCTGCAATGTATGCCATTTGATTGTGTTTCGGACTGCTTCTGAATGTATTTTCTTTGTCTGGTTAACTGTGTCTCTATACGGTTTTCTTTGCCACCATTTTAAGAGAAGAAACAAGACAACAAAACAAGACAGTCCAATCAAAATAAGCCAAGTTTGTAAAACATTATTTTCAGCAGCAGTATTCAGGAAGCACAGGTTCATCAACTATATTAATGTCTTAAAATGAAATATCATCTGTTACTTTGCAGAAGTAGAGACCACCCATCATATTTAATTTCCAGTCAGAACAGCCATTAAGCACAAGCTTCAGAAAAAAGCAGAAAATATATACTTATGAAAATGACACAGAAGCCTCAACAACTATATTTAAAACCATTTTCTCAGTATTTATTGTAACCCACGCTTTACCTTTATTACAGCTTCCATTCTTCCAGAGACTTGCTTTGAGTTTTTCAAAGACATTTGCACAGACATTTTTCCACACCTCTGAAGTTCAGTCTTAGAAGTTGTTTGCACGTTCTGCTTCTTGCAATCCAAGTAATCCCAAACACATTCAATGATCTTGAGGTCTGAACACTGGGGTGGTCAGTCCATTGCTCTAAAAACACCAGCAGTTTCTTTGTTTGAATTCGAATTTTCCTCTATTTTGTCTATTTCTTTCTCAGTGAGGGCTTCTTGACAGCTACACATCCTTTCAGACTCAGCGGAGGGATGGACAGAAACACCTGTGGATTTTTTCTGATCTGAAACTGAGTGGAGCTTGAATTCCTCCCACCTTGCATGGCTGTTTGCGAAAATTTGGAAACTCCTGTTTTTATCCCCACTTATTTTGCTTTGATTTTTCCCTTCCTTACGCAAGTAGACTATCTTATACCTAATTTACTCAGAAATCTCTCCTGAAAAATGAAAAACTAGTACTTAACAGCCATTTTGACTGGAAATAAAATAAAGGGTGGTCTCTGACATTAGAACAGTACTGTATTTGGAAAATATGATGATATAGATATCAAATACACCTAGCAATCACAACAATAATAAACCATTACACAATTATTAACAGTTATAACAGCTCAAACGAAAAGATCAGATCTGTGTTTGCTGAAGCAAATACACCATGATGCAGTGATGACAGTATAAGTGAGATCAGTATAATAAGTGAGATTTATTTCATTCGGTATGATCGAAGACAAAGATACGACCGAAATTCATGGGCAAGCTAATGCACAGATGCAAACATCCACACATACTTACAAACACATGCACATACACTCTAACACGGGACGCTGAGCAGGCATATCTGCCCGGGAAAGGAGAATTTAAATCACCCTCCAGGCTGCCCTGTGAAAAGAAGACAAATGACCAGCAGTGTGTGTGTGTGCTGTGCTAATGAGCACACGGCTATTGTTGCACACAGTCGCCGATTGATTTCATATGAATCCTCCACTCTGGCAAATAAAGAAGGAGCTAGAGACTCCTGCGCAGCCTGCAGGAGAAAGTTGAAGCCCCGCGCCAGCCACGGGAGGCTTCTGTTTTATTAGTGCAGCGCGCAACGATTCGGCGTTTTACTTCTTTAATTACTTTGCCTTAATGAACCTTTTGTAATGTTTGTTGTGTATCATGGTTTAACATCTTTGAATTAAAACACTGCTCAGTGATGCAGGCCCAAGCAGGCTGGGGGCAGATGATTATGCTTAATTGGAATTCAAAATGACAAGACCTGAGCGCAGAAATAGCTTAACCTTTCAGTTTGATGCTCCCCCTTTTAAAGGTGCGCACCACAAACAGCCAAGTTTGTTTCCTTCACTACAAATAATATAGGACAACAATTTCTATTCTTAATGCCACCCAAGGGTTCCGTTAACAAAGCGAGAGATAACTTGCTCAGCCAATTAAAGTCATATCATTTTCAAACATGCCAAGTCATCACAGACCTGCTTGCTGGAGCTCACAAAGCGGAGTGCTTATCAATGTCTTATTAAACACCATGGTCAAACTATACGGCAACCAGTGATCCAGAATGGTCGCAGTAAAGTGCATTAACCTTGAGGCCTGTCCGGCCGCTAGGCCGCTGCATGAATCATGCGGACGGATTCTCGTTCTGGAGAGCCGATGTGTCAGTCTAATCCCTCTGTAGTATCTGTCATACGCAGGCGCCGGCCTCTATCTGTTCTGAAGACTGCCCTTACAGACCCAGCCACGACAAGGTCCTTGATGCTATCAAAGCAATTTAGGCCCGTTTTAATCATTGGGAAAATTGAGCTGCTCCTTTCTCTCCTTCCCATCTCCAGTCCCAGACAGAATCCAATCACTCATAAGAGAGCCTATTGATTGAGCTAATCTTATTGGGATGTGAGGTGAGGGGAAAACACGATTGATTGCTTTTGTCTGCGACACATGTTGCTCTCGGCAAGCGGGGCATATCCCCTTTCATCTACTGTTTAATCTCTGAGAGAGTTCTTAGAGACCCCCTGCCGAGCCCACCCCCCCGACAACCCCCCCGCCAGCTCGCAGAGAGCCGGGTACACCGCAGGCCCCCCGCGCCCACGCAGCCGAGTCATGACGGCTCAATTTAATCAAAGGACATTTTAGTGAGATATCATACAATTCCAGATCTTGGCTGGATAAAAGTGAAGAGGATAGATTTAAGTAAGTGGACATTTGGGCCGTGTGAGCAGAGTTATTGGATCATTCTTAATTCAATCACGTCTTCCTTTTAAAAGGAACGTCCTGACAATCTCTAACATCAGGCTGATTCCTGGAATATTTAAGCCTGCGGGGAAACTAAGAAGGGACAGAAAAGGGCACAGCTGGCTCAGGCACCATGATTAAAGTGAACATCAGCTCTTATTCAGAGAAACTGGACCACAGTCTCCGCTTATTTAAGTCCACTTATTTAACATGG
Source organism: Colossoma macropomum (assembly GCF_904425465.1). Classification (NCBI taxonomy): domain Eukaryota; kingdom Metazoa; phylum Chordata; class Actinopteri; order Characiformes; family Serrasalmidae; genus Colossoma; species Colossoma macropomum. The sequence continues at coordinate 15,970,193 of NW_023494787.1, read as the reverse complement.
AAATTGTAAAATATTCACACATACAGACAGACAGACAAACAGACAGACAGACCAAGAGGCAGATAGATAACCCTAACCCTGCAGAATTACTGCTACCTTTAGTAATGAGCAAAGTAAGCTGTTATCACTAGCACTTATGCGTATTTTAACACACAATTACTGTTTATTATTCAATATTAACATATATTAACATATTGAAAATAAAATAAAACAATATGGTACAATTAACGTGTTATATTTTTTCCAATATGTTAAATTCAGCAAAAAAATTTAAATTGCATTAAGACTTGCAGAAAAATGCAAGTGTGTTCCCTGTAGAGGATTTTTTAACTTATTGTCAACAAAATATGTAATTTGACCAGGGTATTCATACTTTTGCATATGACTGTAAATATTATTAATATAAGAAAGTAATATTTCTCAAAACGTGTCATTATTGTCATTCTTTTAAGTGTACATGAGTGGGTAGGAACTCTTAAGTGGTTACGTATGACTACCTGTTTCACTGTGACCTAAGAAAGTGACATGGAGGCCGAATACCCTCAATCATCAAGTCAATCATTAACGTGAGATCAGAGAATACATGACTGGAAGGTTGTTATCCCTTGTAAATTTTGAAATAATAAATAATAAAACAATACATAAACGCTCTTAAATGGTTCTTGTCATGGTCATACTGGTATAGACCATCTACTTCATGAGGAGGTTCTTCACACTTACACACCTCCATTCTTTATTCAAAAAAAAACTACAATCATAAGCCACCTGCATGCCAACATACTGTTTGGAAGGCCTGCAAGAAGAAAGCCTCTGCTCTGATCTAGTCACACATGTTAGTGCTATGAACATGCAATATCATGGAGACCAGGTCCTATGGTCAGATAAAATAAATCCAGTACTTTCTGGTAATAAACATTAGAGGAAGAAGAAGAAAAAAAAGAGCCAGGGTCATGCAGAAAAGGTCATGCATACCCACTATGAAATAAGGTGGGAGATCTGTGACTTTGTAATATTACTTTAATTGCAAAGACTTGGATAACCTTGTTAGGGCACAGTCGGCATCAGCAAAGAATGGAATCGTCAGATTTTTGCTCCAAACAGCGTTCCGCAATTGGTCAATTTATTTTTTTTATTTTGGCCGATCTGTTTTGCAACTTTATGATGTAAATAACATGAGGCAGGTAGCTGCACTTGAATGCTGAATGCTGCTGCTATGCCTGTACCAAAATGTCACAGCTTATAATAATGCATAACTCATTATGCTAAATATGACAGATGCCTTTTACTTTCAATGTAGTATTTTACAGCTCTCTTAAGTGGTGTTGTGTTGTAGTCGGCAACATGCCTATATAAGAAACTCTGGGTTTATGCCTTTTTTCTCTATGGGAAAAATGAATGGTGCTTTTGAAAACTGCTGCTATTATAACCTCTGGCAAACAAAAATGTTCCAAAGTCAACACACACTGTCCTATGTATATTTGTTCTCTGTATATCACATAATTACAAAGACGAGAACTTAATATGAAATATGAACGTTGCTACATGCAAGCTAGCACTGCTGTGCATTGACATCATAAGACTGGTAATCTCACCAAAATACTGCAAGCAAATCAGCAAGCTTTGCCAAATGTGGTGGTAAAGTAGCTTTGGCAGTTGTAGCCTAAAGTGTGACACCCTTAATCAAATTACGTTTTGTTGACAGAGAACTTACTTCTGCACATTTTCATTGTTGTTTATTTGCTGATTTGCTGAAAATTAAGCCTAAAATGTGGCATGTACAAAGGATATTGCACATTTAATGTTTTATTTTTCCCTGTAGGCTAAATTCAACAAATAAACAGATCTTATCCTCTAGACTTTGCAGAAAATGACCACTTTTATATTTACTCAAGATGATTTGTTAACTTATTCTCACTTAGAATATCAATAAAATATGTAATCAATATCTAAACTGATCAAAACTTGCGCATATGACTGTAAAAGTGTACACTTAATAGTAGATATACTTTTACATAGATACGTCATTTTGAGTGGAAATTGAACGAGTTAGCGTGTTCATAGCATGGATGCAACAATATTCACATTTCAGCCACTTAACAACCTTGCAATGCAGTTCTTGTTTTAAGTGCATGACGATAAGCAACAATGTTTAAGGCCTTTTTTCCTTAACCAAGGGCGCCACTGCACAACGGACTGATCTATAGATCATTACATAGGCAGCCCAAGAGTAACCTGCATAATGTGTAACATGCCACTTGAGGACATTTAGTACTAAGACAACACAGCAAGCGTGGGGGGGGGGTAGTGGTGGGGGACTATATCCCAGATAAGGCAGAGCTGAAAAACACCCCTTTAACACCAAAATAAAGACAGGATTATCCCGGCAATGTTTGAACACAGTAATTAAATGTTCCTTGTTTGGGGATTAATCTGCATGCCGATTCTGATTGGCCCTTTGTGGATTAATTTACAGTGGAGTGAGAGCAATTTCCAGACTGACCTTAAATAACGTTCAGATGGAGGGCAGAAGTCCCTTGAACTGCATTGGCAACTGGCAAAGCTTAATTTAAGCAGCCATTTAGTCAATACTGCCAAGACTTTTGGGAGCAGCTACACTTCTACAGCTTTAAAACAGAGATTAATTTCTCTGGAAGCAAGTTTACCTCAGTGCTTTTACAATTAGTGCCATAATGTGATATAGCCATCAAAAACTTCGATCTTGGGCCACTGCGTCATCGCAGACAGGTTCCTCTGGTCCTATGCCATTGACGAGGGGAAGGTGGGTCCAACTCTTTAGTGCTTTGGCCCACTGCCTTTTCCAAAATGGCTGAAACAAATACAGCAAATTTATCACATGGGTCCAGCGCAATTACCTGGGGGGGAGGCCACGTGAGACAGATCAATAGAACACAAAGCGCTTGGCCATTGACCGCCAGCCATGACAAAGTGCATCTGTGGCTTTCTGTGAATCCCCTCTATACAAGGAGTGGATTATTGGCCTTTGTGCGCCTCCCTTTTTTTGATTTACTGTTGAGATGGGAACAGTATTATTACTGAGCTACTGTTTGACAAGTAGGACTAGCAGAGACCAGGAGAGCAGCTGGAGACAGTCCTGTAGAGCCAACTCCACAGTAAGTCGCTTTCATTAGTTCGTCACCAAACTGCTCGCTTTAACACTTACTTAAAGCTGGCAGAGGTGGGAAGCGGCACGAGAGTAAGTTTCAGAAGTATGAAGTGCAAAAAAACTGTCTGAGGTGCAGTGTATTTCTCCATATGTTCAGCAGGGGGCCACAGTGAGTCAAGCTCAGTCACTGCTGGACTCACTGCATTTATACATCACTCTAGTGGAACAGATGTTTCAGAGGCAGTTGCTGTTCGGCATATCAGTGACATCAAAACCTCGTAATGTTTCTTTTATTTATTTTTTTACATCTTTAGTGTATGCCACCATGCTTTTTTCACCCTCCTGCATAAGAATTAAGCCTTGTCATGGACACTGTAGTGAATATGCTCATCAGATCCTCCTTTACAGACCGTCTGGGCTGGTGTCGGCTGACCCTTGCTGACTTTAACTATACTCATTCACAGACATTCAACACTTGTCTTAGACTACACTGAGCTCCTTACCTGTTCGTACCATCATGTCCTCATTGCAACTATGTATTTATTCTCTTATTGTTTTCAGACATCTGACAGACTTTGGTTAATCTTTTTTTTCCGTTATTGGCAACTGTATATTCATTAGTCATTTTCTTATTCACTATTCCCAACACTTTTGAGCCCTGCCACTCATTCCGATTAGGTTTTTAACATGGCCTCGTCAACTCTGCCTTGGGGAAAACCCTAACAACATCTTAAAGGCCTTTCCATTACTTAATTAGCTGAAGTGAAGTATGTTGTCAAGTGAAGTGAACACAAGTGACAACTTCGGCAGCAGACCTTGCCCAGAAGTCATTGCTGTGTTTTCTTCTTCAGACTCAAAAACAATGCCAGACAAAGCTCAGCAATAAAATACTTTAAAATGCTTAGTATTTCAAAGTCATAACAACTGTTAAGTTCAGAATGGATTTTAGGTAGCAAATCCTATTACACGGCAGCTGACACAACTTCATTACTTTACTCGGCTCGTTTGCCAGAAAGCAAGCTAAAGGACCCAGTGGCAACTCTACCTAATAAGCGGCATAAGCAGCTGTTTACGAATTAAGCTTAAAGTTAGCTGGCTAAGCAAAAACTCTGCATCATGAGACAGAACCCTGGATCGAGAATGCTGAGGTTATTAGAGCACCAATTGAGCATCAAAATTATCGGCAATATACAAATTAGTCAGTTATGAATTTACATAGCTTCCATAACTTAGAGAGCTTCTGATAAGTACATCAGCTACCAAGATTTTTAACCCTAAAAAGCATCCTGCTCAGGGCCTCTGAAAGGCTAGAGCCCACCCTGAACACACTACAGTGTTAAAACAAAGCTAACAGCCAGACAAAGCAATTATTCATAAAATTTATGTTTAGACACCTCAAAAAAAAAAACATTCGCATGACTAGTCAATTAGCTCAGATTAGCTCACTAAACTAGCCAAAGACGATTCTGTTACGAATGAGAAATCTTATCCTCATTGACCCCTCCCTCCCCCTGTGCTGTGAGTGGCTAGTCGTGTAACATAGGTGTGAAGCCTTTCCAAGCTGGAAGTAGGCAAGGGGTTTAAAAAACAAAACAAAAGCAGCGGTCTGGGCATTTCTGTAGAGCTGCTTTGTGACAACATCAGTTGTAATCAGTTGTGCTAGAAACATAAACTTTCAAGACAGACTGACCAACAGAAATACTGAAAAATCACTTGTAATAAAAAGTTAACATCTTGTTATATTAACTAGCATTAAAAGTTAACTTAACTCCTGTAACCAGTAGGTTACTATTTCTGGGATACAAGGTTTTGTTAAGACTGCAGGGACGTACTGGTGGATGCTAAACTAATGAAGAGAGAGAGAAGCTCAAACTAGCTGTGAAGAGAAAAGGCCGATTTCAGCAGTGGGCCCACGCTGCTGTGGACACTGCGTACCAGATGCAGTCTACGAAAGACCCCTCTCTCAGCCTTCTGCTAATTAGGAAATCCTGGACTTCCTTACATGTACACTGGGAGTGTTGGTGGGGAGGAGGGCCTGAATCCAGAAGACAAGCAAAGCAGATAAACACACACACACACAAACACACTGCAGTCAGCTCAGTGGGATAAAAGACAGAGGGGGGAGTTGCGGTGTAATAGATTTTAGCTGCTTGGCCACCCTTCCCACACTGCACAGCTCGAGTGCTTGCGTTTTCTCTTTTAATGGTGGTGAGGAGCAAGAAAAAAAAGAAGAAGAAGTGAAGTCAGCAAAAACAAAATGCCGCCATTAAATCATCTCCCTGGATCCTGTGTCAGGGCTGTAATAGGAAAGGCGCCCATCATTGAAAAGGTTACGGCTCTTCCAGAATACCCCCCCACCTTCACCCCACCACCACTAATGCACACACCCTCTCCTCACTGGAACGCAGCAGTACTGGCGGTCCCAGTGGACGTTCGTACCAGACTCCCAGCCTGTGTATGAGAGATTGGGGTATTTATGCACTGGCAACGGCGTGTTGATTCTATCTGCCTGGTCTATGGCGCGCTCAGTCTTGGTGGGCCTTGGTGGTGCATCTCTTGCCTCTTTAGAGCTGGAGCTGGTCGTTGCCGCTGTTGTTGTTGTATAAGCACAAATGCTATTCGCCCGCTGCCAGGCACACTAGGCTTTTTGTTATGCAGTTAACCAGATTTCCCCATGAAAGCCTCTCCTCGCTCGCTCACTCTCCCTCTCTCTCGATCTGTAAGCTTGGCACTGAGAAGCAGGAAAGGATGAAGGGAGAGGGAGGAAACATGGAAGAATGAGGAGACATGATTGTGTGTCTGTGCGGAGAAAAAAAAAAGAAAGAGGTAATGAGAGACAAGACAGACAGAAAGAGAAAGAAAAAGCAGGAAAAAAGGAATGAAAGAAATGGAAAAAAGACAAAAAAGAAAGACAGAGCGAAAGAAAAACAAAACAAAAAATGGACAGGCAGTATGAGAAAGACAAAAAAGAGTGGGGAGAAAAAGAGCAAAAGACAGAAAAGAGTGAGAAAGAAATAAGAGCAAGAGATAGAAAGAAATAGAGAGAAAGAAGAGAGGAAGAAAGACAAAGAAAAAAAATGGAAAGAAAAAGGAGAAAGGACAGAGAAAGAGAAAGAAAAAGATCAGGAGAGAAAGAGAAAGAGTGGAAGAGAGGAAAAAAGATGAATAAACTATATACAAATTTACAGAGAAAGAAAGACAGAAAAGACAGAACAAAGGGCAAGAAAGAAAAAAGTGAAAGACAAACAAAAAAGGTGAACAGAAAGAGGAAAGAGAACAGAATAAAAAAGCAAGACAGAAAAAAGAACAAGGGAAGAGAGAGAGAGAGAGAGAGAGAGAGAGAGAGAGAGAGAGAGAGAGAGAGAGAGAGAGAGAGAGAGAGAGAAATGAGGCAGGGAGAAAGCGCTGCACTGAGCCGTGCTGGAGCCTATCCCAGCTGAAATAAACTGATCATGTGCATGTGAATCCACCTCTCTCATTTAGTCTTTCTGTTTCTTTCATTCACTTGTTTGTCCCTTTCCGAGTCCAAACTAGCAGAGCGGGCCCTGCTGGACGCGCACACTGGCCCTGAAATAAATCAGCCTCGACAAGGGGGCGTTGGACACACACACAGTCTACTACAAGCCAACACTCAGTGCTATTAATTAGCCCAAGTGAGACTCATTCATCACAGCGGCAATAAGGTGAAAAAGTCAAGAGTTTATTAACGCTTGCACAATGCTGAGGCCACAGCTCTAAGACCACACACACAGGCGCACACGTGCGTTCACACTAGGGATGCAAATTTTGGCAAAGGCTTTTAATTGATAACTGTCCATCATTAGTCGGCAATTAAATGTTAACAGACAAGCCAAAAATAAAGGACTATTAAAATGTCAATCATAAAATGGATACCTCTGGTTCCAAAAGTGTAAAATAAGCACACATTAACTGAATTCTATACTTCACTGATATATTAAGAAGTGTTCCTTGTATGGAATGTGGAATATAGTACTGATAGGGAGAGTCAGGCATGAGTGTCTACATAAACATATATATTAAACATAACCAGCACTAGATTTTGCTCCTGTGTAAATGGCTGGCAACTGTAATACTGCTGCTGTCGGAAGAAAACCTCATATCTCCATTTTTGTTGTTTTTCAGTTTTTGACATAATTTGAAAACATATGTCAACCTTTACATTGTGTGTAAATTTCATGATGAAAGGACCAAAAGAACTGACCCAAAATGACTTTGAAGTAATTCTGGTTCCATTGACTTACATTAAAAGTAAAGTAGGTTTTTTCCTTCTCCTGTAAAGTTATTATTTGGAGGTTTTCTTCTGACAACAGCGATATGTTCGTGATTGTATAATCAAGTACCAAACAAATGAGGCAATGAATGAAATATAAAATGATGGGTGACACAGTTGTCTATTCTCTAAAGTTCTGTTTACCACTCGTTACTAACCCATGTTAAAAGTTGATCATGAAAGCCATGACCAGGGCCAGCTCTGGCTCAGCGTTTCTCAGTAGCTCTCGAAAGCACACACTGTCCACCAAGTCTTTCTCTGTAATTTTGCACACTCTTGTGATGTCATCACCCTGCCGTTAATCACACTTTCTCTCCAAGAACATGGACGAAATGAAGGAATCTTATCGCTTGTTTACTTTTTTTAAGCAGGCCTCTGTTGGAACCAACTGTCTATTGCACCATCAAGTATACAATTCAAAAGCTGTGAATAATAAACCCACCTATTCAAACAGGAACAGTTGTTTATTGGAAATAAAACAAAATTTTAATTTGAATTTTATACTTTTTTTTTTTTAACCAATAGCAATGCACAAGCAATTGTTTATTTGTCGGTCAACAGTTAATTATTTACATCCCTAGTGCACGTGCCAACAGCAATTTTACTCACTCACAAATGCAACACCAACTATTTCAGCCCATGTAACATTTATACATGTAAAACTGGAAATGGCATAGAAAACAACCATTTACATACACAAATAAATACATAAATAAATTACAGATTTTAAAATGCTGAGTGCAAACAAACTTCTTTTTTTTCGGATTACAGATCAACCGTAAACAATAATGGCATTATGGTGCATGATAGGCACGTAAAATACAGTGACACAGCTGCAAAACTATTTCAACAAACAACACAAAACTAATGGAGTATGTGCACCCTCACTGCATATGCGATAAGCAGATGCTGCGTGTGCACATTTGAGTGCCCCCCAAGATGCTACGCTAAAAACCATGCATGTCTGCTGTTAGCCGATAGATACAGTGGTGGCGGGAGCATTCGGCTGAGTCTGAAGATACTGGGGGTGAAAGTTTAAAGGGCATTAAGGTCATCGAGACATGAAAATCCCTTAGCTAAGGAATGCTGTATGTGTGTAAAGCTGTTTGAGAGGGGCTGTGGGGGAGGTTGCCTCCCCTGGCATGCAGATAGGAACCTCTGGGACCCTCCAGAGAGGGACATTTCAGGGCACCATATGACACCTGTCAGCCATCCTGACAGAACATGAAGCAGCTAAGCTGTCAAAAGCGCAAAACACTAGGGGATGGGTGGGCTGTTTTGAGGGCATGTCAGAATTTTGCTTCTGTAAGATACAAAAAAGGAATGACTTCAATGGCACAAGAAAACTGCTTTCAACACCCTTCTAACTATTCTCTTGTTATGAGACTATTAGTAGGACAACACTGTAAATATTACCTCTTATCATATTGTATTACATTTCACCAGCACAAGCAAACACGCTACATGGAGGATTTACGGATTCTTGTTTTTTGATCTTTACCTACTTTCTACTACGACTAATTTCACACTGCACAAGCAAAGGACAGGAGGGTCCAGTTCAAGAGCATTCATAATGCGTTTACACAGGGGACACACTCAGCATTCAGGCCAAAAATCACTTCATTGGTCAATAAAGCTGATTGGGTCTTGTGATTAGCAGTTAGAGGGAATTGCAGGGAGGTGAGTGGCACTGCAGGACCAAGCAGGGCCCATCAGAAAAAGACAGGGAGAGGGTCAGGGGGCCGGAGTGACTGCCTGGGATCGAGAGCACCATTCCAAAGTGACCTGGCGGGCATGCAGGCCAGCCAAGCAGGACAAAGCAGGACAGTGAGCTGCAGAGCAGAGAGTGGCGTTTTGGGGCAAAAAAGGTGGAAAGTCTCCAGTTTATGAAAGTCAGTCAGTTTAGGAGTCCGTAGCAACAAGCAGCTACACGTCCAGCATCAGAGTTACCGTCCCATACGCATGTGCCAATTTAAAGGTGACTCTCTCCATCCATAACGGCTACCTAAGTGTCCTCAAGATCCGCCCACAGTCCTTTTATAGAGTCCAGTGCAGCATAATCTTCCCCTCAATTCAAACGCAAGCATTTAGATCCACAAGAGTGCTACTTTGGGAAAGTGTTTACTTTTTGTCGTTAAGTTAGTCCGTATCTGATAGTCTTTTCTTTGAGTGGACCATCGCAAAACCATGCTAAAAAGTCCATGGCGCGGTCCGCTTTGAGCAGAAGACGGTCGAAGGTGACGGTCAGAGGTGGCTGATTCTGCGACTCCTGCCCGACCCCAACGCCGCTCTTCAAACGACTTAATCTGCCTCTCTCTGTCTCTCTCCCTCTCTCTGTCCCTCTCTCATCTGTGCCGTTTTTAGGGGAGGGGTGGGGAGGTGGGTGCCCGGCTCTCACAACCTGTTTAATGCAAAGATAGAGCAGTCAGTCAGGGCAGCACACCTCACACCACAGCTGAGGCTCAAACATAGCTCAGCTCCTCCAGCCTACTGAGCACAAATCTACTGAGCAAACATCAAATCACGGCATGCCCTACACAGTCACCTTCTTCGCAAACGTACAATGCAAATCTAAGTCAATGCTTAGAAGTAAATGACTCAAAAGTCCCAGGTGAAGCATGTTTGGGTTCGACTGTTGCCTGGAGACCAGTTGGCTCCTCACATCAATCATAATTGGTGAAGTTTCCAACCCATAGATGAGGTTGCTTTGACCTGGAAATTCTAATGTAATGAGAGAAAGAGTGAATAATTCACTGGAACTGGGTTTTCCAGTAAATCTTTGGAGGAGTCAGTGCCTCACATAAAGAACTACAAGACAACAGGAGATCATATAGCTCATTACAGGTAAACAAAACGAAATGAGCAAATACGTGTGGCAGCTCAATAGAGAAGGCCTATGGATCCTGCCCTCTGCCTCCCTCTGCAGATGCAGGGCAGCATCCACATAATGAAGACTGAACTTTAATCATGGGTAGAATATGACCCTAGTGTCTTTCTCTCTCAACACACAACCAAACCAAACAAACCCACACACTCAATCACACTCACACAAACTCAACACGCATGCTCACCCACCTAACTAGGTTCTCGTTGTCGCCGGGGCCTTTGCAGGTGGTGCATTCCGTCCTGGTGTCATCAGCTTTGGGCTTTTTCTGCAGCGCAGACTGCCTCTGTCTCCGCTCCCGCGGTGCTGGTTCCTATGGAAACACAAGCCATTAGAGCTCACTGTGTGTGTGTGTGTGTGCATCTGTGTCTGTGTGAGGTTGGAAAAGCTGAAGCTGCTGTGCAAACATTCCCTCACCTTCCTCTTTGCAATATTAGAGACGGATGAGAGAGACAGATAGCTTTAGTAGATTGCAGAGAAAGTACGTGAGCTCACCTCTATCTTCTCTTCCTCACAGATAGACACTCTCTTCCTCTTTTGGCCTCGGGTTCTCTGTAAAGAGAGAAGAACGTTTTCAGATAGAGCCAGAAAATTAGTGGTGGCAAGTTCACCACAATAGCTTAATCCTTCCTTTTTTTTTTTTAAAGCAGAAGTTAATTCACTCGTAACGTCTGCTAGCTATTGTAGTGAGAGACAATGCTCTTCAGACTCACAAAGATTTTGCTCAGCTTATTTCAGGTTTTTCACAAATGCTGCAGACTTCAATGGAGAAACATGCAATTGATGCGTTTCTGCTTGGAGTAAAAGACTAATCAAAACTGTTGTATTAAGAGGATATTTACGCCTTTTTTTGGTGATCGGATTATGTTCGGATTTCACATGACCACATGCAAAAAGACAAAACAAAACCACAGTTGGAGGTGGCCAGAGACGGACCTTGCAGTGTAAATGAAATGAGTTTTCTATATCCGCATATGATTACACAAGTCTTCTTCTTTGTGTCCAAAAGTCTGCTGGGCAGTAGAGCCGCTGACAGCTGCAGAACTCACTACAGCTGCAAGATAAAGACTTCTCCTCCTGATGCAGCTGATTCGTGGCATGCTTTTAACAGTTTATTCCAATATTTGACAGCTTATAACACAGTAAACAAGCTCTAAGGATGGGCAAAAAAGGTTGTGTTTAAAATACTCATACAGCAATATATCATCAATAAGCTTGTGGCAATGCATATTTCGATACAGTGAAAGCTGTACCGATATTTGTGCATTTGTATTTTTTAAACGTTGACGGAAAAAATGTAGGTGTAAACATTAAAAGAAAATGTCATATTCTGATCCCACATTACATGGATAGACCCCAACAGATTATCTATTGATTTTGAAATTATTATTAGCAAACGTTTGTTGAAACTCAACAGTGTTATGATAAGGGTGAGCATTGATACCAGAGTTAGGCCTAGGACCAGGTTGAGAGTTAGACTGAGGTTTTGGATTTAAGTTAAGGTTAGGGATACGACTAAAGAAAATTACACCTAACTGCACCTATAATTCATCTACAGTGAGCTAAGTGTTACCCATAACTTCCCCCAACATTATTCATTTATTCATAATTACAATAGTTGTTAGAAGAAATATTCAACTAAACGTTGACAAAAAAGTACATCTGTGTCAACATATGTACTGTGATGCTTTGTGATATATATCAAAGTTGCTGCCAATACCCAGCCTAGGCAACATTTAGCTTGTATAGCAGAAATATACATAGCACATACAGCATAAAAATAGCATCATGACACTTGAATACAAGTTGGAACAGATAAAATGCAAAACTCCAAAACAAACAAACAAAAAAAGCAGTGTCAGAGCACTATGATTTTTTTTTTACCTTAATGTTTGCAAAACATATTTCAGAAGTAAAAGGAGGAAAAATCCAACAAATGGTAAAAATAGATGAATAAAATCACGACTAATAGGCATAATCAGTTGACATCCAATCAACTACTTGCTACTGAGCAGCTTACGCAGTTATTAAACGTGGACCGGTGTTTGCAGGCTCTCTATAATTGGTCTAAATTAGAGATGGCACTGATCTAGGTTTGGGTCATTGGTCTGTTAGAAGCTCGTTTTAATTGAAGAGTTTCAATTATTAAGAGCCTATTTTGAAGTGTTTTTTAAAGAAAAAAATATCAGACTGGTACCAGTATCAGCCGATACTCAAGCTTTCAATATCAGTATCGGTATCAGAAAAAAAAGTGGTATCTTGCCATTTCTAGTCCTTTTTATGACAGTGACAAACTGACAATACCAACGATGTACTCAGAAAGCACAGTGTGACATTTATCACGTTAACAATAGCACTGCTGTTCTGCAAGTATTCTGGCAACATAAAAATAAACAAATAAAAAAATACGGATATAGCCAATGTTAAGCAGATGGAGATTATAGCCAACTGTAAGTGGTGCAGATGTCAAACAGTGGTGTTGCCCTCTAATCCACATCTCTTGTTGAGTCCAGCTCATCCTGTGTCAAATTAAAAGGGAATCAATCCCTTTGTCCGAAGGCCAGCAAACAGGCCAGCGCTGCCATCAGGCCGGACAACAGGCTGCTCAGGAAGTGGGTCATCCAGCCTTCCTAAATTGGACTTTTCTTTGTGACCAAACGGATATCCAGATTCAAGCTCTTGGCTTCCCCTGACTCTTGCCTCTGTCAGGCCTACTGCACTTTTGCAGGTGCTTTCATCTGTCACCAGTGGATCAATGTGTGCTGTTCATCTATATAGCAGCTAATAAAAATATAACCAAAAAAAAAAAAAAAAATCAAGCGATTCCAAAATCAAATCAAACATCTCCATCTTAATGGGAAGGGGCGCGTGACAGTGCCGAGCTGGGCCTTTTTAAAAGGCGAAGAAAAATCGACAACATATTTAAACAGATTGTGAAAACAATTCCATCTGTCGCCTTTGGCTTGCCACCACATGGCAGATGGAACACTTATCATTATAAATGCTAACTGCTTCCACGCTGCCAGTTGGCTCTTAAACCCCTCTGCCACTTCTCCCTCGATGGCAGCACCAAACAAAGGCACTCGTTTATTTCATTATTCTTCCATTACGGCAGACTCGATTAAGGTAATCTATTAAAGGCCAGGCAAAGATCAGCAGAGAGCTGCAGCAGAGAGCTTCACTTCCACCCTTAAAAGCAGCAGATGAGATGCAACCAGGTAGAGCGCTGGCTGACGTAAACGAAATCGCAGCTTCGCTCGACGGAGGAAATTAAGTGGAAGGCAGTCGAGACGACTTGGCTAAAATCAATCTTTTAATTAAGTACATCACTGCATCTTTAACAAGGCTTGAATCAATTCTCACAGGACTAGAAAAATTAGCCAAGCATACAGAAGCACAGCAGCGTGTGGTACTATGCTGCGGTAACTCTCCAAAGACTAATGGCACATATTCCTCAAAGATGATGTGTAATAATAATTAAGTCCTGTTCACAGGACTTAATGATGCAAATTCTGTAATCATTTAAATGTAAAAATTTTAAAAAACAAAAACTCCAAATTCTGTGATATCCTTTTTTTTTTGGTCTGTCCAACAGCATTGATGGCATTTTTATGTAAATTATGACAGTAACACCAGTGCCCCGGCCCCTTAAATAACATTAGGAGAAAGACAACTTTCTCAACCGAAGAAATGCCATAATAAAATACCACTGTGACATTTACGAATTCACTTGATCAGGCCTTTAAGAAGGTGCGTTTTGAGTGACTGGGGCGCAGGGCGGAACATCAGTGTAAAATATCTTCCACAAGCCGGACGCACTCAGTGGCACCTACTCCAGCACGTCTGGCCAGTGGGGGGTCGATTAGCTGCCTCTGATAAATGGTACAGTGGCTGTATAAGGGCTCGCCACTGCAGCGTCCTGTTAGAGGCATTAAAAATGCAAAGCAGGGCTCCTTTCAGCAGCTGCCACAGTGCGGTGTGCATCAGAAGATAAATGCGGCATTAAAGCACCTAACACGCATTGAGAGAGGGAGAGAGGGGGGGAGAGGGGGGGGGGAGGGAGGGAGAGAGAGAGAGGGGGGGGAGGGAGGGGAGAGAGAGAGAGAGAGAGAGAGAGAGAGAGAGATGGGAGACAGAGTGAGTGAGAAAGAAAAAAGGAAGAGAGAGGGGCAGGGAAGAGAAAGAAAAAAAGAGAGAGGGCAAGAGAGGAAAGACAGAGAGAGAGCAAGACAGGAGGGGACAGTGGGGGAGAAGACAGAGAGAGAGAAAATTATGGAATGGTAGAAAAAGAAAAACTGAAGATGAGAGAAACGAAAAACTGAAGATGAGAGAAACTGGGGAGAGAGAAAAGACAGAGAGAGAGAGAGAGAGGAAAGAAAAAGAAAAAAAGAAAGAAAAAGATAAAAGAAAGAAAGAATGAGGGAGAGAGGAAAGAAAAAGAAAAAAAGAAAGAAAAGATAAAAGAAAGAAAGAATGAGGGAGACAGAAAGAAAGTAAAAGAAAGGGAAAGAAAAAAAAGATAGAAAGATTGCAAAAGGAGGAGGCGGAAAATAATGAACGAGAAGTAGAGACGGAGACAAAAGCCTGAGACAGAAAGAAAGAAAAAAAAGAGAACAGAAGGAAAAAGGCAGCTAGAGAAGGAAATAAAAAGTGGAAAGAAAGGAGAGAAAAAGAATTGAAAAACAGAAGGTGAGAGAAACTAGAGAGTAAGAGGAAACACAAATAAGAGGAGGAAAGAGAGGAGAGGGAGAGAGAGAGGGAGAAAAGGGGGAGAGGGAGAGAGAGAGAGGGAGAGAGAGAGAGAGAGAGAGAGCATGCAAGAGAGAGAGAGCAAGAGACAGAAAGAGAGGGAGAAAAGAGGGAGGGACGGGGGAGGGGGGAGATGTTTAATCAAACTGCTTTTTACTGAGGCCCTCATCACACTTCATCTCTGAGCCTCAGAAAATCATGTTAAGTCTGTCAAGCACACGGATACACAGAGAAACAACAGCTGAAAAAAGATGCAAACAAAATACAACTTTCAGGCCTCATTCTCTGTCTTTTCCACCTAAACTGAGGAACAAACTTTGCAGTCAACAGGGAAGGCATGAACGGAGACGCCAATCCCTGTTTTCACATCCTATTACAAAAAAAGGGTGCTGGTGTTATTGACAGAGCTTAAAAACAAAAAGGATGAAAAAGACAAAACGCAGGAGGCCCGGAGAGCTCATCTTTTCTCCGATAGGGATCTTTTGTCTTCCTTGAGGGAGCAGGGCTGCCGGAGTGCTATCTCAGGATCAGAGTGTGGTGGACAGTGATAAGTGAAAGCCATGGAGAGCTTGACAGACGAGCCCTATCTCCAGCCTGCGAACAGCTCAGAGAGCGCACATACACACACACACACACACACGCATGCATGCATATATATATATATATAAATATATATATATATATATATATATATATATTCACACCACAGTGTGGGGGCTTGTACAGCTAAAGGTAATGCACACATAAGCCTGATCAGTCAATAGGAGATTAAATAGCAGGTTTAAATACAAGGCAAACACAGCAGGAGTTTTGGACGGGGAGGTGCTCGTCTCCACCAACACCACTTTCGCCGTCAAATTCATTACTGCTGTATGGGTGCCACACTTTCAGGGTGCTTTCAATCAAGCTTTTTAAACAATGAAAGGCTTAGCCTTTCATCTTCTTTATGGCTTCACTATATGAAAGCTTTCAAAGAGGAATTCAAGGAAATGCACTTGCCGGCAGTGGTGACCTTGAGGAGGTTTGAGAGAACTGACCAGAGTGCAGGTCAATCACCTCTCGGCGAGGGGCGAGTAAGCAATTAGAAATCAATTAACAACATGTTTCACCTCAGGCAATGAATAGAGTAACAGAAGTGTGGGAGAAGTAGAGAGAGAAGCCAGTGATGCAATTGTTAATATATTTATTCTTTTATACATACTGTTCAAATGTCCAGTCTGCTTGTGGAAACCACTTTAAAGTCCTTAAAAGCAGCACATCTCCACACCTCCAATAGCTAATGTCTATGTCTAAACCTTGTACGTACCGTGCCTCTCACTTGAAGCTTTTTAGGCTCTGGCGACATGTCTTGAGGGATGAATTTGATTGGCCCCTTGATCTGCCTCCTGGACCTCTTGGTGCCATCTGGAAGCGTCTCCATGGCGATGTCTGCCTCGTCACTGCTGGCCTGGTCGCACTCAGAGCATTGCCTGAAAAGGGCAGGAGACAGAGGACCAGGACTCATTCGCTTCTACTCTGTTTTTATTGATTTTCAAAGCTAGAAAAATCATCAAGATGACAAAAAGGCTTTTAAGGTCCATGTCAGGTCTTTCCATCAAAGACATGTGAGTGCGACAAATTTGGACACAAGTGCTTCCAGTTAGGTACAAACAAACAAACTATGCTCTTTCCTCTTTCTCTCTCGCTCTCTGTAATTATTATATATATATATATATATATATATATATATATATATATATATGGGCATGTGGGTGCTAGTAATTAGACATGACTTAGCCCCCTCATAATTTTATCTTTCGAATGCATTCTAATTTACATTTGGCAGTGCAGAACGGCATCCCGCTTTCTTATTCAAGGATTAAATGAATTACGTGAATCAGCAGCAAAATCACTGGCCTCATTCAGACAAATAAACAAACCACACAAGCTTGCAAATAAACATACACAGGATTTCACAGACTCAGCTTCCTCTCACCTTACAAACAAAGGCTGAATCTAAAGAGGGGGGAAAAAACTCATTCCTAAAATCAAGATATGACTAGCCATCAGTCTAACCACATAGCAATTCAATTAACTGGCTTATCTAATAAGGAACAGCTAAGAATGGAGCGCAGCACTCAGTAAGAGAAACATGGGCACACATGGAGTCCTCTGCTCACCAGTAACTGTTCTTGGTCTTCTTGGGCATGCGGGTGAGGGGGGGATCCAGGCAGCCCAGGTGGTAGTGCAGTTTGCATGTGTCGCACAGTAAAAGCAGGTGCTGGTCCTGGTTCTTCTTACAGATCCCACAGCTGCACAAAACGCATCATAAGTTTATATTTAGAACAGCTAAGTAGAATTCCAACTCCTAAGATGTGTACATGATGAACCATGATGGCAAAATGAACCCAAATGTTATAACAGACTACCTGCAATGGCAGACTGAGGCTCACCTGTACAGCACTGCTGGGAGGCTGCAGGACTTCCCAGGACTCCCACCTTCTTTCTTGCTCGGCTTTCTCTCTTTAGGGGCTTTTAAAATGGCTGGCCCGTTCAGTTTCTGCGAAAAGAGAGTGAACTCATGTCACAAAAGCAGGTAGGTATACTTAAAACCCCTGCACTCATAAATATGTTCTTAAATGGTTAACTCTTTTTGGATGACTTATGATGTTATATAGACATAATTGTATCAAATGTGTTACTACAGCTTGAATGCTAATGCAAGGAGGTGCCAGGCTCCAATTGGAGACATGAGAGGTGTAATGAAGTCAGCGCCCAAGTGCCAACAAGAGCCTTGAGAAGTGGCACAAGCCTGTGTGGCCGATGCAAAACCTGCGTCAGCATGCTACAGTTTCACCACAGCACAGGTTCATACCACCTGAAAACAAGGACTCAAATCTGAGTAAACCTGTGTATTTGTGTGTGGAGCTGTTACTTAAGCTACTTTTATTTTATATCCATGTTATATATACACACGTATATACATACACCCATATATACATTCATACATACACCCATATATATATATATATATATATATATATATATATATATATAAAATTCTGTATAGTTAAGTGGTTGAGATGTAAACAGAGTCATTGAAAGTGGGTTGATGTGAGATGGTATATTGTAGAGAAACTTACAGACTGGGATTTATTTACAGTGGTGATGATAGGAACCAGGGGTCACAATGTCTATAACACAAATACAGCCATTTTATTCGCTGTCCAAAACCAGTGAACATGTTTTCTTAGTTTCAATATGTAATGTTGATGATGGTACGTCTTGAAAAATCCATTTTCTTTGGGATCTATTTACCCTCGCAGCCCCCTGCAGGGACCCCTCCACCATGAATACATCTTAAAAATACATTTTAGGCCAAGTTCTTCTCTTAAAACTTTTTAAAACAATATTTTAGACATCAGGCAGCAAATTCGTAAACACTTTCTACATAAAACCTTTCTGTGAGGGAGACTTTAGAGGCATTAAACGCTGTGCATGTTTGGTTCCCGTCACCACCAATGTGAGCAATTCAGTCTCAGTAAGTTTCTCTAGAGCAGAGCATTTCACATCAAACCACTCTGAATGACTTTGTTTACATCTTAAAGACTGAATTATGCAGAAATTCTAAAAACAGGTGGAATTCCCCTATAGTTGAACTATAAGGTAACACTGCAGTTGACATCAAACATTAGGACGTGTCATGACAATTAGGAGTAATGGTAAGATGAAACTGTTATATTACTGTACATAATCTGTTATGATGACTCATGACATCTTATGACATCTGCCATGACTCATCTATGGTTATGTCCAAATTATGTAGCAGAGTTCTACCCAAGTTTTACCCATAAAACAGAAAGAAGTATGTACAAGCAATCAGAAAAACCCTGCTTAAAGATCTTCTCGTTTCCGCCTTGATAGGCTCCGTAAGACTGATATTTCTTAACTTTGGGTGGAGCGCTACTCCAGAGAGAGGCGGTGAAGGACGAGAGGGTTCTGTGAGAAAAGGGAGTTGATGGTGGTGGAATGGCAGAGAAGGAAAGGACCTCCTTGATTTTCTTTCTGCATCTCTGCTGCATCGCTGCTGTCCGGGTTAATTAGAAAAATTATCTCATAGGGCCCGGCGCTACAGCAACACAGACTGCCTTCTCTCTAGAGTCGCTCTAATCTGAGCGTGCTCAGTTCAGCGTGGCAACAGCGCCGGCGGCTCTCCATGGCTCGTGCATGACCACAGGGCTAAGAACAGGCCAGAGAGAGCAGGCTAAAGAGACGCCCAACACTCCACGCTCAGCCCTCAGGGCCACCACAGAGATACAGCTCATCTCCATTCATTGGCAATTTAAGCAAGATTAGAAAAAGGAAATAGGGAGAGAAAAAAAAAAAAAGTTTTGGGTGTTTTGGACACACATAAGCACCAGGCGGAGGGCCATCTGGCGGCTGTGCTGAGGGAGCTAGATGGGTTTTGCTACCTTATGCGCATTTTGGGGCTTGCTACGGCCTCCAGGGAAGGTTCACATGACTGTCACATGACTGACTGATATTCCACCACTTGGGAATCCATAGCGTCGTTGAAAAATTAACACAGAAGTTTCAAAACAGGACATTTTGTTGCATTTTTTGCTAACACTTGCTACATAACACTGAAATAACCATTTCATGGTCAATGTCATTTGATGTTATAAACAGGTAATGACCCATTTTGTTTCATAACATAGCAGTGAGCGTGTTTACATGCGCTCAATAATCCAATGAAATGGTTATATAAACAGCATACTCCGATTTCTTAGATTGGAGTAAGGTCTAGAAATCTGATTAAAAAATCCAATAAAGAGAGCTGGATTTGTAGCTCAGTAATCAGATTTCTCAGTGCATGTGAACTCTTACTCTGATTTCCTTCGGATTTCTGTTTGCGCATGTGTCAAAACAGACTGCAGTACGAGAAATAAGCAAGCAGCATTGCTGCGAGACGCAGCAAAACACTTTTGGAGTGACGCTGAAACCAACTACATACTTGATGAAAAAGGATTTAAATTTTCTTCATCTTCTAGATGATTTATGTTCATATGTTCAGGTAGAGTGGCTCAATGCTTTAAGCCACGGCATGTAGTTTGAGATTTACATTACTTAAGTCACAGTTTATTGGCTGGTTGCAAAGCAGAAATCCGATTACTGTCTGACTTATGTAAACCCAGAGTTTCCCATTAGCTGATGAGTGCATGTAAATGCGTTGATCAGATTACTGACAAAATCTGATTTTCTGCAGTTATGAGATTAAGTGCATGTAAACGCACTCAGTGTCATGCTACCTTTATCAGTAATTGTCAAAAACGTCATAATGTTTAATGTCATGGATAGCTTATGTCATATGACAAAAAACATTATTATGTCATGACAATTAACAATAATGGTAACATGACACTGTTGTGTGATTGGACATAATCTGTCATGATGACTTATGACAGCATATGATATCTGCCACAACATGTTTATGGCATGGCTGTGTCAATGTTATATAGCATAATTCAAGTTAGCCATTTTTCTTTCATCACACCATGAAGAGCAAATGACAGAAATGAAAAACTCAAACTCCAACATTCAGATCATAAAGCCATTTCCTCCAACAGGATACATTTCAGCAACAGACTTAAGTGGCTTGCAGGGAGGCATGCTAAAAGTTGCTGAAAAATGCACGACTTCCACAAATTAGGAATTCCTCGCACTTCTGAGGATACTTTCATTTCACTTTCGCTCAACCAAACTTCTTTTTAAGGTGTTCTGCTGAAAACTCTCGCTCACTCTGGCTGCTATGAGTGATGTGGCCCTCTCTTGGGGACATCAATAATTTGAGGGTAATGTACAGTCGCTGGTGACTGATCGGGAATGAAAATGTAGCAGATAGATGACACAAAGGCACAAGCCACTTTGACTGATGTTGCTACTTAAACAGCGCACGTTTTCTAATTATGTGATTTATGGCCATCATTGCGGATTCACTGGCGCTCTTCCTCCAGACCTCCGCCTGCTGCCTTCCATGCCCTTACTCCATTATTACACCATTTATCTGACCTGCTGAGAAATGTTCCGATTATTTTAATTAACCAGTCTTTCATTCACTTCTCCATTTCTTTAGTGTAAATGAACTCCAACTATGCAAGTGGTCAGACTTGAAACTCTGCTATGCCAAACTAACACTAAATAAAGTCTGCAATCTAGTAATTTTAGTATTTTTTGTACTAACTGGACACTTGCATACTGGTATACACAGTACCTTGCAATAGTCAGACACCACCCTTCATTAATTTCCAGTCAAAGCGGTTACTCATTTTTCAGGTGATATTTCTGAGGAGATTAGATATAAGATAATACACTTAGATAGGGAAAAGGAAAGTCAAAGGAGAATATGAGAAAAAACAAGAGTTTTTAAAACTGGAGTTCAAAAAAAATATTAAAAGATTTAGAGAAAATAGGACTCCAAGACCTGGTAGAACACCAAAACTGTCCCTATCAGATAAACAGCACTTTAAGCTTCGATCTAAGAGAGAGGAGAAAAATCAAACTCCACTCTTGATTTGGATTTTAAAAGTTGACAGGTGTTTCTGTCCATCCTTTCACTGTGAGAAGAACTCTACGCTGTGTGTCTGAAAGAATGTGTAGCTGTCAAGGGGCCCTTATTGAGAAAAAGGAAGTAGATAAAAAAAAGAACATTTGCCAATCAAAGAAGCTGCTAATGTTCTCAGAACAACGAAATGTCCACCTCTGAGTCCAGACCTCAACATTACTGAATGTGTCTGGGATTGTGAGAAGCCGAACTTCTAAGACTGAACTTTGGAGGTGTGAAAAATATCCCCGCAGATTTCTATGAAAAACTGAAATTAATTCTCCTGAAAAGAATGGAAGCTGTAACGACGACAAAGACTGGTCACTCTGAATAGTGAAAAATGTGATGTTGCCTTTAGCTGTTGAGGCTTCTGTGTAATGTTTAGTGTGTTTCCTGATTTTATTCCTGATGCAGAAAAATGAATAACTTGTAGGTAATGGCTGATCTCACTGGAAATTAAATAAATGAAGGACAGTCTCTGACTTTTGCAAGACACTACAGATTGATTAGTGGAACAATCGGTTTTATTTTTGGTTTTGATATGTTATACGACAAATTCCATACTCATAGCAGCTTTAAAGATGTCCAGTCTTTGTCCTAACATCCCCTTTGAGGCATCATTTCAGCTCCCGCGCTGCTGTGTGCATCATAGTGATTAACAAGGTGACAAAACACAGACAACTGGTGATACTTCCTCAGTGACACCCCATCTCCCTGATGCGTCTGTGTGTGTGTGTGCGGGTGTGTATGTGTGGCAAGACCTCACAGCTTGTCTGAAAGTATATTCTCATTCAGTCTGTACATGTTACTCATTCGCACCTCTACACAGGTGGACACAGGCAAAAAAGTATGGGAAAGCACCTCTGAATGAGCTTCTTATCTGTGAGTTCCATTACCATACCATTTATTCAGAATACTCAGAGCAAAGGTGGATTTACAATATAAGATAATACTAGATAAAACTGCCGAGTTATTGCCTTTGCAAGCAAAGACTGCTGATGACAGTTCTGGCAAAATTTTGGTCCAAAATGTCACAATCTGACCACTGATTTATCAGCATGTGCTCAGAAACCTTATTGTACACAATGTTGCCACTGAGTTGCAGGTTATAGCAAGCTTAACTTCATGAATATGCATTTCTGTGGTGGCACTGCTGAGGTGCTAAAACAGCAGATAAATCTAGACAAATTAACATTCAAGAGTGAACTGAGTGGAAATTTAGTTGCTTTTAATGGCAAGGAGAAGGAGGCTTACTTTGACAACAGAGAGAAGACATATTTGTAATTAGAAGCAAGATTCTCTTTTCTTGACCTAAAAAAAGTGAACAACTCTACACTCTTCTTTGGACTTTCACAATTTGCATCCATTTACCATTTTGCGTATATTGTTTCTTTTACTCTGAGTTGAGCATTAGCCGTTGTCATACAAAAGAAATATGCAAAGCATCTCGAATATATTTGACAATATTTGTAAATGGCCAAAAATGTTTAACTCACTTATGGAAAAGTTATTAAAAAAAGCAAGAGGTTAAATGAACTTTTTTATAATGTATAACTTAAGGCTATATTTATTTGAAATTATATTTTAAATCTTAAATATGTTAAAAGTCTAGTTTGTGTAGGATGCCAGACAAACCTACCATTTTCAGGACTAATCTTGGAAAGTTTCATTTTATTAAATGTGATTTCCCAAAATTTTCGTCTTTGAGCAGATGGGACTTCTAAGAAGAATTTCGGCCTTTCCTCTGTTTTTGCTTTGGTGCTTTGTTTGGTGATTATGTGTTTCCCTCTGTTTTACAAACTGGCTGATATCTATTCTTCATACATTAATACCTTCCTGACATTTCACCGGGGTATGCAGTATGAGACAGTATTTTTTTTTTTTGGCCCCCCAATTTTCTCCCCAATTTAGACAAATCACAATCACACGATCCACCAGTGCTAGGATTCTGGTATTCAAATCAGC
This sequence comes from Colossoma macropomum, assembly GCF_904425465.1. Lineage (NCBI taxonomy): Eukaryota > Metazoa > Chordata > Actinopteri > Characiformes > Serrasalmidae > Colossoma > Colossoma macropomum. The sequence continues at coordinate 15,946,600 of NW_023494787.1, read as the reverse complement.
CAATTTTATGACGCCTAGAAATGCCACAGCGAACTATCATGATGGAACAAAAACTGGTCTACCGATTTCAGGCCTACTTGACGAGATTGAGGAAAACAAACATTCCATGTTATCCTCTTTTCACCAGCCATGAACATCTCCAGACTCTTCTTCTTCGCCATATGTTTTTTTCATGCAAAATATTGCCACTATGCCCAGAAAATATGCTAAAGCTAAACATATAATCTTACTTTTAGCACACAACATAGCTAATGCTTCAGTTTGCCACAGAATTTGTCCAGCTGTTCAGTTCAAGATCTCGTGCTGTGCAATGTAAGACTGCTGTTACTGCACAAAACACATTTACACATGACATGCATCAGCTAACTTTAATTGTGCAATATTAATGTATTTATAAATAAGAAAAAAACTACATATGTTGGAATATGTTTGTAACAATTTTATGAAGACACTATTACTTTCATGTTCTTGTTAGTGGTTATCAGTGGCACTGAGTCTTTCACACCCTTTTAAATGCCATTGTAAGTTGCGCTGTTATTTAAAACATAAAGAAAGATTGCACAGACCTATGCATTTCTCACTCATTAAGTGACCGTCACCCATGGCGACGCACCTTGGCCACGCGGTTGCCATAGTGAGCGGCGGGAGGTCGGGGGCTTTTAGCTGCCAAGTCAGGGCTGAGTGCATGGCCAATGACAGGTCAATCAGTTAGCACAAATGAAAGAATTTCACAAACAGCGGAGCCATTACGGCAAGGAGAATTACCCGACGCTAGCAACCCCGTGGGGTGCTGCCCACAATCTAGATTTCCCTCAATCACAACTCATTCCCATGGTGCACGCAGGGCAATCCAGG